>NW_027202516.1:2046374-2646374 GCF_024711535.1 Dipodomys merriami | reverse complement strand
GCGTTAGCTGTTACAGGCCCGCCGTAACTACCAGGCAACTGGACGCCTTCCTGGAATGACCAAGTTAAAGGCAACCCGGCCTGGCTCTGGGCTTCCCCGGGGCGAGGCTGGGGAGGAAAGTGGAAAGCTGTGTGAATAAGTGAAGCTCGAGTCACAGCCCCAGGCTGCACCGGCCGCTCCTCACCCCCGGCGGGCCTGGAGCCAGACACGCGCCAGCCTCACCACAGCCTCTAGGACAGACAGACGGACAGGCTGCCTGCAGTTCCACCTTAGAGCTTTCCGACCAGTGAAGAGCAAGCCACCCACTCTGTGGACTCAGGGGCGTGCTTAAGGTGTTCCTTGTTCACACATGTATCCCATAGCCTCACTGCTGCTCAGTAAAACTACAGCTTCCAGATGCATGTCATACTCGGTGGAACTCTCGGGGACTCTCTGTCTCTGTCTTTCTCTGTCTCTGTCTCTCTGTCTCTGTCTCTGTCTCCCTCTGTCTCCCTCTCTCTCTCTCTCTCTCCCCCCCCCTCTCTCTTGACTTCTCTAAGTGGAGTTGAGTGTCAGGCCCCATGGTTTGTTTGTGTTTCTCCTGCAGAGACTTTTCTCTGAACCTCATGGCCCTTCTGTTGAGACCCAAGGACCTCTAGAACACAACGTGGCCAATTTGTTTTTCTGAATGAGGGACATGGGTTGTTCTATAGAAGCTGGTTGGGAAGTTCTGCTCTCTCTTGTGCAGAACTATGAGCTTGATAAGAAGTCAGTCTTAAGCCAGGCCCCCGTGGCTCACTCTAGTTTCCTGAGAGGCAGAGTTTGGGAAGATGTAGTTTGAGGCAAACCAAGGCAGAACATTTCGGGAGATCCCCTCCCAACCCACAGCTGAGTGTGGTGGCATCCTAGGCTCGATGGGAGGCCAAGAACGCGGGAATCTTGGTTCAAGGCCCGCCTGCCCAGAGAAGATTGAAAGACTCAATCCCCAAGGAGAGAAGCTGAGAGTGGCCGTGTCGCAGTGATGAGAGACGGACGCAGGCGGACACAGCTCAGGGGCAGCTCAGGCGGGAAGCCAGAGTCCATCTCAAAAATAACCTGTGGAAAACCGGCCTGGGGCGCGTGACTCCGCAGTAGAGCACCCGCCTACACTCAAACACAGATAGTTCTAGGAGGAAAGGGCAGCGGCCAAGTGTGGGGCCGGAGACGTGCCCAGGCTGACCTGTGGCTGAGACACAAAGGGCCTGACTACACAACCACAGGGACCAGACTAGCGGAGACCTCGCAGTCCTCTTGCTTCGACCTCCTGTGTGCTGGGCTTACGGACACCTGTTGCCACCCTTGGCTTAGATGCAGTTTGTTTCATCTTGGTAGATAAGCCCAGTCAATCATCTGTTTTGAAGACAGATGGACATTTGAGGGAGGGACCACTTCCCCCAGAAAAAAAAAAAAAGGCAGAAAGCTAATATCTTGTGAAGACTATTTCAATTCATTTCTATCCTATCAAAATATAGCATGAGAAATATAGATCAAGGACAAATTCAATTTTCTTTAAAAACTGTGTCCTACAAATATAAGGAACTTAGGTTTGTTTGTTTGTTTTGGGTCTGGTCGTGGGGCCTGAACTCTGGGCCTGGGTGCTGTCCCTCAGCTCTTCAGCTCAAGGCTAGCGCTCTACCACTTGAGCCACAGCACCACTTCCGGCTTTTTTCTTTTTGCTTATGTGGTGCTGAGGAATCGAACCCAGGGCCTCAGGCATGCAAGGCAAGCGCTCTACCGCTGAGCCACCTTCCCAGCCCAAGGAACTTAAGTTTGTAAGCATGATTCAAAGCCAGTAGATACTGAGAGTGAAATCTCCATTCCTTTGGTGAATACATATTTGGTTTTTTTCCCCCCAGTCCTGAGGCTTGAACTCAGGGCCTAGGTGCTGACCCCGAGCTTTTTTTGTTCAAGGCTAGTGCTCTACCACTTGAGCCACAGCGCCACTTCTGGCTTTTTCTGCGTATGTGGTGCTGAGGAATCGAAGCCAGGGCCTCGTGCATGGATGTGTATTTGCATTCTGGCACTTCCTGGCCAGTAGAGGAGCAGGCCTTTGCCCTTCCCCAGGGGGAGTGGGCTGGGTGCCCAGGAGCGTCCTGGGAACAGCTTACCTGCGATCCCCGGCTTTGGAGCGTCCTGGGAACGGCTTACCTGTGATCCCCGGCTCCCTGTCACCTTTAAGGAGCCTGAGGAGGAGGCCATGCGGACTTTCTTCATGGCTCTTCTTGCCTCGGCTTCTAACTTGGTCTCGGGCCTGGGGTGATCGTGTTCTCCCTTTGACTTCAAGAAGACAAGGGAAAGAAAAGGACAGAAATCAAGTCGGTGGCCGGGCTGCACGCCCTGGGCAGTGAGCGGGGCTTATTGTAGGTCTCCACGTGTGGCCAGATGGTCTCCTAGTTGGGTGTGGCATCCAATGAGAGAGAGACCTTGGGGTATCCCCCAGACCCCACACCCACGCTGTCGCCTTTGCTCGCTGTCCCCATGATGCTCCCTGTGGGTGATCAGGACACTGACGAACATGTTTTACTCCTCGGTACACGCCACCACCACCACCACCATCATCATTATCACCACCATCATCATCATCATCATCATCACCATCATCATCATCATCATCATCATCACCATCATCATCATCATCATCACCATCAGAACCATCATCATCATCATCATCACCATCATCACCATCATCATCATCATCATCACCATCATCACCATCATCATCATCATCATCACCATCAGAACCATCATTATCATCATCATCATCATCACCATCATCATCATCGCCCCCAGTACAGGATAGGAAATGGAAGCATGTACAAGAAGATTATGCTATCTGCGCAACCTCCCCTAATCTAGCTGGAGCCTGTCCAGCAGACGGCCTCTGTCGCCTGTTGGTGTCTCTGCCCATGCTGTATTTTCTACATACCCCACAGAGAACTGGGGCTCTGGGAGGTCCCTTGTTGGGGGTGTCCAGAACTAGCTCAAAGGCTGTGGGCTGAGCCCCAGAGTAGGGTGCAAGCCCTCAGCCAGCTCCCCGGGGCCCCCACCCCGCCGTGCGGCCCCCCAGCCCGCCGTGCGGCCCCCCAGCCCGCCGCGCGGCCCCCCACCCTGCCATGCGGTCCCCCCACCCCGCCGTGCGGCCCCCCAGCCCGCCGCGCGGCCCCGGGACCGTGAGCTGAGCTGTCAGACACTCTGCACAAGCCCCGCGCGCGCACTGCGGTCCCACCTGGAAGAATATGAAGCGCCCGTCATGCCTCCAGAAGTTGGTGACGGGGAAGCCCCCGTGGCCGCGGCAGGGGATCAGCTTCAGGGGCCCGCCGCAGTTGGGGCAGCATCTCCCTGGGGAAGGACAGAGGGAAGTGACCGGCCGGGCCTCCTGCGCGGGCGGGCGGCCTGACCCAGGCTGGCTCAGGCCGCGTCCCCACGCGGACCGGGAACGCAGCGGCCGCCAGCAGGCGTTGCGCGGGGCCGTGAGCTCTTCTGAGCAGAACCCCCTCCATGCACACACGATATTCACGAGTCTCGGCTGAGAAGAGGAAAGGAAGCCTTTCATTCTCCGAGTAGAAGGAAGAGGCCACGAGCGAGCCACAGGAGAGGGCAGACAGTAGATGTTGGCTAAAGCGAGGATGCCTGACAGCAGGTCCTGACCGGGCGCGGGGCCTGGAGACACATGAGCAGGAAGGAACACGGAGTCAGGCCCGCACAGCGAGCGCAGAGCGCGTGCGGTTACAATCCACGAGTGTGCCCAAGTCAGAAGAGCACAGGCCGCTTGGGACCCCCCGGGACGGAATGGCGTGGACCCGCCGACCTGGGGGGGCGCGTGGAGACCCACGCCCCAGGCTGGCCGCGGCGACACACGCGTGTCTCCTAATCTTTGCACACGTCACCAGCGAGGCCTACCTCGTTCTTTAACCCAAGTTTAAAGCACCTTGAGCACTCAACTGGGAGGACCTTAGGTCAGGTCATTCAACCCAACATGGCAGTTTTCCTGGTAGGAGCTCGGGAGGGGGGGGGGGCTGTGGATGGATACTGGGGGTGCAGGGCACGGCTGACTTTCCCTGAGCCCGTTCCACACCGCACGGCTGCGTGCCCTGGGGATGTGTGGGGACGTGAGGCCCACCCAGGCAGGGCGTGTGGGACGCCACCAGCTCCCCCAGCGCCAGCCCGCCACACTCACGCTGCTGCTTCTGCCGGGCCTTGTCGCAGATGGCGGGGCGCAGGTAGATCTTGCGCCCCTCGGCGGTGGAGCAGTCCCGGCCGCACACCACCACGCCCAGGCAGGATTTCTTGAGGATGCGGGAGTTGTGGTTGTTGGTGTTGCGCATGGCCCAGCTGCTGAGGTGGCGCTGCGCGCTCCGGTCCTCCGAGCTGTACACGTGCTTCACGTATGAGTCCGGCCACTCCTGGAACCAGTCGGTCCTCGTCACGTTCTAAGCGAAGCACAGACGGCACCGTTAGAGCTGAAGCCCCCAGACCCCAGGAGAGGCCGGGGATCCGGCCCCGGGCAGAGCGGAGCCCAGCCCTCTGCCCATGGAGGAATCCGGGAGCTGGGAAGCCAGCAGCAAATGCAACATCTACGCAGCACCCCGACTCCACGCCCAAAGACAGGGCCACACCGAGTTCTAACCGCTGCCACCCCAGTCGACCCTGAGAGAAGGAACGAGCCTCTCTCCGTGAGGAGTTTTGAGGGAAGGACTATCGTCCCAGCCCTACACAAAGCCCGGCAGAAGCCTGTGGCAGGGAGGAAGATGGTGTCACACCGCCGGGTACCTTCTTAAGTCCCCTCCAAGGCCGGGCAAAGTCACCACAGATACCCAGTGCGGGCTCAGAACCCCAGCTCAGAACCCCACCTCCCCCTCTGCACCAAGGGGATTCTCTGCCCCTCTTCCTGCACCTCAGATAGCCCAGGGCTCAGGAGAGCTGTGTTCCAGTGAGCGCAGACACGGGAGCCGTGGACCCGTGGACTCAGAGTTTTCAGTTTTGCAAGATGAGAAAGTTCTAGAGATTGGAGATAGAATGGTTTGCCTACAGTGACAACCACCACACTATCCGTTTAAAGAGGAGTAAGATGGTAAGTTTTATATTGTGCTTTATATTACTACTATTACTATACCAAACTTACTTATAAGACGATAACAGACGTGCAGAGCTAGAGTCCTTATAGAATAATTATTTTGCTTCCTGATCCCCCATTTCTTTTTTTGGGGGGGGGGTCTGGTCATGGGGCCTGAACTCTGGGCCTGGGCGCTGTCCCTCAGCTCTTCAGCTCCAGGTAAGCGCTCTACCACTTGAGCCACAGAGCCACTTCCAGCTTTTTTCTTTTTGCTTATGTGGTGCTGAGGAATCGAACCCAGGGCCTCAGGCATGCCAGGCAAGCGCTCTACCTCTGAGCCACTTTCCCAGCCCTCCCCCATTTCTTGTCCAGTAAAATATCCCTGAGGCCTGTCCACCTCAGCGTTTTTCTGAGGGTGAAGTATCAAGTGTATAAAGTGTTAACACACACCCTGGTCAGGGTCGGGGCCGCTCCGCCACACCTCACAGATGGTCCTCAGAAGCCACCGCGAGTGACCAGATGGTCTCGGCAGCCAGACTTAGGTTGTGCCCATGCATCCCACAGCCTCCTGACACATGGCCTAGGGGTCAGGATATTTTATCTAGAAGAGTCTAGAAGACTTGGAAGGTTCTGAAGGAGAGATCAACCAGGGAACCTCTCTCTTCTCCAGCGAGAAAGCACAGTGTGGAAAAGAGCAGCAAGAATGGTCTGAAGGGAGACCGCGCACGTGCGTCTCTGGCAGGTGGGTGGGACTTCCTGGCCTGAGCGCTGGCGGTCACTCCGAGCGGGCTGTGAGTGGAACTGGAGGAGAGGCTGGGGGCTTCTGCTCCCCAGTCAGCTCTAGGAGTTGCTCACCGGGAGGCACGGCAGGTGGGTCGCGGACGGGGCCTGACCTCCCAGGCTTTGCCTTCTCCCCTGGGCCTCTGGTCCCTCTGAGCCTGGTTGCTGTCCCCACCTCCCTTTCCTCTCCCTCTCGCTCTTCCTTCTCCCTTCTGACTGAAAGCCTAAACGCTGTGTGGATTCCTTGCACAGAAATGCCCTGGAAAGAATAATAAAATATAGAGTATCTTACCATGGAAAGAATGAAAAATGCAGCTTAAAGCGCTTAAAGGAGGCGTGTACTACCTTGAGGAATTCAGCGGACCAGATTTATATTATTCCAGTACAATGCACACTTAGCAGGATAGTGAAGGCCAGCAAGTCCAAGGTGTGTGGACGAAAGCTGACCTGTGCGTGTTTTCAAGATGAATGGCTGCAGCCGAGTGCCAGTGGCTCACACCTGTAACCCTAGCTACTCAGGAGGCTGAGATCTGAGGATCCAGGTTTGAAGCCAGCCCAGGCAGGAAAGTCCTTGAGACTTATCCCCAATGAACCACCAGAAATCTGAAAGTGGTGCTGTGGCTCAAGTGGTAGAGCGCTCACCTTGAGCTGAAGAGCTCAGGGACAGCGCCCAGGCCCAGAGTTCAAGCCCCATGACTGCCCCC
Organism: Dipodomys merriami; assembly: GCF_024711535.1. NCBI lineage: Eukaryota > Metazoa > Chordata > Mammalia > Rodentia > Heteromyidae > Dipodomys > Dipodomys merriami. The sequence continues at coordinate 2,639,819 of NW_027202516.1, read as the reverse complement.
ACATACACACCAAAAGAATAGCTGTACCATTCAGAAGGAACCGGTGTTTATGAGCACTATCAGTTATTCAAACTGAGCAAAGTCTCCCCGCTGGAGGGGAAGGCTCACACCTTTCCAGCCACTTCCTTCCATATGGTGTCATCCACAACCTCATTTTCTAGTTCCATTAATAGTGGGGTAATAAGTTGGACAGTGTGTGCACTGATAAAATTGCTAGGCATAGAGCCAAGCTACAGTGGCTCACACCTGTCATCCTAGCGACTCAGGAGGCAGAGATCTGAGGACTGAGCTGCAGAGGCAGCCCAGGCAGGAAAGTTCATGAGACTCTTATCTCTAGGTAACCAGCAAAAAGCCAGAAGTGGAGCAGTGGCTCAAGTGGTAAAGCGTCAGTCTTGAGTGAAAAAGCCAACCAAGGGTGCAAGGCCCCAAGTTTAAGCCCCAGTATAGGTTGTGCACACGTGCACACACACACACACGCACACACACCGTAGGCATAAATGTGATTACATCAAACTTCCCTTGACTGCTTGTTTATTCCTATTCTTTCGATTTGACATTTCATGGCATCTTTGGTGTCTTTTTTTTTCATAGCAATTACGAGAAAAGCTAGACTCAAATAATGCAAAAATTCTAAATGTCAAATGGACAGTAAGGATCCCTAAAAGTCTTTTAATTTAAGGTGTCAGAGAGGTAAATTTACAAAACAAAGCAGAATCACTTCTTAAATCTTGGTTAACGACTCCCCATACAACCTTTCTGTCCATTCCTCCAGGGACCCATTCATTCCCTGTGAGACAATCCGGCCTATTCGCTCCGGCTCACCTGGAGCTCCCACCCACTCTGCCCGGCCTCCCCAGCGCTGAGATTACAGGCGTGCTGCACTGTGCCCACTGCCTCTTCTTTTTAGATCCTTTGTTTAGTTTAATTTCTAACCTTGCATGGGTAACTGTTTGTTTTTCCTCTTGGTTAAGAAGTTTATCATTGAAAGGGAATATTCCTAAGGTCTCCCACATGTACATCTAACTGAGTTGTATTTTATTTTTTGAAAGTTTTCACAAGGATTTAGTTTAGTATAACAGGGCTAAAGTAGAAATAAGTAGAACCCTAGAGAAATACTTCTTGCTTGCCATGCAGAAAATAGGCATTAAGGGACTGGGAAGGTGGCTCAGTGGTAGAGCGCTTGCCTTGCATGCCTGAGGCCCTGGGTTTGATTCCTCAGCACCACATAAGCAAAAAGGAAAAAGCCAGAAGTGGTTCTAGCCTTGAGCTGAAGAGCTGAGGGACAGCGCCCAGGCCCAGAGTTCAGGCCCCACGACCAGACCACCCCCCCAAAAAAAGAAAGGAAATAGGCATTAAAGATTTTTCTAATTTCTATTTTATAATCTCTTGGATAACACCATCAGGAGTTTAATGGAGATTTCTAGGTATTGGACGAAGTTCAGTGGCACCCAGGGCTACATAGTGAGATGCTATCTCTTGAAAGAAAGAAAAATAAGGAGTGGAGAGAGGAGGGAGGAGGAAGGAGGGGAGGGGAGCTGAGGGGAGCTGCGGGGAGGGGCCCAGGACCTTGGTTTAGTATGGCTTTGGCCATGAGTTTGATTTCACAACTCTGTGCTCAAGAATAAACTGACTCAAGACATTTGAGCTATTGAAACCATCTTACTGCTGCTGCTGAGAGGTGGGTAATGGCAGGACTGGTCCCCCTTTCCTGTAAAATGGGGTACTATTTAGGAGACGGGGCACTGAATTTATTCTCAAGAGGTGAGTGTGTGTGTGTGTGTGTGTGTGTGTGTGTGTGTGTGTGTGTGTAAAAGCGTGCACGTGTGGGATAAATGGGTTTTGAACTCAGGGCCTGACCACTGTCCCCTAGCCTTCTCCCTCAAGGTTGGTGCTCCACCACTTGAACCACAGCTGGCTTTTTGCTGGTTCATTGGAGATACATGTCTTCTGGACTTTCCTGCCTGGCTGGCTTAAAACCAGGATCCTCGGAGCTCAGCCTCCTGCGTTGCTAAGATTACAAGGGTGAGCCACCGGCACCCAGCCTCATCCTCCATTTTTTTTGACCTAAAGGATGAAAGCATTGTTACAAAGTTCTCTCTTAAGAATGAGAGTCAGTACTGACGAGAGTGGATGGATCCATCGCTGCCAGCCCACTGGTGGAGTCTAGATCTCAGCCTCATGTCGTCATCCTGTAACCCCGTTTGTAACAGAGGAGAGGCCGCCTCAGCCCTGAGCCTGCGGCCTGGCCGGAGCCAGCAAGCTCTAAGGCAGTTGTGTTGTACTGACCTCGTGCCCGAGAGGTGTGGGGCTCGGCGCACGGCGGGGGGGGGGGGGGCACCCGGCCTGGAGTAAGGAGGGTTTTGCCCGGCCAGCTGCAGGTCCAGCGCCTGTGCATCAGGCCTTGTGGCCCTGGGCGCCCCCTGGGAGCTCTTCCCGAGCCCCCCACACCGCCTTCCAGGCCCGTGGGACCCCAGCTGCTCTTGCTGAACACATGTGCACCATTCCTGCAAGGGGCCCCGGCCGAGAGCCTTCGGAAAACAGCGTCCGTCCCGGGCAGGCTGCCTCTGCCAGAGAGACGCGGGCTGACTGCCGTCCTTGTTCAAGTCCCTCTGCGACCCCGAACGTGCGAACGCGGGGACATGCCAACACATGCGGGGAAGAGAATGTGGCTCTGTGACCCAGTAGCCCTCAGCCTTCCCTGGTGAATGGTGAATTCTGGCCACTCAAATGCATCTGAAAATACCTGCCTAGCAGGTACAAGGTCCTGAGTTCAAATCACAGTTCTAATTTTTAAAAAAAAGTCTGCCTCAGATGGAAATGTTAAATGGGAACCCTTTGTCCAACCTTTCCACGTTTCGAAAATAAAATTGAAAAACAAAACAACTATGTTATTTGTAAATGGGGAATTTTACAAGAACTTCAAGACTTGGCATTGGGCCCTCTGAGTCCAACCAGGACTAGCAGAGCTACTGGAGAGACCCCGTGGAAACAGCCCCAAGGCAAAAAGAGGCTAGACCCCCCCCTCCCACCACAGCCTCCACCACAGCCTCCTAGCTCAGCCTCCCCTTGGGTGTGATAGTGAGAAGAAACGCAGGTCCGCAGCTAGCCAAGGGGGTACACACGCACCCTGGGTTTCATTTAGCCATGAAGAAGAATATCCGGTAACTTGCAGGAAAAGGGATGGAACTGAGATTGAGATAAATGAAACAAGCCAGACTCAGAAAGACAGACAGTGCCTATTTTCCCTGGTGGGTGGAATTTGGGGGGTGGGGAAGGACAGAAAATAAGAGGAGAGCTGTTAGGAACAGGAAAGAGGAGAGGAGGGGAAGGGAGGGTAACTGCGGGTGGATGTGATTGAAGCACGCATGCGTGTGCTCGGGAATGTCACCACGAAACCTCTTTGAACAACTAATATATGCCAATAAAAAGGAAATAAAACCCATCCCATTTTATTGAACCTAGTATTACCCTTTTCTTTCTTAACACCACCTTTAAAAATTCCTTGTAACTTCTGCAGTACACAACATGCTTTGGAAAACACTGGTCTGAAGCGCTTAGCGCATGTCCTGTGAGGAAGCCCTGCTGTGAGTTAACAGAGGAAGTGAGAAAGTCCAGGGGTCCAGATGGCTCACACAGTGAACCATGAAGCCTGGCTTCACACCACCACCACGCCCCGCCCCGCCTGGCCTGGCCACGCCCCTCCACTGCCACCACGCCCGGCTCCACCCAGCCTGGCCACGCCCCTCCACTGCCACCATGCCCCACCCCGGCCACGCCCCATCCATCCTCAGCCCAGGAGCATGAGGCTGACTCCCACAATCCGAAAGACTCGAGAGGCTTGCAGGAGAGCATGCACCCCACTTTAAGAAGGGGAAAGGGAACTTCAGAAGAGGGAGCTGATTCTAGAAGGGTCGGTCTACCATGCTGCGCTTGAACTCAAATCCAAGGCTTGTGTCTCTAAGTCTGGAGCTTTGCGCACCCTGCTGTTGAGAAGTGTGGGAGACAGCGTGACTTTTCACCTCACCTGGTTGTTAGTATAATTCCAGAAGCTCCTGCCCTGTCGGGAAGGGATGGTCTTGTGTCTGCTCAGACCTGTTAAGGGATGTTTGCATGTTTTGTTACTTCCCTGCTGCATTTAAATAAGTTGATGGGTGCTTAACTACTTCCACGAGCCAGGGTGGTAGAAACTATAAACTATAGGCGATGCATTTCCAAAAGAGAATGTGTGTTTTTGCCCTTTGCCTAGGCACCGTGTCCTGGCTGGCTAAGAATGCTTTTGTTTTGAAAGTCCCTGTTGGGACAGGACTTCTCTGAGCCAAGTTTTGCTCCAGGGAAGTTGCTTCTTTATTTACAGATGTGATAGTTGATACGGATCCTGTTTCAAGGGGGAAAATGCCTGTGGAACCCCAGAGTCTCCGGCCTGTCCTCTGACCCCTGCCTGGGACTGGGACATTGGGACGTTTCTTATGGATTTTCTGTTTGTTCATGTCCATCTCTTAGCTGGGGACTGCAATCATGAAGTTAGAAATAGAGTCCTCCCCGGACACTATGTTGAAAATGAACTACACAACTTATGAGTGTGAATGGGAAGGGGAAACTAGGAGAGAGTGAGGGAAAAGTGACCTTGTCCAAAAAGAACTGCACTCTTCAGCTGACTTACGCGACTATAACCGCTCTGTACATCGCCTTGATAATAACAACTAAAGAAATAGGCAGAAATAGGAGTCCCTGAGCCAAGAGTCAATACAATTTACCTCTCTAACCGTCATCAAACTGGCCAAAAGCAGCTACAGACACACCCTAAGCCGGATACGGATGGGGCCGGCTCTGCTGTGTTCACGTAACGACCCTTCCATGAGTGGGAAGTTCCATCTTCTGCCTCTCCTGAGACGTGTCAGGGAGACCAGAAAGAGAATGTGAAGAGAAACACACACAGAAGCAGAAGGAGGCAGCGAGGGTGGGAATCCAGAATGGCTGTTAGTTGAGGCTGGGGGAAAATTCAAATCCCGGTTCTTCAGAATGGAGAATCATTGTGATGGAGCAGTAATGAGGAGAAATGACCATGGTCTAGAGCCCAGTGTGTGTGTGTGTGTGTGTGTGTGTGTGTGCGTGCGCGCGCATGTGTGTGTGTGCGTATGTGTGTGCGTGTGACCTTTGCACAAGGCTACCAGCGAAAACACCTATGCCAAGAGGTGAGACGAAGTGACAGGCCCAGAGAATCAAGTTTACATAACAGACGCCCAGCGCCCGTCCCTCCAGCTACGAGAGTGAGAGGCTCGGGCTCCCAGGCCGGCCTGGGCACCGGAGCCGCTGGTGACAGTGGTGGCGGCTTGTCACCCAGCTACCACGGGAAGTATAAAATAACAGGCAGATCGCAGCCCATGTGCATGTTTAGGCAGGAACTGAGACCCCACCTCAAAAACAACAACAACAACAAAAACTAGGAAGGCTGGGAAGGTGGCTCAGGAGGTAGAGAGCTAGCCTTGAGCAAAAGAACCTCACAGACAGTGCCTGCGCCCTGAGTTCAAGCACCATGACCGGTGAGAAACACAAAACAAAAATCCAGGACATGTTAGTTCTGGGAGTGTGTAGTGTTAGAACACATGACCAGCCATGACAAGGACCTGAGTTCGGTCCCTAGAACCCTAACAACTGAAGTAAAGTGGATGCCAGCCAGGCACCGCGACGCATGCCCGCAGCGCCAGGCACCGCGACGCATGCCCGCAGCGCCAGGCACCGCGATCCATGCCCGCAGCACCAGGCACCGCGATTCATGCCCGCAGCGCCAGGCACGGCGACGCATGCCTGCAGCGCCAAGCACCGCGACGCATGCCCGCAGTGCCAGGCACCGTGATGCATGCCTGTAGTGCCAGCACCTGGAGGCAGAGGCAAGAGAACGAGGAATCCAAGAGCGGCCCGCACCGCAGGTCCATCTGAGAATACCCAAGGCTACCTGGCCACACCCTGCCTCAAAGAGCAAAAATAAAAACACAAGTCAGCCGGGCGCTGGTGGCTCACACCTGCCATCCTAGCTACTCAGGAGGCTGAGATCTGAGGATCATGGTTCAAAGCCAGCTGGGGCAGGAAAGTCTGCTAGACTTTCATTAACCACTAGAAAACTGGAAGTGGTGCTGTGGCTCACGTGGTAGAGCGCTTGCCTTGAGCTGAAGAGCTGAGGGACAGCGCCCAGGCCCAGAGTTCAAGCCCCCCAAAACAAAACACAAGTCAAAGGCCATAGCCATGATCAAAGACCTTCAGAAATGAGAAGCGTTCTCTCTCCAGAAAGCAATCCTGTGCGGGCGGGCGTGGGGAACCTTCCGGAAGATCTGCGTGACCCTGTGCTATTTCACAAGCGCACATTCCCCGGACCTTCCCAGTATGAGAACTTACATATCATAAATAGTCTTCGTGAGCAAATACGTGATCCCGGCTGCTATCCTTCCAGCCAGCTTTGAAAACGCAGCTCAGTGCCCTTTGCTGGGCCCCGGGGGCGCCTGGGAAGCACGGAGCCCCTGGGTTCGGATCGTCTAGCTGCTGCGTCTCGGCTCTCTGGGCCCATGGAAGCGGGGAGGGCTTTACCCAGCCAGGATCCTCACCTCTTCCCCTTAGGTCCTAGCAGGTTGGCAGTGACGGCAGCAGGGCGGGGTAGGCCCTACCTGCGGCAGTTTGATGTCGTTGATGTCCCAGCTCAACACCTCCCTGTTGTCCTTCTCCACGTCCTCGCGTTCCATTGTGAGCCCAGACCCGGTCAGTGTCTTTCCACTCACCCTGAAGGTTCTGCTCTCAAAAGTTCTCGATGTGGCTGGACCTGAGCACTCAAGCACAGACCCCAGAAGACAGCTTCCTGAGGCCAAAAAAGAAAAAGATAGGCAAGAAATTAAAAATCAGGCCTGTCTGCAAGAACCATGTTTGCACTGGCTTCTTTGCAGGACCCAGTATTCACCAAAAAGCTGGGTGCTGCAGAAGCCGCTGCCAAGCTGGCTGCGGTACCCCGGGGGGGAGCTGCGGAGCGGGGAGATGGCTGGCCCCGCCATCCTTGCTCTCTCTGGGGTTAGGGCTTCCTGGGTCATGGCTAGGCTCCAGCCAGGGTCTAGCAACGCAGGACTCAGGAAGAACCGTTGCTGTCCATCAGCAGCTTCTGTACAGGTGAGGAGCAGAACTGGCTTGCACTGGCTTCCACAGAAACCTCTTTAAATAAACTAGCTAATACGTTGACGTTGGAGTTCTTTAGAAGTGTGCTGGTGGACCTCAGGGGCTGTGGGGGATCCTTGTGGTCTCTTCTCCACATGCTGGGCAACACGTATCTCTGAGTGGCATCGGCTACTATCTTAGGCTAGCAGATTGCTCTGAACTCTGACATCTGCTCCTCGGCCTGGGTACTGTTGACCTTGGGAGAGATGGCTCTGTGTCGTGGGGTGACCTTGCAGAACATGGGGCTAGAGCCCTGGGCTCCACCCACTGGGTACAGGGGGAGGGGGAGGCTCCACCCACTGGGTCCCCGGGCTCCACTGAACGAGGCTGTAGAGCAACTGAAGAGTAAACTCAACTACAAGCTATGCTAGCCATCTGGAGCTTAGCAAGTCCAGCGAACTCTGTTGGGTGGTTATTTATCTTTATTTAATAGGAACATCTGTCCATCACTGAGGTCCACTGTTGCAAAGCATGTGTGTGTGTGTGTGTGTATAAAACTGCGTTGGACATGTAAATGAGTTTGGGCCATTAAATAATGAGTGAAAAAAAGACTCTTCATCCTCTACCCAACCTTCTCATGCCTAGTGGTTCTAAGATTCAAAAAGAGTGAAGTCTAGCTCTCCAGCTTGAACACGGACACCCTGTATGAAATGCCCAAATGAGAGAAAGAGAGAAACCTACAGTCTCTGTGTATTTGCAGCAGTAGAAACCAGATCCAGCATCTCAAACATGACAAGCAAGTGCCCTATCACCAAGTTACATCCCAGCCCACTCTTATGAATTTGAAGTAACAATGTTCTAGGTGGTAAATACACACCGTGTTAACTGAAGCAGTGTCTGACCTTAGTTCAAACATAAATGACGACTAGAGAAGACATGCATGTCAAGTAGCAGGTGTAGGAACAGAAAGTGGTCCCAACAGCGAGAGATTTTAATAGAACAACAACATAGAATAGATGATTTCTAGGGCTGAGAATGGTAAAATTTGTATTTTCCAAAACCCAAAACATTCTTTCAAGCCAAGCTGTATAGAACATAATTAATTCTCTTGTTTGCTTTCAAAGCAAGGGAAGATAAAGTTAAAAAAAAAAAACGTACTTGAAAAAAAAACTTAAAAGAAGTTTTCTGGAATAAACTTTTGCCAAATGAGTGAGTATTCGTTTAATATTTCCCCAGAGATTAAAAACAAACTAGAGGAAAGAAGACACTGCTTCTAGCTCTAAAGTGAGCTCAGTTTCCACTAGGAAAAATGCTGTCACAATCTCCTTTGAAAAGCATTTGGATCCCACACTCATCATTTCTATGGAAGAGGAGGCGGCCGTGGGGGGGGGGGCGGCTTCTTACCTCCCAACGTCTTCTTGGGGCCACAGATGCCCCTGGGTCACAACCATCTCATCTCCGCTCCTGGTCCGGGCAGGCTCTGGTCATTTTCTGGGTTGACCGCTGTTCCCTATTCATTCCAGGTCAGGGTACATTATGCTAATGAGCTCTGGCAAAGGTCCAATCAAAATCTAGATGCTCTGGGCTGGGGACAGGTAGGGGCAGCCAGCGGGATGGAGGGTGTTTTGTGAACTTTCCTCTCCTTTGTGCTGGGAGGAGGTTTTCCACTCAAGCAGACGCTGACAGGAGCCTCAGGAGGAAATACGGATGCTTCCCTTCTCGTACTTTCCTTCTTGCTGACAGATCGGGAGGACTGACTGTGGATGGCAAAGCCCTGTCACAGATCCCACCTGTCCACAAGAAGACAGAGGCTTTCACATACCGAGAAACACACGGGGGAGCCTGCCCTCCCGAGGCACAGCGAACACCTAACCCGGATGCCCGACCCAGGCTGGGTGCTCTGATCACACCCCGGCCCGTGCAGATAGCGTCCCTGCCCTCCTTCCTATCTGCGACCCGCACTGCACAGCACGTGTGAGTTCAGGGTGCTAACGGGCAGCACATCCTCTGGGTGCCACGAAGGAGACCTCAGAAGTTCAGTCCCGACTGGGCACCCGGGGCTCCCGCCTGTGATCCTAGCCCCTCAGGAGCCCGAGGCCCAGAGGATCGAGCCCCAGGAAGAGAATTCCCCAAGACTCCATCACCAAAGCAGTCTGCAGAAAACGCCAAGCTGCCAGGAGGCCAGGCAGGTGACAGGCCCGAGGTCCCGGGGAGGTTCTAGAAAAATGAAGTTCAGGCTAGTGGAAAAGCAGAGCCAAGTTATGGAGTGAGCCCGGGGGGCGGGGTACCAGAGTCACCTGCAAGGAGGGAAGGGGCCCTAGGATGGAGAGAATCAGGACGAGCATCCTGAGCAAGAAGGACGCCCAGCTGGCTCTGGAAACGCCGCTAGGATCATTGCTGATGTCACTGCAGGCAAGGGTAGCCTGCCGGGGGCCACTGGCAGGGATCAGCCACCGCAGGAAGGCTCCGGCCACCGCAGAGGAGGCCTGGAGGATGCAAGGAGGACGCAAGGTCACGCAGGAGCTGAACCGCCAGACTCCAGCCACGCTGAGATTTCTGCTGCTTTTCCAGCTCGCGAACGCGAGGCCCTCTGCAGTTTTCTTGGCCGACCCACCTGGGTTTCCTGTCTTCACTAACACCCTCCGCGGCAGGGATTTTTGTTTGCCTTCCTCCAGGGTGCTCCCTTTCCTAGCCCCCACCCCACGGGTCCAGCTGCACCCCGGCCGGGCTCCGGGAGGGGCGGGGAGGCCCGGCGCTCTGGCGGGCATGGCAGGCAGGCCAACGGTTCTGTTTCTTAAGCAAGTTTGCACGTTGGGAATGCGCACCCCCTGACTTCCAGAACCCCGACAGGCCCCGCCTGTCACCGCCCCCAAGGGACGTGGGGTGAGCTGACCCAGGCGGACACACGTGAAACCCCTCTGGACACACGTGTGGAGCAGAGCTGAGCTCCCCAGGGAGCGCAGGGGTCAGCACAGGGCAGAGAAGCCCCCGGCGCCACCCGCCGAGCTCTGCAGCCTGGAACCCCGGGCGCACACTTACAATCAGGGATAGGCGGTGTCCTGGTGGCTCACACCTGTAATCCCGGCTAGGAGCCCGAGACCAGAGGATCGCGGTTCAATGCTTCTCTCCAATTAACCAGCAAAAAGCCAGAAGTGGAGCTATGCCTCAAGTGGCAGAGATGGAAGGGACAGACCCAGGCCCCGAGTTCAAGCCCCGGTACCAGCAACAAACAAACAGCCAAATGCCTCAAACACAGTGACATTGTTGTGTGTGTGACTGAATTTCTTGGCACACGTGCTTCTAAGACAAGCGGGCATTCTACCACCTGAGCCACGCCTCAACCCACACAGCTCACTTCATCAGCTGACACTTTCTTTTTTGGGGGGGGGTCCGGTCCTGGAGCCTGAACTCTGGGCCTGGGCGCTGTCCCTCAGCTCTTCAGCTCAAGGCTAGCGCTCTACCACTTGAGCCACAGCGCCACCTCCAGCTTTTTTCTTTTTTGCTTATGTGGTGCTGAGGAATCGAACCCAGGGCCTCAGGCATGCAAGGCAAGCGCTCTACCACTGAGCCACCTTCCCAGCCCCTGACACTTTCTTTATAAGGAGCAAATGATGTGAAGACATCTACTATTTTACAGTGCTTTATATATGTCATTTCAAACCTTCTGGCTTCAGGGTCCATTTGTTTTCTAAAACATCATGAGGGTAGCAAAGAGCTTCTACTTATGTGTTATAACGACCGATATTCCCCACATTGGAAATGAGGAAAACTGTTTATGTATGCATCTAAACCAACAGTTAACAGCCCAGTTCATTTTAAACACAAATAACATGCTTGTGGAAAAACTAACTACATCTTCAAAACATAGGTCATGGAACAAGAAAATAATATTGCTTGACATGCTTCCAACCGATGCCCTCACCTATCAGGAGACCTGGGGTCCCTCATATTGCCTCCTGTTCATCCTCTTACAAGTGTCTCAAGTCCCAGGCTCTCTAGGACCTCTACTGTGCACTTAGGAGAGGCAACTGCCAAGCCTCCTCAGAGGAAGTCCAATACGGTGGCACATGCCTGTAATCCCAGCCTATACTCCTAGTACTCAAGAGGTTGAGCAGGAAGACGCAGAGCTCACTGTGGCCAGCCTGAGCTCTCGTAAGGTCCTGTCTAACAGCAACAAACTAGGGCCTCAGGACTTCCAGAACTCCCAGGCTGGGTCTCTTCATGCCATACAGAGCACATGTACAGACAAATCTCATTTAACGCTCGTAAAAACATTGCGGAGTGAAACCAAGGAGAAGGCAGAGGTCCGGAGAGGTCAAGCGAGGCCTCAGATCACACGCTCAGATCCTTGTCTCTAGACCCAGCCTGGCCGGGCTCCTGACAATCAAAGGTTCTGATTCGCTTCTAGCCGCACAAACAACTGCCCAGAACGCACCAAGAATTTCTGCACAAGAATTCCTCAGCGGCGTGGTAGCACAGCAGAGGCGCGGGCTGGGAGGCGCGGGCTGGGGAGGCGCGGGCTGGGGAGGCGCGGGCTGGGGAGGCGCGGGCTGGGAGGCGCGGGCTGGGGAGGCGCGGGCTGGGAGGCGCGGGCTGGGGAGGCGCGGGCTGGGGAGGCGCGGGCTGGGAGGCGCGGGCTGGGAGGCGCGGGCAGGTGAAGCCACCCTCGGCTGGGTGCTGACACAATAAGTTCTTTTCTCTCTCTGCCCCAGTGTCCGGGTCTGCACTGCGAGGTTACCTACCTGCACCACGTGATCACCCCAAATCTCTGCTAGCTCAGAGACACAACCCAGCCAGTTCGGATGCGCCTCTCACCTTTCTTCTGATTTTTGAGGATCAAACTCCCCCTGTGTTCATGAACCGAGTGCTCAACTGAGCCTCCTCCGAGCCACACCTGGCCCTGAGCCTCCTCCGAGCCACACCTGGCCCTGGATCCTCCTTTTGAAAGAAGAGTCCCAAGAACTCTGCTTTTTCTTGCTTTTTTTTTTTTTGTGCCAGTCCTGGGGCTTGAACTCAGGACCTTGGGCATTGTTTGTTCCTAAGCTTTTTTTCTGCCCAAGCCACTGGACCACTCAAGTCCCAGCTCCCCTGTTCACTGGGGATTAGAGTCTCGCAGACTTTTCTGCCCAGGCTGGCTTTGAACTGTGATCCTCAGCTCTCAGCCTCCTGAGTGGCTGGGATTACAGGCGTGAGCCACCCCATACCCAGTTCCTGAAGACTACTGGAGTGACATGCCTCCTATAGGCAAAGAAAAAAGCAAAATGGAGCTAGCCGCAGGACCCTGGGAGCAGAAGCAGGTGCAGATTTATTTCAAGCTTGAGAAAGCAATCCCGATGTGGTGTGTTTTTTATTGTTGCTGTTGTTTTGGCCAGATTTTTGTCCTTGTTCTCCTCCCTTCTCCAAAGAAACTCAAGTTTCACGGGCGGGGACGCAGGGACAACTGCTTTGTTTTGCATTCCACAGGGGACCTAGCAAATTCTGGAAATTCCATGAACTTCTCCATAAACACACCCACACCAAGTACCACTGAGAAATAGTTGCATCTAACTTACAAACCCCTCAACGAGCGAGAAGGAAAAGTATTTGTGCAATTTTACAAAGAAGCTGAAGGGGGCAGTCATTAGCTTGCTGTTGGTGCCGGGTTTGGACCCCCGGCCTGGGGCTCTGACTGCTGGGGCCGTGCCGCATGCCGCAGCCTTTTGTGTCTATCTTTTTCCTCTAGTTATTTTTCAGATTAGGCCTCAGATTTTTGCGTGGGGTTGGCCTCCACTGCCCTCTTAGCTAAGGCCTCTTGCTGAGACTACAGGTGTACACCACTATGCTCAGCTCATTGAAATGGAGTCTTGCTAACCTTTTGCTTGGGGTGACCTGGAATGTGATCCTCTTGACCTCTACCCCACACACACACATGCAGCTGGGATTACAAGCATGCGTCACCACGCGCAGTCCTATGCATTGAACGCGTTTCTGCAGTACCCTCATTTGAACTCAGGGCCCCTGGGCTTACAATTAAGGTGCCACAGAGCCACGCCTCCAGTCCTGTCTTCCGCTGGTTGTTTTCGCAGTAGGCTCTCACCCCTGGCCTGTGATGCGTCTGTTTTGGGTAGGATCATAGCCACATGCTACCGCACCCAGACCTTGGCTGAGAGAAGACTCTCACAGACTTTTCTGCCCAAGCCAGCCTCAAATCACCATCCTCCCAAGCTCAGCTTCCCAAGTAGCTGGGATGGGAGGCCTGCTCTTCCTCCCCACCCCCACCCCTTCTCCACCATAAGAAGGGCTTTGCTCCTCTGCCTGCCACCGGCCCACGAGCGAGAGAACCAACCCAGTCTGGACTGGCCTCCCCCAGGAAACAAAGCATGGCTCCTTTTTTTGTTGTTTGGTCTTGGGCTTGAACCCAGGACGTTGGTGCTGTTCCTGAGCTTTTTTGCTCAAGGCTCGCATAGCACTCTACCACTTTGAGCCACAGCGCCACTTCCGGCTTTCCGGTGGTTCCTTGGAGATGAGAGTCTCACAGACTTTCCTGCCCAGGCTGGCTTTGAACTGTGATCTTCAGCTCTCAGCCTCCTGAGTAGCTAGGATGACAGGCGTGAGCCACCGTGTCCGCAAGCTTTCTTCCTTTGAAGTGGGTTTATCTCAGGAAAGCCAGCAGCACCCACTTGGCTTGAGGTGCAAATCCTACTTGGAGGCCCGCAGTGACTCACCCCTTTTGGACTGCGGCCAGGTAGCTAATCTGCACTGAAGTAAGTCCTGCTGCCTATCACCCATGCCTATCAGATAATTTGTTTAATCTTTAAAAGGCGCTAATACTACGATTACTCTGTAACTAGAGCATTGTAAACATTCCTGTTCTTCTGTTCCCCAGGGCATGCTAGGCAAGCGTCTTCCACAAATGAATCCCGCCTGTGGCTTTGGGGGCTTTTTGCTACTGAGAGCTGTCTTCCATCCTGAGCCCCCCTCCCTTTGGAGGGAAAGCGGGAGTGGACCCGCAGAGGAAGTGGCCGCCCAGGCCCCATCCCGACGCCTGTCAAAGGCCCTCAGAGTGGGAACCTGACAGACACCCGCCACCGGGTGGCAGCCGTGGCTCCCGTGCTGCCTCATCTGCAGTTCCTGCCAGGGCCACTGGAGGGCAGTAGAGGATGAGGCCAAGGCTGCTCAGCCACCTTGCCTGTGGAGCCCCAGCGCTCCCCCTGCGGCCCGGCCGGCTCCCAGGCACCGGCCTCAGCTCTGGTCACCCCGCGCCCTCCGCTCGGCTGGCCTGCTTGTGGGCTCAGGTGAACGGCCCGGGCTCCAGGGCACCCCCACCCCCCGCCCTGAGCCTGTCTCCTCACCTCTGCCCCTTCGTTATCTCTCATTCCTGCACAAAGCTACTGTTCTGCCTTGTCTTGTCTTTTTTGGTCGGTCGTGGGGCCTGAACTCTGGGCCTGGGTGCTGTCCCTCAGCTCTTCAGCTCAAGGCCAGCACTCTACCACGTGAGCCACAGCGCCACTTTCGGCTTTTTCTGCTTTTGGGGAGCTGAAGAACCGAACCCGGGCCTCAGGTATGCAAGGCAAGTGCTCCACCACTGAGCCACCTTCCCAGCCCTCATCATTATTTTTGGTCCTTCTTGAGACCCAGTTTTCTACCAGCTACGGCCTTACTTCTCCCTTTTTCCTGGTAAAATTCCTGGGGCTCCCCATCCTGGGCGGCCCCGGGGGGCCCCAAGGCCTTTCCCGATCTCTTGGTTGGGCCCCTGCACTCTGGCTTTTGTTCACATCGTTTCTAAGAATCTCTTCTGGGGCCTCCCCTCCCCCCACCGTGGCCGGCTCCTCCTCAGCTTCTGGGGCTCCTCCTCTCTCCATCCCCAGTGGAGTCCACTTTCGCCCAGCGTGTTCACAGTGAGTGCGCGAAGGTCCCTTCCGTGAGTTTTAAGCCTTCTCGCTCCTCCAGTGAGCGCCTTGAGCCTTGAACAGCACTTGGAAATTCCAATGAGTTTCTATCTCTATCTGAAACCTCTCCCTGAGCTCCGTTCTCCAGCATCCAACCCTCGGCCCCCACCACGCAGCTCTGCGGCTCTGCCAGGCCCTGCTCCACAGCCTCCCCGCCCTGTCCTTTCTCCAGGCCAAAACCTTCCCTCTCGCTGTACATCTGGCCCCATGGGACCAGACGGTGACTCCTTCAGAGCACACCCCCACCCCCACCCCCACCCCCACCCCCACCCAGCCTGGCCTTTCTCCAGGCCAGTCCCTGGCCTTGCTGCGGGTGAGCTGCTAATCTCTTGTCTTCGTACCATCCAGAGCAATCTTTCTCGAACAAGCCAGCTGTGTCACGCCTCTGCTCAAGATTCCTCCAGATGCCCTCCACACCAGCCAGAATAAAAGCCCAGTAAAGGCCCAGCAGGGCACTGGTGGCTCACTCCTGTCATCCTAGCTACTCAGGAGGCTGAGGTCTGAGGATTGAAGTTTGAAGCCAGCCCGGGCAGTAAAGTCCCCATGACACTCTTATCTACAATTAACCACTGAGAAACTGGAAGTGGCGCTGTGGCTCAAGTGGTAGAGTACTAGCCTTGAGAACAGAGAAGCTCAGAGACAGTGCCCAGGCCCTGAGTTCAAGCCCCATAACCAACACCACCAACAAAAAGCATGCCCAAACCCCTAGGCATAGAGAGAGGACTCAGGCCTGGCACAGTCCCAAAGAAAGATCAAAGTACAAAAGACACTGTCGAGTTGCTAGGTAGCATGGAATAATGACAGACAGACAAGTGGACCTTAATAATGTTTTATTTGGCCCAACACCTCTATTACCAACATGGAATCTATCTAAAAATACAAAGTTGACGTTTATGGTCAAAGCCTTCAAAATGTGCCAGTTTTCCCAAGGCATGAGTCCTCACTCTCTTTTTTCTTTTCTGTAAGTCATGGGGCCTGAACTCAGGGCCTGGGCGCCATCCTGAGCTTCTTTTGCTCAAGGCTAGTGCTCTTCCACTTGAGCCACAGCGCCACCTCCAGCTTTCTGTGTATGTGGAGCTGAGGAATGGAACCCAGGGCCTCGTGCACGCCAGGCCAGTGCTCTGCCCTGAGCCACCTTCTGTGTTCCAAGTCTGCCTCTCCACAGTCACTGCAGTATCTTAACCCTGAGCATCCCCGGCTGCCCTCCCCAGGGGCTCTGAGAGCACACGCCGGCAGCTCTGCCCGGCCTGGCCACCCCGTCCATCTGTCCATCCCATCCACCCCGTCCACCCCGTCCATCTGTCCATCCCATCCATTCTGTCCATCCCATCCATCTGTCCATCCCATCCATCTGTCCATCCCATCCATTCTGTCCACCCCATCCATCCCGTCCATCTGTCCATCTCATCCACCCCATCCATCCCATCCACCCCATCCACCCCATCCATCTGTCCACCCCATCCATCCCGTCCATCCCGTCCACTCCATCCACCCCGTCCATCCCATCCACCCCATCCATCCCGTCCATCTGTCCACCCCATCCACCCCATCCATCCGTCCACCCTGTCCATCCCATCCACTCCACCCATCCTGTGTATCCCGTCCACCCCATCCACCCCATCCATCTGTCCATCCCGTCCATCCCATCTACCCCATCCATCCCATCCATCTGTCCATCTGATCCATCTGTCCATCCCGTCCATCCCGTCTATCCACCCATCTGTCCATCTCATCCATCTGTCCATCCCGTCCATCCCATCCATCCCGTCCATCTGTCCATCCCATCCATCTCATCCATCCCATCCATCCCATCAATCCGATCCATCCTGTACATCCATCCATCCCACCCATCTGTCTATCCCATCCATCATCCATCCTGGCCATCCATCCATCTATCCCTTCCATTCCATACATTGTCCATCCCATCCATCCATCCACCCATCCATCCATCCATCCATCCATCCTGTCCATTTGTCCATCCCTGCCTTCCCTCTGCTCCCTGCCCTCCGCCAGCCTGAGCAGATGTTCAGGCCTGAGCAGTGGCTGTCATCTTAAAACTCCCTCCACATCAGGACCCCACCCAACAGGAGCCTGGGGCTCTCTCAGAAGTACTGGGATTTGAACTCCGGGCTTTATACTTGCTGAGCAAGCACTCTGCCACTTGACCGTCCAGCCTGTTTGCTCTGGCTATGTTTTGACATGGGGTCTCCAGCCTGGCTGTGACCCTCTATTTATGCTCCCCACTTAGTGTGTGTCACGGCGCCCAGACTTTTCTACAGAGATGGGGCCTTGTGAGTTGTTTTTGCCCGGGCTGGGCTTGAACTCCAATCTCTTCCATCTCCTAAGTTGCTCAGGTGATGGGCGGGAGCCACCAGTGCTCGGCCTGTGACACTGAGTGGGGACAGGGCCACCAGCCCAGGCCCCTCCGCTAAATTCAGCTCTGCCACCTGCTCTCGTGATGCCTGCCCGCCAACGCTAAGCTTTACATTTTCAAAGGGCCAGGCAGGAAACCGGAAGACTACATGGCATGATCTGGAAATGGTACTTGCTTAGACCCCGGCCATCCCCACGCAAGTCAGGAGAACGCGGCCATCCCCACGCCGGTGCTGTTGGAACGGGGCCTTCTTCATGCGTGCCAGGGCTGCTAGCGTGTAACGCTGCACGCAGAGGAGTTCACACCGACACGTGCGACCCTCAGAGATGAAAACCTGATCTGTCTGCAGAGAAAGTTTGCTGACCCCTAACGGAATCGCTGGTTTCTGTTTCCGTCTGGTGCCAGTCCTGGGGCTGGAGGTCAGGGCCGGGATGCTATCCCTGGAGCTCTTTCGCTCGAGGCTAGCACTCTACCACTTAAACCAGAACTCCACTTCTGGCCTCCTGGTAGTTAATTAAGAGTCTCAGTCGGAAGTGGCGCTGTGGCTCAAGTGATAGAGCGCTCGATTTGAGCTGAAGAGCTGAGGGACAGCGCCCAGGCCCAGAGTTCAGGCCCTATGACTGACCAAAAAAAGAAAAAGAGAGTCTCAGTGGATGTTCCTGTCCTGGCTGGCCTCGAACCACAATGCTTCAGATCTCAGCCTCCTGAGTAGCTAGGATTACAGGCGTGAGCGGCCGGTGCCTGCCCCATGAACGTGGTGGTGTCCATGTCCCAATCCAAGCTCAGCATCGCTGCACACCGCCGCCTCCCTCCCCCGCTCTGCCCCACCCCGCTCCAGGCGGTCCCCTCTCCCCCAAGCCATGCTACTGGTGCACCCCAAAGTGTGACTCTCCAGCCTCCAAGAACAAGAGGGAGGTAGTAACAGCAGCAGCGTGTGACCAAGGTGACAGTGACACACGGGAAAAACCCAGACCCCCTTCCTTGGCTCTTCTCCACCCCCCCCCATCTGCAGAGCAGAAATCCTCCACACCTACGCCTACCACCCTGCAGCCGGTCCCCAGGCCGCTACCCCAAAGCCTCCCCGGCCTCCACTCACCCGTACCCCGGCCTCTACCCCAAAGCCTCCCCGGCCTCCACTCACCCGTACCCCTGGCCTCTACCCCAAGGCCTCCCCGGCCTCCACTCACCCGTACCTGGGCCTCTACCCCAAGGCCTCCCCGGCCTCCACTCACCCGTACCTGGGCCTCTACCCCAAGGCCTCCCCGGCCTCCACTCACCCGTACCCTTGGCCTCTACCCCAAGGCCTAACCCCTGGCCTCTACCCCAAGGCCTCCCCGGCCTCCACTCACCCGTACCCCTGGCCTCTACCCCAAGGCCTCCCCGGCCTCCACTCACCCATACCTGGGCCTCTACCCCAAGGCCTCCCCGGCCTCCACTCACCCATACCTGGGCCTCTACCCCAAGGCCTCCCCGGCCTCCACTCACCCGTACCCCTGGCCTCTACCCCAAGGCCTCCCCGGCCTCCACTCACCCGTACCCCTGGCCTCTACCCCAAGGCCTCCCCGGCCTCCACTCACCCATACCCCGGGCCTCTGCCCCAGGGCCTTCACGGCCTCCACTCAGCACAGGCAGCCAGTGGCTCTGACCACAGGATCACCTTTCCAGCCTTAAAGCCCTTCTCCCCAGGCCGCACCCCTGCGTTCTCCACACCCTCCCGTGTCTCCTCTATCAGCTAGCGCTTCCCCTCCGCCTCCTTTCCCCGTCCTCCCCTCCTTGGAGACCCAGAGCCTCCCCTCCCTCCCCCGCAGAGTGCCTCCAGGCCTGAGGCCTGCTGCCCGCTCTCTTGGTGTCGGGCGAGCAGCCTTCCAGAACCATCTCCGTGTGACCCACTCCCTGTCACGAAGGACACCAGTGTCTGGCTCTCAGGGACAGAGGGTGTCCAAGGGGACACCATGTGGTCAGCACCATGGCCTGGTCCCACAGCCCGGCCCTGGCCAGGTGCTGGTCCTCAGCCGGCAGGCAGCTCCGGCGGGGACCCGCCTTCCCTTGGGCTGCGAGGTGTGGTGTGGTGGGGTCCCAGCTCTGGGTGACCTTGGCGGGGGGGGGGGTTCGTGCCATGGCGGTGGCAGGGTGGGGAGGGTTCGTGCCGTCGTGGTGGCGGGGTGGGGGGGGTTCGTGCCATGGCGGTGGCAGGGGGGGTTCGTGCCGTCGTGGTGGGGGGGTGTGGGGGGGTTCGTGCCATGGCGGTGGCAGGGGGGGTTCGTGCCGTCGTGGTGGCGGGGTGTGGGGTGGGGGGGGTTCGTGCCATCGTGGTGGCGGGGTGGGGGGGTTCGTGCCGTCGTGGTGGCGGGGTGGGGGGGTTCGTGCCATGGCGGTGGCAGGGGGGGGTTCGTGCCATCGTGGTGGGGGGGGTGGGGGGGTTCATGCCATTGTGGTGGGGGGTGGGGGGGTTCGTGCCATGGCGGTGGCAGGGGGGGGTTCATGCCGTCGTGGTGGCGGGGTGGGGGGGGTTCGTGCCATCGTGGTGGGGGGGTGGGGGGGTTCGTGCCATGGCGGTGGCAGGGGGGGTTCGTGCCGTGGCGGTGCTGGGGTGCAGGAGGTGACCGCCACCCCGCTGCCCGCCCGAGCCCGCTGCTCACACGGAGGGTCCCCGGCGGCTGTTGGTCCTCACACCCCGGCGTGAACTGCCCGCGCAGCACACGGCTCTCAGACCTGTGCTAAGGCGATTTCGGGGAGAATGTTCAGATACACCCAACCAAAAAACTCCAGGATTCCAATCTAGAACATTCCATCTAGAACATGTGGTCCAGGGTGGACACTGAGCTTTTCCCCGAGACAGGGCCCCGGCCTCCGTGCCGCCTGGAGTCTGTGAGCAGGGGGGCTTCTGCCGCCATTCCTCCCCAGCGGCTTCTCTGGGCCCGGCCGCGTCTAGGCTTCTGGCTGGGAGAGCCACCAGCTCTTCCAGATCTTCCTTTGTTTTTTGGTCGGTCGTGGGGCCTGAACTCTGGGCCTGGGCGCTGTCCCTCAGCTCTTCAGCTCAAGGCCAGCGCTCTACCACTTGAGCCACAGCACTACTTCTGGTTTTCTGGTGGTTCCTTGGAGATAAGAGTCTCATGGACCTTTCTGCCCAGGCTGGCTTTGAACCGTGATCCTCAGATCTCAGCCTCCTAAGTGGCATGGCCCTCTCCTGCCCTGTTCTGAACGCCCAGACCCGTGCCCAGCCTCCCGCCGCCTCTGGGGAGCTTGGGGCCGTTCCCTGGATTGCAACACAGCTCTCCTGGGTCACCTCCAATGTGCCCAGCGCCCTCCCAGCGCCTCCTCCACCCCACAGGACCCAGTGGTGTTTTGTCCGCTTTATCCCTTCATTTCCCTCCAAGTGCGGGAACGGACACGGTTGAAGATGCGCGCTGGGCACTCGGGGAGACCTGCGCCCGCCTGGGTCCCGGCTCCTGGCCGCTCCCCAGGGGCCATCAACCCTCGGAAACGGGCGGCTCAAGTTGGGAAGTTGGTTTGTAAACACAAGCGTGTGTCTGGGCGTCCGAGGGATGCTACACCGCTGAACTCACTGCGCGCGAACCCACCAACTTTGGGTCTTTGACCAATGAACTCGGATCTCTCGCTAGAGTGGAGGCCGCTGGGGGTCTGGGAAGGTCAGAGGTCACAGCCTCCTGTGCCAGATGGGCACCTGTGCCAGAAGGAAACCTGGAAAGAATTTTCTCCTCCCAGGCCGAGGGTCCGGCCGGGCTTCGGTTGGATTGGGGTTTGTTCCCCTCCCCCCCCCTCCCCCCGCTTCCAGGGCTGCTGGCAGGAAACCTCCTAATCTATTCGTTGACTTGGACTAATGCAGCCAGATTCTTTCGCTAGGCCTCTGGCTCCTCCAGCTCTGGGAACAGGCCATTTGCGGAAGTCAAAGGGAGATCAATGTTCAGCCTCTTCTGCAGCCAGCCCGGAATTTCCAAGAAAGAGGCCGAACCCCTAAGGCGGAGGCCAGGGTCAGGAGGCTGGGCCGAAGGAAAAGGGGAACGGGGAGGGGACTGACCCGCCCTCCTCCCCCAGGCTGAGGAACTGCTGTGGGGAGGGGCGGGAGGGGCAGGAGGAGGCTCCCAGGCCTCCAGCCCTCCCTCCCCCTCCCTTCCTCCCTCCCCAGCTTCCTGGTAGTTGTCATTTTTAAAGCCAGGCTCAGTTAGGTCTAGTTGACCTAGAATTAAAGGCGCCCTTCTGAGCACGGGTCTGTGACTCTGACCATGGCTACTCTTCTGGGGGCATCTGGACATAGAATATGTCCACTCTGCAGGACATGTCCACCCCCCCATGCCCTGCAGTCGGGTGACCTTGGGTGACCTTGGCTCTCAGGTCGGGACAGCTGAGGGACGCACGTGCGCCTGGCTTTACTTCCGCTGTGCCTCCCTTTCTATGTCTGCGTCGTTAAATTTTAGCTGTCCCCTCGCAGGCTGGGGCGGCGGCGCCATCGCGGAGCGGATACCCGAGCTTGGTTCCCACACCTGCTCAGTGGCAGCTCCAGCCCTGGAAATTTCACTTCAAAGGGGCCCGTGGCTCACACCTGTCATCCCAGGAACTCAGGAGGCTGAGATTTGAGGATCACGGTTCAAAGCCAGATGGGCAGGAAAGTGTGTAAGACGCAAATAAATCATCACCAAAGCCAGCGCGGGGACTGCAGCGGGAGGGAAAAGGGAAAGCGGGCGATCAGTGCTGCAGTGCTAAAGTGCTAGCTAGCCTTGAGCAAAAAGCAGCTCAGAGACAGGGCCCAGGCCCCGAGCTCAAGCCCCAGGCCCAGCATGAAAAATGAAAGAAAACAAAAAACCTGTCTGGGTTACAGGGTAAGAGCAAAACAATTATTTTTAAAACATAAGGAAGAAGCAAGCAAGCATGAATTCACAGAAAGCCAGAGGCTCTGCTGAGTAGGTTTTCATAGTTGGTATTTTCTTGTCCTTGAAACAGGATCTCAGTATGTGACCAGACTCCCTTCACACTTTTGGTTCTCCTACATCAGCCTCCGGAATGCTGAGATTACAGACATGAGCCCCCATGCCCAGCTTGGATGTTCTTTTAATACGAAGAAAATGGCCACCGCCAGGCCCCATGCGTGGGACTGTTTGTGTAAGGCAGGAAGCGCCACACCCTGTGTTACAGGAGACAAGTTGCACTTCCTGTGTGGCCTGGAAGGGCCAGCGCAGCAAAGGACAGAAACCCTGCAGCCCGTGAGCAAGACTTCGCTTTCCAACTAGAGAACACAGGGCTGGGAAGGTGGCTCAGTGGTAGAGCGCTTGCCTTGCATGCATGAGGCCCTGGGTTCGATTCCTCAGCACCACATAAGCAAAAAGAAAAAAGCCAGAAGTGGCCCTATGGCTCAAGGGGTGGAGCGCTAGCCTTGAGCTGAAGAGCTGAGGGACAGTGCCCAGCCCAGAGTTCAGGCCCCAAGACAGGCAAAACAAAAACAAATAGAGAACACAGCTGGAGGAGGAGGATGGACTGCGTCTGGGAAGCACAGGACACATGCATTTTCTGAACGGGACACGGGAGCCACATTTAGAGATCTTTTAACATCCCAGGATGCAATGCAGACACGTTCTAACCGACATATGAGTGTGGGGAATGACTGGATGTTCCTCATCTTCCTAAGAGAAATCCTAACAAAGAGGGCTTGTTTCCAGATGTGCCGGCCTGGCCAACTCCGCTCTGGGCACCGCCTGACCCATCTCAGAGGCTTTGAAGGAGAGGAGGCTAAAACACAATCTAGCAGTCAGTCGTCAAAAACGTTCAGCAAGGTCTCTGGGCAGAAAACCCAAGGGTGTTCGACAGGAGTGCGGCAGTGGGGGGGGGGGGGAGGAGGAGGGAAGGGCGCGGCTGCGTTGGTGCTGGTGTTGGCGCCGCAGGCTGCATCTGTGTCTGCGCAGCACCTCGCTCCTCCATGAGGAGCAGCGCCTTCCTGCCCGGCCGCTCCATCCTCTGCGCCGGCCACCTGTGCTCAGCGGTGGTCTGAACACATTAAAAGCAAAACGCACAGTTCCTATGTCCTTCTGAGGGAGCCACAACCAAGTCTCCACCCGCCTCTGACCTGCTGGAGCTGAGCTGTCATTCAGCCAGTGTTCAGTGGGGCATGGGGTCTGCCCATGCATGCACAGGACCTGCCCCATGCACAGGACCCACTCATGCACAGGACCCACCCATGCACAAGACCCACCCATGCACAGGACCTGCCCCATGCACAGGACCTGCCCCATGCACAGGACCCACCCATGCACAGGACCCACCCATGCACAAGACCCACCCATGCACAGGACCCACCCATGCACAGGACCCACCCATGCACAAGACCGCCCCATGCACAGGACCCACCCATGCACAGGACCCACCCATGCACAGGACCTGCCCCATGCACAGGACCCACCCATGCACAGGACCCACCCCATGCACAAGACCCGCCCCATGCACAAGACCCGCCCCATGCACAGGACCCACCCCATGCACAAGACCCGCCCCATGCACAGGACCCACCCATGCACAGGACCCACCCATGCACAGGACCTGCCCCATGCACAGGACCCACCCATGCACAAGACCCGCCCCATGCACAGGACCTGCCCCATGCACAGGACCTGCCCCATGCACAGGACCCACCCATGCACAAGACCTGCCCCATGCACAAGACCCACCCATGCACAGGACCCACCCCATGCACAGGACCCACCCATGCACAAGACCCGCCCCATGCACAAGACCTGCCCCATGCACAGGACCCACCCATGCACAGGACCCACCCATGCACAGGACCCACCCATGCACAAGACCCGCCCCATGCACAAGACCTGCCCCATGCACAAGACCTGCCCCATGCACAGGACCTGCCCCATGCACAGGACCCACCCATGCACAGGACCTACCCATGCACAGGACCTGTCACATGCACAGGACCCACCCATGCCCAGGATCCATCCATACAGAGGACCTGCCACATGCATGGGATCTGCCCACCACTCAGGCCTGAGTCTAGGTGTCACCTCTGCTGCTCCAGTTTTGCAGGTTTTATAGGAAAGACAACTGGCAGAATTAATTTTATATTTTAATTTTTGTTTTGTTTTTGTTGGGCCTGGGCGCTGTCCCTCAGCACTTCAGCTCCAGGCAAATATTCTACCACTTGAGCCAGAGCACAACTTCTGGTTATCTGAGTGGTTTATTGGAGATGAGAGTCTCACGGTCTTTCCTGCCCGGGCTGGCTTTGAACCGCGATCCTCAGATCTCAGCCTTCTGAGTAGCTAGGATGACATGAGTGAGCCACCGGTGTCCAGCCCTTTAAATGTTTTTAGTTAAACTTTTTTGGTGCTCCTTCTGGAGCTTGGACTCAGGGCCTGGGCATTGTCCCCAGCTTTTCTGCTCAAGGTTGGTGGTCCACCACCTGAGCCACAGCTCTACTTCTGTTTTTTCGCTGGTTAATTGGAAATAAGTCTCATGGACCTTCCTGCCCAGGCTGGCTTCCAACAGCAATCCTCAGATCTCAGCCTCCTGGGTTGGTAGGATTACAGGCATGAGCCACTGGTGCTCAGCTAGAATTAAGCATTTCATTAAGAAAAAAAAAAACACCCTACTATCTTATATTTAGGTAATACCAAAAAAATATGGGGATATAGGGAAAATAAAATGTAATCAACAGTGTGATTTATGGTAAACCAAGTTAATGGAGGGAAAAGAGAATGAAGAACAACTTCTCAAAACCTGCAAAAACAAGAAAAAAAAGAAATATTAAACAGCAAACATGATGGTTAAATAGGGGATTAAAAACAATCTTGCACTTAAGCCAACTGACTTTTTTTTTTGGGGGGGGGGGTCTGGTCGTGGGGCCTGAACTCTGGGCCTGGCGCTGTCCTTCAGCTCTTCAGCTCAAGGCTAGCGCTCTACCACTTGAGCCACAGCACCATTTCCGCTTTTTTTTTTTTTTTTTTTTGTGGTTCATTGTAAATAAGAGTCTCACAGACTTTCCTGCTCCTGCTGGCTTCAAATTGTGATCCTCAGATCTCAGCCTCCTGAGTAGCTTGGATTACAGGTGTGAGCACCAGAACCCAGCCACTGATAGGGTTTTGCTGTTGCTCTTTTTGTGCTGTTGGACCAGGGCCTCGGGCATGCTAGGCACAGCTCTACTTCTGGGCTACGCCCAGGCCCCCCAAATGTCACAGAATTGAATTCTAGTCCTGCTCTCTGCTGTCCTTCAAGACACGGAGACCAGGCCCTGAGAGGGGTGACAAATTCAAGCTGGGAGGAGGGGGGGCTCAGCGCTGCGGTCTGTGGTGTTGACAGAAGCTTCCTTGCTCAGAGTAGGCCATGATGACGCCACAGACTTCTAAATCAGCGAGACACACGGCGAGCTCGCTCAATGATAGCTGACACCTCCTAAAAAAGAAATCCCAGTTGCAGTCCACCCCCGAGGCCTTTCAGATGCTGAGCATCTTTCTAGTCAGTGCTAAGAAAAAAAAATACACACCAAGTTACATTTGGCATTGTTAGGACTTGACTATGCTTACACTGAGTAGTTCGTTCACTTGAAGGTTCATTTAGCAATGCAGGGAGGAATAGACAGGCGGTGTTCCTGACATGGCAGCAGGGAAGCAGAGGACTCCAGCAACAAGGGGCTCTTGATAGTGTGTGTGTGTGTGTGTGTGTGTGTGTGTGTGTGTGTGTGTGTGTGTGTGTGTGTGTGTGTGTGTGTGTGTGTGTGTGTGTGTGTGTGGTCTCTATAGTGACCAGAAAAAGAGCCACAAAGGAATGTTGAGAGTAACCACAACATCTTAGGAGGTGTTGGGTGTGGTGGCACACACCTGTAATCCAGCACTCTGAAGGCTAAAGCAACAGGAACAGAGTTAGGGGCCAGCCTGACCCACAGAACTGTAGCCTTGGTTGAAGACAAAGACCTGAGACCCCCATCAAAACCAAACCAAACCAAAGCAAAACTTCAGTGGATCTATACTTAGGATAAAAAACAAAAAACAAAACTAGACACTTCCCAAATTTCATGCCCAGTCTGGTTGTGGTTGAGACAGTGCCTCTCTGGGCAGCGCAGGCTGGCCTTGAACTCTCCACCTTCTACCTTGTCACTCTACAGACGAGGAGACTACAGGTGTGCTCTGGTAAGGGGGGTTCTTGAGAGGTAGTGATTACAGTTGGGAACAAAGATCCCTTAGCCTTTAGTTGTCTACGGCAGGCTTGGAATTAAACCTGAATGTGACCAAGAGTCTATTCTTTTTTTTTTTTTTTTTTTTTTGGTCACTCATGGGGCCTGAACTCTGGGCCTGGGCGCTGTCCCTCAGCTCTTCAGCTCAAGGCGAGCGCTCTACCACTTGAGCCACAGCGCCACTTCCAGTTTTCTGGCGGTTCACCGGAGATAAGAGTCCCATGGGTTTTCCTGCCTAGGCTGGCTTTGAACCTGGATCCTCAGCTCTCAGTAGCTAGGGTTACAGGCGTGAGCCACTGGCACCCAGCTGAATTCTTCATGTTTAGAATTTTCCCTGTCCTGTGTCCGGCAGTGAGAGGTGCAGACGTGTGCCGCGGTGGCCGTGATCGCAGTCCGAGGCGGGCTGGGGCGGCTCTGGCTCGGCGCCGCTCCTCTCGTGAGAGTTCGTGGTGGAGCTGCTGTGACCCGAGGCCTGTCGGGGCTGGCGGTGTGTGGCCAGAGGCCCGCGCACAGGAGGACGCGGCGTGGCTCCCATGGCTGTGCTGGGGGGGGCTCAGCTCCTCTCTGCGTGGCCCATCCACGTGGCCTGTCCGCGTGGTGACTTCAGTTCCTCTGCTTTAGAATATGGACGGGCTTTATCACACTGCAATATGGCCAGATGAAGGTGGCAGGCACTGGCAGCTGCGCACAGGCTGTTGGTGGGGCCTTGGGTTTGTTTGATCTAAGTACTGACAAAGGAAAGAAGGAGGGCTGGGAAGGCGGCTCAGGGGTGGCGTGCTCACCTCGCATGCAGGAAGCAGTACCACACACACAGAAAAAGCCAGAAGTGGCGCTGTGTCTCAAGTGGTAGAGCTCCCGCCTTGAGCACAGAGAGGCTCAGAGATGATGCCCAGGCCCTGAGTTCAAGCCTCACGACTGGCAACAAACAACCCAGAACAAATCAAAAGAAAGAAAGAAAGAAAGAAAGAAAGAAAGAAAGAAAGAAAGAAAGAAAGAAAGAAAGAAAGAAAGAAAGAAAGAAAGAAAGAAAGAAAGGAAAGAAAGGGAGGGAGGGAGGGAGGGAAGTGGGGGGGCAGGGTGGGAGGTGGGGGGTGGGGTGGGCGTTGTAGGCTTCACGCATCTTACCAGGCAGGCTGTGCTGGTGGCAGAGGCTGAGGCAGAGGCTGAGGCTGAGGCTGAGGCTGAGGCCAGCTTGGCAACACAGTGAGACCCTCCTCTCAGTAACACTGGCTCTGTGAGGGAGGGAGGGAGGGAGGAGGGTGACCCATCAGCCCTGGCGCGTTCAGGTGCTTGCAGCTGCGGGGGGGGGGGGGGGGATGTCCCCGGAGAGCCGCTGCAGCTGCGGAGCAGAGAGCCAGGGAGACCCATCTCCACAGACGCCTGGAGGCGTCCGGAGGGAAGGACGCCCACCCCAACGCCGCCCGGGCAGAGCTCCACGCGCTGTGACAAAGAACCCAAGCAAAAGGTCGAGAGACACAGTGCCGATGGCAGAGCTGCCTTCCTGGCAAGGGCCAGCCTAGGCCCGAGTTCCAGGCCCAGTGCCGCCACAAACGGACCCAGCCCCCAGCCCCCAACCCGCAGCCCCTGGCCCCAGCCCCCAGCCCCATGTCTTCCTGGAGCGTGCGCGGGGCCGCCAACCTCGCCCACTCGGCATTCGCAGCACCAGACCCCGCAGGGCCTCATCCCCCCCCAGCTCTGCAGCCCTGCAAGAGAAGAAAAGCGGAGCTGGTTTTAAGAAAGATGGGCGAAGAGCGGGAGAAGGCGGGGGTCGCGGCGGGCGGGGCGGTGGCAGACGCCTGGTATCATAGACTTTGTAGAATGCGAACTTCATGAAAACAAAGAAGAAAAAGGGTGGCCCGAGCTTTTGCAGGGAAGCAATGGAACCAGAGGCTGGGCAGGGCGGTGCGGGCAGGGGCAGGGCGGGCAGGGCGGTAGGCAGGGCGGTGCGGGCAGGGGCAGGGCGGGCAGGGCGGTAGGCAGGGCGGTGCGGGCAGGGGCAGGGCGGGCAGGGCGGTAGGCAGAGCGGCGCGGCTGGGGAAGCAGAGAGCCCACACCCGCAGGCCCCGCCTCCCTGGCCTGCTCTGCTTCAGCCGTCACCAGGTCACCAGGACGTCCATCCGCCCATCCAGGCAGCCGGCCCTGCGCCCAGACCCCCAGCTGCGGGCCAGCAAGAGGGGACGCTGCCCGTTAGATACACCAGTGAGGGCCGGGAGAAAAGAAGATGGAAGGAAAAAAGACATAAGGCCAAAGAGAGAAGCAGCAGCGGTCAGGAAGCGGTGACGAGCGGAGGACGCCAGGGAGGACGCGGGCGGCTCCGTGGGCATGCGCTCTGCACATCCATCTTCCGGGACACTGGCCTCCCCCGGACTGGGGGGGGGGCAGAGGAGGCCCCCCACCCCCAGCGCCTCCGGGCTGCTTCATAACCTTGAAGTCCCAAGGTCGAGCGGAAACTCCTTTTACAACCCTTGAGAGATAACTTCAAACAAACAAACCAGACATCCAGATGGCCATCTCGGGGTGCAGCGGGGGCTCCAGGCTCAGGAGCCAACCTGCCCTCCCGAGAGGCACTGCTGCCCTGGAAGATTACAGCGTGGCCGGACATCGCAGCCAGGCTTAAGTATGGGAGATAAACAGTCTGTGTAAACAGTCCAAGGAACAGTCTACATAAACAGTGGACATGGGGCTGATATGAAAACAGTCTCAGGGGGGCAGACGAAGGAGGGAGGATGAGCAGGTGCAGCAGGTGCTCCGTGCACGCCATGCGGGAACAGCTATGCAACCTGTGGGCAGGGACAGAGGAGGAAACCAGCAGCACATGAAGGAAAAGAAATGCACCATTACCTGACTTGAGAAATGGGGACGGGCTGGGGCTGGGAAGGTGGCTCAGTGGTAGAGCACTTGCCTTGCATGCCTGAGGCCCTGGGTTCAATTCCTCAGCACCACATAAGCAGAAAGAAAAAAGGCTGGAAGTGGTGCTGTGGCTCAAGTGGTAGAGTGCTAGCCTTGAGCTGAAGAGCTGAGGGACAGCGCCCAGGCCCAGAGTTCAGGCCCCACGACCGGACCCCCCCCCCAAAAAATGGTGACGCCTTGGTACCACACCTCAATAATAAAAAAATTATTATTTTAAAGAAATCTAAGAGGAGCTGGGCGCTGGTGGCTCACGCCTATAATCCTTGCAACTCAAGAGGCTAAGATCTGAGAATCCCAGTTCAAAGCTAGCCTGGGTAGGAAAGTCTGAGACTCTTACCTCTAGTGAACTACCAGAAAACAGGCAATGGAGCTGTGACTCAACGTGGTAGAGAGCTAGCCTTGAGAAAGAAGGAAGGGAAAAAACAACTCAGGGACAGTGCCCAGGTCCTGAGTTCAAGCCCCAGGACAAAGGAGAAAGAGGAGGTGGGGGGACAGGGAGGAGGAGGAGGAGGAGGAGGAGGAGGAGGAGGAAGGGGGAGAAGGAGGAGGAGGAGGAGGAAGAAGGGGGAGGAAGGGGGAGGAGAGAGGAGGAGAAGAAAGGGGGAGGAGGGAGGAGGAGGAAGGAGGAGGAGGAGGAGAAGGAAGGGGGAGGAGGGAGGAGGAGGAGGAGGAAGGGGGAGGAGGGAGGAGGAGGAAGGGGGAGGAGGGAGGAGAAGGAGGAAGGGGGAGGAGGGAGGAGAAGGAGGAAGGGGGAGGAGGGAGGAGGAGGAGGAAGGGAGGAGGAGCAGGAGGAGGGAGGAGGAGGAGGAGGAAGGGGGAGGAGAGAGAAGGAGGAGGAAGGGAGGAGGAGGAGGAAGGAGGAAGGGGGAGGAGGAAGGAAGGGGGAGGAGGGAGGAGGAGGAGGAAGGGAGGAGGAGCAGGAGGAGGGAGGAGGAAGAAAAACCAAAGCAAGGAGAAGATTGTAACACAAATGAAATTAGGGCACCCCTGGTTGCCAGCACCTGAGAGCTGCTTCCCCAAGACCCCAAGACCTGGCAAAGGAGCCGGTGGGCGTTGGTTGGGCAGCGTGTTCCTCTGAGGCGTACGTGTCTTCACAAAGCCAACCTCAAAAGCGCACAGCAACGTCCCAGCGACAGCAGCAGCAGCATCCACAGGACCCCCCAGGAGGGGCCGCCGCCTCCTTCCCCAGTGGCTTTGGGATTCGGAATACAATTAGTAACAGGGCAGAAACAGACTGGGGAGGGGGCAGGGGCAAGAGAGTGGCAAACAGCTTCTGGGGTCCCGAAGAGAGGAGGAACTGGTTCCAGGGCAAGCACTCTGGTTCCAGGGCTCCTCCTTGGGTCTGTGGGCGATGGCCCCTCCTTGGGCTTGTCCTCTGTGGGGGGATGGAGGCGGGCAGCCGTGCTGGCCCCTCACAGTGGAGGCTGGCAGCACCGTCTCCTTGGTTGGGACAACCAAAAATGTCCCTGGCATTGTGAACCGCCCCTAGGCAGCAAAGGGACCCCAGCTGACATTCAGGGGTCAAAGGACGAGTGGCAGGCTGGCCGGCAGGAGGAGACCTTGAGCCCCGAGATCCCGCAGGGCTAGAGCGGCCTTCCTGGTGTCCCAGGGCCGGGCCCGAGCAGGCTGCAGGCCGGAGCGGGCTGCAGGGCCGGAGAACTCCAGGCGCATGGGCGCAGGGTTGGGCTCTGAGTGTTCCCTGTTGGTTTCGCAAGCGCAGATTGGAAAGGGCAGACCGCAGGGGCAGGGGGCAGGCTGTGTTTGCAGTGTGAACAGTCCCCTGGCTCCCCCTTCTCCCCTGGCTGCCTGCCTGTCCTCCCGGCCTGCCCCTGGGGTGCTGGGAGGGGACAGAAGGGCAGAGTTAAGTCTGGGAGCAGGCCGGCCGCCTCAGCCGCAAACGCCCCGGGTTGGTGTGTGGACAGAACAGGTGCAGCCTGGGTGAGGAAAGGGAGGTGCCCCCGGGGGGGTGGGGGCAGGGCTGGGACTGCAGAGGGCACCTGACCCCCAGCCCAACTCGGGGTGCAGGGTGGCTCTGAGCACCCGATGCGGGGCCTATGGGCCCCGCAGAGACCCCACCGGGGCACCGATGCATCAAGGTGGCCTCACTGGGTGAGAATTTCAATACAGCACACAGCTAGATAATAAAGGCCTTCCCGCCGGGCGCTGGTGGCTCACGCCTGTCATCCTAGCTACTCAGGAGGCTGAGATCTGAGGATCGCGGTTCAAAGCCAGCCTGGGCAGGAGAGACCATGAGACTCCTATCTCCAATAAACCACCAGAAAACCGGAAGTGGCGCTGTAGCTCAAGTGGTAGAGCGCTCGCCTTGAGCTGAAGAGCTGAGGGACAGCACCCAGGCCCAGAGTTCAAGCCCCACGACCGACAAAAAATAAAAAATAAAGGCCTTCGTGTGTGAGGAGCTTGGTGAATGTTATGGGGGGGCATGGCTCCCACCTAGGTGACAAAGCTGGGCTTGGCTAGTGAGGGCCGACCTCTAAGAGTCCCCCCCCACAGGTCCCACACCGACCGACCCTGCGCCTGGGCTCCATCACCGAGCTCCCTCCCACCACCCCCCAACAGCAGCCACAGACACGGGGGGGGGGGCCTGAACGGGGCCCTTGGGTGCTGAAGCTGAAGTCTGGCCCTCAGCCTGGGCTGCCTTCCTGAATATGTTCATCTACCCAAAGCTCGGGAGACAACCCCAAAACCGACAAACCGGATGACAGCAAGTGAAACAGCTTCTGCTACCAAGAAAATGAAGACTTCGCCCACCTTCAGAATGGGAGAAAATATTGAAAAACGATTCATCCAACAAGCGACCAAGGCTCAGAATACACAAGAAACTCAAACAATCCGCAGCAAAAGATCAAATAAGCCAATTTAAAATCGGACAAGAAGCCAAGCGCAGGCGGCTCAGGCTTCTAACCTAGCTACTCAGGCAGGACAGTGTGAGACTCTTACCTCCAAGTAACTAAAAAGCTGGAAGTTAGAGCACAGAGTGTTAGCCTTGAGCAAAAGCAGCTCAGACTGAAAGAGTGACAGCCTTGAGCAAAAGAAGCAGAGACAGCATCCAAGCCCTGAGCTCAAGGGTGTGTGTGTTGGGAGTGGAGATGCAGACCTGAGGCGGGGGAGGGGTAGAGCGGGGTAAATTGGTGTAGAGGCCTAGGCCCAGCGAGCTCTGAACAAGGGAAGGGAAGGGGAGAGGAAGAGGAAGGAAGGAGAGGGGAAGGGAGGAGGGAGGGGAGGGAAGTCTTAAACTGACATTTCTCAAGATAAGTACATGAGAAAATGTTCCTCATCACTGACTGTCAGGAAATGCAGATGGAAACCGTAACAAGGTTTCATTTCACCCCAGGTGAATCACGATTCTCAAGAAGACAAAGCCGGTCCCCGGGCAAGCTCAGCAGCAGGCACCCGCTCAGCATGATCAAGGCCCTGGGTTCAAGCGCCAGCCCCAAACCACCCCCAAAACCCAAATCAAAAGCAAGGAGTGCTGATGAGGACGAGGAGCACTCTGACACACTCTGGTCTGGCCGTGGTTAATGTGGCCGCCTGAGGCGGCGGTGGGAAGGCTTCTCCACAGCTACAAATGGCGCCGCCGTAGGTCCCGGCCATCCCACCAGCCTAGAACCCAGGACATTTAGAAAGGAGTTACAGATTTTATGCCAGACACTGAAGTTGGTTTGCATGCAACTTGTAGCCGTTGTCATGGATACTACCACAACAAGATTTTCTAGCCCATATATATCATGTTCATCATCATGACTCCCAAATCTCCTTAAGAGTCCAGACCCATGCGGTTTTTCTGTAGTTTCTGTCACGCATATGGGTACCAGTTTCTCACTTCTGTAGCAAATACTTAAGAGAAACAGTTTTAAGGAAGGAAAGATTGATTTGTGGCTCAAGTGGTAGAGCACCTATTTAGTAAGCACAAGGCCCTGAGTTCAAATCTCAGAAGGGAGAGACAAAGAGAGACAGAGACAGGGAGAGAGAGCGACAGGATATGAAGACTATGGATATAGAGAATTTCATCAAAACATGGGACAGAGACAGCAATGTGACAGTCACAGGCTACACAGCTACCAAAGGCCAGGAGGAGAGAGGTTCCAACTTTGAAGACAGCAGAGCCTTTTCAGACTTCCAAACTATTGGGTAAGCAGTTTTCTGTTTTGTTTTGGTCCATTGTGGGGCTTGAACTCAGGGCCTGGGCGCTGTCTCTGAGCTTTTGTGCTCAAGGCTAGTGCTCTACCACTTTGAGCACAGCTTCTTTTCCAGGTTTTGAGTGGTTAGTTGTTGGCTTCAAACCGCAGTCCTCAGATCTCAGCCTCCTGAGTAGCTAGGATTATAGGCGTGAGCCACCAGTGCCTGGCTTCTGTGACGGCCATTATTTATGGCAGCCCCAGGAACTGGGGACTGGCTGTGGCCATTACTAACATAAGGAGCAGCTCCTGGGCCTGGGTGCCTGCCTGCCCCACTGCTGTGCCTTTTCACAAACATCATCTCATTTAATTCACACAACAGCCTGGTATTGTGGGTGCACACTCAATCTGATTTCCTAGTAATGAAATTGAGATCCAGGCCCAAGGCGCGTCCAAGACTACATACGGTACGTGCGTGCAGAGTGCCCAGGGAGGATCTGAGCCCAGCCCAGCGAGGTGTTAACGAGGTTTCTGGCCTTCCTTAAACTTTCCTTGATGCTCTGCTGAGAGACCCCCCCAAGTATTTTCCCCTCCTCTCCTCGGACCCTCGGGCCTCTCTCCCACTGCGTGGCCAGCTGGGATCTGGGCAGCCGTTCCTCCTCCTGGGGCAGTGCATCATGGGAACGTGGTTTTCTTGCTGTAGGGGACATTTCCACCCTGTCCCCCCCTCCCCCGCACAGTGGCACTTCTGGGTTTCCGAGCAAATCCTGCCCTGGAATCAGGGAAACCATTTGGACTCAGAGGACAATGGTCGGGATGGCTTTTTGTGGCTTGTTTTTTGTAGATTTGGAATTGGGGTGAAGCCGACCTCATTGTCCCCGGGGAGAAATATCTAGAAATAAAAGCTGGCTTTCTTAAGACACAAAATGTCTTCTCTGAGCTCCCTTAACAAAGTATCAGCTCTGACTCTGGTGACAGCCCAATTTAGAAAGTAAGCATTTTTCTTCTCTGATTTTATCTTGTTTTGGATAAAACAAGACTGGAAGAGCTCGCCCCCAAACATGTCCAAGCTTGTGTGTGTGTGTGTGTGTGTGTGTGTGTGCGCACGCGTGCACACATGTGCGTGCATGTGTGTGTGTCTGGATGAGATGTTGATTTTGTTACTTCTTTCAAACAAAATCTCCACCCCATTTAACAGGCAAAAACAAAATCTGAAGATTTTCTCCACAATAACTCAACCGGAGACACGAATTATAAGTGCTCCGTGCGTCCTTTGAGGAAACGACTCTGCTCAATGAAAGCAAGCGCTGTTGCGTCTGTGCTGAGGCTGGTGTGCAAGCAGCTGTGTCTTCGCTGCTCTAACCAGATGAGAGACCGGGGTTCCTCCAGGCAGACGGCGCAGGGCAGCCCCGCGCCAGCCTCCCGGCCACCACAAAGCTTTGTAGTGAGGATTCCCACGACAGAGCCCGGCCACACCGGTGTCCGGGCGCCGGGCAGGACCAGAGTGACCTTGAGTCTCCCGGTCTCCTTGGGCGTGGGTTTGCAGGGCCGGGAGGAGACATGCTGATAGGTAAGCTCTGCCTGCCCTAGCCAAGCACTGCAAGGACAGTCAAGGTCACAGTCAAGCACGCTCTGGAGGGCTGAGGGCTGAGGCTGGGGGTGGGGTCAGGGATCGTCCCAAGGCAGCCCGGCCAGGAGCCCTGGACTGACCGGGGTGCCAGCCTGAACAAAGCAGGAACTTCACCCTGGTTTTCATTTCAGTGAACCCCTACTTTTTGTCCAAGGCTGCTTTATACAGCCCCGTGGGCCTGCAGAGCTCTCCTCTCTCCTCCCCTCCCCTCGCCACCATAAAACCCGCTCCCGAATGTGCCTGGGTTTGATCCCTGCACAGCGGAGAATGAGCTTATCTGCCATGACATCTGCAGTGGAACCAGCCACCCACCGACACGGGGAGGGGGCGGGTCTGCGGGACCCCACGCGTGGGCCGAGGGCCAGGGACATGGGGAGGGGACAGGTCTGTGGGACCCCACGCATGGGCCGAGGGCCAGGGTCACGGGGAGGGGGCAGGTCTGTGGGACCCACCGTGTGGGCCGAGGGCCAGGGTCACGGGGAGGGGGCAGGTCTGTGGGACCCCACGCATGGGCCGAGGGCCAGGGTCACGGGGAGGGGGCAGGTCTGTGGGACCCACCGTGTGGGCTGAGGGCCAGGGTCAGGCGGAGGGGGCAGGTGTCTGGGACTCCAGGTGTGGGCTGAGAGGATGGGTATGAGGCAGCACTTGCTCCAGGTGGTTAGGCTTGTTTGGTGAGCCAGAAGGCGAGGGGCAGGACAGACATTTTCACAAAGGAAAGGAAGATGGCAGTAACATATTCAGGGATAATAAAGACAGCAGAAGATAAAAAGATAAAGGGAAGAAAACCTCAGAGAAAAAGTTCATGCACTTCTCTGCAAGTGAGATTCAGCATCTGTCCATCCATCCTTATCCACTATCCATCCAGCCATGTACCCACGCATACCCACCATCTACCACCCATCCATCCATCTACTTACCCACTCACCCATTCACCCACCCACCCATCCATCCACAATTAGACCCTCTATACCTTCACCCACCCATCATCCTTCTACCCATATGGAATTGTATTTAATATGCTTAGGTATCAAAGAAATAGCTGGGACTAAAGAAACAGGGTGTCTGTCTGAAATTTCTCTGGGCTAGTAAGCCTGGCTCACCATGAACAAGTAATTTCATGGCTATTAAGTACTCTGAGCAAATAGAGCAGGCAGAAGAGCTGGTGCTGTATTATACACACGCACACACTCATGTGTATCATGTAAATAAACATAATGCGCAGGTGCGCGGCCACTCCAGCCCCTCCCCAGCCTTCCACCTTTCGGCACTGCCAGGTATTCATCTCCGCACGCACTCCAGCGGTCCTGCGCGTCCCAAAGCCGCCTGGGCTGGCTGCTATCCCGGCCGGTGAGTGGCATCGCTCCAAATCAGCGGACTCTCCTCCTCTCCCGTCCCTCTCTTCCTCATTGAATCTCACTTTACCAGCACTGGTCACCAAAACCCAAGAAAGGAGCTCACCATAAATCCTACTAGTGGGTGAATGATCGCTCAAACAAGTTTTGTACAAGTCACGGAGGAGCATGCAGCGCAGGTGGAGGGAGGCTGGGGACAGAGCAGGACGGAGGCTGGGGACAGAGCAGGGGGGAGGCTGGGGACAGAGCAGGGGGGAGGCTGGGGACAGAGCAGGACGGAGGCTGGGGACAGAGCAGGATGGAGGCTGGGGACAGAGCAGGGGGGAGGCTGGGGACAGAGCAGGGGGGAGGCTGGGGACAGAGGACGGAGGCTGGGGACAGAGCAGGATGGAGGCTGGGGACAGAGCAGGATGGAGGCTGGGGACAGAGCAGGACGGAGGCTGAGGACAGAGCAGGGGGGAGGCTGGGGACAGAGCAGGGGGGAGGCTGGGGACAGAGCAGGACAGAGGCTGGGGACAGAGCAGGGGGGAGGCTGGGGACAGAGCAGGATGGAGGCTGGGGACAGAGCAGGATGGAGGCTGGGGACAGAGCAGGGGGGAGGCTGGGGACAGAGCAGGGGGGAGGCTGGGGACAGAGCAGGGGGGAGGCTGGGGACAGAGCAGGATGGAGGCTGGGGACAGAGCAGGACGGAGGCTGGGGACAGAGCAGGACGGAGGCCGGGGACAGAGCAGGACGGAGGCTGG
The DNA here is from genome assembly GCF_024711535.1 of Dipodomys merriami. Taxonomy (NCBI): domain Eukaryota; kingdom Metazoa; phylum Chordata; class Mammalia; order Rodentia; family Heteromyidae; genus Dipodomys; species Dipodomys merriami. The sequence continues at coordinate 2,602,434 of NW_027202516.1, read as the reverse complement.
GGACAGAGCAGGATGGAGGCTGGGGACAGAGCAGGGGGGAGGCTGGGGACAGAGCAGGATGGAGGCTGGGGACAGAGCAGGACGGAGGCTGGGGACAGAGCAGGACGGAGGCCGGGGACAGAGCAGGACGGAGGCTGGGGACAGAGCAGGGGGAAGGCTGGGGACAGAGCAGGACGGAGCGCTGCTGGAGCCGGGCCTGCGGCTTGCCTGGAGGCTGGCTGCGTTGGTGGCAGAGCTGAAGCCTGTGCCTCCCATGGCGGAGCCAGGTGACTGGGAAGCCCTCCAGGAAGAAGTTCCTTTGGGGCCAGGCTGTGAGAACAGACCCTTCCAGAGGGCACAGCAGACAAAGCGAGCAGCTAAGGCCCAGACTCCCACATCTGAGCTGTGCAGGCTTGCACCCCAGCCTCAGGCCCTGGAGGACTTCTGCCGCCATTCCCGGCCTGTGCCGCCGTTCCCGGCCTGTGCCGCCATTCCCGGCCTGTGCCGCCGTGGTGGCCGGTGCCTCCCTGCCGAAGCCAGCTGCTGCTCCTCACAGGGATTTAACATTTTTTTTTTTGGGGGGGGTGTCAGTCGTGGGACTTGAACTCTGGGCCTGGGTGCTGCTGTGTTTCAGCTCTTCAGCTCAAGGCAAGCGCTCTACCACTTGAGCCACAGCATCACTCCTGGTTTTCTGGTGGCTTTTATTGGAGATATGAATCTCAGACTTTCCTTCCCCTGGCTGGTTTTGAACCGCCATCCTCAGATCTCAGCTTCCTGAGTAGCTAGGATGACAGGTGTGAGCCACCAGTGCCAAGCTCAGGATTTGGCTTTTGATCCAGCCTCTCTGGCCTTTCAGTGTAAAACTCTTCCCCAAAGAAGTCTTGCCTGCATTCCGGAGCGTGGCCCTCCCTTGCCTTCGCCACCCTTTGCTTTCCTGGTCTGTATTTTTCTGAGTCATCATTTTGTGAGTTTTCAGAAGAGGGGCGCTCAAAGCTTTAATGATCGGGAAATGGGCTCTGAGCTCCAGGAGCAGGAAGTGGCAGGGCCTGAACGCGGGGCTGGGCTGTGTGCTGCTCTAAGGCGCCAGCAATCATCTGCTCAGCGGCCATGCTCAGCTGGAGAATCTACTAGGAGACCGTGCTCTAGGAACCAAGGGCAGTGGCCACAGGGACCGACCTCTTGGACCTCTCATTCTCGGACAAGTGTTCATTTTGGAAGCATTGATTCACTTCCCACAGATCAAGATACGCTAGTACATCATGGCAAAAACCAGGAGAAAGTTTACGAAGGTGAAATAATTGTCCCTTATCTTCTCACCCAGATATAATTAATTGCTGCTACATACTGCATTATACATGTGATACATACATATGCATACACACATATATACACGCATATACACGCATATATGAATTCTAGGCCTAGACAGGCACTCTACAGCTGAGCCAGGCCTCCAGCACGTTTTGTGCTACCTATTTTGAGATAGTCTCACTTTTCCCCCTGGGGCCAATGCCTGGACTGTAATCCTCCTATTTCTCACTTCCTTCGGTAGCTGGCATGACAGGGCATACCACCATGCTCAGCTTCTTGCAGGCTTTTCTGCCTGGAACCACAATGCTCCCAACCCTAGCCTCCTGGTTTCTCGGGACACTGACCTTCAAGTACAGGGGCAGGGCCAGCAGGACAAAGTTCCTGGAGACGCATGTGGTTCTCCTGGACCAGCAGCCAGCGCCATGGCTGGACAGTGGGTGAGGGGCGCAGGGGAGGGAGGAGGCGGCAGCTCTGAGGGGTCAGGGCCAGCCCCAGGAGGCTGTGTAGGCCAAGCACGCGGGGAATCGGAGACTCACTTCACTAGAAGGCCCGAAGCAGAGGGTAGCAGGAGGCTGGGGAAGCGGTCTCACTCTGCTCTACCTCTGCAGCGCCTCTCACTGGTCCTGACCCCAGCGATGATCACGTTGTTTCCTAGTAACAGAAGCATTTAGCGGTGACTTCTGGGTACCACCTCTAGTCCTGGCCTGTGAGGAGCTCTGACACAAACACGCCGTCAGTGTGCTGCCCGCCAGTCTCAGGGGCGGCCGGGTGGACCTGGAGAAGGTGTGACCATCTTCACTTTCCATCTTCAATCCCAGAGACCCTGGCTGAAAGGCAGGTTAGACAGCTAAGGTCACTCGCCCCAAGGCATGGAAATGCAAATGTAATTGACCAGAAAGGCTGTTTCCCCCCAGGCACCAAGTTAAACACTTCAGTTTTATTCATTTGAACAGTAGCTGGGAGTGGCTGGGGATGGCTGTAATCTCGGAAGAGGCAGAGGCCAGAAGGTAGGAACCCAGCCCAGGAACTCCAGGAAAACCAGCTCAAAACAAACACAAAACCCAGGTGCTGGAGTGTGGCTGAAGTGGTAGGTTGTTTACTGGCCTGGTCCAGACCCGGCCCTGTCAACCCTCAGCACTGGGGAAGCAGAGGTGGGGGAAGGCAAAAAAAATTGCTGCCTGGCACATGTGTGTGTGTGTGTGTATGTGTGTGTGTGTGTAACTGCAGCATGCAAGTGGTGTAAGGTTCTGAGTTCAAGGTTAGCCCAGGTTAGGAAGGAAGATCCTTCCTCAAAACACCTTTCACTTACAGATGCACCACCAAGTTGGGTTTTGTCAGAATCACGTGTTAGTACAAGGGCTTTAGAGTGACCATGCACTCTAATAGAAAATTCTCTTAATATTTTGTGACCCACAGAATCAAGATATCTAAATCATTACTTTTGTGTGTGTGAGAAATCTGAGTTCCTTTGTTGTATGTTTGTATTAACTGACCTTCCCCTAAGGACGATGGATGAAACCAAGTCATGCTAAGCAACAGAATTTGAAATCTGATGTAGCACCAGTCCGTGTGGATACACCTCCTTCCTGTTGACTAGCACTTGGGAAAACACCGCACATCTGCCACCACACGAGGCCCCGGCAGGCCCTGCACGGAGCCAGGGCCGGACGCAGCAGGGACCACGGTACCCACGGCCAGGAAACCTGCCCCCTGCAGGCGGGAGTCACAAACCCCGAGGAAATGGGAGGCAGGCCCGAGAAATGACACAGGGGAGGGCGTGAATGATGAAAGTACACTAGGCTTGTTGTGGAAGCGTCCTTCCAACACCACAACTCCGTGCCACTCATTCATACACCGTGCACAAGACTCATGAGGACAAGGAGCACGGGTGTTAGACCCGTGTTTGGGGCAAGCGCAGTGGGTGGTGGTACAATGCTCCTAATTCCCCTTGGAGAACAATCTTCTCCGGATCAGAAGAGAACAATCTGGTTGGGGCTGGAAGCGTGAGCCTTGGGGAGGCAGGCACGGGCCTGTTCGCCGAGTCCCCTGGGAAGCCACCTCGGGCTCTGAAACAAGCTGTGGAGCCCTGGTACTGCAGCCAGAACCCTGGGGAAAACTGAACCGAAGCCACCCTTTCCAAAGGGCAGCAGACCCCAGGAATTCCAGAATGGTGGACTGAACGGTTCAAGACCAGGAACATCAGGGCTGCAGACGGTCGGTGAACACTTGGACTCCAAGTCTGGTTCAGAGTACCAAACCAGATGACTCCCTCCCGTGAGGACAGGCTTGCTAGAGCGCCAGCTGGGGAAATACAAGGCAGCAGCTTAGAGCTGAACGAGATTGCGTTCTCTTCTTCCCTGCGGAGAAGTTTGCTTGGCACCTCTTACACGCCAGGCAAGAGCCCCAGCACTGAGCTACACGCTCAGCTCAAGACCAAAATCCAGCAGCCACGTGTGCCCCCCAAACCACGCATCCCACGCGACTCTCCCCGGCCTGCCCGGTGAGTGGCCAGGCTGCTGCCCAGGAGGGAGAGCGCACGGGCCAGTGCAGGGACAGCGCGGCCCTGCTGCCCACTCGCTCGTGGGGGAGAGAGGCCATTTCTCTCCTGTTGCTCTGAATTCTCATTCTTTTTCCCTTTTCTGTGGACTTACAGGGAAGTCAGGGAAGTGAAAACGACTTTCCTGTGCCTGTTCTAGCAACATACAGGTGCAGTTTTGGGAGACATTTAAGGTGCTGATACCCCCAACCACGTGAGGGCTGGGTGGGTGGCCAGTGGCGGGGGGGGGGGGGGAAGCTGCCCGGCCCTCTGCAGGCAGGTGCTGGCGGCGGGTTCCATTGGACAGGGGAAGCGGGGGTCCAGGGTCTCACACAGAAGAGCTCTGGAGCTCCGGGAGCTGGGAGGGGCTCCTCCCCCGAGCAGAGGTCGGCAACCTGGGGCCCCAGGCCTTCGTCCCGGCCTATGCAGCCGCCACCGTCGGCGTACTGCCCAGCGCATGGCTGACTGCTTTCACTGGAGGGTACAAGGCTCACCAAGCCCCCACGGGTTCCCATCTGGACCCTTACAGGAAAACGTGCAGGTGTGAGGTCTAGACCCAGGAAAGGAACAGCCTGTGTGGGGACCCTCAGGAGGGAGGAGGAGAGCTCTCTGGGCTGGGACCTGGGCCGGAAGCCTGAAGTGGTGGGATGGAAGGGGCCTCAGGGCCTGACGGGCCGGACCTCCCATCCTCCTGCCCTTCGGCGCTGGCAGCTCATCAACGACGTCCAGCACAAGCACTGGTAATCAAAAATGTTTTAATGATTAACGTTCAGACATCACGTAACAGTGTGTCTCCAGACGAGCTAGCACACTTCGCAGCACACCAGTGGGCGTTGGAGTCCCTGCACCGGGGCAAAGACATCGCAAGCTGAGTGCCCACGACTGAAGCCACACTCACAACTGGACAACAGGACGCGCTCTGGCAGATGGAAGCAGATGCCCGACCCCTCCCGCAGAAAACCTCACACTCACCGAGCCGCAGCTCCCCGGGCAGCAATGTGCAAAATGAAAGCACGTAAACTCACAGTTACATCAACATCAAACCCACAGTTAGTTTATATGTTGTCAACGACCATCTCTATGCGTCGCAAGTGGTTCAAAGAGCTGTTTCCAATGCAGAAGGGACAGGGCAGTCAGTACGTCAACAGCGCACACAATGGTCTTTATGACCAGCGGTCTCAGTGTTTGAACAGGTGGTCCCACGGATCTTCAGATCGTAAGCGGAAGAAGTGGCGGAGATGGCAGATTTATGCTCAACAAGAAATCGCTGTCCAATCAGCTGTGCGTATGCTGTTCCTATCCGCTTAATTTTATCCCATGTTTTTAGAGGTTCTTTTCCCTCCCTTATTAATCAATTTTTAGGGGACCAGGCACATTTCAAAGGCGGTTTGGGTCAGACCGGTACAGACACAACTGCAGATGTGGAGTCTGGCCTTCAGCTCCTCCGCTCACCTGCGGCGTCCGCCAAACCAGAAACGCGCCCTGGTCCTGGGAAGGTCCCTCCTCTCCCACACCGCAAAGCAAACGCGGCTTTTTGTTCCCTGCATTAAAAACACTCAGTGCTTCAGAAATTAAAAATGGCCGGCTTGCCCTACACGCGTTCTAGAATCTTGAGGACAAAGACTCTATATTTAAGGTTCATCAAGACTGCTCCGCAGCGCCCCTCCCCCGCTCTCTCGCATTATCAATAGTGGCACTCAAAATAAAAAAATAACATCTGTTAAAAAGTTAAACCAACTGTTCCACCAAGGTTGAGCCTGCTTGGCTGAAAGCTCGGATCACTAAACTGAAGGCGCCGTTCCTGATGACACGTCCGCAGGAATCCGAGCTACTGGCGCACACCGGCTTCCTACCGTCACGGTCTGTGATTTCTTTTTTTCTGAACAGAGCTATTACAAATGAATACAAACTTGAAACCTATCCTAATTGGAACTAGTAAGCTTTGGGCCCTGCTTTTTAAATTGTAAGGCATGTGTGTTTCTCTACTGTAAGGACATTATACAAATTTACATTTACAATCACATGCATGATCAACAGTTTAAAAAAAAAGTTTGGATTACAGTGTTTTTAAATTGTGAACCACAATTCAGCACCTATCATGTTATAACTAATAAGGCAACAGCAGTGTCATACACTACAGTAATTCCCTTCCACAGTCTAGCGCGGGCGGGCGGGCGGGGTCAGTGAGGTCCTGGAAATGTGCGGGATCTGATGCCTACTGGTGTAATCTGCGGAGGAACTCTAGGGGCTTGGAACGGATGAAAAGGTCCTACACGAATCGACTACTGCAGGCCCAAGTCGCAGTGGCTGTCGCTGTCGGCGGGTGTCAGGGCGCCACTCTACTGTGCTTACAGTCACACGTGTGTCTGGCTGTGGGCGTGGCCGCTTCAATCCTTCCGCAGCTTCCGGGGCTTGGCACTGCCGTCCAGGGGGAAGCTGCTGGCATGCCCGTTCGCAGCAGTCACGGACCCGTTCTGGTGGTCTTTCAGGTAGTCTTTCCTCCGAGAGGCCCCCTTCTTGTTGTAAGTCTGAAATGCATAAGGACAGGTGAACCACAGGGGCTCCAGCCACCCGTCCCCCAGAGGACCGGAGCACTGAACAGTGAGCACAGCCCTAGCCAGACCTACCCCTTTAGATCAATGATTATCAAGAAGCTGGGGAAGCAGAACTGTGGCTCAAGCAGCAGTGCTCACCTGAGCTGAAGAGCTGAGGGACAGCGCCCAGGCCCAGAGCTCAGGCCCCACCACCAACAACAACAAAACAGCAGGGGCTGGGAAGGCGGCTCAGTGGTAGAGCACTTGCCTTGCATGCCTGAGGCCCTGGGTTTGATTCTTCAGCACCACATAAGCAGAAAGAAAAAAGCCAGAAGTGGTGCTGTGGCTCAAGTGGTAGAGCGCTAGCCTTAAACTGAAGAGCTGAGGGACAGCGCCCAGGCCCAGAGTTCAGGCCCCACGACCGGACCCAAAAAAACCAAAACAAAAAAACAGAACAGCAGCAGGGCTCCAGGGCCAAGGAGTGTCTGGCTTTGCGCACTTGCTGCAGCAGCCTGAGATCTCCGTCACCACAGGGGCCGTGCCAAGCTGACCACTGCAAACACTGCTCTGCCCACGTGGCGGGGGACAGGGCCCTGTGGGCTGGCTGCTTGTGAGTCCCCCAGAGTACAAATGTGACGCCGGGCGCCAGTGGCTCACGCCTGCAACCCCAGCTACTCAGGAGGCTGAGATCTGAGGATCGCGGTTTGAAGCCAGCCAGGATAGCAAAGTCCATGAGACTCTTTCCTCCAATAAGCTACTCAAGAAAGCTGTGGTTCAAGTGGTAGAGTGCTTGTCTAGAGCAAAAGAAGCTCAGAGACAATGCTAGGCCCAGAGTTCAATCCCCAGGACTGGCAGAAAAAAAAAAAGGAGAAAAGATGCCCAGGGGCACACTGGGGCGCTCCCGGGGACCCAGTGTCCTGTGTCCCCCACACGACGGGCACCAGCCAACAAGGCGCTGCCGCCCGCAGGGCCACAGGCACAACCCTCAGTGTGTGCCACCACGAGCCAGGCTGCCCGCGACAGGCCTCTGCGCGCACCCCGCACGCGGCCCGTGTGCATGCGCCCATCTCCACAGCCAGAGCCGCGAGCACACCAGAGAGAACAGGACGAAGTCACACGCGAGCCATGGGCAGGGCGGCGGGGCGGAAGCCGGGCCACAGGTGGGGGGGGGGAGAAAGCAAGAGCGGGAGCGCGGCTCTGCGTGGGAGAAAGCAAGAGCGGGAGCGCGGCTCTGCGTGGAAGAAAGCAAGAGCGGGAGCGCGGCTCTGCGTGGGACAAAGCAAGAGCGGGAGCGCGGCTCTGCGTGGAAGAAAGCAAGAGCGGGAGCGCGGCTCTGCGTCCCCTCGAGTCCTCGAGTCCTGTTCTCCCCGGCAGCACCTGCCTCGCAGGGGAGAGGGAAGTGCACGGTTTACCTGGATGTAGAAGTTGGTGAAGAGCGCGATCAGGGAGATCATGTACCCGATCTGGAAGTAGAGCCAGCCAAGCGGGAAGGAGCACCGCCACAGCACCCCGCAGCTCGTCTGGATGATGGTCAGCACAAACTGCACCTGGAGAGGCGGAACGCGGCCGAGCTCAGCTCCCCGCGCGCGTCAGCGCTGGAGGGAAGGAGCGCGGCTCGGAAGGCTTTCGCAGTGTAATTTTCAAGTACTGACCAGGAAGGACTGTCCATGTGGCCTGGGAGGGGTGGGGGTGGGGAGAAGGGGGGGAGGACCTCTGGCCACACCCCAGCAGGCGGCTGGGGGCTGTTTCTCAAGGTTCCACCTGCGTGTGAAATCAGGCTCCTGAACAACCCACACAAAACCCTTGCTCTGCCAAGTGTGGGCACTGGCTCAACGTCCACGGCTGTTGTTACAGTCACAGCCCAGGAGCCTGAGGTCTACCGACACTGGGGTGACAAGAAGGACGGACCCCAGCGCCGCACGGGCCGGCCTGTGCCCGGCTCGGCAGACCTGGGCCAAGCTCTGCTCACCAGCAGGTGCTCCAGCCACGGGGGCGGGGCTGCGGGCACGGCTCAGCCAGCACCCTCACCAGCCTCGGCCGCTCACCAACACTGCTGGGCACACGGCCTCCCACTGGATCCTGGACTCATGGCCACAGCATGCGCGCACACACACAGGGGTGTGGATCCGGCTCAGCACACTCAGGTGCTGTGTGTGGACATGCTCAGAGCAAAGCCCGGGACGCCAGGCCAGCCCCCAAGGCACAGCCCCCACCGATGGCTGCCCCCTGCGAGGCGTGCGCGGCGTCCGCGGGGGCTGATGCGGGGGCCACAGGGCCCACCGAGGCGGGAGCCCCAGACACTCACCAGCTGCCCCTGCGTGATGTACTTCTTCCACCAGAGGTAAGGGCGCATGGAGGGCACGGAGGACAGGCCGTAGTACGAGTACATGAGCACGTGGATGAAGCTGTTAAGCGTGGCACCGAAGTAAGCTGGGCAACGGAGAGGACGTGGGAGGAAGATGCGTTAGCGTTTGCTACGAGGGATAACCCAGAGTGGTGCAGACCTGCCTGCTGCGCGTGCTGCGTGGCTGTCTAAGGACCACTTCACCAGGCCACTCCAGCACCCGCGGCTCCGGCTCCCAGACTGAGCCACCTCCCAAGCCAGGGCTTTGCCTTCCAGCCCAGCTGCCGGATGTGCTAGTCTGAAGGCGGGGGTGGGGGGGTGGGGGGGGACAGAGGTGCTGGTCTGAAGGCAGGGTGATCAGCGATGGGCTGGGAGCTGGTGCCTGGCTCCCGCAGCGGGTGCAGTGTGGGCGCTGGGAGGGTGCCTTCCGGTGCTCTCTAGCTGCAGTACCGACACCATGGCTTTTATTAATCAGAGCCCAGAGTCCGGCCCACCTCTCCATGACGGATTTCAGGAGGACCTCTAGCTTTGCTCCGTTTCTCTGCCCTCCCCAGTAAACACAGCCGCCAGGCTGCTGGCCTTTCTGAACGCAGCTCACACACAGGCTGCAGGAGGAGTTGCTATTGCTGCCAGTGGCCCTGAACCCGTCTTGGCTACTCACGGACTGAGCCTCCTCCTTCTGGCCAGGGCAGTCACAGCCATGACCAGTGAGGGAACCGGGGGGTGCGTGCGGGGAGGGGGGGGGAGACCCACCGCCCCAGGGTCTCCACCTCCCCTCACACCCGATGGACTTTCCCCTATCCTCTCATGGCTGTGGACCTGGGCAGACTGAGTGAAGTCAGTCATCCCAGGAAGAAAACAGCCAAGGTTCTCAGTGGGCTGTCAGTGTGGAGAGGACGGCAACTCTGAGATACGGCTCAAACCTCAATCTGAACCTAAAGTGATCAGACTCTGAACCATAAGAGATCCAAACGTCAGACCTGACCTTGGAGACGTGAGCGCATCATAATCCTCGTTATATCTCATGCCACCAGGGTGAGCAGCAGCAGGACTGGTCAGCACGTGCCGCCAGAACCACCTCACCCCCCAGCCACACCTGCCGCCTGGCGCGTCACTGCTCCCATTTCTCAGTATGGGCCAGGCCGCATGGCCCGCACTGGGCCCCATCAGGCCGGGCACTGGCCACACGCGGGCCATACCAGTAGCACCAAAGCAAATGGGGCTCGACCTGGAAGAGCCTTGTGCCCACACCCCGCCCACAGCGACACTTACAGTGACCACAGGGGACCCAGTTCATCACGAACCACCAGATGTTGAGCATGGAGGCGTGGTGGTAGACGTGCAGCACGGTGATCTGATGGTTGTTCTTGCGCAGGATGAAGAAGAAGGTGTCCATGAACTCTATGAGCTTGGAGAAGTAGTACCACCAGAGCACGCGGATGATCTAGGAGTACAGGCGGGGTCAGAGGACAGCCAGAGTCCAGCACCAACCCCGACAAGCTCAAGGCTCCCCTCAGTGAACCGAGGTCAGATTCCACCTCTAACACAACCATTCACAGGGCATGTGCATGAGCGCTTTAAGCTCTTACGGTCTTATATAAATACATTCCCTGAAATTATTATTATTTTCATGGGGCTTGAACTCTGGGCCTGGGCGCTGTCCCCGAGCTCTTCAGCTCAAGGCAAGCGCTCTGCCACTTGAACCACAGCACCACTTCCAGTTTTCTGGTGGTACATTGGAAATAAGAGTCTTACAGGTGTTCCTGCCTGGGCTGGCTTTGAACTGTGATCCTCAGATCTCAGCCTCCTGAGTAGCTAGGATGACAGGTGTGAGCTACCGGCTCCTGGCTTCCCAGAGTGGGAAGCCTGTTTCCTCTTTCATACTCATATAATACTTTCCCATCTTATGAATATAGATAGACTCTGTCAGGGACTAGCTGGGTGGAGAGGTTATGGTCTATTTTGTCTTTTATGTAATTTATTTTCTAAAACCAAAAATCAAAACCCAACCCCACTCCAATAGACGCCTTTTTAGGAGGAGACCTACCTTCATGTCGGATTCACCCGCACTGCGGGTGCCTTGGCAGAAAAAGTTGTATCTTCCTTCCCACACTCCTGTCACTAACTGAGGGAGGGAGAGAGGGGGAGAGAGAGAGAGAGAGAGAGAGAGAGAGAGAGAGAGAGAGAGAGAGAGAGAGCGTCACCACGAGAGCCCCGTGGGCCCTTGCTGGCCAGGCCTCGCTCATGTCCCCAGCTGTGAACAAAGCTGTGGGCTGATGGTATCGTCACTGGTTTTTGGAGGCCTGGACTCAGGATCCCCTGGCCTTGGCCTTGGCGCCCAGCTCCAGAGGAAGTCTGAAATGTGCGGCCTCTAGTTCCAGAAGGGGCAGCAGACTCAGTGGGGCTCAGCGAGTCACCTCCAGTGCCCTCTCGGGAGAATGTGTAGTCCATCATGCCTGAGGTCCTGCCCGAGTGCCCAAACCAATCCAATGACAGGTTGCTATTCAGTCTTGAACTGTGTTCCACCAGACGGCCTTAATACTCTGCCTCGGTCTCCCACGAGTTCTTCGGCGGGGTGGGCTGTGGCTGTGGGGTAGGGATGTTTCCCACCCCAGAGGTCATCCCTACAACCACCTGTGGAAACACTGCCGAGGGCCTGGGGGCGGCGCTGCCCCTCCTCCTTCCTCATTACTCCTGCCATCTTCCCCACACATGCGCCAGACCCCAGGGAACGGGGAGGCTGCACCCACACCTCAAAACTCCCCTGCAGCCAGGGAGGCAGCGGGCCCCAGGGAGAACCACAGGACGGCACAGGCTGGCACCGCGCGGGGCTCGTGGCGCCTGAGACACGCTGCTCGGTTCTGAAACGGTCGCTCACGGCCTGTCGCCTCCTTCCAAAGCCCAGCACCATCGGCAGCGTCTCTGCCGACGGCCTGGGCCGGTGGAGGCACCGGCCTCGGCGCTCCAGTGTGGCCCCGTCCCACGCCATCACACAATGTTGTGAACACCCTAACTCCTCAGGACCCCAAACCCTGGGGCCGAGGGGGCCAGGCCCAGATGCCGAGGACCAGAATTTCCGGGTGGGAAGCCTGCAACCAGTGAGTGAAAACCCTTGTGAGTGACGCTGTGGTCTTCTCGCCCTGGCTGCACAGCAGGACTGCCTGCTTGCTTTGAAGGCTCACCCATGCTGGGTCCTGCCCTAACCAGCACACAGGCTCTTCGGAAACCTCTTAACCCGTGTGACCTGCCTGGGGACAGGGGTTGCTGCGCTTGGAGAAGCGGCGGCGTGCTCCGGGGCGTGGGACGGAAGCAGCCTTTCCACCACTGTGGGAGGGGAGCCAGGGCAGCGGCTGCGGAAGTCACAACAAAAGCCAGACACCTTACGGGCCCGTCGTGCCACGCTCAGACACGCATCAGAATTCACCTATGAGACACAGCTGCATACCCGTGATTTAGGGCCACGCTGGGAAAGCAGCCAGGATGCCCAGCAACTGAGGTGTGGATGTGGAACACGTGGTACACATATAAATGGAGCACACTCAGCCATAAACAAGAATGGGATCATTTTCAGTTCATCATGTTGAGTGAGATGCGTCAGGATCCAAAGACAAATACCACGTTTTCACTCTCACGTGGACTCTAATAAATGTGCCATGCTGGTGACTGGGGAGGGGCCGGGTTGGGGGGGGGGGTCCGGGGTGAAGGGCACTGAGCGCACCACCGTTTGAAAGGGGTGCTCCCTGGAGTCCGCAGCCCGCACCTGCTCCCCTCCACCTGCCACACCACCCCATCTGCTCCTAGCTGCCCTCTAGCCCCGGCAAACACACCTGTCCTACGCGAACACACCTGCCCTACGGTGAACATACCTGTCCTGTGACGAATGACCTGCCCTATGGTGAACGCACTCCAGCCTGACAAGACTCGGAAAGGGACTTTCACACAGGAAGTCTGTTTTCTTTCTTTCTTTTTTTTTTTTTGCCGGTTGTGGGGGTCTGAACTCTGGGCCTGGGTGCTGTCCCTCAGCTCTTCAGCTCAAGGCTAGCACTCTACCACTTGAGCCACAGCACCACTTCTGGCTTTTTCTGCTTATGTGGTGCTGAGGAATTGAACCCAGGGCCTCATGCATGCAAGGCAAGCACTCTACCGCTGAGCCACCTTCCCAGCCCTCTTTCTTTCTTTTTTTTTTTGTCGGTAGTAGGGCCTGAACTCTGGGCCTGGGCACTGTCCCTCAGCTCAAGTCTAGCACTCTACCACTTGAGCCACAGCACCACTTCTGGCCTTTTCTGCTTATGTGCTGCTGAGGAATCGAACCCAGGGCTTCATGCATGCAAGGCAAGCACTCTACCACCGAACCATCTTCCCAGCCCCCGCTCCCCCCAGGAAGTCTGGAACAAAGAAGTTCAAGGCACTGGGTTTATTGCTCCCAAATGTAGGCCAAATGTTTCATCTGCAGAAAAGACAAAAGAACATTTCATGTTTGCTTTGCAAATGAACAAATCAGAATACCAGAAGATACTTCAATGAGGCTTGAAGTTAATGAGGGGCATCTGAATTCTGCTCATGAGAAGGCAAACTCTTTGTCCAGCCCACAGGAGCGCCTGAAGGGAGAACACACCAGTCACCAGCAGACCCCCGGGGCGGGGGGTGGGGGGTGGGGGCGTTGTGAACCCACTGTGCAGTGAGCTGGGGGGGGCAGGGAGCACAGCAGCGCCCTCCCTGGGCACCTGACAATCAGTTCAGGAGGCAGCGCTGCCGCAGCAGGAGCAAACTCCTGCTCACCACCTTCGCAACCTGCATGCTCTGAAGGCCACGCACTCCCCGGAGCCATACTTACAAGGCTTTCCCCAGGGAGTGAGAGACAAGCAGCGCCCTGCAAAACCGTATGCGCAAGCTCCCTCCTGAGCAGAGCCAGCCTCAGTGAGCGCAGGCCTGCCTGTGCCAGCCGCCAGAGCCTGCTTCCCTCTCTAGGAGGAGATCCAATGAGCAACAGCGCCTTGTGCCCAGGCAGGTGAGCTCCCTGCCAGGCCCGGTGACGTCATTCACAGTAAGTCATCTTTAACAGGGAGAGCAGACTTTTCCCACCTCGCATCAGATTTAACCACAAGTGAGCTCAAACCTTTAGTGTGGCACTTTCTGGAATACTACCTAAGTGTCTTAGGAAACGAGGTCATCCGAGACAAAGCCTAGACAGAAAAACACCGGGTCCTTACCGGCCTCCCTCAACCCCGCCCAGGTGTTGGTGCGCCAAGATCGCCACTTCTCAAGCGCCGGCGGCTCTCAGCAGCTGGTGAGCTGGGTGGTGTCACTCTCTAAGCAGAGGTGTAGTGACAGGCAGGGGCACTCTCACGCTGGAATTCAACGGTACCACAGGAGGAGAGACACTTTCCTTTCTTCTGCTTTTATCATTCATGGGGCCTGAACTCTGGGCCTGGGCACTGTCCCTCAGCTCTTCAGCTCAAGGTGAGTGCTCTACCACTTGAGCGACAGCGCCACTTGTGGCTTCTTCTGTGTATGTGGTGCTGAGGAATGGAACCCAGGGCTTCATGCATGCGAGGCAAGCACTCGATCACTGAGCCATACCCCGTGCTAATGTGCACAGGGCTGTTATTTCTTACGGCCTGACTTCTTTCCATGGGTAGGTTATTTTCCCTTCTGGTACTGATGTTTGAATTTAGGGTCTCACGTTTGCTTGCCCAGCGCTCTGTCACTTGAGCCACACCTCCAGCCTGGCGTTTGGCTGGTTATTTTGGTGGTGGGGTCTGACAGACTTCTCTGCCTGGGCTGCCTTCAGCTCTCAGGTGCTGAGTAGCTAGGATCGGGGTGAGTCACTGGACCCCCTCCCAGTGTGGCACAGCTCTGTGGTGAATAAGGAACGGGGGAGGGGAAGTGGTGAGGTGACCCCATGTGGCCCGCCTCCCCCAGGGCCAGGTGGTCACTTCTAACATCATCTGCGGGCTGCACAGCCACACCAACTTGGGCAGCTGACAGACACCATGCCTGTCTGTCCTGTCCCCACCGCGGCTAGCAAGACCACCACAGGGCGCTCTGCACGTGAAGACAGCGCAGGAAGTGATCGCTAGTGGTCGCTTTATCCTCAGCAGATGGCTACTTTAGAAGTTCACCAGCAACGGCTGCAAAGTTAAAAGCAGCTATTCATTTCCTCCGCTTCAGCTGGTCGGTTCTGGCAGCACCACTGTGAACCACAGCCAGGCTACAGCATGTGGCTTCAGATGCCCGGAGCATGAGGAGGTCATGGAGGTAGCTGCACCTGACGCCCTGCAGACCATTCGCTATGGTGAAGCCATAAGAACAGAACCGGTCGGAAGACTTGAGAAGGCCTCGGGCCAGCCTCCAGGGCCGCCTGGCATACTGTGCCCACGCGGAGGTGCCAGCCGCAGGCTTCCTGGAGCCTCTCTGAAGGAAGGTGCTGCCACAGCCCTGACCGTCCAGCAAGGACGCACAGTTCCTGGATTCTAGTCAAATGTCTGACCCCTGTGCTTCCTGCTCCTGCAGGTCCAGAACAAGGGTGGAAGTGAGCTTCCCAGAGGAGACATCCTGGGCCTCAGCGGCTCACACCCAGGGACCGGACTGCAAGGCCGGCCCCGGCCTGTGTTGGTGGGGAGGGTGGCAACAGGCTGCTGGCAGACCCCGCTAGCAAAGCCTTCCTTCCTTCCCTCCCTCCCTCCCTCCCTCCCTCCCTCCCTCCCTCCCTCCCCTCACAGGCAGGCCAGGAGCTCTCTCTGAGCAGGGGCTCAGCGGGGGAAGGGCACACCACTAGGAGCGACCAGGGCTGTTAGGCCACAACAAGGTCTTCCCACCAGATGCTTCTATAGCTCTCTAAACAGAAAACAAAAGAGCAAGAAGGACTTTTTCCAGTATTTTTTGTAAACATAATATATTGTCAAACCGATCAATTGAAAGGTTGTTTGAATGTTTTTCCTATGATAACATCTATTTTAGCAAAGCTTGAAGGGGAAGAAAAAGAAGCCAGCTTCAAAGCAACTGCTCTGTGGCTCCATCCAGGACTCTGAGCCTGGGCCCCAGGGCCCCTGGGTGTCTGGGGAGCTGTCTTAGCACCCCACGATGACCCGGGGTTAGGAAGCAAGGCAAAACATCTAGCTCACCACTCATTCAATTTCTTTCACCTTTTCAATAAAGCAGCCTCTGAAACCTCTAAGTTCTGGTTATGACGTCATGATGACGTGAAGAGTAGTAGAACCAAGTCCTCCATAGCAGACCCTCGGGCCGCGGAGGCCACCAAAAGGCCCCACCACAGAGGCTTACCACAGGGTGAGCCTTTTTTGTTTCCCTACCTCCCTGTTTGTTTGTTGTTCTGAAAACTGTGGTGTCACCACATCCACTCAGGTGGGACACCCCCAAACCAGTCCTGATACTCTTGCCCATGGAGGGACAGGTCAGCACCACAAGGAGAAGACCTGGCCCTGGTGAGCCTGGATTTTTTTATTTTTGAGTCGGCTATAGGGCTTGACCTCAGGCCCCTTAGCTTTTTTTGATGAGACTAGTGCTCTACCACTTGAGCTGTAGCTTCACAGCTGGCTTTATTTTATTTTGTGGGTCATGGGGCCTGAACTCTGGGCCTGGGCGCTGTCCCTCAGCTCTTCAGCTCAAGGCTAGCTCCCTACCATTTGAGCCACAGTGCCATTTCCGGCTTTTTTCTGCTTATGTAGGGCTGCAGAATCAAACCCAGGGCCTCATGCATGCGAGGCAAGCGCTCTACCACTGAGTCACCTTCCCAGCCCCACAGCTGGCTTTTTGTTACTTATTGGAAACAAGAGTCTCACAGACTTTCCTGCCCAGGCTGGTTTCAAGCCTCGATCCTCAGATCTCAACCTCTGGAGTAGCTAGGGTGACAGATTTGAGCCACTGGTGCTTGAATTGCTTTTCATTTTTATTTAGGCTGTAATATCTGCTTGGAGCCATCAAGTCTCATTTCTAACACTGCTGTCTTATAAGTGAGAGAACTGTGCCTGAACGCCCATAAACCACTCAAAACCTACAGGGAGCCAGAACCCAATGGCTCACTCCTGTAATCCCAGCTACCCAGAAGGCTGAGATCTGGGGATCATTGTTCAAAGCCAACTTGGGTAAACAAGTTTGTGAGACTCTTACCTACAACTAACCACCAAAACACCAAAAGTGTAGCTGCTGCTCAAGTGACAAGAGTGCTAGGCTTGTGCGCTCAGGCCCTGAGTTCAAGCTCCAGGACTGACACAAAGAGAAGAAAAAAAACAGGCTCTGAATTTAAACCCCAGCATGCACATGCACACATGCACGCATGCACACAAAATTAAGGGGGGGGGGAGGGAAGGGGACTTCCCATCTACTCCTTTAAAAAACAATTTGTGAGGGCTGGGAAGGCGGCTCAGTGGTAGAGCGCTTGCCTTGCATGCATGAGGCCCTGGGTTCGATTCCTCAGCACCACATAAGCAGAAAAAGTAGGAAGTGGCGCTTTGGCTCAAGTGGTAGAGCTGAAGAGCTGAGGGACAGCGCCCAGGCCCAGAGTTCAGGCCCCATGACCGGACCCCCCCCAAAAAAAAAATTGTGAAAGCTGACAGGTTATTAGGATCAGGACAGGGACAATTGGCCACAGAACCTACCACACCAAATACTACCCAGTTCCCAACCATGTCCACAAGAAAACTCACTTTCATCAAGAGTTAGCGATGCCCGCAGACCTGTTTTCACATTATGTTTATTTTTCCACTCTGTATACTACTCACGTGAAAATACTTCTGGAGCTATTTACTCTAACTGTATCACACGGAACACAAACCCGAGTCAACAGCAAAGGTTTCTGTTTTAGATACTCCAGAAGATGCATACAAAAGCCTCCAGTGTTTTGGAAAATCAATTTCAAAGCGAGTTAAGATGCCCTTCTGTCCCCTCCCCCACCGGCTGCGGCAGCAGGCAGGGAGGCCCGGCGCCGGCCACTCGCCTACCTCGTAGAACATGTAGAGAGACAGCAGGGTGAGGCCCAGGTTGTACAGCACCAGGACGCCACGGCAGGAGAAGGGCTGCCGGTCCCTCATGTACTTTGGTCCCAGCCACACCATCAGTAAGTAAATGACAGAGCAGACGAGCGTGGGGATGTAGCTGTCCAGAAGGAACCAGCCTTTCACTCTGGTGTCTGCAAAGCGACAGAAGAAAAAATTTTCGTGATTGGCTAATAGGACCGAAGCAAAACCAACCACATTTTCTGCAACATTCCAACCAAAGTCTATCAGCTGCAGTACGCAGCTGGTACGCAGTACCAGGCAAGGGTAGGTGGCCCTGGCCCAAAGCACCCGCCCCGCCCCGCCCCACCCGGCCCCGCGCTGTCCTGATGCGGCCGGGCGGAGGAGGAGCAGCCGGAGGCTCAGCGCGTGCTGTGTGGTGCAGTGAAGCTGCAGCCTCCGTTACTCATGGCCTTTGCTAAATGAAATAGCACAAAACAGGCTTTCCAAAAAAACCTGAGAAAAAGAGCAGGGGAGAGCCCCACTGGTGTCCTAGTTGGACGTGCAGAATTCCACACACGTGCTGAAGCCCCTGGCCTGGCAGGGCAGCGGTACGCACACAAGACGTGGTACCTGTGCAGCACCTGTGCGGCTTAGCGACCCCATCTCTGGCTACAAAGGTGGTGTCCACCCCAGAGCAGTGGGGTCCACAGGAGGAGGGCTGAGGTTAAACACAGCGAGCCCTGAGACGTGCTGGGGTGGTGCCGGGGTGGTGCCCGGTCACCTTGTGATCTAAGCTCATATTGAAAGCTGGGCACCGTCCCCATACAAATGTGCTTTTTCAACGGCCATACTCTGAGGTTGCCCTGCCCCAGCCGTGGGGCGTCTGGGTGACACCCACTGCTGACAGACAGGGCTGTACAGACAGGGCAGAACTGGCCAAGGTTCCTGCAGGACAAAGGCTTGGGCACACTGAGCCGGGTCAAAGGGCGGAGTGTTTCAACCCCAGGGGGAGTGCCAGCGGCCCTCAAAGAAGGTGCACCAGTGCCCTGCAGCCCTTTCTAATCACAGAAGGTATCAGACATCAGCTGACCCCGTCACACTGATCATCAAGTTCCTTTCCTTGTTTGCTTTTGCGACGGCCTCGGTTTAAACGCCCCTGCGGCTCCCCTTCCTGTCCTGGCTGGTATCTGGGCTACCTGAGGCGGCCTGGCATCTCATGCAGCAGGTTCAGAGGGAGAGCTCTGGAAGTGGCTGGGTCTGATCTGGCCACCAGGTGGTGAGTAGCTCTACTCTGCCCCGCCCCACACTGCCCACCATGATGCTGGGGGTACCAGAGGCCCAGGGACCATGGACTAGAGCCTCGGACACCTCCAAAACCACAAGCCAAAAGAGACCTTGCCTCCAAGTTGGTTTTCCTCAAGCATTTGATTCTCACAATGAACTCAAACACACTTTCTATGAGCTTGAAGAGGACATGGGCCTGATGCACTTTCTTTCTTTTTTTTTTGGGTCCGGTCGTGGCCCTGAACTCTGGGCCTGGGCTCTATCCCTCAGCTCTTCAGCTCAAGGCTAACACTCTACCAGTTGAGCCACAGTGCCACTTCCGGCTTTTTTCTTTTTGCTTATATGGTGCTGAGGAATCAAACCCAGGGCCTCAGGCATGCAAGGCAAGTGTTCTACCACTGAGCCACCTTCCCAGCCCCTGATTCACTTTCTAAAAGATTAAAATACCAGGGGCTCGGGGCAGACATGGATCACCGACACTACCCCAGGGCATGGGTATGACCTCGTGGGAAGGCCCAGGGTCAGAGCCCCATGGCTACAGCAGCTGTCTGAGTGCCAGGAGCCAGGGCTGGGCATGGCTGGCAGAGCACCTGGCCACGCTCTGTTACCTATGTAGTTTCTAGAACCTCTTTATGCAATATTTGTAAGTGGTGGGGCAGGATGGCAGGGGGCAAAGCCAAAATCACCTTACCTCGGGGACCCAGCCATGCCCTGAAATAGGTGCTCAGTGACGCATCAAAATTTTCCATTTTCAAACCTATTAAGAAAAGACATTGATTAGTCCCTCCTCAAAATGCTTTTTATATAGCATTTTCCCATCAAAGAACAAGAACAAATTGTTTTCCAAGAATATGCAGCAGACAAGGTTAAATTCCTCACATGAAACCAAAGTTAATTCCCCCAAGGGTAATTCCGATGGACTAATTCTAACTTGAAGAGAAAAAGGCTGGGCCAGGGGACAGCACAGAATGTCTCAGACCCACACGCAGGGCTGGGCGGGGGGAGGAAGGGGGGCACTGTCTAGTGTCCCATGAGAAATGACGCTCAGGACAACAGGACAGGATAATCCATCAGAGTGGAGGCTGAGAGAAAAAGTTGGGATGTGTTCACTTGTTACTGTTATTAATGATCATGTTAGCATTCTTCATTGGCTACAGTAAAAACCAAGGCAAACCCCCATCAACGCCCTCCAGCCGCAGCCAGGGGAAACTAACAGATGAGTATACTATCGCAGACATTTCTCTTCTGAGCTCAGAGAGGTCAGAGGTCATGCTCATGGGGGCAGCAACCCCATTAGTAGATGGCCACGCGAGTCAACGCAGCATTAAAAACAAAACACAGATCACAATAGCAAACCAAAGTGCGAGAATTAATAAACGTCATTCCACCAAGCTTCACTGTTACTATGTCAGCTCTGTGATGAACAGTTACCACCCCGGACTGTGTGAGCTTCTCAGCAGGCTCTGCTGGCATTCCAGCCGAGTATCCGCCGGTCTTGGTCCCCATGAGCCCCCGGTCCCCGCCATGACTGGTCAGGTCCACGTCTCGGTGACAGGTGCAGGGGCCCTGACTTCGAGGGAGAGGAACTTGTCAGACAGATCTACAGAGCAGATGCGGGGCTCATTAAGTATGCAAACAGCCAGCATTCACTGTATACGAAGGATTGCCAGACAGAGATAAACAGGAAGCTGCAAATAAGAAGTTAGAATGACTCAAGCAACACACTGTCAGCACCCGCAGCAAGGACACTAGTGCAGGATTTACCATCAGCGATGCTCCTAACACAAACAGAACAAGGCCATCACATCGGTGGACGACGTTTGGTGTCTATGTGGAAAAGCTGGAAAGGAGCGGGGAGAGGGCTAAGAACGACAGCTCGCAGATGGGTGGGGATGAGGGGCAGAGGGCAGAGGGCAGGAGCGCGCTGGAGGACCGCAGGACCACGGCCAGGAACTGCTGCAATGCGTTAGGACATCCAAGGACAACCGCACAGGACAGCACGCACAAGGAGAATCTAGGCTGACAGGGCAGAAGCCAGCAGCCTGGTCAAACCCAGGCAGAGTCCAGCCCCACGGTGAGGACGGACAGCAGGCCACCATGGAGGGCTGTGGACTTCTGCACTGGAGACACTGAGAATCCTTTAACATGTCATCTGTCCTGAACAGTGCCAACCAGACCCACGGAAGCGGGGTGCACAGAGCACCCCTCCAGCCCTACTACAAAAACACATGCAGGCCTGACTGCCAGAAACCTCCTCTATGCCAGACTGTGCTGGTTTCAGTGTGAGAATTCTTCTCTTGGGTTTGCAGAACTTTCCACAATCAAAAACCTAATGGTATGTGAAGGATGCCAGACACCAAAGCCATACACTGCATGAGTCAGGTGACAGAGAGCGTCCAAGACAGAGACATGAAGTACCCGCGTGGATGGGTGCCAGGGCTGGGGCAGGGGCAGGAGGGTGGGCGCTGGCATGGGCCTGCAGGCTCTTCTTCAGGTAATTAAGATGCTGTGCAATTACATACACTTAAAATTTTTAAATAAACTTTTTAAAAAGAGTTCAAAATGTTGATATTTTAGCCCAGTTCTGAGGAAATGAAAGCAGACGTGAGTTAATACTTCTCTGAAGATTGCCACTGTGGTATTTACCACTGCAGAAAAACCGGTGGAAGGAGAGTACACAGCTTTCTACTTGGAAATTAGGGTAGAGGCAGACCATTGCCTGCTACACTGGTATTAAACATCTGAAGAAACCATAGCCACATTCACATGAAGACTTCCACTGAAGCTATAAACTACAAGCTCGGAGACGGTGGTAAGAGTGGACAGTTTAACTGCAACACATCCATGGAACATTTTTCGTCAATGAAAAAGAACCAAGAGCCAGGCGCCAGTGCTCACACCTGGAAAGCTAGCTATTTAGGAGGCTGAGATAAGAGGATGGATGTTCCAAGCCAGCCCAAGCAGGAAAGTCCATAAGACTTTTATCCCCAATTAATCACAGATAAACTAGAAGTGGCGCTGTGGTAGAGAGCTAGCCTTGAGCAAAAGGAGCTCAGATACAGCACCCAGGCCTGGGGAGGGGGGCCGAGAGATATCTACACAACTACCTGTCTGAATCTCCAGAGATTAAGCTGAGTCCAGGGTGGGTGGGGGAGGCTGTTTTTATAACTCTGAGTATTTAAAATCAAGGCCAGGACACAGTCCCTTAGCTTTTTCACTCAAGGCTGGTACTCTACCACCGAGCCACAGCTCCACTTCTGGCTTTTCTGGTGGGTAACTGGAGGTAAGAATTGCACAGACTTTCCTGCCTGCGCTGGCTTCAAACTGTGACCCTCAGAGCTCAGCTACCTGAGTAGTTTAGGACTACAGGTGTGAGCCACCAGGGAGGGTCACGTGACAGTGCAAGCACACCTGTGCTCTGGGCACAGGTATTTGTGCCAGAATCCCAGCATGAGAGAGACTGTCACACTTCTGCAAGGAAAGAAGGGTACTTAGGGCCTCTGTGTGATTTCTTACAACTTTGCATGAGCATCTTCAAAACACTTTCCTTCGGAAGCACTCCCCAGAGGAGCAGCGTCTGGGCCCAGTCCTCACAAACCTGGCCCGGAGGCGCGGTCCCCTTCCCCAGCCACTCCCTGATCACGCTACAGCACGCGGGGGCCTCTGCTCTCTCTACTGGATGTCATGCATCTCTGATGCTAGTTTTCAGAATAAGAAAGTCAAGAAATATATAAGTAAAGCATTACATGGTGACTCAGCGGTATTCTGTGACCCTGAAGGAGTTCAGAGGAAGGACAAGTGCTGAATCTGGATGCCGGGGTGGATGGACGGACGGACGGACACACACACACACACACACACACACACACACACACACACACACACACACACACACACACACACACACACACACACACACACACACACACACACACACACGGGATCAGTGCATCTGGCCGCTGGCTCCGACACACACACACACACACACACACACACACACACACACACACACACACACACACACACACACACACACACACGCACACAGTGGTCGATGGAGCACACACAATTACCCATGCTTTTAGGATCTCAGGTTCCAGGTATTTCTGATGATCATGGAAAAATTATACAGGTTTACTGCACTATGAAAAATAACAACTGCTTTCCTTATTTTCTCTGAGACAGAGGGCAGGCCGGCCTGGGCTCTGCCTGGACGTCTGTCCCTGTCCGCGCGCCCGCGGCCCGCTCCGGCACGGGACCCCTCCCTGCGGAGCTGCAGCCGTCTGCAGTCCTCGTGGGGCCTCTGCAGCGTCCGGCTCTCTTCCGGCAGAGCCTTTCAGCTCCTGGCCGAGGGCCGCGGGTCGGCTCCCACGCCACTGGCGTCGAGCTCCCCCGACAACCAGCAAAGGTGCAATGCTGAGAACTGGGCCCGAGCAGGCTGGGAAGACTCCAAGGACGTCAGCAGCAGTCCTTCCCTGGAACGTCCCCTCGTTTCCATTCTCCTGAAGCGCCTCAGCGCCGCACCTCCGCAAGGGCCACTTCACTATGACAAAAGGGAGGAAAGTGACCGTGAAGGCAGTTACAAGCCAGACCACCCAGGCCCCAGCAGAACCCAAGGCCACAGTGAAGGTCAGGAAGAGACCGCTCTGCCTGCACGCGTCCTCGCCACTCTTTCCCGAAGAGGTCAATCAGGTGGGAATTTGAAAACAGCCTCATGCCAGGCCCTCCTGCCCTCCTGCCCGCTGGTGTGTGAGGGGCGGGGGAGCACAGCCAACGTGAGCTTCTCTGGAGTTCAGAAAGTGCCATCGTGGGGTGGGGCGGCACAGGGAGGTACTCCCAGTGCAAAACACACGGCACAAACGCCAGCACTGGAGCCGAGGCGGCGGTGCAGACAGACGTTAATGGCGTCTATCTTACTCTGATTCGAAAAGCTATCCCATGCGACCCTGCAGTGCCGAGTGAATAGCTGAAGGAAAGCGAATGTGACTACAGAAGCGGTGCCGGTTTAAGCTGCGCTGCGCTGCGGGCTCTCAGGGGTGTGCTGTCAGTGCGTTCCAGCTGGGAGGGCAGGAAGTGGCCCCGGCCCCGGGGTGGCGGCCGGGCGGGGGACGCGGGCACAGAGGGCATCGCTCTCAGCTGTCGACCGGAAGGCACCAGCACTGGTCCTGGTGAGGCTCTCGGGCTGGGCGGTCCCTCCATGGCCCTTTCCTTACCAAGGTACTGCTCACTGCACTGGGGCCTCGGCCCTCTGGAGACACTAGACCAGCCCCTCCCAACGCCCCCTTCCCCCACGCCATCCCCTCAGGACGTGGGGCTTCACATCTCAAACCTCCCGTGGTCACCCAAGCCAAACCCCACAGGAAGCTCTCCATTCAAGAAAACCACTTTGAAAATCCTGCCCCGTCATTCGTTCCTGTCACCCCCTTATGAGACGTGTGTCCAGGAGCTACCCGTCCAGCCTCTGGCACCCGCGTTTTCAAGAGGGATAACGGGAAGTGAAGAGCTCTTAACCTTGTGGGCCCCACGCCAACCGTGAAAATGACAGTGCAGGTGGCCGAGTCTGGCCCTGAAGCCTCAGCACCGAGCGAAGAGCCTGCCAGCCGGTGGCTGCTGCACCAGCCCAGAGCCGGGTGAGCCGCAGGCCAGGCCCAGCGCCGTCTCTGTTCTAAGAGGAAATGAAGCCCTGGGACTTCCCGGAAGAAGGGTGGGCAGAACCAGGGCCCACGCAGAGCTCCACAGCCCCAGCTGAGGGGACAGGCACGCACCCAGGGGTGCTGTGCAGATGAAGTGCCAGGCCTTGCCGGCAATGGCATTAGCACCTAGCTTCAGCGTGGAAGGTGGGAGTGGTGCAGCCGAGCAAAGGAGGCCGACTGTGAGCGCTGCTCTGGTTTCAGGTACGCGTCCGCACACGTCCACGCTGGCGATCCCGCAGCCGCTGCCCGCCCAGCCACCACGGCGAGCATCTCCTCTGACATCCCCTGCTCTGTCCTTTCTTATCTCTCCTGAAGCGGCTTCAGACAAAGGTGAAGACAGTCTTCTGTTACAATGCTCAGGTGTTGCTGCAGGCCTCAGAAAGCAAGTCTCTCCCCCGACCCACGCTCGAGCTGGGCTGCCCAAGGGCAGGCCACAAAAAAATGGCATTTCGGGGCTGGGAAGGTGGCCCAGTGGTAGAGTGCTTGCCTTGCATGCATGAGGCCCTGGGTTCGATTCCTCAGCACTGCATAAGCAAAAAGCCGGAAGTGGCACTGAGGCTCAAGTGGTAGAGCGCTAGCCTTGAGCTGAAGAGCTGAGGGACAGCGCCCAGGCCCAGAGTTCAGGTCCCACAACCGGACCCCAAAAAAAAAAAAATGGCATTTCCCTTGCTTGAGAAGGATCACCCGACTCCCCAAGCCTGACCTGGAGCTAACTGCAGGAAATCCTGCGACCAACCCTGTCCCACAGAAGATGCAGAGGCTGGGTGAGGAGTCTGGGCCTCCCCGGGAGGAGAGGCCGGGAAGAGTCTGAGCATAAGGCCTCCAGTCTGTAAGCACTCGCCCGACTCCTCCATGCTTGGCCATGGTTTGGGGGTTCTCCACAGACACCCGGAGCACATGGCAGCAGGTGCCCAGGAACTGCCCACAGCCAGGACAGCTCGCCAGACTCCATGAGGAGGGAGCCCTGCGTTGGGGCCCCTGCCCCAGGCATCTCTGTGTCTGGCTGTTCATCTGGATCTGAGGACAGCTGTGGGGGGTGTGGGGCACGGCCCTCAGCGTGGGAGATCTGACCCTGTGGCCGGGGCCGGGGGCCGGGGGCAGTGTCAGACCACGGAGCGTGTGCACCGCAGGCTTCCTCTGTGGCACAGGCGGTGACCCACGCTTCGGGGGTCACAGAAGCATCTATGATGTGGGCCGTTCTGGGGAGTGGTGATGGGAGCTAGCTGCAGTGGTGGTTTACTTGCTGTGACCATGCAAGCCGGGGCGGTTGACTGACATGGGGAGGCTGATGCTACGGTCCTGAGAACGGATCTAGCCAGGCCCACATGAACAACACAGTTCTACCGCCTCTTCAACAGCGCTGCCGGGGCTGCTGGCGGGGAAGCTTTCCTGGTGCACAGTCCCCGGCACGGCGCGGACATGGCCCGGTGGGGGCAGACACAGGAAGCGGCTCCTGGGGGCAGCAGGAAGGAGCCAGGCAGCGCTGGGTCCCAAAGCCTGCTTCCAGGGCACGTCCCCCCCCTCCCTCCCAGGGCTCCACAGTCCGGCAGACGGGCCTCAAAGAACATTTAGCCAAACCACCCAAACGGGGTGTTTGTGAGCATTCACCAACTGGAGACACATTACTTGTTTCATTTTGAAGTAAAAGTCTAGTACAGCAAGCCTAGTCCAGCGGGCCGCCCCGCCCGCTGGGCATGCGGCCTGTGCAGGACGCCTCTGCGTCCAGCCGGGCCCGCACCTCTCCTGAACGCGCCCCCTCGGGAGGGTCAGCAGGGCACGTAGCAAGGGCCTACGCCATCGTTACTCAATAAAGAACGCGTGATTTGATTTTGCTGTGCTTCAAACACACATTTGTAATCTTAAAATTTAAATCCATAGCAATCATTTTCTTCAGTAACCAAATTTGAGCCAGAGTAACATTTCCATGAATGCCTCTGATAACCCTCAATTATTAGCCATTTAATATTTCCAAGTTTTTCTTATCCTTAAAAAATATTGTGGTAAATATCTTCACAGAAAGCCTTACCCAAGAAATTATTTCCCTGGTGAAGCTCTTAGGAATTGGCCAATTAGGTCAAGGGTTGTATAGTGCAAATCTCTTTGTAAAGAGGGATTTTTTTTTTTTTTTGGTCGGTCGTGGGCCTGGGCCTGGGCGCTGTCCCTCAGCTCTTCAGCTCAAGGCGAGCGCTCTACCACTTGAGCTACAGCGCCACTTCTGGTTTTCTGGTGGTTTATTGGAGATAGGAGTCTAATGGTCTCTCCTGCCCGGGCTGGCTTTGAACTGCGATCCTCAGATCTCAGCCTCCTGAGTAGCTAGGATTACAGGCATGAGCCACCAGCGCCCGGCTTAAAGAGGGATTTCTAACCACAGTCAGAGCACCTTGGTTAGAACTGAGTGATTTTGTGAGAGGAAAACACTTATGCTCTAAGTTAATCTAATATAAAATGCTCTACAGAGGTAAAAAATATCACACAGAAATACTGATGGCTGAACAAAGTAACACTTTATATATATATATTTAAAATAATACAGAGTTCAAGCCCCATGACCAACAAAATAAATAAAGAATCCCACTGAAGAGTACTCCTTTGAGATCTAAATTTGGACTTAGAACTTGAATTTTTTGCATTCCTGAGTATACTTCAGTTCAAGCCAAATTGCAGTAAAAAAAAAATAATAAAATAATATAAATAAGGATCCATTTCTGGCTAGCATGCCAATAATAACAACCTTTGTGTCTTCTACTTTTTAAAGGATTAATTTGGGACTATAAACTGGTATTTGCTAATTGGTTATTTTCTTAACGAGCTTTCCTTTCTCCAGTTGTAATTAAAAAGGAAAATTGTCTGTATTTTGCAAAAGTTCCCCCTGAAACCAAGGAGCTCATCTAGTTATTTTTAAGTCCTCTAAGAGTTATTAAGTCTTACATTAACAACAAGGGTTCCCTAAGAACAGTGCACACTTTATCATGTGTCTACTTTGTCTAAAAATATGAAATATCTTCACCCCCAACCAGAAAGGAGCCCTGGGAAACTGTAAATTCAGTTCAAATGAGAGCTGGTCAAAAACTGCCTTCAAAAATCTAAATCGCTTATGTATTAAGAAGCTGGAGAGCAAATTTGTCAAAAAGAAATGTACTCTTTGGGGCCGGGAAGGTGGCTCAGTGGTAGAGCGCTTGCCTTGCATGCATGAGGCCCTGGGTTCAATTCCTCACCACCACATAAGCAAAAAGAAAAAAGCCGGAAGTGGTGCTGTGACTCAAGTGGTAGAGCGCTAGCCTTGAGCTGAAGAGCTGAGGGACAGCGCCCAGGCCCAGAGTTCAGGCCCCACGACTGACCAGGCCCCCCCCCCCAAAAAAAGTACTCTTTACCTGACTTATGTAATCATAAGCCCTCTATACATCACCTTTATAGTAACAATGAAACATTTTTTTTTTAAAAAGTTGAGTCAGTGGCTCATTCTATAATCCTAGCTGCTAGGAAGGCTGAGATCTGATGGACCATGGTTTGAAGCCAGCCCAGGCAGAAAAGTCCTCAAGACTCCATATCCAAAATCAGCAGCAAAGTGGTGGAGGAGAGGCGTGGCTCAAGTGCCCAGCAAATAGGAGGTCTATTTCAAACTAGTAGAAAAGAAGTAGAACATTCTTCCAGTAGTCTTTTAATTGTGTGCCGAACATGTTGCAGAAGGTAGGCTAGTTTCGCTACTTAGTAGCGGAGTCAGCAGATTCCCATTTATGTCATTAGTAATGCTGTCAATAAAGTAGCATAAAACAGCTTGGTTTTTCCAATCCCATGTGGAGACGGGAAGTGACACAGTAGAAACCCTGGAGAGTCAGCTCCACCACCAAGGCCAGAGTAAGGAAGCAGCTAGGACACCACAGCATCGCTCAGAGTCAACCAACCAGACTGGAAATTCATCCGGGCAAGCACGGCGAGCAGGCGTGCGAGCAGGCCCGTGCAGGGCTTAGGAATTCAGTCTGCCCCAGAATCGGGCGAATCTTTGCGCCTCTGGCGACACCCTCACTAGCCTCCCTCCTGTGGTGACTGGCTTGGGACTGGCGCACGAAGAGCAGGTGTGCAGCGGGACAGCAATCAGGTCCGGCACCCATCTCTGAACACAGAACAGGTGCAGACACTTCATGTACGACTCAGCGTGCTTCACTAATCCAGGAAGACGTTGCTTCCGTTGCTTCCCCTTCAAATTAATGGAGGCTCACAAAACACATCGGAAACACAGCCTGAACCTGGAGGGACCTGGGGGGATCGGGGGTTCAACACCGGCTGTGGGCTAAACAGCCCCAGACTTCACACAAATCAGAAGTTCATCTTAGGGAATGTGGGGAAGGCAATACTCCGGTAACGGCAAAGCTGGGACCGGGAGTGATCTCAGGGTCTGGCACAGACCCAGCTTGTGCCTTGGACAACTCAACACCAAGACAACGATGTGCAGAAGAGAATCTCAGTAGCTCAGTAGCTTCAGGGACACATTTGATTTTGTGTTCCCTCCTCACTCAAATCAATCACCAGACACATTTCAGGGTTCTGAAGCAGCACAGCCAGGACACACCAGTTCCTGGGCCGTGGGCTGGCTCAGAAACGTGTCCAACACAGCTGGAGTCCTGTGTACTGCACAGTTAACATGCCAGCAGATGGCAAAGTCAGAGGCCCGCCCAAGGGGCATAGGCTGCGGCGAGGAGGGCAGCCAGGGCAGCAGGGGCAGGCGGGAGGCAGGGGGGTAGAGGGGGGAACTCCAAGACTTCACAGGCGTGCTCCAAACTCATCCTCCATCTGGCCATGCAGCTGTGTCCCTGACACAAGCACACTCTGCACAGAACCAGAAAACCCAGCAAGATCGAGAGCACGTGAACACACAGGCCCCGCCAGCACGGGCCTGATGAATGAACCAATGAGCCCAACAAAGACCTCGTTCCTGCGGCCTCTGGCCAGGTCAGTGAGAGCTTTCCTAGACAGAGAGCTGAGCGAGAGCACGCTGGATGTCCAGCTGACAGCATGGAGGGAAACAAGGCAGACTGAAGGGGTACCCAACTCCCCAGGACCCAGATCACCCGCTTCTTCCCGTCCGCCATCTTCCCCATCCCAGACAACGCCTCCCACCTGTATTCCAAGCATCCCTCAGCCCTGCCTACCACCCACCCTGACCGACACTGACCGGGACACCAGGCTGGAAGCCCTCTGCTCCCATTGGTGGACAGCCACTCACCCTCACCTGGCTACACCCGCTTCTCCCCATGCTCCAGTGCCCCCAGCTTCCCCCCGACAGCCCAGGAGAGGCGCACAGTAGGCTGGGTCAGGAGACGGGAAAGCAGCCTGAGGACCAAACAGGGAAGAGCTTGAATGCTGGCGGGCCCTGCGGTGGCCTTGCCCGTCCGTCTCCAGTGGGAATGGTGACTCCGCCTTCCCTGCCTCCATACAGGAAGCGGGAATCTTCATCTCCCTTCCCCGAACTGGTGGGATGCCTCAGAGCAGAATCTCCCCCCCACTGGCCTTCTCTGGCAATATGGAGGTCCACCGGCTACTGCCAAAGGAGATTAAGGTGCAGGCCCCAGGAGCCTCAGGGGCCAGGAGCACTGGAGGCCAGCTCACACCAGCCTGAGGCCCCAGCCCCACCCAGGTCTAGCCCATGGGTACTTCCTTGCTCAAGTGGGACCTGGACCGGCACCCCACCCAGAGCCTTAACCCAGGTAAATGCAAAGGGCTCAGCCATGGCTGGGCCAAGACTTAGGAATGAACTTCATTCGTCAGAAGTCACTCTGTGGACAGGCTGAGGGGCGGATGACACTCAAAGCACAGTCCTAAGTGCTAGGAGCCAGGTATGGCATGTCCACAGAGATGGAAGACGGAAGAACGGCGGCCAGGGCCGGGGGAGAGGGGGGAACAGAGGCTGCCTGCTAAGGGGTCATGGAGATTATTCACCGCGACTGAACCAAACACTGTACAGTAACTTATGGCATGCGAACTTCATCCCAGTAAAAATTTAAATAATTTAAAAAGTCCCTACCTTTCTTCTGTTTATTTTTTATATAGTTTACTTTTAACTGGCATGGCACCTATAAAAACTAGCAGGTAGCCGGGCGCCGGTGGCTCACACCTGTAATGCTAGCTATTCAGGAGGCTGAGATCTGAGGATTGCAGTTCAAAGCCAGCGCAAGCAGGAAGGTCCGTGTTATCTCCAATGAACCACTGGAAGTGATGCTGTAGCTCAAGTGGTAAAGTACTAGCCTTGAGCTGAAGAGCTCAGAGACTGCCCAGGCCCAGACTTCAAGCCCCACGACCAACAGAAAAAAAAAAAAAAAAGCTGCCTGGGACAACCAGCTAGTGGGAGAAATATCTAGAAACTATTCATCCTACTCAGCATGTCCAGAATATTAAAAACTCCACTCAGCAACAAAACCAAACCAAACAATATTAAAACAAAAGCAATCTAAACAGGTATTTCTGAAAAGAAATCCCCTACCAACTAGAATACATGACATCACTAATCATGAGGGTGCGATAGTGATGACATCTCACTATTACAAGGCTACAGCTACACAGACGGCAACAAGAAAAAGCTGGTGCAAGCTGTGCGCTGGTGGCTCACGCCTATAATCCTAGCTACTCAGGAGGCTGAGATCTGAGGATCGCAGTTCAAAGCCAGCCCGGGCAGGAGAGACTGTGAGACTCCTATCTCCAATAAACCACCAGAAAACCGGAAGTGGCGCTGTAGCTCAAGTGGTAGAGCGCTCGCCTTGAGCTGAAGAGCTGAGGGACAGCGCCCAGGCCCAGAGTTCAAGCCCCACGACCGACAAAAAAAAAAAAAAAGAAAAAGAAAAAGCTGGTGCAAGTAGAGAGAAGTCTAGTCCATCCATTTGGCGCGGGTGCACAAACGATTAGCACAGCCACTGAGGAACAACTTAAATTAGAACCGGAACTACGGCATGACCGGCAGTCCCACCCTGGGATCCATCATGGGGGCCTGTGTTTGGCACGTGTGAGGCTCTGGGTTCCATGCCCTCCCCCCAAATTTACAAGTCAGTATGTCTGACTTCAGCATCACCCACCAAGACAAACCCCACTGAAGGAGAGAGAGACATGACCACACAACCGAGTACCACGAGAAACCCTTTCACTGGAGGCAGCATGAAAGGACTGACGGAAAACGCTAAGTGCGGCAAGTCAGGCGTGGAGAGCAAAGGCCCAGCTCAGAAGCCTATGGGAAACCACGAAAGCGTCACCCCAAGGAGGAGTGGAGAATAAAATACTGGTCCCGGAGTTGGGAAGGAAGGGACTGGAGGTTCAGGCTGGGGGAGGACTGGAATGGTGGAGGACTGGAGTGGAGGGCTGGAGTGAGGGCTGGAGGTTCAGGCTGTGGAGGGCTGGAGTGAGGGCTGGAGGTTCAGGCTGTGGAGGGCTGGAGTGAGGGCTGGAGGTTCAGGCTGTGGAGGGCTGGAGTGAGGGCTGGGGGTTCAGGCTGTGGAGGACTGGAGTGGAAGGCTGGAGGTTCAGGCTGTGGAGGGCTGGAGGGAGGGCTGGAGGTTCAGGCTGTGGAGGGCTGGAGTGAGGGATGGAGGTTCAGGCTGTGGAGGGCTAGAGTGGAGGACTGGGGGTTCAGGCTGTGGAGGGCTAGAGTGGAGGGCTGGAGGTTCAGGCTGGAGTGAGGGCTGGAGGTTCAGGCTGGAGTGAGGGCTGGAGGTTCAGGCTGGAGTGAGGGCTGGAGGTTCAGGCTGTGGAGGGCTGGAGTGGAGGACTGGGGGTTCAGGCTGTGGAGGGCTAGAGTGGAGGGCTGGAGGTTCAGGCTGGAGTGAGGGCTGGAGGTTCAGGCTGGAGGTTCAGGCTGGAGGTTCAGGCTGGAGTGAGGGCTGGAGGTTCAGGCTGGGGGAGGGCTGGAGGTTCAGGCTGGAGGTTCAGGCTGGGGGAGGGCTGGAGTGGAGGGCTGGGGGTTCAGGCTGTGGAGGACTGGAGTGAGGGCTGGAGGTTCAGGCTGGGGGAGGGCTGGAGTGAGGGCTGGGGGTTCAGGCTGGAGTGGAGGGCTGGGGGTTCAGGCTGGAGTGAGGGCTGGAGTGGAGGGCTGGGGGTTCAGGCTGGGGGAGGCTGGAGTGGAGGGCTGGGGGTTCAGGCTGTGGAGGACTGGAGTGAGGGCTGGGGGTTCAGGCTGGAGTAAGGGCTGGGGGTTCAGGCTGGAGTGAGGGCTGGAGGTTCAGGCTGGGGGAGGGCTGAATCAGAGGTCTGGAGGTTCAGGCTGGGGGAGGGCTGGAGTGGAGTCAGATGAGGAAGAGGGCTTCTGGTGCTCCACTGGGTTTACAGCTCGTGGGATGACTACAGTTTGCAACAATTTCCTGCATATTTCAAACTACCAGAGTGCAAAGGGTCACAGGCTAATCACCTGCATGGGATGCTCACATGTGTGTGTGCGTGTCACAGCTAGCCTGGGGATGTGTACCATTACAATGACATCTGAGCAGAGGCCTTGGCACTGTGCTCTCCAAGATGACCCACATGTGACTATTTAAGTATATTAAAATGAAACAAAACTAAAACTCTGGCACTTCATTTACAACAGCCACTTCTCAAGTGCCCAGTGCCTACTACCCACGGCAAAATAAATCTACAGAAAACCTCAGAATTCAGAAACAGTGGTCTAGTTAGCACATAACCAGGGGCGATAAGTACCTTGAAAGAATTTTCAATAGCTAGCGCTGTATTTACTTACACCCAGAAGAGAACACACAGCTGACATACGAAAAAGCCAGAGGACTCTTCCTGTAACATATGGATGAAGAGTTAGTTACACAACTGAACAAGACAAAAAGGTGCCCCTTGATGCAGCGGATTTTTATCCAAACAAGAGCGTTATCCAACATCAACACTAAGTACTAGACAAAAACCAGGAATGAGCAAAAGAAATCCACTATTTTTAAAATTATTCCACAAGACAGAAGATTGTAAGCCTATATATTAAAAAGATACTAAAGAGTATCTTTAAAGAGAAAGGGTAAATTAAAAAAAATAACATCTACAATGCTACTGATGCTATACTAACCTTAAGTCATTTACTTCTTCTGGCTTTCCACTTTCACTTAAAAGTTGTCCACTACTCACTAGCCTTGAGCTGAAGAGCTGAGGCCCAGCGTTCAGGCCCCGCGTTCAGGCCCCACAACTGGACCCAAAAAAAAAAAAAGTTGTCCACTATTGACCTCACAAAGGCAAGGGCGCTCAAAGTCCTGATACTTTGTGCATTCGTGCGTGGGGGGGTGGGAGGGAAGGGGAGGAAAGGGGTATGAAATAGAGGTTGAACTCAGGGCCTGGACACTCTTTCTGAGATTTTTTGGTCAAGGCTGGCACTCTATCACTCCAGCATGATTCTGCTTCTGGCTTGTTTGGTGGCTAATTGGAAAACAGATTAGTCCCGGACTTTCCTGCCTGGGCCGGTTTTGAATCACAGTTCTCAGATCTCAGCCTTCTGAGTAGCTAGGACCACAGGCATGCACCAGCTGTGTTGGGCACAATTTACTTTTTTTTTTTAATGTGAGAGTGGCTTTATATTTTTACATACTTTCCTTCTGTTGGAGAACCTACCAATACATTCACTGGGTAAGAAGACCAGAAAATCAATGAACCTGATCAGGCTCAAAGGTGAGGGAGTCAGAGGTGAGAAGATGTTACACTCATAAACTAATGTGTTGACACTTCTTTGTACAACTACTTAAAGGTAAGTTTTAATTACACAGAAATAGAAAGCTATGTGCAGCTGCTGGTGGTGGTGTTTTGACAGCTGAGTAGACGGGACAACTCTATTTGTGGAGAAAATGCCCAAGTCCTGTCCAAACACCCCTAGGCTCTGGACCTTTTCTGGGGTTCAGCAAAATAAAACTTTTTTTTTTTTTTTTTTTTGCCAGTCCTGGGGCTTGAACTCAGGGCCTGAGCACTGAACCTCTTTTGCTCAAGGCAAGCACTCTTCCACTTGAGCCACAGCGCCACTTCTAGACTTTTCTGTTGATGTGATGCTGAGGAATCGACCCCAGGGCTTCATGCACGCTAGGCAAGCACTCTACCACTAAGCCACCTTCCCAGCCCAAAGACTATATATTTTTTTAATTATCTTTACATAGTTGTACAAAGAAATTCCCATTCTACAAAAGAGTATATGAATACAAAGTGTCTGACAACATTGGCAAGGACTATATGCTAATCGGTCCTCTACTAATTCAGATTATACACATGGGACTAAAGGAAATTCAACATGGCCAGTAGCACGCTAGCTTTCATTGCCATGTGGGAATAAAAACTAAAACCAAGTTTCTCCAGTGAAGGCATGATGCTCACTGCCATCCCAAATGAGGACGCTCAGGGCAGCTTTCCTGGGGCTAAGTCACACAAGCCAGTGCGGCAAACACAATGCTTGCACTCGTCACCACCAGATGAGCAAGCACTCAAGTGCAAGTGTTTATATCCACACACACAGGGAAAGTGGGGTGGGGGTGGGGATGGGAACAGGAGGCAGGAAGGGAGAAAACTACCCAACACCTTTTCCAAAATAAGAATCTGAGAATGGCATTTCACCTCTCAGAGCACTCCGTGCCGTTCCCACTGCTCTCTTCGGGAGAGAGCGCAATTTTGGTACAAAACAGCAAACTGCAGAACTCTGTGTCATGAGCAAACAAGATGCTTGAGCCAGAGCTCAGAATATCTGTCCTTAGGTTACGGCCACAGAACACATCTGCAGTCTTTGTCCACAAAACGTTTCCTGTTTCCTCCGTTTGGAAAACATTACAGGTGCACGGTCCTAAGAGAAAACAGTGGATATGAAGAAAGGGAGGCAGCGTGTTCTGCAGGGAAGGAGGGCACAGAGACCCCTCCCACACGGCGCTGCACACACACACTGGGCATTCCCTAAGCCCTGTTCCACTCACAAGCTCATAGGTGTGGTCAGAGAGGGTTACTGATGGATGCAAATAACAATTTAGCATATACAAATTCTATTTTAATCAAACCAGAAGGAGAAGAATGAGCAAGAGTGAACAAGAACTCATGATCTCGTTTACCTTTCTGGAGACACCCCACGTGTGGATTATTGGAGTCATTAGTCATATCTTTATAGGATTTAAAATTCTCTAATTGCATCCAGTACAATCTTCACTAACGTCTCTCCACCTGTAGCTCCAAGTTCATGGTGCAAATCCCATTAGCAGAGGTAGAAAGCAGCATGAACTGATGGGGAGAAAAGCAAGGTGATGCCAGGGGAAAAGAATCTCTAATACTACAATACTGTACTGAAAGACCCCAGACTCTCTGGGATACTTTCTCCAACGGGAGGGCACCCCCAAGAACCAAGACTTCAAGCCAGCAGCTGCAATAAGCAAGAGGGGTTTATTTGGCGTTTGCGCAAACGGACTCTCTGTCCCAAGCAGACAGGGAGTCCCGAGCAGAGGTTACAGACATTTTTAAAGGCAAAAACCATAATATCAGCATAAAATGTTTTCCGTGATATAATTGGCTCATGGTTGGTCTATAATTGGTTGACATTTGACCCGGTTCGTGGTCTGGTCAGGTGGTCGTTGTCAAGGTTTGTCCAGGGATGGCTTAATTAATTTGGAACTGAAGAACATATGCTATCTATAACCGCTGTCCTTGTCCTGGGTGGGCTGATATCCGGACATCTGGACCGGCCAATACTTTGAGTTACTGACAATTTTATCTCCCAGGTCAAAGGGGGTCTGAATGCAAGCATATTTACAGAAGCAAAGTCAGCAGTTAGCAAGTTAATAATGGTAATGGTGAAGTGAGGTTCCTAATTTTTAACTCTTCAGTACAGTGCCATAGGTTCCCGCTCTGATTTCTCAGCAAAGATGGTAATTGTCATCACCACAGCCAAGTCAGCTATGAAGAACAAAGGCATTTAAAATCAGACACGAAATGTTACAGCAACCCCACTGGGGCAGCAGCTGCTTCCTTTCCAGTACAAGCAGGTAAGCTGGTTTGCGTTTGTACCCTCCCTAACTAGAGGGCAGGGCCTAGGCCTTGAGGCCCGGTGGGGAGACCGGTGGCCTGACGCCCGGGGACAAGACCCACGGGAAGGCCAGAGATGCGTCATTTTTATTCAGTTTAACTCAGTAATGTAGTATTAATTACAGTCTCACTAAAATAAATTAGGGGCACAGTTTCCACTGCAGCAAAACTAGGAGAAAAGATAGGTGTGGTACATGACATGTTATGTCATGCATGACACAGGGTCAGTCCAGAGAGGAGGGCCAGTGACGCTGGAAAGTTCCATCCCTGATGCTCAGTGCATTGTCCCAGCTGTATGACCAACCTGTGTGCTGTGATGCTAAACAAACTTCTGTCATTATTACCAGGGTGCAGCACACGCCTGTGTACTGCAAACAACACATGGTAGTGTCGGAGGGATGCTACCGGTTTACACAGACCCTCACTGCAGTTCGAGAAGCTGAAGTGTACTGGGAAACTGTGCCAGGTTTTGTGGGCAGAAGCCAGCACAATCCACATTAGCCTGTATTCTGGTGGCCTACACGACGTAGGCCTGCTACGTGCTTCACACAACCATAAGTCCATCTAACCATGGGCTCCGATCATCACCAAGTAACGTGTGCTTGGATTTGGTTTCCTTCATGTTTCTCTGTCATTACTTGCTAAACCCCTACAACAGTGAGGTTAAATCTATTTCCTGGAGCAGCTGCACAGCCACAAAGGTGTAGACAGCTCGGGCGGTGCTGAAGGACTCAGACGCAAGTCTCCCCGACCCACACCTGACCTCCTTGGCTGCCCAAGGGCAGGCCACAGAAAACGGCATTTCTCTTCCTTGAGAAGGGACCCAGAACCTAACCTCACTCATCTCCCCGAGCCTGTCTCGGAGCTAACTGCAGGAAATCCTGCGACCAACCCTGTCTCACAGAAGATGCTGAGACCTGGGTGAGGAGTCTGGCCCTCCCTGAGAGGAGAGGCCGAGAAGAATCTGGCATACCGTGAAGAGAAGCCATCTACCAATCTACTTTGTGTGGGGATCCCTTTACTCAAGCCCCTGTTCAGTGTACTTGCAGCCACAGCTAACGACGACACACACAGCCTCATCTACAGTACAGATTCAAGTACCCACCTCACCCCTCTGGTGGACTGCACCATTCTGGCAGAGATTATAATGGTATTGATATGTGTGTCTGGGGGAGGGCAGCGCAGCACACAGCAATGTCCTGCAGTGACCCTGAGAGCAGTGAACAGCTACATGGCCAATGTATACACACACATACACTCACACACACACACACACACACACAGCGGACTGAGCATATACACTCCTACTCACGTCAGAAAGACACTACAGTCTTGTGCCGAATGATAGCTGGAGCCAGCTTTCCATTTTCTTCCGGGGGGTGGGGGGGGTTCTGCCTTTTAGGGCTTTAACTGATTGGACAGGCCCACCTGTATACTATGGAAGATCATTTAAAAAAAAACTCCAAATCTCCTGATTTACATGTTCATCATATCTTAAAAACATACCTCCACAGTCACATCCATACTGATATTGAAAAAAAAAAAAAAGAAGAAAGACACTACAGCAAGAGTTAGGAGAGAGCATAAGGAGACAGAATGGAGCCAGGGAGAAGCAGGGAAGGAAAGGAAGGGACGGACATGGGAGGGACAGTGGGTGAGTGCATGGGGCCCGCGGCCACAGCCAGTGACACGCAGTCTTCCAGTATTCTGCAACTTTTTTACCTCAGCCCTCTAATATATGCTAACCCATTCCTCAAAAAGATGATGAAGTGAAGCCAGGGCACAATGAAAAACACCCACTGGGACTAGCTGTGGTGGCATGTGCACATACCTATAATCCCCACCGACAGGAGGAAGAGGCGGGAGGATGCAGGGTTGGAGGCTAGTCTGGGTTAAATGTGTTTCAGGCCTACCTGAGCTACTTAATGAGACCATCTCAAAACAACCCTCCCCTCCCCCCTGCGTACCCGCGCATACATGCGTGTGCGTACACACACACACACACACACACACACACACACACACACACACACACACACACACACACACACACACACACACACACACGAGGGAGGAAGGCAACAGCATTAGGCAGCAGACGTGGTTCAGTGGCAGAACACTTGCTAGCATGACTGGGTCCTGGGTTCAACCGTAGGGAGGGTTCAATCCCAGAGGCAGAGGGAGAAGGAAGGAGGGACTGAGATCTCTTTATAGGACTTTGAAGAAGCCACCTTTCTAGCTACCTCTGAGGTTAGGAAACACTCTGATATGGAGGTGAAGATGAGGAACAAGTCTCCAGGCTTCCCCTTCAAGACTCCTTGAAGCTTGCGCCTGTGCCTGCGTTCTCCTTCATTCAGATGCTAACACCTAAACATCTAAACCAACAGATCACAACTGCAAATAGCTGGGAGACAAAGATCTGAGCGATTTTTAAGCAATGTTTTCTTCTAGGAGCAGCTACTTACAATTCTTTTCTGATTGCAGTCTCATGGCTGATTACGTGAATATTCAAAATAAATTATCATGTTCTCTAAGCACTTGTACAAAGTACAAAGTGTACAAAGGCAGTATTACAGCCTTGGCTGAAATTAAAGGAGGGTAGAGAAATAATAATTTTGTTACGTACCCTCTCCCCTACAAGAGAAATGTCACAAAAGATGTAAATTCAAACCTGCGTGGCGATAAGGAATGCAACATGGAAGTCCTAACACCTACATTTTATACCTGCGTGGGCGTCGAGGTGCATGAGGAACAGAGCCAGTGAAAATGTGTGAAAAGGATGGTCTTAAAAGATCAATTTGGATAGCCGAGCCCCTAGTGGCTCACGCCTGTAATCCTAGCTACTCAGGAGGCTGAGATCTGAGGATCGCGGTTCAAAGCCAGCCCGGGCAGGAAAGTTCATTAGACTCTTATCTCCAATAAACCGCTAGTGGTGCTGTGGCACAAGCGGTAGAGCACTCGCCTTGAGCTGAAGAGCACAAGGACAGCGCCCAAACCGAGTTCAAGCCCCACGACCGACCAAAAAAAAAAAAAAAAGATCAATTTGGAAGGCCCCAGATGATATGGCATTTTAAAAAAGCCCCTCAGTGGGTGATGAAGGCTAACAGTGGCTCCCTTACCCAGTCACACTCCGTGTCAGCGCCACTGCGTGACGTTCTCACTTTAGATGGCCGTACTTCCAGCCGGCACAGTCTCGTCAGACCCTGAGACTCAACTCTCACCACAAGAAAACTCAGTTCTGAACAAGTGCAAGGTCCCAGCCTGGGAAGGGAGGTGGGGGGGACCCTGAACGGGGCCTGCCTGTTCACAAGGAGTGCGCTGGGTTTTCAAGCGCTCGGCAGAGGCAGAGGCTCCCGTGGGGACGGGCTCCTTGCTGGCAGCCAACACCGCCAGGTCTTCTGCCTTGCAGATCAAGCCTGGATGGAGCCTAGGCCAGGTGGGGACACCGGTGCTGGACTCCACAGGACAGCCAGTCGGACAATGGCGTCCACCCTCAACTGCCACATGAGCAGTCTGGTGTTTGAACTCTTGGGGTGGTGTTGGGGACCAAACCCAGGGACCCACCCATGCTAGGGAAGAACTCTGCTACCAA
Source organism: Dipodomys merriami (assembly GCF_024711535.1). Lineage (NCBI taxonomy): Eukaryota > Metazoa > Chordata > Mammalia > Rodentia > Heteromyidae > Dipodomys > Dipodomys merriami. The sequence goes on along the minus strand of NW_027202516.1, from coordinate 2,562,198 downwards.
GCTGCCTCCCCAAGTCTGCACTGCTGACTGCCCGGAAAAAGGAAGTTTACTTTCAGAGCAAGGAGGAAGGCAAAGGCAATCCTCCCAGGGCTCATCAGAAATGGTGCTCCTCTCAGCTCTCCTAGGACGCCACCTCCAGATCGGGACCATGTGCCTCCTCGGCAGGCCAAACCCAGAGCGGAACCTAGTGCAGTACCCGGCTCAGCAGGCCAAACCCAGAGCGGAACCTAGAGCGGAACCTAGGGCAGTACCCGGCTCGGCGTTCTGAACCCAGAGCGGAACCTAGGGCAGTACCCAGCTCAGCAGGCCAAACCCAGAGCGGAACCCAGAGCGGAACCTAGGGCAGTACCCAGCTCGGCGTTCTGAACCCAGAGCGGAACCAGGGCAGTACCCGGCTCGGCAGGCCAAACCCAGAGCGGAACCTAGGGCAGTACCCAGCTTGGCAGGCCAAACGCAGAGCGGAACCTAGGGCAGTACCCGGCACAGCAGGCCAAACCCAGAGCGGAACCAGGGCAGTACCCAGCTCGGCAGGCCAAACCCAGAGCAGAACCAGGGCAGTACCCAGCTCGGCGTTCTGAACCCAGAGCAGAACCAGGGCAGTACCCGGCTCGGCAGGCCAAACCCAGAGCGGAACCTAGGGCAGTACCCGGCTAGGCGTTCTGAACCCAGAGCGGAACCTAGGGCAGTACCCAGCTCAGCAGTCCAAACCCAGAGCGGAACCCAGAGCGGAACCTAGGGCAGTACCCAGCTCGGCGTTCTGAACCCAGAGCGGAACCAGGGCAGTACCCGGCTCGGCAGGCCAAACCCAGAGCGGAACCTAGGGCAGTACCCAGCTTGGCAGGCCAAACGCAGAGCGGAACCTAGGGCAGTACCCGGCACAGCAGGCCAAACCCAGAGCGGAACCAGGGCAGTACCCAGCTCGGCAGGCCAAACCCAGAGCAGAACCAGGGCAGTACCCAGCTCGGCGTTCTGAACCCAGAGCAGAACCAGGGCAGTACCCGGCTCGGCAGGCCAAACCCAGAGCGGAACCTAGGGCAGTACCCGGCTAGGCGTTCTGAACCCAGAGCGGAACCTAGGGCAGTACCCAGCTCAGCAGTCCAAACCCAGAGCAGTTAACTGGGAAGCAGGTTTAGGTCCGACGGGCTGCCACCCAGCAGGGGCTGTGAGCCCCTGCCCACTCTGCCATCCTGGCTAGAGAAAGCTTTTGGACAAAAGACCCCAGTTTCCTCATCTGTAAAACTAGGGCTGTGACTTCGTGGGGTTTTGTGAGTCAGAAGCGAGTTTATGTTGAGCACTTTAGAAAAGCGCCTGGTGTGCGGTGCTCTCCCCGCACTAAGTGTTCAGAGAATTCTGCTGCCGGCTGTGGACAGGCACTTTCACCGGCACGCGCACACACGCGCACACACACACACAGTGGACAGGCACTTTCACCGGCACGCGTGTGTGCGCACGCACACACACACACACACACACACACACACACACACACACACACACACACACACACACACACACACACACACACACACACACACAGGCTCCCACACCTCCAGGGGGCAGGGCTGCCAATGCCAAGTGCTGGACAGGCCCTGAGGTCCTAGGCTGACTTACCAACACACGGAGCAAGAACCCCCACACAGGTGGGTGGCTTCAATCCGCTCATTTCCTTACGTAAGAGAAGCATAGTGGATATTTTTTTAAGGCACCTCAGATCTATGTAAGTTAACATTCAGAATTTCTATCAGAAGCAAACTCAGATTTTCAGAGGTACTGAAAATTACAAAGCTGATGGAGATATCAAGGTCTGTAAATATTAATTTGTTTCTCCTGCCAAAGACTGAAGCAGAGGTACCCTGAGCACCGCCCGCAGGGACACATACCACTTTGCCAAGTCCCAGGGAAGCAAATGAATGACTGAATTTGGTGTCCTGAGAACCGCTCTCTGGGGAAAGAGAAATGCACAGCCATGGCTCTGTCCTCGCATTTGCCAAGGCAGAGGGGCAGCACTCTGGGGTTCAGAAGCTCCAATAAATTTGTACCTGAGAGGACAATTCTCCAGCGAGACTTTAGTTAACTCTCAGTATGGGCAGATAAGAGATTAGTTCTCACAGGATGAAATTGTTGATGTGGGTACTGGGAAATGGCAAAGTGGAAATTCCCAGCAGGTGCCGGCAGAGCAGTATAAGAATGACAGTTCAACAGTGGGCGCAGGCATGTTTCTGCAAAAACGGCTATTCTTCCAATTAGAAAGAACATACAGTATCGGCTTCAACAACCTTCCACCAAACGACTTAAACAAGAAGACATCAAACAAAAGGTCCAACAGTCTAATCTAAAACATAAGGAACACTAAGACACACTCTATCGCCTGAAGGCAATAACCATTATTTCAGCCAGAGCTAGCAGGGAAAAAGAAGGCTGGGAGTTTAGCCCTTCCAAAAACTTGCCAGGCCCAGGTACTGCATGCTCATGCCTGTAATCCTAGCTATTTGGGAGGCTGAGATCTGAGGACTGTGATTCAAAGCCAAACTGGCAGGAAAAGCTGACGAGACTTTTATCTGTAATTAAGTACCAAAAAGCCAGAAGGGGAGCTGTGGCTCAAGTGGTACAGTGCCAGCCTTGAGCTAAAAAGCTCAAGGACAGTGTCCATGCTCTGGTCTCTGGGCCAGTATAAAAACAAACAAACAAACCAACCACAAAGTTTGGTGGATAACCCTTATTGGTTGAATCAATGCTGAGAGGGTCCTGGTACAGAAACTCAGGTTTAGGTCCCAAGAGTTTCCTCAACCATTTGGTTTGTAAGGCTAGAAAATACCCAGCACTTTCATCTCCAACCTCTGCAAAACAAACCCAGAGGACTGTTTCCTTCTGCCACTGTGATTCCTATTCCCAGGGGTGACATCTACTTGCCCAAGGCATAAGCAACCTCAACCTGGCCAAAAAAAAGAAAAAGAAAGTATGAAATTTTACCCCTTCACCTCATCTTTAAAGAAAGAGACCAGTACACAGTGCAGACTTTCTCCTGTGGTGTTGTTAGACCAAGGACCACGACAGCAAGTCTCTAAACAGGAGTAGCAGGCTCTCTGCAGAAACAGCCACGCCTTCCAGCCTTCACCAACCCGACTTCAGTTGAATAGGCAGGCAGACACGCGCGTGCTTCCTACACCCAGCGGCGCTGTAAAACCTGTTACAGGATGCATCCATGTGAGGCAAACAGCTGGTGGGAGGAGCGAGAAGCCTCTGTTCTTAGTCGGGGCTCTGCCAGCCTCTGGTTATGTGAGGTTCAGAAATACTGGGGACCTTCTCCTTGCCAATGCTTCTTCGTGAAAAGATGCGGGAAGTACCCCAATTTCAGTAGTGTTGGAATGGAGGAAAATGCCTTCAGTGGCTTTGAGATTCACTAAATATAAGCTTCATCTCTACCCGGATGCTATCATAGAAAAAAGAACTACAAATGGATGAGATAGAGGAGAAAAAATGTATTGGCCAAAAGCCAGCCAAAAAAGTGGCCAAGATGGAGGCTGGGCACAGAGGGCAGCTCTGGACATGAAAGGAAGAAAAGGCGTTCCGAATGCTGGCCTCCCGGGGCTCTGCCCCGGGAGCACCCTCTCTGCTAGCACCAGCCCTGGATGCCTTCCATCCCTTGTTGACCCTTGAGTCCTCGCGACCTCAGGTCCTCTCCTCTTTGGCTGTGTTCATGGCTGCGGCTCCACGTCAGGCCTTACCGCTGCACCCCTCTCTGTACTCCAACCCATTCTCCTCGCTCCCTCAAGACGCCGACTTCTGCAGCGGAGCACTCACTGTGCACTCTTTCCAGTTCAAACACTTAAGTTGTATGCTGTTCCCAAGCACCTCAGGCCTACAGCTGCATGCCTTGTGGCCTTACGCAAGGGTGCAAGCTTCTCAGGGCATCCACATCTCCATCCGTAGAGTAAGAACATTCTAGTACCAACTAAGAATAGTTGACCTACGTACTCAGGCAGGGTCAGTGCAAGGTCTGACACGTGGCAGAAATCAGTCATCTGTATTACAGCATCACCTTGCCTTTGGAAGAACTCTTTTTCTGCTTCTTTCTCTACCACTTTCAGCCAACGGGCTACTTGCTTCATGCCCCACAATCCTGTACTTGCTCTCCCCAAACCGCTGGCACAGAAATGCATACCCTCCCATCACTGGCTATCCACGAAGACCCATGCAAAAACAGAAGGTGAAATTAAAATGCTGACTCCGTGTCTTTTAGTCTGGTGCCAGCCTCCCAGAGGGCCTCCCAGAAGACGCTAAGGCTGACTTCCTGGTGTGCGGGCCCTCCGCCAAAGAGCAGCGGCCACCTCTGGGATGACTCCAGGTGATCTGATTTCTACAGTCTGAGTTACCAGGCCAGGTAGGGAGGAAGAGAAGTCCCTGTGAGGTACTTCAGTTCTGGAGTGGGGGTGCCAGTTACAGTCATCTTTCAAAAACTAGCCCAAGGACACAAAGGGTAACTCGGAGGGCTTCAGAGAAATGCAGCAAAAGTCCTGCCTTTAAGACTTTTCAGAGCGGGTTTGAGGTTCAATTTATCTGAACTGGGCTTTCTGTTCCTCATAGCAAAAGCCTCCTGAGCACTTCCGCACTCCAAGGCTCTGATGTGGCAGGAAGTGCCCCCAGAGCAGGCACACATGTGCCCCCAAGTCTGCTTCTTGCTGCCTTCTGCAACATCTGGGTGTGTACAAAGAAATGAGGAAGTCCTCCGAACCAGGAGTCACTCCTCTAGGTGATCACTGCCACATAGCACCCATGCACACGTTAAAACAGGCAACCAGTAGCTAACAGACCACTAAATTAGTAACAAACAGTGGAGTATCAGCTGAAAAAGGAACCGATTTCAGCAGCTTTGAGAGATGATAAACAAACTCATTTGTGGATGGCTTGATGAAGCTCTCAGCACAGGTTAGGGTTTTCAATCGCTAAGTAATACAGTTACAGAAATGGCATGCAGCTGACTGGACAAAAACCCTAGCAGTGCAAGGCCAGGCAGGAGTGGGCACGCTGCAGGAGACACAGGTGAGTGAATCTGGAAATGTCTCTGGCTAGCTCTCGGCTTTAGCTCTCAACTCAGTTTATGAGACGGGAGCTGACACATGGACTCAGTGGTGAGCACTTGCCTACTAAGTGTGAAGCTGTGAGCTCACACCCTGGCTCAAGCAACAACAAAAAGGTGAACGGTATCAGATAAGATGCACGCAGGAAGGGAGTTATGGGAAACTGAGGGGAGGGTTGTGCCAGTGGTAGTGGAGGAGTTGCAATGCACAGAGGAATTCAAAATATTGTGAGATGGCCAGGAGCCAGTGGCTCATACTTCTAATCCTAGCTACTCAGGAGACTGAGATCTTAGGACTGTGGTTCAAATCCAGACCAAGCAAAGAAAGCACCTCAGACTCTAATCACCAGCACAAAGTTGGAAGTCAAGCTGTGGCTCAAGTGGTAGAGTGTTAGTTTTGAGCAAAAAAGCCAAGCAAGAAGAGTGTGAGACCGAGGGTTCCAGACCCACACCAACATGTATGTGTGTGTGTGTGTACACACTAGACCTCTGAGGGAAGTGTGCAGACAGAAGGGAAAGGGACAAAACCATGTAAGCATAGCCTGACTATCTTCCTTAGTTACCTTAAGGGAAAGTAAAAAAGTTTTGTCTTGTTTATGTAATTCCAGTTGGAAATAAGACACCAAGGACTAGTGCTCACCTCTAAAAGCAGGAGAGCAAGCAATAATTACAGTGAGAACAAACAAGTGGAAAAACATCAAACATCCACACATTAGGCTGCACGGTGGGTGCCCGGGAGGCTGGGGTGCAGACCCCGCTCCCTGCCAGCGCGCCACCAAGTCCGCATCATGAATCTGCAGCCCGGAACTCGCAGGATTACAGGCAGGAAGGCAAGGGGCGGCCGGGACAGGGTCTAAGCTGGGCGGTTCTCGGAGACTCTGGCTCATTCGATTGTCACACGCATCTGACAGTCATCGAGCCCACCGGTAACAGTTCCCTTTGGGCCTGGTGAGAAACTGAAGGCGAAACGGAAGGCGAGGTTCGGCACCCACACCAAGTCCCCGGGTCCGAGGGCCCGCGGGGGAAGAGGAGCGCCGCGCCCCGGCGCCGCGGGAGCCAGCGCCGCGGGCCGGGCCGGGCCGGGCGGGCGGGCGGCACCGCCGCTGGGGACCAACAGGTCCCTTCCGCCCCGCGGCCAGGGCGGCGAGCCGCACACCCCGGGAGCCGGGGCGGCTTCCCCGAGCCCCCGTCCGCGGCCCCGGCGGGCGCGACGCCCCCCGCGGTCGGGAGGCTTCCAGCGCCCGCTCGGGATCTGCGCCCGGGGGTCGACGTCCAAAGCGCCGGCGGGACTCCGCGCCGGACGGCCACGGCGCCCCCCCCCGCATCCCCGCCGGGGTTCCCGGGGCCCCAGCGGCCCGGGGTCAACGAGACCTGAGGCGGGCCCGGGGCGCGGGCCCGGGGCGGGGACGGGAAAGTCCGGGGTCCCGCACCGCGCCCGCCGCGAGGCCGCGGGCCGCTCCGCCGGGCAGGTGTGACACGGCGCGGGGGAGCCCGGCCGTCCGGCCCGCGGCCCCCGCTCCCCCCCCCCCGCCTCCCGCCCGGCCCGGGCCCCGGCCCCGGCCGCGCCCGCCGCGCCGCCGCCCGGCTCCCCCGCGGCCGGGCCCGGCACGCAGCGGTCCCCGCGCGGTCCGGTGCGGGCTCGCGGCGCGGTGTCAGGGCCGAGCGGCGGCGCGGCCGGGCCCCCGGGTGGCGGCTCACCTGGGCCCGCGGCGCGGCGGGCGGAGCGGCGGGCGGAGCGGCGGGCGGCGGCGCGGCGGGCGCTGGACTGCGCGGGAGGCGGCGAGGACCGCGGGAAGAGGAAGGCGCCGCCGGCGCGGCCGCGGCGTGGGCGCCGTGACGTCACAATGGCGCCGCCGGCCAATCGCGAGCGGGTCCCGCGCTATGAGGTCATGCGCGGCCCGGCCAATCCCCGCGGGGGACAGCGTCGGTGCCGGTCCGTTCCGGGGGCCGGGGGCGCGGGCCGGGGCCGGGGCCGGGGCCGGGGCCGCGCGGCGATCCCGCGTCCGGGCCGGCTTTCCCCCTGGCTTCCCGCAAGGCCCGCGTGGGGCGCCGTCTGCGCGCTGGCCGCGGTGGCGTTCGCGGTCCTGGGGCGGGAGATCTGCGCGGGGTCCCCCCTCGGGCCCTCACCCCCCTGGGGCCCCCACCCCCTCGGGCCCCCCACCCTCTTCGGGCCCCCCACCCCCCTGGGGACCCTCTACCCCCTCGGCGGCCCCCAGCCCCCTCGGGCCCCCACCTCCTTCGGGCCCCCGGAGGCGCCCCAGCCCCTGGGCGATCGATCATCTAGGCGATTCCCTGAGATCCTGCTCTGGGTGGGGCTGGGTTAAATGGCCTTGGAACGCCAGGAGCCGCTCCAGGAGACCGAGCTGCAGCCGCTGAGGTCACCCCGCGCTCTCCTCCCCCCTGCCTGACCCCCGCGCCCATCGTTGCTCTCACATCTTCGCGATTCTGGTTGTTCACAGGGGTCACAGGTCCACTTCAGAAACTCACTCCTGAAGCTGTAAGCGCAGCTACTCGAGAGGCTGAATCTGAGGATCGCGGTTCAAAGCCAGCCCAGGCAGGAAAGTCCCTGAGGCTCATATCTCAACGAACCACCAAAAAACCGGAAGTGTACCTGTGGCTCAAGCGGTGGAGCGCCAGCCTTGAGTGAAAATCTCACACACAGTGCCCAGGTCTTCAGTTTAGGCCCCAGGACCTCCACACACAACACTGAACGTACGTTTGTTGGATGGATTAAAAAATGGTGAATGGAAAACAAATCAGTAAAACATGCTTTCTTTAGGCATTATTTGAGCATAAGTTAAACCAAAGAGAAAGCATCAGTTCCTGTCACTTTGGAAATCTTATTTTCAGCACAATAATGATCTGAGAAAATTTCACCCTGGGAAGGCTGACTTATCAACTTCTGCAAATGCTAAGCTAAGCTAAAGATAAGGTGTTCATGCAAGACATTCTCTGGGCCTTTTACTTCACTAGTTATCAAAAGACAAATTTTGTTACTGATTTGTTTCATAACATAGGAAAGTGCAAAAGACTTCTAGACAACAGCAGATAACTTTTAGCCCGGAACTGTGCTTAACAATATAGCCTTTGTTTAAAATCATATTTATATTTTAAATCATATAGAAAAGTAAAAGATCCAATAAAAAACTGACATCCTCTACACAGTTTACAGTAGAAAAAATATAGACACATGTGCGCGCGCACACACACACACAGCCTCACAAATATAAAAGATCAAAAATACACAGTGCTGGGCACCAGTGTAGCCTTTGTTTAAGGCGTGTCTTTTGGTTAAGTAACATTTTCTACAGAATGGTCTAGTACAGAATATGTTTTGCCCCAATTCTGTCATTTACAAAACAAGCTGTAAATTAGCCATATGTGATCTAGTCAGGTCATGTGCTCTTTGGGTCCTCTGTATAATGTGTCACTGAAGACCTTACCTTAGTACAACATTAAGCAGGTCCTTACATGTCATCAGCTTGATAGGACAATTTTTCACACCCAAGATGGATGTGCCATCTTAAGAATTAAATGGTATTCTGCATGCTTGTTACATTCTAATTACCTTTTGAAAACCATTGATATTTAGCACTTTTTTTCCAAATACCTTACTGGATCAAGCATCATCTGTGGAAGTGTTTAGATTATTGTTTCATTGACAGCATCTGTGGAAGTGTTTAGATTATTGATTCATTGACAGCATCTGTGGAAGTGTCTTCTATTGATTCATTGACAGCATCTGTGGAAATGTCTTCTATTGATTCATTGACAGCATCTGTGGAAATGTCTTCTATTGATTCATTGACAGCATCTGTGGAAATGTCTTCTATTGATTCATTGACAGCATCTGTGGAAATGTCTTCTATTGATTCATTGACAGCATCTGTGGAAATGTCTTCTATTGATTCATTGACAGCATCTGTGGAAGTGTCTTAGACTATTGAGTCATTGACAGATCTATTTTTTTTTTTTTGCTTACGTAGTGCTGAGGAATCGAACCCAGGGCCTCGAGCATGCAAGGCAAGTGCTCTACCACTGAGCCACCTTCCCAGCTATTGTTGATTTAAGCTGGATGGCTAAATGTCAAGGCACCCTCTACAGGTTTTTTGTCGGTTTTTTGCCAGACCTGGGGCTTGAACTCAGGAACTAGGCACTGTCCTGAGGTGCTTTTTGCTCAAGGCTAGCACTCTATCACTTGAGCCACAGTGCCACTTCAGGCTTGTTCTGTTTGTGGTACTGAGAAATTGAACCCAGGGCTTCATGCATGCTAGGCAAGCACTCTACCACTAAGCTACATTCCCAGCTCTTACAGGTGTATTTCAATACTGAAAATTTTGCCAAACAGCCTCTCAGCATAAATTTGGGAGCAATTTTTAGGCCACTTCAAAGTTTTGGAAATACAAGTCATCCTGTTGCTGCCTAGGGTGACTGTTTTAGTCTCTGCATGTGTAAGATCGCTTCCCCTTTCCTCCCTCCATAACCTGTCCCTTCCTGGAATGTGACCTAGAACAAAAAGTTTCTTTCCTCCCTTCCCCACAGGGCAGGCTTTTATCGTGTGTGTGTGTATATGTGGTGCTACTGTAGATGTTTGCCCAACGTGTCATTCATCCGTGTTCTTCTAGCATGATGGTGTGCCAGGTGGACAGCAGCACACGTGTCTGTCCAGCTCAGAACGCACTTCTCGTTCCAAGAACACTGGCTGTTTCAGCATATGCATGAAAGACTAATGAAGCCTCACATTCTTGTCACTTTATGGTGCCTTGATCACACAGTGGACAGCACCTGGTGTGCCTCCCAATAATCTCTGCCGCCTGAGACTCCTTTGGGGAACATGGTATAAAGAAAAAAAAAAAAAAGGAATCCTACTCTCTAATCAGCACCCTTTCTATAGCTTCTTAGCTTCTAGGTCTTGATAATGCAAAGCAAAGTACTACGCGATAGATACCCAGCATGGAAGGAATTAAGATTGGTTTTCTATCAACACTGAACTCCAGCCTCCGACACCACAGGCCCAGCACAGGCCCGTTTCCATTCTGTCAGTTTCTGCTGCAAAGAATCCACCCAGAGAAACTATTTAATTCCTCCCCTGCAGAAGCTTTGAGATTACAACAACAACAAAAAGTTGCTCAGGCCGGCCAGTTTGAAGATAATTTGTTATAGATAACATCCATTTTTATTGCTAAAATCAAATGTAGAGACAATGACAATACAGTTCACTCTGTCATAGCAGAGTATCCGAGTATGCCCTTTCTGGTTTTTTGGTAACTAGTCAAAAGTCACAAGAATTTTCTTTTCCCCAAATGGTTTTTTCCCCTCGCATTACAGGAAAACACTGGCCTGGGTGGGAACGAGTCCCCCAAGTCCCCAACTCCACGCCCAGCTCCCCAGGCCGGGCTGGGGGCGGGTGAGCGGCTCCTGGGGAGCGGCTTCCCTCCCGGCCTGCCGCGACCCCACTCAGCAGCTCCAGCCTCTGCTTCCTGCGGCTCCGGCTGGGCTGGCCGGAGCGCGCAGGCCTCTGCCTGCACCACCCACGGGCCACGGCCGGAGCCTAACCGGGCCCTGACTGCAGGGAGGTCCAGAACTGGGAGTTAAACAGGCGGGGTAGTGGGGCGCCCCTGGGGTACCCCGCTCCCTGGGGAGCGCGCCTATCCACAAAACGGACAAAGCCTCCGGGAAAGGGCGAGAAAAGGGCGGCGGCCGGTGGGGCCGGCCAGGCCTGGGGGGGTCTCCCCTCCCTCGGGCCCCCTCCCCCCTGGCTCCCCCCTCCCCCTGGCTCCCCCCCGCCGCCCTCCCCCTGGCTCCCCCCCGCCGCCCTCCCCCTGGCTCCCCCCCGCCGCCCTCCCCCCTCCCCCTGGCTCCCCCTCCCCCTGGCTCCCCCCCGCCGCCCTCCCCCCTCCCCCTGGCTCCCCCTCCCCCTGGCTCCCCCTCCCCCTGGCTCCCCCCTCCCCCCTGGCTCCCCCCCGCCGCCCTCCCCCCTCCCCCTGGCTCCCCCTCCCCCTGGCTCCCCCTCCCCCTGGCTCCCCCCCCGGCCGCCCTCCCCCTGGCTCCCCCCCCGGCCGCCCTCCCCCTGGCTCTCCCCTCCCCCTGGTCCCCTTCCCTCCCCTGGGCCGAGGGTCGCCCCGTTTTCACCCGGCTCCTCCTCGGCCCTTCGAGGCCGGCCCGCTGGCTGGCGCCGGGCCCGCACACAAGGCGTGCCTGGAGCTCCTCCGGACGAGGAGCGCGGCCCCTCCGGGGCCCGCTCGGGAACCCCCCACCCTCGAGGACCCCCCCTGGAGGACCCCCCGGAGGACCCCGCTCGGGGACCCCCCTCGGGGACCCCCCCCGGAGGACCCCCCCTCGGGGACCCCCACCCTGGAGGACTCCCCCGGAGATCCACCCCCCCCCGGAGGACCCCCCCTCGGGGACACCCCCCAGGACCCCGCTCGGGGACCCCCACCCTGGAGGACTCCCCCGGACACCCACCCCCCTCGGGGACCCCCCCTCGGAGGACCCCCCTCGGACCCCCCCCCCCGGGGGACCGCGAAGGCCGGGCCCGCCCGCTCCCCGTCCTCCGCCCTCCCCCATCCGACTGCCGCCCTCTGGCCCCGTCCCTTCCGGGCTGCGCGAACCGAGGCCGGGCCGGCCCCACGCCCCCGCCGGCCCTTCCCACGCCTCGCGGGCGCGGGGACCGTTAACCGCCCGCAGCTAGGGCGGGGCCTCCGCTCCCCGCCCGCCCCGCGGCCCTCTCGGCCCCCCCGCGCGGTCACCCCATTCATCCCGCGGCCTCATCCGCCAATCACCGGGCTCCGGGGGCGGCGCCTCCGGCGGGGGCGTGGCCTCCGCGCTCGCCCCGCCCGCACGCGGGGTTACTCCCGGGCGCTGACCGGCCGGGTCCTCGCGACCCAGCGGGGAGAGCGGGGAGGGGGGCCGGGGGTCGGAGCACGGGGCTCATCCCGGAGGATGGCCGGCCGCGGCCCGGACCCCGCGCCCCGCGCCCCCTGGCTCCCAGAGCCCCCGCGGCTGGAGCGTGCGGATCGCCCGGGGCCCCGTGGCGGGGCGGGGTGGGCGGGGGTCTGGGGGCGCCCCCACCGCGGGGTCTGCGAACCCACAAAACGGGGGACGGCGGAAGGTCCTTGCGTGAGTTCTGCCGCTGTCCCCCCTAAGGTTGCCACCCCAAGGGCGCGAGGCCTAGCGGTTCCGGGGCCGCCAGGGGCACCCCTCCCCTCCTCTCCCCTCCCCCTCCCCCTCCCCTCCCCCTCCCCTCCCCCTCCCCTCCCCTCCCCCTCCCCTCCCCCTCCCCTCCCCTCCCTTCCCCCTCCCCTCCCCTTCCCTCCCTTCCTCCTCCCCTCCCTTCCCCCTCCCCTCCCCCTCCCCTCCCCTCCCCCTCCCCTCCCCTCCCCTCCCCTCCCCTCCCTTCCCCCTCCCCTCCCCTCCCCTCCCTTCCTCCTCCCCTCCCTTCCCCCTCCCCTCCCCTCCCCTCCCCCTTCCTTCCTCCCGTTCCCTTCCTCCCCTCCCCCTCCCCTCCCCCTCCCCTCCCCTCCCCCTTCCTTCCTCCCGTTCCCTTCCTCCCCTCCCCCTCCCCCTCCCCTCCCCTCCCCTCCCTTCCCCCTCCCCTACCCTCCCCTCCCCCTTCCTTCCTCCCGTTCCCTTCCTCCCCCTCCTCCCTCCCCTCCCCCTTCCTTCCTCCCGTTCCCTTCCTCCCCCTCCCCTCCCCCTCCCCTCCCTTCCCCCTCCCCTACCCTCCCCTCCCCCTTCCTTCCGCTCCCTTCCTCCCCCTCCTCCCTCCCCTCCCCTCCCCCCTTCCTTCCTCCCGTTCCCTTCCTCCCCCTCCTCCCTCCCCTCCCCTCCTGCTCCCTCTCCCTCCTCCCTCTCCTCCCCTCCTATCCTCCATCCCATCGTCTCCCTCCCCTCTCCTCCCCCTCCCTTCCTTCTTCTCCTCCCCCTCCCTCTCCCTTCTCCTCCCCCTCCTTCCCCCTTCCCCCCCCCCCCCAGACTTAACCGGAAGCGGTTCGATGGCGGCTCCCAGCCTTCTGGCGCCTGGCCCCGGGCTGGTGAGCTGGTCGCAGGCTTTAGAGCCCAGGCCTCTGGGTCGGAAATCTCAGTGAGGCTTGAGAAAGCCGAGCCAGGAACTCAGGGACTGTCAGGACCCAGCTCTCCGCAGGCCTCAGACTCTGCTCCTGACCTTGCTCAAGCCGGGCTGAACTGGGCAAGGATTCCTTCTTCCCCCTGGGGAGGATCTGGTGAAATCACTCCTTTATCACAGAAGTGTTTGGAGAGAAGAAGAAAAAAAGACCATCCAAGGGGTGTCTGATGAAACAGGAAAACTAGACGTTCGGGTCACAAGGACCCGACTTAATAAACTGGTTGGGCCAGACTTGATCTTCCTGAATCCAACTGATAAAGTCAGTGGAACAGTTAGAACAATCGTCCAGACCCAGAGAGGAGCAAGCACCCAAGCATACTCAAGTATGTTCCCTTCCCCCTTTCCCACCATGAACCCCCCAGCTGTTGGAGCACCCAGTAAGCTCTACCAGATGTGCCCACACTCTCTTTGGTGTGACCATTCCTTCCTTGCTCTGCCTTACTTCTTTTCTGGTCTCTACTCCGTGTATCCTAAACTTATTTTTGTGACAATATCACAAACCCCAACTTGGCCTGCAGGGACTTCACATAGGCTCTTCCCGTTTCAGGACCTCCTGGGACCTCAAGTTTCTGCTAACAAAAGGAATTGAATGCTTTTGACATTGTAAGGGAAGAGCTGTGCATCTGGAGGTGGGGCTGTGTTTCTTGAGAACTCTGGCAGCCTCATCGTTTCCACACCAGGACATTGAAGGGTAGCTGAGATCCTTGAGGTTCTTTTTATTTTGGGGGGGTCTGGTCGTGGGGCCTGAACTCCGGGCCTGGGCGCTGTCCCTCAGCTCTTCAGCTCAAGGCTAGCGCTCTACCACTTGAGCCACAGCACCACTTCCGGCTTTTTTCTTTTTGCTTATGTGGTGCTGAGGACTCGAACCCAGGGCCTCAGGCATGCAAGGCAAGCGCTCTACCACTGAGCCACCTTCCCAGCCCCTCCTTGAGGTTCTTAACCACTGAGTCACATGTTATTGGTGATCTTTATCACTCCAGCTTGACCAAAAAGAAAACTTTTGGCTGTTCAGCATTGCCAACCTAGATCCTTGGAGGACTGCCCAGGGCTTTGGTCTTTGTGGCACGCAGAATTCAGAGTAGTTAGATTTGAAGACACAGATAACGGGGTCATAATGAGCATTCAGTTCTCTGAGACAGAGCAGGGAGGCAGGATCAGACTTTTCACCCAATCTGCATTTACCTATGTACATGAACATAATCTGCATCACCTTGCGATCTGAAGATATGTGCTGCATGTTGTATAATCTATGCTGTATGCACACAAAGATGGGAGCCAAATCTCTTCTGCCTGTTGGGTGAGAGGGGTGCCAGTTTACCACGCCTGTGTAGACTAGCAGAGGAAGGCCGCAGACGGAGAGACAATGGACAGATTCGGGAAGGAGAACAGCGCATGCAGCAGGCTGCTTCGACGGAGCAGTGGCGGTTATAACTTGGGGAAGGCCCTGAAGACCCAAGGCTGAGGAACTGGGTTTTCTTCCACAAGCAGAATGCGCTTGAAAAAGTAATAGCAGCCAGGCACCGGTGGCTCACGCCTGTCATCCTAGCTACTCAGGAGGCTGAGATCTGAGGATCGTGGTTCAAAGCCAGCCCAGGCAGGAAAGTATGAGACTCTCAGCTCCAAATAACCACCAGAAAACCAGAAGTGGAGCTGTGGCTCAAAGTGCTAACCTTGAGCAAAAGAGCTCAGGGGCAGCGCCCAGGCCCAGAGTTCAAGACCCACATGACCAACAACAGCAAAAAAGAAATAGCAATAGCACACCCCTACATGGGGGTGGCCAGGGTTTCCCATCACACTTGATGCAAACCCCAGATCCTTCCCTGGTGAAAGATCAGTTGTGAGTGGAGAGCGGCCGTGCGTCCAATGAGGACGGCTGTGGGAGTGGACAGTGGCGGCAGCCGCGTGGTGCTGTGGATGCATTAAGTGCTGCCGAACCACGTGGCTGACACGGAGAATCTGATGTCCCACACATTTTACCATAATAAAAAAATGAAAAATGAATTTCACTTTCTTCTTCTTTTGTAAGTGTAGCAACTAGAAAAACTCAGGCTGCAGAGGTACCCAATCCCAGCGCCCCCGTCTGGGGAAGGAGGTGAGAAGGGCAGGCTTGAAGTGTTGACCAGCCAGACACGTCGTGGAGCTGGGGCTGGCTTCTGGAAATGTGTCATCTCTCAGGCGCCCAGAAGGATCCAGGGATCTGCCCTGTGGTCCCCTCATTTTCTTTCCAACGGGCTGCACTGAGTCAGTCCAAGCGGACCCCTGGGGAGGTGGCTGGGAATGAAGGGCTTTGCCGGCCTCTGTATACCAGTGAGAATCCTCGAAAGTAGGGTGGCAGGGACACAGGTCACAGTGATCCCAGAAGATCAGGAGTTGGTGACAGGTATAACGTGTAACACGGCACATGAGGCAAATCCTGGTAAAAGCTGGGGAGTGTGGCAGGTTGACTCTGAGAAGGAAGTTGTTTGAGGCTTGTAGGGGAATGTGCCAGAGATTTGCTGTTGGCTGTAATGTATCACCCGGCAACTGGCCCAGTGTGAGGTTCCTGATTGGTCGTGAGGTCAAATGAGTTAAGGAGCCTCCGTGGAAGGGCTCTCTCACCTGAGCGGCACAGGCCAGACGTCAGGCAAGTGTAACCAGAGCACCAGGTCTCTGCAGCGTGCTCACAGCAGTGTGTTTCCGCTTTCTAGAAGTAAGCTTCAGCCTTGAGGATTTTCTTCCTGTAAGGCGTACTTCATCTTTTATGCAAAAATGAAGGATCAGCCACCCTGTTCCTCTAAAACTGCACCCTCTCTTGTTTGATGGACGTTGTTTTGGGAGAATGATTAGCTTCAAGTATCCAATACAGTCTGGACATCGATGAAGTTTACGACTGTCCCAATCCAGAAAAGTGCACAGAGACAAGAGGTCACAGTGCTAGACACTCAGGGTTTAACGTTCGAGGTGAGATCAGGGAGGTCTCAGAGCTGGGACTGTGTGTTCTCAGAGGCCGGAGCCTCTGGGACTTGTCACACCCAGATTGGGAATGCTCATTCTACCACCATTTTCTCTCTGGATTGAATGATTTCTGCCTCCCCAGAACTAAAATCCCATTTGAGTTGGGCGGACACTTGATCTGATCCTAGGGCTACAAAGGGAGAAATCTAAAGTTTATTAGAGAAAAATCTGTCTGTTAAGAATATGACCCGTCCAGCAGGCCAGGTAATTTGGTGGGGGATCCGAGGGGGCACCTCCTGAAAGAACCAAGGGGGGCGAGAGAGGATCGAGACCAAGCGCATTAAGAAAGAAAGAGCCACTCTGAGTCGCGTCAAGGTCTACTTTATTAAAGTGAGGCAGGGTTTAAATACCCGAAGGGACAGGGGAAGGGAAAGAAGAAAAGAAAAAAAAAACTTTGCAGAAGCAAGGGTAAGGAGTCCCGGGGTCAGGGATGGGTCGTGCTTATCCTTTGGCCGTTGTGCTCATCTTAAAGGTATCTCCTGTGATTTCTTTTATGGTTAGCCAGGCACCGTTTGCTTAGGGCCGGAGATAAGTTTTATGGCTAGCCAGATGTAGTTTGTTATGGGAAGTTATCTAAATGTGCACCTGGGAATTTCTGAGAACGGCTACTTGTCAATTAGGTGTTTGAAAGAGGCCAGAGCATTCTCAGGCAGGTTTCGGGTCTCCAACAAGAATATGTGTTCAATATGTTATAAGACAATGCTGGGTTACTCCCTGACCAGATGAAATCACAGCACAGGAGAGATGATGACATTTTTACCCAGTAAGTTCTTAATTTTTTTTTTCTGGGGGGTGGGGGGTGGTGCTGGTCATGGGGCTTGAACTCGGCCTGGGTGTTGTCCCTCCGCTCTTCAGCTCAAGGCTAGTGCTTTACCACTTGAGCCACAGCATTGCTTCTGGTTTTCTGGTGGTGTATTGGAGATAGGAGTCTCACGTACTTTCCTGCCTGGGCTGGATTACAACTGTGCTCCTCAGATTTCAGCCTCCTGAGTAGCTAGGATTACAAATATGAACCAGTTGTGAGCCACCTAAGTTCTTAATTTTATCTGCATCGATGTCTGTCTTTATCTCTCCCTCCCTCCCTTCCATCACCTTCACTTCTATTTTTAGTGTAGTTCTTTCTAAAGATCCTCATAAAGCCTAAGGTTATCTGTGAGTCTAACCATCTTAAGAATTGTTAAAGCACCTATCAGTCTACAACATTCTCCCTGGTCTTACCTTGAGGAAGCTATGTATTTAACATTATCTGAATTCCTACATCTTGTACCTAGATGGTTGCTAGTCCTTTGATAATTTGTTCATTTGTTTTTTTCCTCCAAAGAAAATGGCATTCATTTGGGGCTAGCAGAGGTTCTCTATGGGAGAACAGACCATACCACACACACCATAGTCAACTGCCCTATTCAAAGTCTGTTGATGCAAGCGAGAGTTCTTTAAGACAAAGGTGAGGAGAATGAGATTGGATGTTTTGAAACAATAGTATTGAGCCACAATGGCTAAGAACAATTGATGAAACCTGACCTGTTGTTTGTGCTGTGGTGTTGGTTGTTTGTCTGGCTGGCACCTTGCATTGCACTTCTAGATAACAAGTTGTTGCTTCCTTTATGCCAGCTTTGGGAAGAGTGACATTTCTTTTTCTTTTTTTTTTAATTTATGGTTCCAATTTCTGTTTTTAAATTTTAAAATTGTTGTTATAGTGGGGATGTATAGAGAGGTTACAGTTACATAAGTCAGGCAATGAACGTATTTCTTTTTGGACAATGGCACCCCCTTTCTTTGATCTCTTTTGGTTTTCCCATGAGTGCTTTTTCTGTGCTCCATTGTATCTGCAATATTGCATGGTCTAGTTTTTCTCAATAAAGTTAGGAGTTGGTAGTTATCTGAAAAAGAAAGAGAAAGTTCACTTCAGCTTTGGCCTGAGTCTCTTAAGAAGCAATTCATTTAACACTGTGGTAATACTTCTAGTACCTCCCACTTCCAGCTTTATTGGGAAATATGAGCATCACACATGAAGCCCAAGGAAGAAGCTCTTGTATGTTAAATGCCCTAATTGCTCAAGACTAGCTATTAAGATTTGGCTCCAACAGGAGACTATTATAAGTCATCATTTTATAAGTAGTAATCTATTCATATCCTCTTATCTACAGTGCAAAGAATGCACTTTAGCTAAAGGTGCTGAAGTGTTCAACCATATCTAACATTTAATCTAGAAACACCCATGTTAGTTAAATGTCAATGTTCTTTAATATTTAGGATTATGAATAGAGAGTCACACTGCGTGGTAGGTGTGTTATTATATGCTGGCACACACACAAAACTGCCAGGAAGTAAGTGCTTTCTGGGCTTTAAATTCGTGGAAGCAGTTACTGTAGTGTGTGTGTGTGTGTGTGTGTGTGTGTGTGTGTGTGTGTGTGTGTGTATGTGTGTGTGTGTAAGAGAGACAGGAAAGGGAGGAGAAAAGAGAGAGGAGAAGAAGAGAGAAAAAGAGATTATGGTTCTGTATTGAATCTGTCACCTTTGACTATTGATAAATCAATCTAAGTTACTTTCCTAAACCAAGTGAGAACTTACCCACTACTTGTTTGGAAAAAATAAAGCTTTTAAAATTATCTAAGGAATAATATAACTGCTAGACCTCAAAAAGAAGATAGCAACTCATTCTCCACTGGTGGCTCAAGTAGTAGAACACTTGCCTTGAGCTGAAGAGCTCAGGGACAGCGCCCAGGCCCAGAGTTCAAGACCCATGACTGACAAACTCACACACACACCAAAAAAACCCTCTATAAAACTCTTCTGGAAATATCACCTGTGATGCAAGGATGGCCAAGGGGGATGGCCGAGGGCTTGGGCCCCGCAGCTGTTTGACAGCCAGGTTACGGCTCCCTGAGATGTTAGTACCATTGCAATGGGTACCTTTGTGGGCACAATTTTTGTCTTCGTTCAGATGATTGCCAAAGAAGTTGTAACCATGCTATTTTTGTGGTGTCCTATTTCTTTCTAAACAGGAGCAAAAGCACATAGAATATTAATCTTTAACCCCCATGATAATCAACACATATTTCTAACATCGGTAAAGCTCTTGCAGTGAGATTTTATTTGTAGATACAAGACAGTCAACATTTTCAATCTGAGGAAGTTTAAATAAAAGAAAAAAAAGCCCAACCACAGAAAAAGATCCAACTGAGCCACGCCCCTCCGGGTGGGCTGGCGTGGGGGGTGGGGTGCGAGGAGGCTGGGGGACCCTTTCACATTCGTCATGACATGGGATCCTCTTCCTCCTCCGTGCTTACGTCCTGATTATTCCCATGCGGGTTACGAGGTTGACAAGCCATCTGTCCAAAGCAGCTGAGTCGTTGGCTGCTAGGAGCAAGGGTCTTTACCGCAGGGCATATTGTCTACGTATGGGGACATCATTTTTCAATACAATGCCTAGAGGCTTTTAAAAAATTATCTCTAATTTTATTTCTGTTTTAAAAATTAGGCAAGGGCAGTCCCATCTGGTCAGTTAAATGAGCAATGACTCATTACAAGATACAAATGGAATATACTCCAGATGCTGTAGCAAAATGAAGACATGTTGTCTATTCTCTACAGCCATATTCTCCATCACACGGAGAAGGCATAGCCTCAGAGTCTCTAGAAACTTCCATCTGGGACATAGAATCTGTATGCTTAAATCAACACAGGGCCAGGACTGTAGAGAATTTGCAACATCTCCTCCTTTACAGTTGAGTGTTTCTGTCTGGTCTGCTCTCACTGTAAGTTTTTTTGTTTTTTGCTGGTCCTGGGGCTTGAACCCAGGGCCTAGGCATTGTCTCTGAGCTTCTCTGTGCTCAAGGCTAGCGCTCTACCACTTGAGCCACAGTGCCACTTCCGGCTTTTTTCTTTTTGCTCATGTGGTGCTAAGAAACCAAACCCAGGGCTTCACACATGCAAGGCGAGCGCTCTACCACTGAGCCACACTCCCAGCCCTCTCTGTAAGCTTTTAACAGATTTTCTAGGCCTGCTGTTGTCCTCAATGTTCAGGTACAGAGTTGACATATTAAATGAATCTCAACCTCAATTTCTTCTAAATGGAAAATGTCTCAATGCTTTTTTTTTCTTCATGCAACAGGTTTTTAATTCAGTTTCTGTTACAAGGCAAGCACTGTTGTAAACACTTTCAATATTAGGGAACAAACAGATAAAAATCATGCTCCATCAGAGCTAAAATGTATGGTTACTTTTTGGCTTTCCAGGAGTTTAGTATATATTCTGTTTCGTAGGGGTGACCTTTTTAAAAAAAAATTTGTATTGTGAAAATACTGTACAGAGGGGTTACAATTACATGGGCAAGGTAGTGAGTACATTTCTTATCAAGCATTGTTGCCTTCTCCTTTGTTTCCCCTTCCCATCCCTTCCCATCTCCACGGCCTCCCTGCCCCTCCCCCCCTTCCCCCCCTCCCGCCCCCCCAGCCAAATAGGGGCTGGCTCAGTGGTAGAGCGCTTGCCTTGCATGCTTGAGGCCCTTGGTTTGTTCCTTAGCACCACATAAGCAGAAAAAGCCAGAAATGGCGCTGTGGCTCAAGTGGTAAAGCACTAGCCTTGAGCTGAAGAGCTGAGGGACAGCGCCCAGGCCCAGAGTTCAGGCCCCACGACTGACCAAAAAAAAATTAACAACTTATCTGGGCACAGGTAGTTCACACCTGGCTCATGCCTGTCATCCTAGCTACTCAGGAGGCTGAGAGCTGAGGATCGGGGTTCAAAACCAGCCCGGGCAGAAAAGTCAGTGAGACTCTCATCTCCAATTAACCTTCAGAAAACTGGAAGTGGCACTGTGGCTCAAGTAGCAGAGCGTTCACCTTGGGCTGAAGAGTTGAGGGACAGCACCCAGGCCCAGAGTTCAGGCCCCATGACCAGCAAAAAAAAAAAAAAAGTATCTATATTTCTAGCTTTAGTCCATTGTTTTCATTGCTAAAGAAACACTTGACTTCTAATGGCTAAGAAGAGTCCTTTAGCTCCCTCTTATCTCTACTCATCTTGAATCTGTATAAATCTGTGGTTTGTTAGAAATTTTGAAATTGTAGGGAATATCAAGACTAAGATATAGAGTCCTGCAAGTGTGTAAAATGGCAGGCATTGCTGAATGAGCTCGGTCCGAGTAGACACTGTGGAATCGTTGTCTGGAATGGGGTTGGAGGGTTGGTTTAAGATCAGAATGGAGGGCCTGGGGAGAAGTCATTTGGATTTGGGGTAACTGAGAGTGTTTTGAGGTTTGTTTGTTTTTTTTTTTGTCAGTCCTGGAGCTTGAACTCGGGGCCTGGGTGCTGTCCCTGAGCTCTTTTGCTCAAGCCTAGCTCTCAACCAACCACTTTGAGCCACAGCACCACTTCCGGTTTTCTGTTGGTTAATTGGAGATGAGAATCTCACCGACTTTCCTGCCTGAGCTGGCTTTGAACTACTCGGCCTCCTGAGTAGTTCGGATGACAGGCATGAGCCACCAGCATCTGGAAGGTTTTTGAGGATGAAGAACAAATTATGTTTAAGAGGATTGCAATGGCCTTGGTAAGAAGGCCGCACCAGATCAGCAAGGGAAGGCAGGAAGGCCATGCGCGCAGCGGCGTGGCAGGCCTCTCTGCTCGTCGGAGACACAGGGACCCCATGTTCAGGGGAACCAAGGGGACGGGGATCTGGGATGTCATTGGTGAAGAGGACACCTGCATTGGTGGGGAAGGTGACAGGCGTCTGGGAGATTGGTGGCATCACTGACCTTTCAAAATGCAAGGTAAGGAGGATGTTTTTGATTGATGGGTATGAGTGATACAATAAAGATATTTGTGCAATTTGTATCAATTATCTATGCTAGCATAATTCATAGTTATATCAAGTAATTATACTTAATTCAGCTCAACACCTATTTTTGGTGTTCCACTTTGCTAAGAGATTATACAAGGTGAGCCAGACAAATCCCACTTGAAATGGCTTTCAGCGCCAAAGGACATGACTATAAAACAAACAATAATGAAGGCGAAAGGAAGGTACAGAACGTCAGCAGGACCTGGGAAAAGCATATAATGGAGTCCTTCTGGGGCTAGCTGCAAAGATTAGAGTCAGAAAGAATCAAAAACAACTTTTAATGGGGAAACAATACTTTCTCCAGAAGAATAGCAATGGAAACAATCAAATTCAGAAATAATAAGTACTGAGTTGTTATGTGTCCAAGTACCGAGGAGTGCATATATCATGAAATATATCATGAAAACCTTAATGAATTATTTCCCAGGGGACAGTACAAGATGCGTGAGAATCCATGCCCACACATAGCTAAGGAAAAGAATTTGGTACCAGGCACTGGTGGCTCACGCCTCTAATCCTAGCTACTCAGGAGGCTGAGATGTGAGGATCATGGTTTGAACCCAGCCTGGGCAGGAAAGTTCATGAAACTAACCTATTCAGAAAAGGCCAGACATGGTACTGTGGTTCAAGTGGTAGAGTGCTAGCCTTGAGCCAAAGAAGCTTAGGGACAGAGCCCAGGCCCTGAGTTCAAGCCTGGGGATGGGTGCATGCATGCATATTATATACCCTCTCTCTCTCTCTCTCTCTCTCTCTCTCTCTCTCTCTCTCTCTCACACACACACACACACACACACACACACACACACACACACACACAGAGAGAATTTGGTAACAATAATTTGGTTCAAACACATTGAACTTAGTGTAGATCACACAGGCTTGAAACCCGTCCTCTGACCATCTCTTGATTCTACTTCC
This sequence comes from Dipodomys merriami, assembly GCF_024711535.1. Classification (NCBI taxonomy): domain Eukaryota; kingdom Metazoa; phylum Chordata; class Mammalia; order Rodentia; family Heteromyidae; genus Dipodomys; species Dipodomys merriami. Next base: position 2,539,249 of record NW_027202516.1, on the reverse strand, counting down.
AAATACTTAGGCTGAAATACCACAGCTCAAGTATTGAGGGACCCGCTTAGTTCCCAGCACCCTGGCTATTGACGGCCACATCTTTAATCATGTGGATTTCTTTTCCAGGACTGCTTTTTCTTCCACATGATCGTTGGTCAGTTCTCTGAGCAAGTGACAGGCAATAGCCAGATTATTCTGCACTCTGGCCCATGTGTAACTCCTCCCTAGGAACAGATGTTTTACGCAGTTTATGCCTGGTTTATTATTATTAATTAACTAATTTTATTTTTATAATTATTACAATTAATAAATATTATTATTAATAATAATTAATACTTTAAAAAAATCTCACCCATCACTTCAAGAGAGGAAAAGTCTGCTACCTGTGTGCCCAGTGTCAGACTAATTCCTGTTCTTTCTGACCAGGAAAGCCGGTTTTCACCCACAGCCCTTCTCTTCCTTTTCTTTCTTCCCTTTCTCCTTTTCACTCTTTTTTTTTTTGTCAGTCCTGGGGCTTGAACTCAGGACCTGGGCACTGTCCTTGAGCTTCTTTTGCTCAAGGATAGCACTCTACCACTTGAGCCACAGGGCCACTTCTGGCTTGTTCTGTGTATGTGGTGCTGAGGAATCGAACCCAGGGCCTCATGCACGCGAGGCGAGTGCTCTACCCCGAGCCACCTTCCCAGCCCCTGCTCACTCTACTTTGGCGGCTCCCCGCTTGCTTTTGCATCATTCCAATCCCGCCCTGTCTAACTGGGCAATCGGTTTGCACATCTTGCCATCCAAAGCCAGAAATATCATCCAGGATTTGGAAACCTTTGTTTTATCTTCCTTTTGTTTTTAATCATTCTCAGGCCTTCTGTGATCAGTGTGACGCTTGCTTTTCATGGCTGATGGACTCCGAGTTGCAGGGTGAGATAGGTCAGGGGTGCGAGGATACCCTCTTAAAAATAAAGTGAACAAGTGGTGAAGCCACTGTGTTCAGCTCAGCCACCAAACGCCACCGCGTCTGCTCCTGCCCGCATGGCTGGGACATCATCGATGCCCGGAGCACCAGCTAACGCAGGTTTCTCAGCCCCTCTCTCATCCCACGTCTGCCCTACACCAGACAGGTTGCTGAAGGATTATCACCACATCTCTGTCAGCAGAAGACATGCATGTTAAGCTTGTTTTAAGTGTACGCTGATTCTGTTCCCACTGAGAGTTGGTTTAACTTAAAAAAATCTTGTGTTTTGTGTTTCTGTTTTATGAAAGTAATACAGATTCATTGCAGAAAAATTGAAAATACTAATGTGTGAAGGCACATATGTAACTTTACTGTCATAACTCATTGCCAGCATGTTATGCCACTGCTTTCTTGCCTTCTTAGTTTTGTTTTATTTTTTATTTATTTATTTATTTTTTGGGTCTGGTCGTGGGGCCTGAACCCTGGGCCTGGGCGCTGTCCCTCAGTTCTTCAGCTCAAGGCGAGCGCTCTACCACTTGAGCCACAGTGCCACTTCCAGCTTTTTTTCTTTTTGCTTATGGGGTGCTGAGGAATCGAACTCAGGGCCTCATGCATGCAAGGCAAGCGCTCTACCACTGAGCCACCTTCCCAGCCATTTAGTTTTGTTCTATAAAACACAATTTATACATACACCACCTAGCTATTCAACATATACAAATATGCATATATAACTAGATTTTCTCCTTGGTTTTGCTTTGTGTGTGTGTGTGTGTGTGTGTGTGTGTTTGAACAACAAATCTTGTGTATTCTTGTTACCACTGGAACTGCTTTTCTTTGTTACACATTGACTTGACACTGGATCTTTGTGTCTGGCCAGCATTGGACCTTTGCTCCCTGTTTATTTATACAGCAAGTGTCTAGGAGTAGGAACCACAGGGTTCTGATTAGAGTATCTTGGTATGTTTGCTTTCACCTTAACATCTGAATGTATAATCTATTATGCAAGATAAAGTGGAAAGTATCAGTCTTAGTTTGTGCTGGGAGCTGTGGGATTCATAAAAGATTTGTCCCTGAACTGAGGCTGGACCACTAACCATCATTTCATGAACAGCTCTATGGTGGTGGGACTCAGAAAAAATCACTCAGAGGAACAGGTTAAAAACATTTCAATCAACCTAATGCTTATATGTATTTAACAGGGTTATATACCCAGTTGGGCATGGAGGTGCAGCCTATAATCCCAGCACTCATGGGGCTGAGGCGGAAGGATCACAAGTTCAAGAACAGGCTGGGCTGTAGTGAGACCCTGTCTCAAATAATGCCCCCTCCAAAAAATTAAGTAAGCATCCCTTTTGGTAAAGGATCTTGTAGTAAAATAGATGTGCATCAATATACTTCAGCTGGCAAAACAATGTATATTTCCAAGCACATACCAGAATTACATTTATTGTCCAAACACAAGAACCCAGTTTTTCTATGACAGCTAACTCAAAAAGACAGGTTGAACTGGTACGTGAGCACATTTCTGAAAATGGTACCTAGCACTATTAAATGCACTCAGTGCCTGGCTCAGAGTAGGAACAATTACTTATTGAATGAATTATTGACAAGCTAGACTAAGAGAGGGAGGCCTTGGAATAGAGAAGGTAAAATTATTATTTTTAGGCAATACAGTTCCATTCCCAGAAAATCCACTAAAAATAAACTAGAAGTAATAGGAACATTTACCATAGCTGCTGTTTCAAAATTAGTTTATGCAAATGCACACCACTTATAAATTATTATGATCTCTTTTAAACTAACCGCAGAAAAGAAATAAAAAGAAATACAGCTGTCCAATGTAAGGAAAACATTCAGATTCTGCTCGTTATTGAAAAAAACTATGTTGCTTGTGTGGAGTGTTGATCGCGGGGCCACTCTTCTATCCCACACAAGAAGAGAGGGTGAATCGACATGCCAAGAGAAGATTTCAAAACCACCCAACTGATGAAAAGGTTTGGTAACGAGTCGACGTGGCAGAGAATTTGGAAATGGCCCCAGGGCGGTGAAAGGTTATGGCTGTGAGATTTTGGAAGAGCCGTTTTGCAATAGCTGTAAAATTGAGTTGGGAGGTAAAGGCTTCACGGGGCTCTGCCCACTGGTCTTCACTGGAGGTCTGTGCAGGAAGCCAGGTGCAGGGCTCAGTCTGCTGATCCCAGCTGCTCAGGAGGCTGCGGTGGGAAGAACTGTGCTTGGAGACTTATCTGGCAAAAGTTCGTGAAGCTCTCTGCGTCTCAACCAATGAAAGCTGGGCAGGGTGGTACCCACCCATCATCTACCTAAGCAGAGAGTGCCAACAGCAGGCCCAGGGCAAACTGAGCCCCTGCACACAATAACAAAGCTGAAGGTGGAAGGAGGCAGAACTTACGTTAGAGAGCACCTTTCTAGCAAGTCTAACGGGGCCTGGAATTCAAACCCAACGCCCATCAAAGAAGAGAAGCGAAGAGAAATAAAAAGAAGGAAAGAAAACAGAAATCAGGGGAGAGCAAGCCCTACGAAGGCCTTTCCCCTGGGAGCACCAGTCCCCCCCAAGCAGGTCAGAGCCTGTGTCCTCAGACGCCCTGCGGGCCAGGTCACCCACGGTCTGGGGAGAGCCTTGAACGGCTGCCAGCTGACGTGGAGTTCTGTTTAAAAAGCAAACAGCCGAGAAAAAGCTGTTGGATTAATTAGACAATTCATACAAAACATATCCAGTGGTTGAAAAAGAATGGAACATCTACATTCTAGTCCTTCCCAAATAAATTACAAAACACACAAACATATGACAGAATGGTGTATATGCTATGATTCTAATTTTAAGAGAACATGGTGTGTGTGTGTGTGTGTGTGTGTGTGTGTGTGTGTGTGTGTGTGTGTGTGTGTGTATGTGTTTAATACATGCTTTGAAACATTCTCCAATAGTGGGTTCCAGAAGCTGGGAAGGGTGTGGGGGATGGGGCAGAGGGAAGGCTGGTAGGAACGCAGGTGCAGTTAGATAGGGGGCTCACTTTCCAGTGATCTTAGCACAGTGACAACATGTAACTATGTATTTCTAAATAGCCATCCAGAGGATCTGGAATGTTCCAGACACAAGGAAAAGCCCATGTTTGGAGTGATGCAGCCACTAGTTACCCTGACGTGATTGCTGCATGTAGAAATATCACACTGTTCTCCGGGAGTCTGCAGTGGCTATGTGTGAACTAGAAACAACAACAACCAAAATAGTGAAAAGAGCAAGGGAGAGGATTACACGCATTCTCAGAGGCGAGCGAAAGCTGACCAGGTCCCCTCTTCTGTCCACGGAAAGGTCCTTCCCAGACTCAGCGCTCTGGCCTGCAGACTCAGAGCTTCAACTCCTCCCCACGATCTCCAGAAGCCCTGGGAGAAATGGCCACCCAGGTCTAGAGCAGGAGAGGAGTCTAGAATTTTCCCACCTCGTCTGTGTGAGTCATCCCTCAGGAGTAGACTTTATCTGTGTGTGTGTGTGTGTGTGTGTGTGTGTGTGTGTGTGTGTGTGTGTGTGTGTGATTAAGAAGGTGCACTGGCCATGTGGATCAGTGCAAAGAGTGCTTGCTGATCCTGCTCAAGGCCGTCTTTCCTGCTCCAGGAAAACAGAAGAAGACAAACAGAAAAGGGGGGCACGGAACCATGGATCTGTGAGAAATACCAAGTCAGGCTGTGCTGCCCGGCTGTGCCCGTGTGAGTATTCCGTCCTAACGTGGCGGGACCAGCCTCCATGTTAGAGGCTCCCCAGGCCGAGGACACACCGACGGCCCTTGTCACTGACGCGGGGCCACTGCACAGATCTGTGGCCACCCAGCTAGGATGAGGAGCAACGTGTTCTGGAATTCTCTCCCACAGAAAGGTGACTGCTGTCACGAATGATTCCTTTTCGGCTCAGAAGATACAGAAGGGCCGCTCTGAGCACGTCACCGCCCTGGCTTGGGTAGTGGAACCTTCCTTAGTGGCCACATGAAGGTTGTCCCGTTACCCGGGTGACAGGGGGCTGAAGTGGCCAGGCCATTAGTGACAACCCCACCCCACCCCAGGACCTCCCCCCCCACCGCGCCTCTGCGGAGGACGCGGGGTCTCAGAGGAGCAGTGTGGTGATCTGTAGTCATCTGTCCTGATCGCTGGTCCTTCCAGCCCCCGGGAGATCTGTCCCTCTCCTCGTGGGACTTTGATCTCTGTCCAGTTGATTGCCTTCCAGCAGCTATCCGCTCCGATGCCCGGCTCACTGCGTCCGTCCAGTGTAACGGGCGGTCAGATCTTCCAGTACAGAATTCCCCCAGGAAAAGTTCAGTCGTGGAATTTAACGCTCACCGGCCATCGAGACCATCCACACACCGCCCGCCCTGGTGTGGAAACACAGAGAAAATCTCAGGCCCGGGTGCCACGGCGTGTGGGCGGCCCCTGGAGGCTTTACTCCTATCTTTCCCTGCAATCCTCTCTTCCCTGATCAGCGTCCAGGTGGGAGGAATCGCCTGCTGGGTGATCCGCGGGCCGAGACCCAAGCCGTAGGAGGTAGCGGGCGGCAGTGTTTTCTGTGGGAATGGTTAGGACTTAGGAAATTCCAGCCACAGTCTTGGTGTCATCAGCACAAGGTCGTAGTGCTTTCCTGGGAGCTTGGGGAGGGACAGCCCCGGACCAATCCATTCCGTCTTTCATCTCTGGTGCCTGTGTTGGATTTAACTTCAAGGGGCTGATGGCATCTCCAAAGTTTACCTCAGAAACCAGATTAACAAGGCCAGAAGAGGAGCCTGGCTTGAGTGGTGGAGTGGTTTCGTGCTCCTTCTCAGAGCCTGAAGTTGTTTCTTTCTTCTCTCTGTGTTTGCTGTTTGTCCTTCCAGGAGAGTGTAAACTCCATGCAGGCAGGAATTGCTTTGGGTCACATAAATACATTAATCAATTGTTGGGAAAAAACATCCACCTGGCTGGAACGGTCCGGTGTTCACAGGCCTGTCCACATGTCCGCGCTGCGGCGGGCATGCCTCCTGCGCTTCCGGAGAATTCTGAGCAAATCGACAGCGTTGTGATCATTGTGTGTGTGAGACGTGGTTTCCCTCAGAGCCCCTGGAAATGGCAGCGGGCGTTTTTCAGCAACTTCCCCACATGCAGCTAGGCAGTCAGCGGGGTCGGGAGCTGGGGTCTGGATTCAGCCGGCCCTGGGCTGCCTGCACCTGGGCTTGCTCTGCGTGATTTCCTGAGCACAGCTTCTCAGGCAGGCTATGAGGAAGTTCCGTGTGAACTGCGAGTGTGCAGCGTGCCAGGGCTGCCTGTCCCTGCGGTGTAGACATGCAAACGTGTGACCTGTGACCAGTGCTGGCAACTCAGTTCACACCCAGGTTTGGAACGAGTTGTGAGCTCGTTTGCTAATCTAGTCTCTTATCCAGTTTATGGATAAGAGAGGGTAAACCCCTGGTCAGACCAGCAGTGTCTACGCCGGTGATGGAGGAGATTAGGGGAGCTGCTGCCCAGTCCCTCCTCTCTCCTGAGCTGTTGTCAGCTCTGGCACCGGTTAACTGGTGCACCCTGTTTGCAGGTCAGAAACTGAAATGGGCGTGAGGGACCCTAGGAAGGAAGGAGCAGAAGCTTCTCCCTGAGGGTGGCTGGTCATCTGGAAGAGAGATCTTGGTGGTGGCCACCAAGATGGCACTGACACCTGTTGACAGATTCCCCAGGGACAAGGTCAGCAGCCAAGCGAAGACCCTGCGGTAGAGTTCAGAAATAGGAAGGCAGGACCCAGAGGAGCACCAGCCATTCATGAGAGATTTATGGTCTGAGTTCACGAGGGGGGATTTCATTGAACACTTTTAATTCGCTTTAAATATTCTATGGTGTTTAGTAGACATGTAATGCTGGAAACACCTCCTGTTCGCAGTCTTAACTGTCAGCTGGAGGCTCACTCATGAGACCCATATTAGCAAAAATCTGTCAGACTGGTGAGCAGTGAAAAGCCAGAGGAGAGGTAGGACTTAGGAGGAGAGGAAGGGCTTAGGAGGGATTCCCATTCACCGCCGTGTGGTGCCACGGGCCGACACCCGTCAATGGGTGGACAATGTGTGTGTCATTCAGAGTGGACGTAAACTTCTAACGCAGACGACCTTCACCCAGTAATCGCACTTCTATGGTCCAGTATGTGAACACTGGTGCAAAAGGTCCCGAATCCATAATCCTTTAAAAAGGAACAGAATTCTGCTACATGCTCCGACAAGGCCAGGCTTTGATTGAGTGAGCGGGTGAAATAAGCCACAAATAGCTTGTCAAGAAGTGGCGATGCGCAGACGCTTCACACAAGCTCAGACGTGTCCTTCCACGCTGAGGAAGTGCCTAGAATAATCAAATTCATGGACACAAAGTAGGATGGCGTACTTTAGGGATTAGGGGAGGGAGAACAGGGAGATACTGGTTGGTGGGTGCAGAACTTCTCTTTGGGGTAATGGTAGAGCTTGGAATTGGTGGTGGTAAAGGTGGATGAGCTAGCTGTCCTTGAACTGTGTGCTGCAAACACAGTCAAGTGTGTTCATTCGAGTCAAGTATGTCCATATGACGAACTTCTACGCAGCTGTGAGAGACAAGGGCATTTTTAAATAGATTGAAATGTGTGTTGGGTATTTTAGTTTCTCCTTTAGGTTCACTGTGAACTGTCTTTGACTTATTTTGTTTCCTGGAAGGCTACCTCTTGTGGTTGGTGTGTGTGTGTGTGTGTGTGTGTGTGTGTGTGTGTGTGTGTGTGTGTGTGTGTGTGTGTGTGTGTGTGTGTGTGTGTGTGTGTGTGTGGTGGGAAGGACTTGAACTCAGAGCTGCACACTCTCTCTTGGCTTTTTTTGCTCAAGGCTGGTGCTCTACCACTTGTGTCATGCCTCCACTTCTAGCTTTTTGTTGGTCAATTGAAGATAAGAGCCTCATTTCTGCAGGCTGACTTCAATCTGAGATCATTGAGTAGCTGGGATTACAGGTGTGTGCACAGTGCGCAGCGAAGAGGACAAGTCCACCCGGCCATCGAGCTTCTGGCCTCCGTGATCAGATCCACAGGCAACTAGGAGGTGTTCCCCTGGGCCCTCGTGGTCAGGACAGTGGTGGTCACGTGGTTGGGTGGCCTTGGTGACAGCAGTTCCCCGGATGCGGGGAGACCTGCCAAGTGCAGCTTCTGTGGACAGCTAGCATCTGGGCAGTCAGAGGTCCTCAGAGGTGCGCGGTAAGTGCTTCCCTGGTACCTCGTGTCATGAACGAGGAGGCCTGGGACTCGTGGGCCTCCTCTGGTTGAGGACACATTGAGGTGTGCTGCTGGGATCACTCAGCTCTGCCTGGGCCCAGTGACTGCAAGGTTTCCCATACCCGCCACTGGGGCTACGACTGCCCCGGCACAGCTGGCGTTCCTGAACGATCTGTGACAGACAGGAGACGGCGTGAAGCTGCGGCCGCCGCCGCTGCCAGGAAGCCCCTGTGGGATCTTGGGGGCTTCCCAAGGCCGGCTCCCCTCTCCTGACTCCTTGCCTGCTTGGAGAACTTGGCTTCCTACCCAGCTCCATTAAACACCAAGCGACTCTCTCCCTATGGCATAGGGTACTAATGACCTTCCTGTCCTGAATCACCCACCCAGATGGTATTCATGCCTCATGTTCACGTGATGGACAGGTGCGGAAGCATTCCAATGTTAAGTGACACGGAAGAGCAGGAGGTCTGGAAAGCCCCGCGGTAAGCACCTGGTCAGGTAACACAGGCGCTCCCTGGATGGGCTGGGCAGGCTGCGGCCTCTCTCTCTCGACTTCCACCTAAAGCCGCTCTTGGACCCCAGTAAACAAACGGCATAAAGACGCCCCCGGGACCCCCGGGGCCCTTTCTGGTGTGCAGGAGAGGCAGACGGCTGCGGCCTCAGGCAGAGTCAAGGGACGCCCCTGTGCGTGGTGTCCAGTCTGCAGGGGGGACCAGTTGGCAGGATGCAGGAAGCCGAACTTGCTCATGGTGGTGGCTAATGCATCGATCGGCTTCTTACAGAAACAGAGGAATAATGGGAGATTAAGGAGGAAAAAGCTGGTCTCGAGGAGAGGTGTGGAGCTGGCGCAGACGGGGAGATTGTTCACTGAGGAGCTGCACAGGAAGGTGGTGTACAGCTTGGTTCACACTGTGCGTGTCATCCACCTGCCGCTCCGTCATTCTGGCTCCCGCTAGAGGGACGGGGTGGCCTGTGTGCAGGAGAGGAGACCATAGCTTACCAGCTGTGGCCCCTGCCATAGCGCCTCTTCTAAGATCCCTGCCTACTTAAATCCGTTGCCCCTTTGTGATTGGGGTTCCTGTTTATTGCTGTACCTTTGGAGTTCTTTATGTGTTTTGTATACTAAACCCTTGCTAGAATTGAAACGCTTGACAAGGATCTGAAAGTATCGTCTCCCCTTTCTTGAGTAGTCTTTGGTGACTTTGACATACAGAGCTCCTGATGAAATCCAAGCCAATTTACCTGCTTTTCCTTTGGTTGCTGTATTTGCAGGGTCAGAGCCAAGAATCTGCAGTCACAAAGATTTACAACTACGTTCTCTCCTAAGACTCCTGTGATTGTTGCTGTTAGTCTCCTGCTTTTGGTTCATGTAGTTCATCTTAGCTGCCATAAGGCAGAGCTGTGCATTACTTCATTCTTGGTTTCACGTGGATGACCAGCCGTCGTGTGAAAGCCTTTCCCATTCTTCTGGAGAGCAAGTGGATGTGAGTGTTGTCGTTGACCTCTGTCCTATTGACTTTCACGTCTGCCATTCCTGTGCCATCCTGTCCTGACTTAAAACGTGAAGACCTGCTCTTTCTCATACCTTTGAGTTCTGTGTGTTTCCATATGAATTTGAGGATCACTATGTCCTTTTCCTTTTTGGAAAAAGAGCCAGCTGGAACTCTGGTAGGAATTGTAATCAATTTCTAAATCTCCCTGCTATTTTATTTTATCTTTGTTTTGCCAGTCTTGGAGCTTGAACTCAGGGCCTGGGCACTGTCCTTGAGCTTCTTTTCGCTCAAGGCTAGTGTTCTACCACTTGAGCCACAGCGCTACTTGTGGCCTTTTCTGTGTATGTGGTACTGAGGAATCAAACCCAGGGCTTCATGGATGCTAAGCGAGCACTCTACCACTGAGCCACGTTCCCGGCCTCCTGCTATTTTAAATGTCACAGCTGAAGTGAGTTGTATTGATTAGTCTGTCAAGAGGCAGTGTGGGAACATGGGTGTTCTGTCTCCTTGTGTTGGGAGGTACGAGCTCCTCATGGAGGTAAAGGAGAACCGTGGGTGCACAGATGCAACCAGACCGGCCAGGGCTGGCGTCTTCTCTTTTGTTTTTCTTTCCTGCCCTCCCCGCTTAGGATGTGTTCCTGCACCACTCTCCACCCTGCCCTGGGCCCAGAAGGCCAAACCCTGAGGACCCTATCAGCCACGCCCCCTTGCCTTTTGGCTCTGAGGGATTCATCCAGTAGGAGACCCAGCAGGAAGGACCTGGAGGAGGGGAAGGAGGAGAGGCTGAAGTTCCTTCCATGCCTTCGCAGCTCCCTCCCTCAGGTAGTAGCTGGCGTGGCTGTGTGTTTTCTACCAGCTGCCCTAGTCCAGTGGGGTTATCCTGCCTGTATTGTCAGTCCTGTTGGGCTCTGGCAAGCAGTCTATCTTCCTGCTTAGGAGTGTAATCGTGGGTAGCTTTCCCAAGTTGCTAGCCCCAAGCGCATTGCCTACTCTATTATTTTCTCCTAACCCTGCCAAAATTGTTGTCTTCCTCCTTCTCCTCCTCCTTCTTCCTCTTTTCCTTCTCCTTCTTCTTCAGCCAGTCCTAGGGTTTGAACGCAGGGCCTGGACACTGTCTTGAGTTTCTGTGCTCAAAGCTAATACTCTACCACTTGAGCCACAGCTTCACTTCTGGACTTTTGCTGTTTAGTTGGCGATAAGAGTCTCATGGACTTTTCTGCCCAGGCTGGCTTTGGATCACAATCTTCAGATCTCAGCTCCTGAGTTGCTAGGATGACAGTGATGGTTTCTGGCCTAAAATGGTTCTGTTCTTGTCATTAACTTCTCTTTAAATACCTGTTTGCATTGTATCTTCTGCTTCCTGTTCTCTTCTGGAAGTGCAAAATAGGAAAATCTAGCAGGTCTATTGCTAAATCAAAGAAGACTCCTCCGCACCGTTATGTGAAGCAGTTAGAGCATGAACTTGTGTAAAATAGTCAGAACATGAGCTTCCGTTTCCTGAGTGTGCAAGCTACTTACACTCTCTCTCATCCCAACTTCTTTTTTTCCTAGTGTGTTCATTTTTAGAAGTCAAATGACTGATGTTCTCATGGGAAGGAAGACCGATGGAGCCCATTTAATGATTTCAATCATTAACCTGCTGGGTGAACCCAAGTTTCCATCAGCTTCATGCTCCAAAAATATCACCAGGAGTCTGAAGAGCCATTTTTCTCTGCAAATCAAAGTCTGAAGAGAGGCACCTTGGCTGTCCACCTGCCGAGCGTGGGGCCCCTGAGCTACAAATTAGAGGTGAGGCTTCTTTTTTACAAACACTCAGTGATTTGCTACTAAGACTATAACCCAACATCAAAGCTATCCTTGCCAAATAACCCTGCAGTGTTTTCAAGCTATGCATTGATTGATATCTGTGTTGTCCCTGAAGGCCTGTCCAGTTACAGACCAGTTCCATTGAGAAATGGAATTATACTGATAAAGTGTAATTGGTCACATCAGCATTTCTGGCAGTACCAAATCTTACCGAGAGCATGTGATTAAAAGCTTCCTGTGTTGGGGCGGGGAAGGTGGCTCAGTGGTAGCGTGCTTGCCTAGCATGCATGAAGCCCTGGGTTCAATTCCTCAGAACCACATAAAAAGAAAAAGCCAGAATTGGTGCTGTGGCTCACGTGCTAGTCCTGTGTTGAAGGCCTAAGACTAATTTAAAAAAATGGTGATGAAGCGAAACTGTGGTTCAAAGTAAAGTGGTAGAGCATTCGCCTTAAGCAAAAGAGCTCAGGGACAGCCCAGTGCCTGAATTCAAACCCCATGACCAAAAAAGAAAGAAAGAAGGAAAAAAAGAAAGAAAGAAATATAAAAGAAAGAAGGCAGGGGCTGGGAAGGTGGCTCAGCGGTAGAACGCTTGCCTTGCATGCTCGAGGCCCTGGGTTCGATTCCTCAGCACCACATAAGCAAACAGAAAAAAGCCGGAAGTGGCGCTGTGGCTCAAGTGGTAGAGTGCTAGCCTTGAGCTGAAGAGCTGAGGGACAGCACCCAGGCCCAGAGTTCAGGCCCCACGACCGGACCCAAAAAAAAAAAAAAAAAAAGAAAGAAGGCAGGAAGGCAAAAAAGAAAGGAAGAAAGAAAGAAAAAAGAAAGGAAGGAAGGAAGGAAGGAAAGAAGCAAGCAAGCAAGCAAGCAAGCAAGCAAGCAAGCAAGCAAGCAAGCAAGCAAGCAAGCAAGCGAGGGTTGGGAAGGTGGCTCAGTGGTAGAGCGCTTGCCTTGCATGCATGAGGCCCTGGGTTCGATTCCTCAGCACTGCATAAGCAAAAAGAAAAAAGCCGGAAGTGGCGCTGTGACTCAAGTGGTAGAGCGCTAGCCTTGAGCTGAAGAGCTGAGGGACAGCACCCAGGCCCAGAGTTCAGGCCCCACAACCGGACCCAAAAAAAAAAAAAGAAAGAGTGAACAAAGACTAGCTGTCTTTGGCCCAGGGCGTGGGCTGCTGTGTGGAGGTTGCACAGTGGGACGTGACTTCAGAGGAAGAAAGAAGGCTTCCGGATCACTTCTCTGGCTCAATACATTGAGTCGGTATTTCTTCGTTTTGAATGATATATTAGAAAGAGGCGTGGACATTTTGATACTCCAGGTATAATTGAAAAAAAAACCCATTCTCGGTATTTCAAGTGCTTAGTCCTGTGACTGTGTTTTAGTCTGACATAGTACACATGTCTCCACCTGGAGGAAACATTCTAAGTGGATGGTCTTATAAAAACAGGACAAAGACTTCCAAAGTGTGAAGCCCATGATGGCCAGGCCTCCTGTGATCTTCGCTCCCTACGATGACCCGGAGGCAGACCGCTGGCCTAAAAAGACCCACACCTACAAGACAGTGTGAGCTCAGTAACAAGACTGTGTAACAAAGCAACTGTCACCACTGCAAAAGCGACTTACACTGATGTTTTTGGCTTTTCATTGCATATGGAAGCTATAGGCATGGTAGTATAGCATGTCTGTTAAGTATGCAATAGTGCATGTCTACAAATGTACATATTTAAAAATACTTTATTGTGCCTGGTGCTGGTGGCTCATGCCTGTAATCTTAGCTACCAGATTTCAGGAGGCTGAAATCTGAGGATTGCAGTTCAAAGCTAGCTCAGGCAGGAAAGTCTGTGAGATTCTCATCTCCAAACGAGAAAGTGGAGCTGTGGCTCACGTGGCAGAGCATTAAGACTTAAGAGAAAAAGCTCAGGGACTGCGCCCTGGTCCTGAGCATCTCTGTGACAAATGATAGAATCTGAGATGGATGCCAGTGTTCTCCATGATTTATGTGGACTAAGAAAATTAATACAAAGAAGGGTGGTTTTGTGCTTATGATAGCAGCTGTTTGGGAGACATTGCGGCCTCATAACTGGTTCTAACCAGCAGAAGCTGAGCAACTGTACACGGTCCACCCTCTGTGTATGGAAGCCTTTGCTCCTGTCCCGTGTGAACAGGACCAGCACAATGTACACACTCGCACTTGTATATCCAGAGCACAACCCTTACTTCTTCATCAACCTGCCCGCCGCCAGCCTTCCCGCCTCTCTCTCTTGTTCCGGATCTGCCCTGGCCTCCCTGTTTGGGGAAGCTTTTCACTGGCACATGTGTGGGCAAGGAATAAGCCCACACCGCCTTTTTCTGATTCCTGCGGTGGGCGTTGGCTTTACCAGCTCAGAATAACCCAAGGATGTTGGTTCTAACATGATACCCATCTCATTGTTCCCAGGGCCCAGAAAGGCCTTGTTCAGGATCACATCGCGAGTATCTACAGTACATGGAGCTGGGCTTTGAACTTTGGGAGACTCACACCCTGTTCTTCACTGTACGTCTGTGGAGATGGCAGTGTAGGGCCTGGTGAATGCTATTGTCTGAATAGGTCCACTGGCTTCCCATGGAGAGCGCCCCGGGGTTGAGGCAGAGAGCGCCCGGAGAAGAAGCAAGGGAAGGGGAGACTGAGCAGTCAGGCCCAGTAGCCCCACGGCAGCCTGCTCTTTGGAGCCGGCCTCGCGTTTAGGATGGAAGTAGGCCTGGAATGGTCCCTGAACTGGGACAGAGCGAGAGGAATAGTTCTACCTGGGCGAATCGACCCACCGCTCTCCTGGTCTAGGGGTCACTGGGCTGCTTTTCCCCAGGGGTTTGGTGTCCAAGCTGTCCAGCGACAGTCGCAGTTGACTGCTCTGCGTGGCAGAGCCCTGCACGGCTCTGCTCCCGCCAGCTCACCTTCCCACACATCTTGGCTGGGACACGGGTGGCCTCTGTCCGTGTTCTGCTGGGGCAGCTGGTGACTGGGCGGTGGGAACAGCCTGTGAAAAACAGTCTCACGGAAGAGGAGCGCGGGTGAACGTACGGGCGTATGCGCAGCGGAGTGCATTTTGAAAGCGCCGCAAATCTCTTTCTTTTGCACAAATAAGGTGATTGATTTTCAAGGCCCTAGATGCTCCGAACTATTCCCACAGAGGCAGGGAGTCTGACTTCACCTTCCTTAAAGCCACCAGCTCCTTCTCCATGCTGCTTGTTACAGTGATTCTTGAAGAGATGCGTAACAAAAGGAGGGACTATTTTAATGTGTTTGCTGTGTCTCTCTCTTTACCAAGAACACATTCTCGGTTTATAATGAGACTCTGAATCTCACTGGTCCAAAGGCCTCCCTCATCCACAGAGCCTTCTTTGGTTAACTTTCTCCTTTCTAACGTCTAGCGTTGAGATAGTTGGATCTACACAGGAGCATATTCTGTGTGATGTCCCTCCCTCACCTCTCATCTCCCATATGCTACATAAACACAGATAGACACGTCCTTTCTCCCCAACAAATGCAGCTGTTTTCTAAGCACGAGGACTTTAGCCTTGACTTTCCCCTCATACTCACAGCTCCTGACATGTGCCCAGTGTGAAGTACTGCCCCTGGAAAAATCTACTGATCCCGTTCCTTGTCTTCAAAGAGGATATTTCTGGGGAAAAAAAAGCCAAGGACTTCATAACCACCTAGACTGGACAGATCACTGTAACAAGTTTTCTACAAAACCCTTAGTTTGACCCTTCAGCCCTGGACATGTACACCGCCTGGATCTGTGACGATGATGTGGCACAGTCTCTATGAAGTCCTGAGAAACTGGGAGGAAAATCAAAAAGGGGTTTTGAAAAAATACATAGGGCTGGGAATGGGAGCACTCACCTTGCATGTATGAAGCCCTGGGTTTGATTCCTCAGAACCATATACACAGGAAAGGCTGGAAGTAGTGCTGTGTGGCTCAAGTGGTAGAGTGCTAGCCTTGAGCAAAAAGAAGCTCAGGGACAGCGCCCAGGCCTGAGTTCAAGCCCCAGGACAGTATACACACACACACACACACACAGAATTCCAAAGTACACATTCATTGCTAACTTGTCTCAGCCTCCTGAGAGTAGGAGAAGGCAGATTTTTGTCCGCTCCTTCTACAGTGCCATAAAAACAAATTACATATTTGGATCATAGGGAATGAATGCAATATTCAAGTTGAGATCGGGAGAGGAGAACCAGGGATGGCGGCTGGAGTGTCGATGAACCATGCTGAGCGGAGCAGAGCTCAATGGAAAATCCACGTTTCTCCCAAGCCCCCAGCTTATGTTAGTGCAGGCCAGGGTCTGAGTCCTGCGTCACCTCCGTGGGACCCCCCCCCCCGCCCCCGCTGGAGGTGCGGCAGACGGCCGAGGCTGAAAGCACGCTTGCTCAGCCGGAACGGAAACTCCCGCTGGACCAGTGAGCTCGCGGAGTTCTTTCTGCTCCCAGAGTGTGTGTGGTGTGGGTCGTTTGGTGCCTAGACCTTCCACGGTGCCCTTCCAGAGGGTTTTCTCGGGTCTGAGCCCTGCGTCCCTCACGCCGCGTCATCTGGAAGTGCCTGTGTGCTCCTCAGTGCCGTGGGACTGCACCTCGCGTGTCTGCCTGGGTTTTTCCCGGGGGTGTGCACACCTTCCCCCTGCCCCATCTACAGCACGGCTCAGAGCCTGCGGCTCCTTCCAGAGTGCTCACCGGATGGCACTGAGCGCGAATAAGCATTTGTTCATGGTGTGCAGATGCGACAATGTTCACCCGTCCATCTGCTCACCCACGCCAGCTCGTGTCTGCTGAGTGGCACGGAGGGCGGCTAACTCACCCGAGAAGCGCAGGGGTGCGGCGGGGGAGCAAGCGTCCCCCCTCAAGCGCTGCCTCGGCAGGGAGGGCGCTGGCCGCTTCTACACATCACCTGGACAGTACCTTAGTTACTTATTTGGTGCTGGTCCTGGACTTGAACTCAGGGCCTGGGCCCTGTCCTGGAGCTCTTTGGCTCAAAGTTAGCGCTCTATTGTTTGAACCACAGCTCACTTCTGGCTTTTGGGTGATTCATTAGAGATGTGAGTCTCATGGACTTTCTTGCCTGGGCTGGCTTCAAACTGTGATCCTCAGACCTCAGCCTCCTGAGTAGGCAGGACTGTCGATCAGAGGCACCGGCGCCGGCTGAAATCACACAACCCCATCCCCAGCTTCCAACACGCCAGCAGCTTCCTAGCGCTGTGTTGTGGTGAAACCCACAGCCCGAGTCTTGTCTTACAGCTCATCTCTGTGCCCACCACCTGCTGCCCTCCCCCCTGCCCCCCCACGGCCCTCCCCCCCGTTCCCACTTGCAAAATCCACGCAAGGCAGTGTCTGATTGTCAGACACTGTGGGCTCCTGCCCTGCCGTGTCTGGCCTCGGCCGTGGCCTCTGCCCGCGGCTCTCCCCTTGCCATTTCCCTGGCTGACCTCTCACAGTAACAACCAGCGCAAAGGCTGGCTTCCCTCCTTGGGGAAGAGCAGGGCAGCCATGGGGAGAGACACAGGCCCCGCGGGGACGGGGAGGTCAGGTGGGCTTCCCGGCGATGGTAAAGCCTTGGGTTTTCCTCCCAATGAGAAGAGATGAGAGGAAAGTCCTGTGATTAGAAGAAGGACACAGTCAGACCGGCTGCGTTGGCAGTGACTCTGGGACGTTTGCAGGGAGGACTGGCGGCAGGGATTTAGGGTGGAGCCCTAAAGGATCAGGTCACTCTCCTCCAAAGGAGAGATGGTGGCAACAGAAAGCCTACGGGCACAGAGTCCTAATTTCTGTGTGTGTTGGATTCCCCCCCACCCCCCAAACATCCCTTCCCCTGCTGAGCTGGAGGCACTGGGGTTACCGGCAGCCGCTGAGCCCAGTTCCCAGAGACCCTGCAGCGCGGTGAGGTGAAGCGGGCGGCCGAGGCAGAGCGGAAGCGTCTGTGTCCTGCGGGCTCGCGTCTGGCGCAGCCCACCGGCCAGGCTTTGACTCCTCCCTGAGCGCCATGTTGGCCCGCACACCAGGAGAAGGAGCTGGGTTCAGAAAGGCCACCAGGAGCCATTCCGATCTGTGAGCCCAGAGGGGGCCTGTGGTGGGCCGGGAACGAGGCCTCCAATGCCACCTTCAATGCCCACCACACAGTGGAGCTGAACTTGGCCTGGCCCGGGGTAAACCGAGTCCTCAGGCTGCTGTCAAAAGCGCTCCAGAGCAAGGCAGGCCTTCCAGGGGATTGCTTTTTATTTTTTAGAGGTGAAGAGCAAGGCAGTATGAGGTGATAAAGACCAACCAACAAACACGCCTTCCTGAGCAGGAAAGCAACCCACAGAACACAAGATGCCGGAATCATCACCTTCATAGAGTTAAACAAAACGAAAACAAGACCCCGCATTGCCCATGTACACTGGGTGGTGCGTCCATGTTTAGTCTTGGAACAGATAGGTAAAGCCAGCACGAGTCTTAGAACAGTCCTGTTATTTAAACGCCTCCATCCCCTCCGCGTCTCCGCCTGGGCCTCACCTTCCTCCCTCTGTTTCCCCAGCCCTGGGCACACGCCGTATGCATGGCCACGAAGTCCCCTGCCTTGGACTTGGAGACGGACACACCACAGTGGGGAGTCCCCTGCCGCTGGCTTCATTGCGTTTGTGAAGTAGCACATGTCTCTCGCACAGGGAAGCTCGTTTCCACTCGTGTGCAACTCCCACACCATCCTCCCATCCTCCCTCCCCTCCTCCCCTCACACCATCCTCCCATCCTCCCTCCCTCCTCCTCCTTCTCAAGCAGCTTCAGTGGGCTTTATACTAACTTCATGTAGCTAGATAGGTGGACAGACAGACAGGCGATGGATAGATAGATCTTCATTCCTCAGTACCCTCTCCTTCCCCCTCCTCGCCCTGCTCCTCTCCTGGACAGTCACCCCCTCTTTTACATTTCATTCATCACCGTTACCATTTTAGATCCACAAACGAGGGGCCTGGAGTATCCGGCTTTGTGAGCTGGCTCTTCTCACGCCCCATGATGATCTCCACCTTCATCCATTTCCCTGAAAATGACATCATTTCAAGTTTCCTTGTGGCCTAGATAAATATCACATAATGTTTATGTACCATATTTTCTTAACATGTGTAAGCAGCATCATTATAATTTTATGATATGATTTTTAAAATTTTTATTATCAAGGTGATGTACGGAGGGGTCACAGTTACGTAAGTCAGGTAATGAGTGCATTTCTTTTTTAAAGTGTTATTCCTCCCCCCCCATATTTTCTTAATTCTTTTACTCTTGGATAGTCTAGCTGGATCTAAGGTTTGACTACTGTGAACAGAGCTGTAAGGAACATGGGTGTGAAGGGGTTTTTATTTTTTTGTATCTTTGTAATTACTCCTTCAAATGTAGGCCCAGGAGTGGAATGGGTGAAATTTTAGATTTTTGAGGAGCCTCCACACTGGTTTCTAGGGTGGGTGTATTCATTTTGAACGCTACCAACAGAACATGAGGGCTGCTATGTCCACACACCCTCTACCACATTTGTTGTTTGTTTTCTTGATGGTGGGCAGCTGCCTTCATCAACCTAAGTTTTCAAGGTTTGTCCATGTTTGCACATCCATCAGCACTTTGTTTTTGAAGGCTGAATAAGATTCCATTAAACTAAGATCCGTTAGTTTGTTTCTTCATTTTCCCATTGATGGTTTTTTCTTTTTTTTTTTTGGTCTGGTCGTGGGGCCTGAACTCTGGGCCTGGGCGCTGTCCCTCAGCTCTTCAGCTCAAGGCTAGCGCTCTACCACTTGAGCCACAGTGCCACCTCCAGCTTTTTTCTTTTTGCTTATGCTGAGGAATCGAACCCAGGGCCTCAGGCATGCAAGGCAAGCATTCTACCACTGAGCCACCTTCCTAGCCCTGATGGTTATTTTAATGCACTCCACTATTATAAATGATGTGATATAAATATGAGTAAGTTTCTGTGTGTGTGTGTGTGTGTGCGTGTGTGTGTGTGTGTGTGTGTGCGTGTGTGTGTATGTGTGTGTGTGTGCGTGTGTGTGTGTGTATTCCTGGATATATACCTAGAAGGGGCCTTGTTGGGTCATGTAGTAACTCTATGTTTAACTATTTGGTGGTTGCCAAGCTGTTTTTCAAAATGGCTGCACTTGCCATAGTTTATGAAGGTTTTAAGTTCTCTGTGTCTTGATCTACACTGGCTGTTGTCGGGCTTTTTAATTGTACTTATCCTAGTAGGTTTACGGTGGATTTTCATTGTGGGTTTGATTTGTACTTCTCTGACAGTGCTGAATATTTCAGGGACTCATTGGCCATGTGTGTACTTTCTCTGAAGGTCTAGCCACAGACTTTTTTTTTGTGCTGGTTGTGGGGCTTGAATCAGTCAGGGTTGGTGCTGTTCTCTGAGCTTTTTTGCTTTTCCACTTTAGTCAGTCTCCACTTCCAGTTCTTTGATAGTTAATTGGAAGTAAGAGTCTCATGAACTCTCCTACCTGGGCTGGCTTTGACCTGCTCAGATCTCAGCCACCTGAGTAGCTAGGGTTACAGGCGTGAGCCACTGGCGCCCAGCTTTTCTGTCTATTTTTATTTGGGACATCTGTCTTTTTATTATTGCATTAGAAGAATTTTTCATACATTCTAGATACTGACCCCTTCTTCGATAGACGGTTTGTAGATATTTTCTCCCATTCTGTATGCTGTTTCTTTCTAAGGCACATGTTTTTATTTTAATGCAGGACAATTTATTTGTTGCTCACAAATTTAAGATCAACTATAAGGACGCTTCACATTTCGTTTGGGTGCCATATCACAGCGGCGCTAGAAACTGCTTTTCTCCAGCTCTTCTCTTGCCTTGGCCTCGTACTAGGTCCGGGCCCTGCTGGGCCCCTGCTGGGCCAGCTCTTGCTGTTGAGACACCGCAGTCTGTAAGGCAGCTCACGAAGGGCTGCATTGGACTAAATGGTGTGCTCACCATATGGTGGCTCGGCCACTCAGTTCTGCTTAGAAAAGGCTCTTGGAGGGAGGGACTGGGCTAGAACATGCTGTTATCTGTAAAAAAAAAAAAAAAAAAAAAGATGTCCCTGAACTTCTTGGCTGGCTTAGCAGACATCTTGCCCCCAACGGCGTTCCCAGGTCTCAGCTTGACTTCACCCCCTCTTCACTGGCTCTCGGTCATGAAATGGACCCACACTCTTCCCTCTTCCTGGAACACTCACCTCCCCTCCCTCCCCCTCCTCCCCCTCCCTCCCCCTCCTCCCCCTCCTCCTCTTTCTCCTCTTCCTTTTCTTCTCTTTTCTCAGTACTAGGGATCAGACTTGGCGCCTTGTTCATGTGAAACAAACAGGTTTTGCTTTTTACCTTCGGTCTCGCTTGGTGTTGAACTGCAAACCCTGCTAAGCAGCTGGGATTCCAGGCACGCGCTGGCTTCTTCGGGGATGGCTGTCAGCGCGGAAGTGACCTGCCTGGCAGCTTGCTTCCCTGGAACAGACCCCCCCCCCCCAGGTCCAGTCTGGAGAGAAGAGCACTTTCCTTGTGGGGTTGGTCTGGAAACTTCTCCTCATAACACTCACCAGGGTTTCTAAGATGTGCCGGTGAGCATTTGCCGCAAGCCTTCACCCCATTAGAGTGGAAGCTCCCCAGCAGCCCCGGCAGCGTTCATGCCAGCATCGTTGGGCAACGTTACCTTTTCCAGGGAGGCGCCGTTACCCAGTGCAGGGCGCTGTGAGGAACGTCTTTGGCTCTGTCCACAGCTAGGCGTGGGGTGCTACAGAGCGGTGAAGATGGCGGACAGGGGAGAAAGTGGTCAGGCGAGCCCTGGCTGGTGTCTCCAGGGGACACGCGCAGAGCGGGCCGGGCTTTGGCCTGGTCCCCACAGAGGCGGTGCGGAAGCAGTGGAATATTCTCAGAAGTGTCTAGACTGCTGTGACTGAACGCAGTTTTCCTTTGGGCTGCTCTCTTGAGCAAAAAGTTCGTTGCATTCAAGTTGCTTTTTTTAAAATCAGGTCAAGTACCTGCCATGGAAAAGCAAACACCACACGGAAGTCATAAAAACATGTCTAAGTTTAGCTGCGAGTTTATTACTGAATTCTGCAGGGAGCTGATTAAACGAGCCCCAGTGCCATCCTTTCATGGTCAATTTGTATGGGCAGTTATAAATAGCGGGGTAAATGCTGCCTGCAAGGCAGCTAGCCAAAAACTTTTGGGCACATAAAGAGACTCTTGTTCTGGGTACAAGGCATTTCTTATGGAAGGTTTCTGAAAATGAAAGTAGAATAAAGCAGTTTGTCAATGGACAGTCTGATAAAAATGAATTTGATAGGATTCCATTCAAAGTGTCTTATGTCCTTCATACATGAACTGTGATCTCAAATCCGTACTTATATAGCATCAATAATAAATTTGTGTATTAATAGTCGGTGATTAAATTATAGAGTGTTGAAAATGTGGTGATATTTCAGTGTGAAAATTATTCATGGTATAAAACTATTCTCATAAATATACTTTATTTACTTTATTTTTTGTGCCAGCCCTGGGACTTGATCTCAGGGCCTGGGTTTGTCGCTAAGTTTTTGTGCTCCAGGTTAGTGCTCTACCACTTGAACCACAGCACCACTTCTAGCTTTTTGGGAGTTAATTGGAGATAAGAGTTGCATGGGCATTCCATGAACCTTGATCCTCAGATCTCAACCTCCTGAGTAGCTAGGATTAGAGGTGTGAGCCACCAATGCCCGGCTTTTTCTTATAAATGTAATGCATAGATAGTTACTGAAGAATAATAATCAAGTCATTATGCTTAGAAGAAAGAAAAATACTCAACATTTCAGCAACTAGGGCTCACCTCCCTCACAGCTCTTTTGAGGTTAGTGAATGTGTCATTATTTCTTTTCTCTTCAGAGCTAGGGATTGGATCCGGGGCCTTGTGTATGCTCGGCCAGTGCTCTGCCACCCAGACACATCTCCAGCATCTGCTATCATCATTAATTCCTCTGGTTGTGTTTATTAATACTGTGAAAACTAACTTTAAACATTACACATATTGCCACGCGCCGGTGGCCCACGTCTATAATCCTGGCTACTCAGGAGGCTGAGTTCTGAGGATTGTGGCTCGAAGCCAGGCTGGGGGAATAATATAGAAACTAGATTCTCTGTGAACATCAGAGATGACAATTGTTTTGTATTAGAAGCAGACTGGGAAATGAGGGAGGGGATGCAAAAATGGTCTACAAGAAATGTACTCATTACCTTCCTCATGTAACCCCTCTGTACATCATCCTTACAATAAAATAAAATAACTTTTATAAAAAAGAAGTAGACTAGGCAGAAATACACTTTCCAGAACATGTAACAAAGAACTAGTGAGTGGTAAGACATCAGAGACAGGTGCCAAAGGATTAGAACAGACGAGCCACAGACGAGCCACAGACGAGCCACAGAGCACCACCAAAGAGCCCAGACCCGACGGGAAGATGTCCTACATCTCTTCAGGAACTATAACGTAATACATTAATACATTTTGCTCAGTAGATTCGCTAACAAACAAAAGCCTGATGATCTTCTGGTATGCTTTCTAACATTAGAAATTACACGTCTGTGTTTGCTGAGGATTTCGATACTCTGGTTGACTAGATGTCTCTTGATTGGAAATCCATGTAAATTTCCTTATTTAAGAGTATCACTGAAACTTTGCAGAAACCCTGGGTGCTGGGGCAAGATCTTAAGAGATGCAGAATGCCGCAGCAGTGCCAAACAGACTTTTGCAGAGACCCTGTCTGTGGATTTTCAGTGTCTGCTCTCCAAGGAGGGCTGGAGGACGAGACCTACTTTTTCCACGTCTTTCTGAAATGCCATCGAGATGGATGGCCTAACGCAGAGAATGTTCCCAGCACCTTGAGAACTCTAGCTCCTTCTTCAATGCCGGAGCCAGTGAGTCTGGTCAGAAAATAAAAAAATCAATCACATTCACATAATTCAGGGGAAGAAATTGCTCACGTAAAAACTATACTTTTAGAACTGAGTGTGTAAAAATTGATCTGAAAATGGCCGTCAGGCTGAAGGCATGGGAGCACGCAGTCACTGGCCTGGCTGGTTGGTGTGTGTCTTGTACACGTATACACTCTACCTGAGCTGGCTCCCCAAGCAGCTGGACATTTGGTGATGTTGGCCTTCAGACATTACAGAAATGCCTCCTGGCTTCAGGATCTAAGCTTCCACAGTGCAACACATGCGATCTAGTGAACATAAACACAAAGCAAATTTTCAGAGTTCTTTTTTTTTGGGTCCAGTTGTGGGCCTGAACTCTGGGCCTGGGCGCTGTCCCTCAGCTCTTCAGCTCAAGGCTAGCACTCTACCATTTGAGCCACAGCGCCACTTCCGGCTTTTTTTCTTTTTGCTTATGTGGTGCCGAGGAATCGAACCCAGGGCCTCATGCATGCAAGGCAAGCGCTCTACCACTGAGCCACCTTCCCAGCCCAAATTTTCAGAGTTCTTGCTGCCCGTTTCAGCTACATTTGGAGCAGGATGTTTTAAACATTCATAACGAATGACAAACAGTCCAGACTGCACGCTTCTTTCTTTCTGCTTAAAATTTGAACCGCGTACAACTTGGTGGCTGAAATTGTTTTGCAAGTTAAATGATGAAATTATGCTATCCTAATCAAAACGAACGCATTCTCATAACTACATAGTCACATCGCAAGAAACATTGTAAGTTGAGGGCCCCGACTCACACAGGTTTCCTGCACCCAGTAGGTAAGATGCATTTATACTAATGCTCATGCCTTGTAGCAGCAGGGAGCACTTGCTATAACCAATGAGCCAACTGTGGTT
The DNA here is from genome assembly GCF_024711535.1 of Dipodomys merriami. Taxonomy (NCBI): domain Eukaryota; kingdom Metazoa; phylum Chordata; class Mammalia; order Rodentia; family Heteromyidae; genus Dipodomys; species Dipodomys merriami. The sequence continues at coordinate 2,514,965 of NW_027202516.1, read as the reverse complement.
CATTGCTAGTCCTGAAAAAAATCCACTTTACAAACGGGGCACTGGTGGCTCATGCCTGTCATCCTAGCTACTCAGGAGGCTGAGATCTAAGGGTGGCAGTTCAAAGCCAGCCCAGACAGAAAAGTTTGTGAGGCTCTTATCTCCAATAAACCACCTAGAAAAAGCTGGAAATGGTGCTGTGGCTCAAGTAGTACAGTGCTAGCCATCAGCATTATCCCCGCCTCTGAACCTCTGCTCCTGAGCTCCTCCCTGCGCTAGGGCTCCTGCCATATAGCTGGATAGGGGCAGACACCATATGCTCCCTCTCCCCAGGGAGCTACGGCTCCTCTAATAAACCTTATAATAATCATCTTTCTCCTGTGCCTGCCTGCCTCTGCGTGGTCCCCGGGGATGGTCGTGATGGATCCTACCTTGAGCACAAAGAGGCCCAGGGATGGTGCCCAGGTCCTGAGTTCAAGCTCCAGGACTGGAAAACAATACCAACAAGAACCCACTGCACAATTGCACAATTCTGTGCATTCTAACAAGTAGGTGATGACCGGCTGTCTACCATTTTTCTTATCATGCTTTCTTTTGCTGTGCTAAAAACTCTCTGCACTCCTGGCCCGAACTCTCAGCCAGTTCTGAACTTCTTAGTGTGGCCAGTTTGGTCTTTTCCCAATCGACTCCTTTTCCTTGGCAAGGTGCCCTTAATTTTTCCTCCACATCTTTTTCATGGCTTGACAGCACATTTATTTTTAGTGCTGAGAGCACTGATTTTCGAGCTGCCCTGCAGTTGGTCTCTCCAGCCGCAAAAGGACATCTTGGTGCCCCAGCCGGCTGTAATGAATGCAGCAGCTATGAGCATCCGGGGCAGATTTCCAGGTGGACACAGTTTTCAGATATTTATATAAATACCAAGGAACATAATTCTGGATTGTCAGACGATCTTTAGCTCCTCAGGAAACTGCTGACTTTACCTGGACCCTTTTGTGTCCCTGCTAACAATAAGTGTTCTTATCCCACGTCCCCGCCAGCCTTTGGTCCTGTCAGTGTTCTGGAGTTTAGCCACTCTAAGGGGTTACGGTGGTATACCATTGTTAATTCTAATTTGCAATTCCTAATGGCATACGATGATACACCTCTTTTTTCTTTATATACTCTTTTGTCCTCCTTACATCGTCTTTGGGGAGATATCTGTTCTGATCTTCTGCCTCCTTTTTATTAGGCAATTTTCTTGTTATCAAGTTTTAATAGTTGGTATCTCTTTAGGGCACAGACTTCTATTGGCTATACATCTTGCAAATATATTCTCTCAGTATTTAGCTTTTTTTTTTTTTTTAACTCCTTTAAGGATATCTTTTGTATAGCAAAGTTTTTCTTTAGGAAGTCCAGTTTATCAGCAGTTTTTTTTTTTTTTTTCATGCTGGACCTAAAAAGCCACAGTGAAACAAAGTTTACCTAGATCGCTCCAAACTTAAACATGTAATATCTAGGGACTGCCAGGTAGCCTAGTGGTAGAGCTCTTGATTAGCATTTGCAAGGTCCTGCGTTCAATCCCAACAAGCAAAAAAATATATATGTAGATAAAAGTAGATTTATCTCGATTTACAACCTACGTGACCTTCCAGGTTTCGTGGTTTTGTGTCTTTTCGTTCTTCTCCGTGGGTCTGGAAGGCCTTCCGAACACCATGGGCTGAGCGAGCACAGATCCATGCTCTCCCAACTAAGTAGGGCTCCACAGTTTTGTTCTAATGTTCTTCACTAGGCCGCATGCAGACACGGTGACAAGGAAAACTCACGAAGATTGTAATTTCCTCTGCTCACTTTTTCCTCCTTGTTCTGAGGGTCAAACCCACACCCGTGCTGTGCTGGGGGCCCGCGTTAAAGCGCTGATGGCCATGTCCGGACTCCCCCTCTTCTTGGTGGGATTGGTGCCTGTCTCCACACCCAGGCGGGTCTTGAATTCCTCACCCACTCACCTCAGCTCCCGGGGACCGGGATTTCAGGTAGACCACCATGCTTGGGCATTTTTTTCATTTTTCTATTAAAAATTACTCCGTCTTATAGATAAAAACACGAGTCTTGCACGTCAACAGGATGCCGTGGGGAGTTTTGATACATATACATATTGCATAAAGTTACATAATACATGAAGTGATAACATCGAAATGAAAAGCCCTCAGGATGGCTCCCCACTCCCCCTCTCCTGGGCATCTGCCTCTGCGGGAGGCGGAGGGGCGGTGGCGGACCCCTGCAGGCCCGGTGCACAAACCCTCCAACCAGGCCCATGGGTGAGGCGGGAGACCACAGCGCGCTCACTGCGGACAGTAACAAGGACGGGAGGCGCATCTGATTCTAACTTTCCCTGTATTGGAACAAGAACAAGCAAAACAAAGGGCAACGCTGCCTTTAGAAGCCAGCCACGCGCCATTATCCCCGGTTCTTTTTGCGCTTTGGAGGGGGAGGCAGGACTGGGCTTTGAACTCAGCGCCTCACACTCGCTAGGCAGACATTCCACCCCTGAGGTACACCTCCAGCCCTTTTTGCACTCGTGAGTTTGAAATAAGTTCTCACTTTTTCACAGACTCATGCACGCCTGGGTCAAAATCTTCCTATTTTAGGTGTCCTACCCTAGCTGGGATGCCAGGCATGCGCTACTATGCCCAGCTATTGGTTAAGCAGGGGGTCATGTGCTACAGTGCCCGGCTATTGGTTAAGAAGGGGGTCTTGTGTGTCTGTCTGTCTGGACTGGCCTTCCGCACTTGGCCTCTGCCAGCTTATGACCCCGCAGCAGCTGCTGGTCACTTCTAAACTCTCACAAGCAGGAGACAACCAAGCCTGGAGAAGGGCCGGGCTAAGCCTCCATGCTTTGTTCTCCCTGCCTCTTGTGCACAGGCTCCTGCCACATGGTCCACAATGCCCTGCCTGACCTCCAGCCAAGGACTGAAATCTCTGACACTGTGAGCTGAACACAGACCTTTCTCCCCCTCCCCTACCACCTCCTCCCTCCCCCAGCCACCTCCCCCCCCCCGCCATCTTCCCCCCCCCCCTCCGTTTTGGATGCTAGGTGTTTATGACAATTGTGAAGAGTCTAACACGCGATTGTGACCGACCAGAAAACATGGGGCCACGAAGCAGTGAGACATGCTCCCCTTCGGTAGTTGGTCTGGATTACAGGAGGAAAGGCAGAAGGTGTCCTTAGGAGTGGCAGAACAAAGCTGGTCTCCAGAGCAACAGGTCCTTGAGCTCAGTGACTGAAAGGGGCCAACACACAAGAACACTCAGAAACATATTTAAAATGTCCGCGGAACCGCCGGGAGTTCTCCGCTGGGTGTGGTGGGTGCGCACTCAAACTGTTTCCCAACAGGGATGCTTAGCATACCAAACATTTATGTTGCTTATAGTAACATTTGCATACCCGCTGCTCTTTGGGGCCAGAAAAGGAGAGAATCTCCCCAGTTCTGTTTTTACTTTTCATTGTTTGTTTCTAAGCTTTGCGGTGTGCTAGCCTTGCCCTGTCTCCTCCGCCAAACGCAGTCAAGTTTCTCCAGATCAAACAGACACGCCTTATGGGGGAAACATATCCAAGAAGAGCTCCGAGCATGAACTGAGCATGAACTCGACTTGACGAACTCCACTTGCTTCCCTCCCTGCTCCTCTGCCCGCTGGGCCCAGGGAAGAGGGAGAGAGCTAAGGTCTTGCTCTTCCAGTTCCTGGCTGGCTGATGGTGGGGCGGAAGCCGCCGGCGCCCTGGAGGAGTCTGCACAAGCAACCAGATGCACCTGCCGCTCCCCTGCGCGCTTCCTCTGCACCAGGGCGGCGGGGATTCTCATTTCCCAGCAGCCCCAAGGAGTGCACTGCTCCTGGCAGGCTCGAGAGAGGGAGAGCAACGGATCCCGGGCTCAAGGGCCGGGTCCGGCCATAATCCTTTAGAGCAATGATGTCCTCTCTAGTTTGAAAACTTCCCACGATCTTTGTAACTCCCCCTTGGAGAGCAGCGGGCGGAGCCGCTCCGAAGCAGAGGCTGACATTCGTTCAGCATCTGTCCTGTGCCCGGCACCACGCCTGATGGCCAGTTCCTGCTCGGATGATGTCCCTCAGCAGATGCTATCAACCCTGTGTTTACCGAGAACAAAGCGGAAACTCCGAGAGAGCAAAAGGAACATTTGTAGGGTCACGAAGCTGGGGTGGACTCCAGAGACCCGGTGCTGCTCGGCAGCCAGGACACTCCGTCTACGGGAGCCAGAGGCCGGCTACACATTCTTTTTTTTTTTTTTTAATTGTAAAGATACTATACAGAGGGTTACAGTTACATGAGTGAGGTAATGAGTACACTTCCTCTTGAACATTGTTACCCCCTCCATTGTTTTCCCCCTACCATCCCCTCCCTCCCTCCCTTCCTCGAGGTTCTTTTTTTTTTTTTGATTGTGATTAAGTGATTACATAATTTCCGGAAATTCACAGTATTGTGGAATAATGATGCTCATTTAAAGTCACAAGTTCATTCTAACTTTCCTGGAGCAAATTGTCTATCACAGTCTATAATATATAATGGTGCTCACATGTTATATACCATATATGTGATCAGCAGCATGGGGATATTTGGTAGTGGTTCAACCAGATGAGTGGGAGTTCTTTGTTTCTTAAGTCCTGTTAGTTTTGTCATATCACCTAACATTTTGGATTTAGCATCCACTTATCAGGGAGACCATGTACTGTTTGTCTCTTTGTTCTTGGCTTACCTCGCTCAACATGATTCCTTCTAGCTCCATCCATTTCCCTGCAAATGCCATTATTTTGTCATTTCTAATGGCTGCATAATATTCCATTGTGTATAGATACCACAATTTTTGGATCCATTCATCTGTGGTGGGGCATCTAGGTTGTTTCCATATCCTAGCTATTGCAAACAGTGCTGCAATAAACATGGAGGTGCACGTGTCCTTGTATATTGGTTCCTGTTGTTCAGGGTAGATGCCTAGAAGTGGTATGACTGGGTCGTAAGGGAGGTCAATCTTTAGCTTTCTAAGGACCCTCCAGACTGCTTTCCAAAGTGGTTGTATGAGTGTACATTCCCACCAGCAGTGTAATAGCGTTCCTCGTTCTCCACATCCCCTCCAGCATTTGTCGTTGGCTGATTTGTGGATGTGGGACATTCTGACTGGGGTAAGGTGGTATCTCAGGGTTGTCTTTATTTGCATTTCCTTCACCACCAGGGATGATGAACATTTCCTCATGTGTTTCTTTGCCATTTTTATTTCTTCATTTGAGAAGTCCCTCTTTAGTTCCCTTGCCCATTTAGTAATTGGTTTGTTAGGTTTGGGAGGGATTAGTTTCTTGAGTTCCCTGTATATACAGGATGTTAACCCCTTGTCTGATATATTGCTGGTAAATATTTTTTCCCAATTAGTTGGTTGTCTTTCTAGCTTGGTTGCGATAGCTTTATCTGTGCAGAAGCTTTTTATTTTAAGGTAGTCCCATTTGTCGAGTCTCTCTCCAATTTGTTGTGACCCTGGGACTCTGTTCAGGAAGTTCCTTCCTGTGCCTATTAGTTCAAGTGTCTCTCCTACTCTGTCCTGCAGTAGTTTCAGAGATTCAGGTTTAATGTTAAGGTCTTTAATCCATTTTGAGTTGATGTTGGTGCATGGTGATAGGCTGGGGTCCACTTTTAGTTTTCTGCATGTGGCTGCCCAGTTTTCCCAGCACCAGCGGTTGAAGAGGCTGTGTTTCTTCCATTGTATGTCTTTGGCTCCTTTGTCGAATATCAGCTGGCTGTAGGCCTGTGGATTTATTTCTGGATCTTCTCTTCTGTTCCATTGGTCTTCGGGTCTGTTTTTGTGCCAGTACCATGCTGTCTTTGTTATTATAGCTCTGTAGTAGAGTTTGAAGTTCGGCATGGATAGCCCTCCCATATTGTCTTTATCCCCTAGAATTGTTTTGGCTATTCTAAGTCTTTTGTTGTTCCATATGAATTTTTGGACTGTTTTCTGTATTTCAGTGATGTACGTCATTGGGATTTTAATAGGAATTGCGTTGAATTTGTATATTAGTTTTGGAAGTATTACCATCTTTACTATATTAAGTCGGCCTATCCAGGAGCATGGGAGGTCTTTCCATTTCCTAGTGTCTTCTGCAATTTCTTTCTTTAACTTTTTATAGTTCTCATTAAATAGTTCTTTTACATCTTTGGTTAGGTTAATTTCTAAATATTTTATTTTTTGGGAGGTTATCACACATTCTTTTTTTAAAAAAGCAAAGCAAAGCAAAGCACGCAATGCTGTACAGGAACAAGGTGTCTTTGGCAGGCAATTCAGGCAGCAGAAACCAAGTGGAAATAGGTGTAACCAGCAGGTTGAGTTTGTTGGAAATAAGACTGACTGCAAGTGTGAATTTGTTGGAAATAAGTTTAACCGGAACTGTGAATTTGTTGGAAGGAAGAGTAACCGCAAGTGTGAATTTGCGGGGAGTTGTGGGTTCCCCCTAGAATGGAAGGCAAGTTGAACAGCCAAGGCTAAACTTTCCACTGCCACCGCTCTGACCACAGCAAGCTTGTGTTTTTCTCTGAATTGCCGTTCTCGAAGGAAGGAACTGTCATGGCTTCGGGCCAGCCAATGGGAGCCTCTTCCCAGGTCAGGTGTGTCCCCTGGTCCAGTGGTCCAGAAACAAGTCATGAAGTGAAAACAAGACCGCTGGGTTCCTGAGAACAAAAGGAAACAATCTGGTACTGGGTGTCTTTTGTGCTTGGCTACCACAGAGCAAGTGCTTGTGTTTGTTTTTCTTAGTCTCTGCCGAGCACTTTGGAAACCTTTGCTCAGTCATTCTTTCTCATTTGTCTCCCGGGCAGGGGTGCACAAGACTGTATGGACTCAAGAAAAACATGGGATGTTTCTGTCCACCCATTGTCAATTGTTTACCTCCATTGCAGCAAATCAAGACAGGAGAAATGAACTGTTTATTCTCCAGTCCCTGGGTATCAAGGGGCTGGAAGGAACGGGGAAATATTTGTGGACAGAGCCATTGTGTGGACTGCTGGATGAGTACCAGTTACCAGATGGGTGGGCCTTAACAAGTAGGTGCTTTGTGTGCTTTTTTCTTCTTTTATAGGAAATTGTTTTCCCTGGTTTACAACTGTGGTGAATTTCTTTTGTTATGGGAGTCAATAAACCATGTATCTGAGCCCCGCGGTTCCCCTCCGCCACTCACCGTGGCCTACTTTCCCATTTTGTACAATTCTAACTTCACAGCTGATTGGAGCAGTGCGGGCTGGCTGGTTCACTGGCCAGCTGCGGACACTGATAGACAGACCAGTCCTATCCTGCCACCATGAGGGCACTGTTGGAACTACAGAAAAAAGGAGGAGCAGGTTAACTGGAGCTTGTACTATTTAAGTAATTATACGGCTCCCTTTGAAATTGTAGCTTACAAAAACTCATCACAGAACGACTAATTTTGGGAAACATGACCTTCTGGAAGCCTTAGAATGACAGGCAGGGTTAGGGTTCATACCTTCTAGTGCCTGTACACTGGTCGGTCCTGCGACTCTGAGATTAACATGTGGCTGTGTGGAATGTTACAGGGAGATGCCTGTGCCCTTTTCCGCATTTTCCCCACAGGAAGGAAGTCATTTCTCGCATGGTATCACAACCAGTACACTGATGTTGACACGATGCAGCAGTCCTCCATCTGTATGCCTCTTCTCTGTTTCTGCTAATCATGTGGCACCCGTGGCTGTTTGGTCAGTGGCTCCATGGTACTGTGACAGTAGCCAGCACTGAGATACCGTATATATTTTGAGGGGTGGTAGGCAGTTCCTCTTTAAGTCGACCCATGTCTCCAGGTCTTTTTGGCTGGTTCCTGGGGCTTGAATGTAGGACCTTGTGCTCTTATGTGGCCTTTTCATGCATAGCTGGTGCTCTACCACTTGAGTTCACCACCAGTTCCAGCACTTTTGCTGGTTCACTGGAGATGAGAACGCACAGATTTTGTCAGCCTGGCCTCGCTCTGAACCTGAACCCTCAGATCCTGGCTCTGAGTAGCTGGATGACAGGCATGACCTATAGGTGCCCAGCTCTGATTTCTGGTTTTTGTGTTTGCTTGAGCTGTCCTGGAAACCCCAATCCTCCTAACCGCAGCCTCCCGTTGACAGGTAGAGTGACCAGTCAGGTGTGAGTCACCTGTGCTTGGCTTATACTTTTCTAAATACCCCTTGGCAGGTACTTTTGAAAGTGTCGACAGGACAAGTGAAATATTTATGAAGCACAATGGCGAGTAACTGGGAGGACTCAGAGCTTACTCTCATGGAGCGTGGCAGTCTTACCTCAGTGGAGAGGTCTCGGGCAGGAACTCGGTGCGCCATGCAGCAAGCAGTGTTTGTTCCGTAGGGCCCCGCTTCACTTATGTATCACAGGGAGTGTTTAGGCCAAGGCAAGGCGTGGAAGTGGCACAGGTGTCCGGGACCTGTGGAGAACCGGCACACGGTGGGTGGCAGGGCAGACTTTGGGTTAGAAGCAGGTTGAGAAAGTCGGTGCGCTAGGTGGGAGAGGCTGTGAGGCCCCAGGTTTTGCTTGTGTGGCGAGTTCTGCTCCCCAGCAGGATGCTCAGCTATGCTCAGGAGGTGCGGCTCCCGCAAGGCTGTAGGCTTACCTCATCCTGGGAGAGCAGTCACTTGCTTCAAAATTTAGAAACAAGCCAGGTGCTGGTGGCTCATGCCTGCCATCCTAGCTACTCAGGAGGCTGAGATCTGAGGATCATGGTTCAAAGCCAGCCTGGGTAGGAAAGTCTGTGGGACTCTTATCTCCAATGAACCACCAGAAAAACAGAAGTGGCGCTGTGACCCAAGTGGTAGAGCGCTCACCTTGAGCTGAAGAGCTGAGGGACAGCGCCCAGGCCCAGAGTTCAAGCCCCACGCCTGACCACAAAATAAAAAAATAAAATAAAAAATAAAAATTTAGAAGCAAAGCGAGGTGTGCCGTTAGAGCTGCAGGCAGTCATGAAGACTTCAGATAGCGTGTGGCAGGAATGTTTCTTTCCCATGGCCAGCCGACAGGCCGGCGTCTGTCCCTGGAGCCCATCAGAAATGCAGCTGTGGCCCCACTGACTCCGAGCCAGAAGAGTCCGGAGTTTGGGAGAACTGAGTGACTACACCGTCACTCAGAGAAACAAGTCTCTGCTTGGACATGGCCTACTGCCCAGAGGAGGCCGGCTGGGTTGTAGACGTGTGTGTGTGTGTGTGTGTGTGTGTGTGTGTGTGTGTGTGGTGGGAGGATGGATGTGTACTGCTGTGGATGCAAATCCAGCTGTGGGAACTCTCCGCAGGTCCTGCTGGTTGCTGAGACAGAAGAGGGCCTTGCACACCTTGCCCACTGCTCAGCAGCGCTGCACTAGTTTGGAGGAAAAGGAAATTTTGCTTCTGGACACAGCGAGCGGCAGGGCCTGCGGCTCTGGGGCTCGGCCCCATCTGCGCCCCATCTGCGCGGCGCCTGGGGAGTTAAACTACTTGGGTGCCTTTCATGGCAGAACTTAGGCACATTCAGGAGCCTTTTGAATACTAACTCCATTCTTTTGTTTCCTCACACCACATGCAGTTTGTCTGCCTCTGGACAACGTGATTTACACTTAATCTGTAAAAGACAAAGCCATCCTGAGTCCTCCAAAATACACGCAGGAAGCCAAAGCAGACGTGGCTGCAGCAGCTTTATTGCAATCTGTTAAAATCAGCATCACAGTTAAATATTTATGCATAATCTATAACACAGCTGTTTCAGAAGCAGTTAGGACATTTAACTAAAAATAAAAAACCAAACGTCAACACAAAGCTGTAAGGATTATCTGGAACCGAAATTATTTACAGTGAAACATTTAGGGTCCTGATTCACAAAACTTAGTGCATTTCATGATTTCTGGCGAGTTTCACGAAGGTAAGCAGAGAGCATGTGTTTCCAGAGAAGTCTGGAGCCAGCAGCTCTTACATGCTGGTTGGGCGGTGCGCTTTCTGGGAGCTAGAATGAGTAACGTCGCCCAACTGCGGCTGCTGCATGGGATTTGAAATTGTAATTACACAGCAGCAACCAGAACGGGCCACAGAGCAGAGCCCAGGCCGCGGCTCACAGCGGTCTGTGATCTCCCCGCCCAGGCCGCTGTGAGCAGGTCTCAGGGATCTCCCCGCCTTTTTTGGTGAAAAGCAAAACTAAAACAAAATCGGCCCCTCCCTGCAACTCTGGGTTAGATTCTCTTTCCTTCCTACAGAGTCAGACACAGTAAGTGAATCAGCACATTTAAAGAAAGAAGCAAAGTTCCTTGTATGGTGGCCAGAGTGAAGTGGGTTTTTCTTCATAGGTCAAAGCCTGGGCAGGGTGACCAAGAGGCCAGCTAGTCTATGGCCAAGAAAAACGTGCCAGAGAGGCCAGGAAGCCAAGGTTACCCCAGAAGAGCTGCAGGGTACCTCAGGACTTTGTCTTCAACATAAACTAACAGGAGGAAGTGTTACCAAGAAAAAGCAATACTAACAGGAAGTGTTACTGAGATAAAGCGATACATTCAGTGAATCAGGTGCAGGTAGTCTCCGAAGGAACTTTTACAGTAAACACTTTCAACTCTGGAATGCCAGCACTGCACGGTTAGCACACAGGACGCCGACAAAGCTGCGGTGACGGGAGCGCCTCCCGAGCACGGGATCCAAATGCACAGGTCGGTCCACAATGACTTCCGAGACAGGGTTATTAAAATACATTGTTAATCATAAAAATACTTTACTATATACACGTACACGTAGAAACTACACGCCTACTGAAGGAGGCCTCTGGCCCACGGGGCCAGGCCAGGCAACACAGCAGGGCTCTTGTTTGGTCTTCGACACCTGAACGCAGGCCGAGCTGCAGAAGGGCACTTGGCCTCGGGCCCCCGGAGGGCTACTTGGAGGAGTCGGAGTCGGCTTTACTTGCGCCGTCCTTCGCTCTCCTCCTGAAAGCTGAGCCCAGTAGCTCTGGGCATTCGCACTGTTCGTTGGCAATTTGGTTACATTTCACGAGGAGACTGTAGTTCATGGCGTCCGTTACCACGCTGTCCTGCTTGTAGTCAGGATGGTTTGCGATGAACTCTCTCATCCATCGGGCGACAGTCATCAGTTGTCCTGACAAAGAAACAGAGCTGCTCAAAACCACGTCCACACCAGTCTGCAAAGCAATCACGACGCCCCGTCGGCGAGCCACGGCAGCGCTGGGAAGACGTCACTTCAATGTCAAGAATTCCTCCTTCAAAGAATGGTAGCTTGCAGGCAGGCAACAGGGACAGTTTCTAGGCACCTGTTGGATGCCAGACACATGCCCACACTACCAGCTCTTACAGCCTGAAGCCAGTGCCTGCACGAAGAGCAGGGGCCCCCATATCCAGAGGGAGGTCATGACCCCTCGGACTGCAGGGGCCTTGGGGTGGTGAGGATAGGGAAGAGGTCAGGAAGGGATGGCAGGGGGTCACCAACAGTGACAGCATCCCGGGGCGGGTACCCGCCGGGCCCCGTCAATGTGAGGGTGTCTTCAGGATGTGGCTGGGACAGAGGCACGCTGGGAACGGGACAGCCCAGCGGGCGGCCATGGAGCCCAGGGCACAGCTCCAGGCCCGGCACGAGGCCGTGGCGTGCAGTCACCCGGGCTGGACACACACAGCGATGTGCCAACAAGCCACAGAAGAGCTCCTGACCGAGCCTGGGCGGGGCGTGCCGGAGGCCCACGGGCCGCAGAGGGAAGAAGGGGCGAGCGCACTGCATGGGATCATGAAGGAACTCCGCGGTGCAGGGACTCACGCGGGAGGAAAAGGAAAAGGGCTACCGTACCCGATGCTCTCTTCTTGATTAGCTTTAGGTAGTTGAGAATGCTACATCTGGTGTCCACATCCACTTCCATGTTCTCCAGGTAGGAGTTGAGGATGGGGATGAGGCCGGGGAACACGCCTTCCTGGGAGACAGGGCAGTGTCAGCCCCACGCCGGCGTGGGGAGAGGCGGGGCCCCGCCCGCCCTCCCTGCCTCCCTCCCTACCTTCCCGTTGATGATGGTGTCGATGCTCATGAGGCCGTACTCCTCGGCCGCCAGCTCCGCGCTGCTCTGTGCCTTGCCACAGCCGTCCACCACGGCGTGGCCGCCTGCTGAGCGGAGGGGAGGCATTAGAGGCCGGCCTGGCCTGCTCGCGCCGGAAGCCAGGGGCGGGTCATACCTTTGCAAATGTCTTTCCGGAAATAAAACATGCCCTGTAAGACGGCATCTCGCCTCTGTGCTGTTTTCATGTTTTCGTCAACCTAAGAGAAAAAGAGAATCACAAACAAGCCAGGACACTTGATCAAACAAAGGTGCCATCTAGAGCCGAATCCCACACCGGAGGCCAGCCTGGGCCACGGCCAGGTGCGGCGCGGGGCACAGCAGAGCCACCACCACCAAACGGAACTCCAGGAATTCTTTTAGTCCTTCCTGCCTCCTGTGGTACAGACTGGGCGATGGCTGGGGGCACCGTCAGCAGGACCTTCCCACCCCCATCCTGAACTGAGGGCCTCTAGGAAATACAGCTTAGGCTCAAGAGGAAGACCAGGGTGATGGGAGAAGCCCCAGAGGGTAAATAACCACACCGAGCGAGAGGAAGAGCGGAGGACGCGCATCCACGCCAACACCGTGCCCTCCCGAGCCGTGGCACGGCGTGGCCTCACCTTGGACAGAGGAATGAGGAAGTCCAGCTTGTAAGACAGGATCACCCTGGTGAGCAGCACCACAAACACCACATAAGCTGAGTTCTCAAAGTCTGTTAACTGCACCTAGACATGCAGAAACTGGACACGTTAGGACCAGCGCTGGCCCCGGCCCTCCCCTTGGGCCTCCTGCCTGATCAGGCTGGAAGCTGCTGCCAGATCTGCTCAGGGATCGTCCCATCGGCCTGGCTCCGCCCTCCCCCGGAGCCTCTGGGGGAGAGCTTAGGGGCAGATGAGCAGCGAGGTGGCAGCCCCCCACTTCCCCAGGCAGCACTGCATCTCACCTCCATGGGCCGGAATTCCACTCTCCAGCCGATATCCGAGTTTGGAGGAGGAGGCTTAAATCTCATCGTCTGCCAGTTTGTGGACTGAATATTCTACGAGAAGAAAACACGCAGAGGATGAAACAGCTTTGTGTATTTAGGAAAGCATCCGTGTTGATGCCCGACGCGTGTGCGCCCACACACGCCAACGGTGTGGTGTGGCACCCCTGAAGGTTTTCTTGGGTGTGACCTGGCGGGTTAGGAGACCGCGGCCCGTGTGTTTGTGTCTGCAGCCTGGAGGTCTACTAGGCCTTTTGTCATGCAGCATGTGTTTGAATTTTTCTTCACCAGGCAAACAAGGTAAAATACTGAACAAAAATGTGTAGGCTTGAGGAAACAAGCTGTAAGCATTTTTAGAAAGGGTACTTGAAGCCAATTTTAATTCCCTGTTCTTCACCGTGGGAGCGCAGCCGGTGGAAGGCATGAGATGTGTAGTGCCACCGGCCCCGGGGGACAGTCTGGTGCTGGAGGGGAAACGCATTCGAGACGAGGAGATACCTCGAAGTGGTCGGACTCGTTGGCATCATCCATGTGTATCTTCTCTTCAAACAGGGTCAGCGGGTCTCTGATGAAGAGGTGGGCAACATGCTGGGCCAGGAGGTGATCGATGCCTGCAAGACAGACCAGGGGCTCCCGGCAGAGGCCAAGGCACCACCTGCTCTGGGCGCATGGTCTGAGGAGAGGCCTCCAGCGGCCTGGGAAGATGGGCCGTGCGGGATCCGCGGCCTGCCCAGGACTGTCCTGCAGGCGCTGGGAGGGGTCAGGGGACCCCCGCTACCTCCACAGCGCCTGCGTGGCCACGGCGGCCTGCATGCAGAGCTCCAGAACCAGCTCCTGCTGCTAAAAGTCAACAACACCCCAGGTATTGGGAACTCGAAACCTTAGGAACAAGCCGCCTCCTAAGGAAAGTTAGACGTTACATGAAAACGGAAACCAGACCAGGGGTCAGCGAGCCTTCAGTGGCTCTTGGAGGAGCCCGGGACTCACCTTCCTTGAGGAGCTGCTCGTAGATCCCCTTGTCTATGGTCAGGTCGATGTCGTTGTACTTCTCCCCACACTTGGACAAGTAGCTGTCTATGGAATCGTACCGCGACTTACTGATCCTGTAGTTACTGGTCTTCAGTGGCTAAACATAAAAAATACAATAAATGCCACTAATATGATCTGGAAATTAAAACCCCAAGTAAGGACGTAAGAACACTTTATACTAATAGTGTAAATAGTGTGATTAGTTCTATTCAGACAGCGGTGAACACTTGAGTAACTGCCAAAGGACCAGATCAGAACAGCCTTGGCCAAGACCGTTACAACCACCGTGGCCACTTTCATTTATTTATTTTTTTTTTTGGGTCTGGTTGTGGGGCCTGAACTCTGGGCCTGGGCACTGTCCCTCAGCTCTTCAGCTCAAGGCTAGCACTCTACCACTTGAGCCATAGCAGCACTTCCAGCTTTTTTCTTTTTTGCTTATGTGGTGCTGAGGAATCGAACCCAGGGCCTGGTGCATGCAAGGCAAGTGCTCTACCAACTGAGCCACCTTCCCAGCCCACCGTGGCCACTTTCAAAACACCCAAGGCCGTGTTCCAGCCCGGGGATCTCAGCAGGAGCTGCGAGGATATGCCCAGCCAGGGGCACAGCTGCCAGGATGGCCAGCGATGCGTTCCTGCAGCATGCAGAGGGCTTGGGGAACTTGTCTCCACCTTCCCCCCCCCCCCACTGGCCCGCTGTCCTCCCCACCTCCAGTCCTCGCTCCTCCCGGGTCCGGTCGTCCACAGAAGCAGAGATGACCCCCCAGCGGCAGTCGATATCTGACACGTAGCCTCGGTAAAACGGAGAGGCAGCACTCAGGGCCATCTGTGGACACAGGAAGGCCACTCTGCAGGCTGCCACACACTCCCGCGCTTAAAGCAGGCTCCCGGGACTCACCCACTGGGGACGGTCCTAACCCTAGGACTCCACCCACGTCCTTCATCATGACCGGAGAATGGCCACACGAGACACGTAGTGAACATTTTACCAGCACGGTAACTCTACAGCATAGTTCCTGAGCTCCATTAGCTCTAACTCTGCATCCTTTTAAATCCGTTCACTTTTGAATGAAGCCTCAGCTGATCCTCACTAGCACACTTGGCAAATCCTGCCTACGCGGCCTTTTCTTAGGATGTATTTAAAATAGGGTATAATTCTACTTACGACAATTGGGCAGATAGTGGCCAACTGATCATAAAGGTATCTGGCCTCAGATATGCTGCAGGCTTGGAAAGTCACCTGTTTAAGAATGCACATGATGGACAGGTCATTAGCATGTGTCCCAAGCCATCAGGCCTGCCGCGGGCGAGGGCTGGAGGAAAGGAGGGGAGGGGAGGGGAGGGGAGGGGAGGGGAGGGGAGGGGGGCGGCCAGCGATGGCTGTGCTCAATGCATGGGCTTTGTTTAAAAGCTGTTCTTGGTGAGGTGAACTAGAATCAGCCCTTAACCGTGCCCCTCTTCTTGGTTAGCTGAGGCTTATTTAAACTTCAGTACCACAGGGATTTGGCGCTGCTGAGGACAGTTTTAAAGAACCCTGGCGATGGTCTGGTGATGGCCTGGAGTCGGGGGGCCAGTGCACCTCCATCTGAGAAACAGCAGGCTGTGGATGCTGGCCGGCTGGCCGGGGAGGGTGGCCCGGGACAGGAGAAGCCAGACTCGCAGGCTTGTGAACCAAGACCTCTGAGCGGCTGCGCTTAGTGCTGGCACCCGGAGAAGTCTGGGGTGACCACCCAGGAAAAGAAATATGAGTTCTCAAGGGAAGGAACTCGCCCGTGGGCATGGCGAGGGTTCCCCCAGGACTGTGTGGCGAGACCTGGCATCTGCTGCTGACCAGCCATGTCTGAAGCTCATGAAGCAAAGAGGACACCGGGGAGAGCGTGGGGACACTCGAATTCTGATCCAAAGGTGCTCGTGAGGCCTGACACGCACAAGGCCTGACTGTCCTCCAGACGCACTGACGGTGGGTTTGGCAGAAGCCAAGTGCAGCAGAGCCCAAGTGGAGAGGCCAGGGCCTCTCTGTTCATTCAGCCCTATTGTGACTGTAGATACTGTAGTATTGGGCGGGGGTGGGGGGTGGGGTGGGGTGGGGAGAGTGGGGGGGAGTTTTTCACGATAAGCATTTTGTTTTCCAGTGCTTTGATTGGCTGCTCTTAGATGTTCTAGGATACAACAGTTTATAAGCAAATCCTGGAAAAGTCAACCCTAGAAATGACTGCTTAAGAAAAGTAGCAACTGGAATGTGATAGTTCAGTTTGCAACAGTAACTTGTTATTCTAAATAAATTTAGTAACTGCTTTCCTTATTCTAGAGCTGATATAGGCGACAGAACAGATGATCACTGTGGCTAGAGGGAAAGGAGCAAACCAGCTCTTGCCCTGGAAGAAGGGCATGCGTGACGAGTGGGCTGGCCTGGACACGCCACACGCGGAAGGGGCGGGGCCAACGGGAAACGGCATCGAGGCACACGTTAAAAGGCTGGGCCCGTTCTGAAGCCCTTAGGATAACAAGCCATGAGCTGACTGCTCACTAGATGAGACCTAGGCAGTCCCACAACAGTACGTTGTACTTTTCTCTTTTGAGATGGTCTTGTTATGCAGCCCAGGATGGCCTGAGCTCCCAATCCTCCTGCCTCAGCCTCTCCCAATACTGGGATTACAGGCATGCACTATCACACCTGGCTTAATAGTTGAGAATTACAATGTGAAAAGATACTGTTTGTTTTGAATAGTAAATCTTTACATTTTTAAAGTAAAACTTAAAAATTACTTTGAAATTACTTCTTTCCCCTATAGTTTCTATTGTTCTACGAGATACAGAGCACAGAGTTCTGTAGTTATTTGTAGATTTCGTTGCATTTACAGCATTTTACATTGCCTGTATTTGTGACAGAAAAGTCTGTGTTCATGACATGTTGTTGGAAAATTAGCACTAAATTTACAAGGCTTAAGAGAAATGTACCTTCACCACCAAATGGTGGGTCAGGTGCCACTGGAACTCACTTCTTTGCAGCGCTACAGTGTCCAGGGAAGGAGGCCCTCCCCCTTGAGAGTGACTGTGTTACTGCACAAAGAGCGTCTGTGGGAGAATAGCCCTGCCCTTGAGGAGCGTGTCGGAGCGACTGGTTTAGCACTCAGTCAAGAGAGGGACAGGTGCTCCGATGCACCTGCAGTCCTAATGCCATAACGAGCTTTGTAATGAAAACAAAGTCAATAATGCAGCTAATGCCAAGAGTTCTCGTTTTGAATTGTGACTTTTCCTAAGGAAACTTACGGCCCTAAGTTTCTTTTGAAGCCAATACAGCTTTTACTACCAACATGTCAAGAAAACAGAGAAAAAAATTACCCTGTCATACTGCATATAAACAAGTCAGTGTGGAAATAGGTGGCGTGGCCTTCACTTGGATTACGTTTTTGGAGGGACTCTGCAAGCAGGCGTGCGCAGAGGCTGCGGACCCTGTATGGGAACAGGATTCCCCTGATGTCCTCTTGAAGTGCTGGGATGGCACGCTCATGGCACTGTCCCCAGCCTGTGGCTGTGTGCAGCTCCACATCCAGCCGTCGGCTGAGACGGAGTCTCTTGAACTTTCATGCTTGGGCTGGCCTTGAATCGTGATTCCCCTTGACTCTGTCTCCTGAGAAGCCAGGACTACAGGCTTCAGTGCTGCGTCTAGTTCCCCAAGGACAATTTCTAATCAGCTGAAGTCGGCAGAACAGACTCTCTGATTTTAAATTCTCAATTTGAAAATTTACAAATTATACAGTTTCCACACAATGATTTTAATCAAATGACAGCTCGTAACAGATACAGCTATTAATAAAGGAAATGAAGTAAGTCTGAGCTTAGAGTCAGGCCTAGAAGGGCCCTACTGTAAGCCCTGCTGTTAGCCACATGGGAAGAATGAGGAGCCCCAGTGAAGGGAGAGGGAGGTGGTGCGCGCGGCAGGCCTCGCTGGCCGGGGCTCTGGCCTTCCCCCGTGTGGTGTGTGTGCCTGCCGGCAAGGCCACTGCGAAGCATTTATCCTTCCTCCATCACTAGGTGGCTTTGCCTGAGTAGCCAAGTCTGAAGTCCCTTCTATCACAAAACCACTGGAATACTTCCATGAAGAAAGAACTTCAGTAGCTGCCATTGTAAGTGCTCACAGAAATCAAGATCTGCCCGTGTCAAACAGCTTCACTAGCCTGCCACTAATGAGCACTAAGAAGAAACTACGGACCCCACCTGTGGTGATCTGGGGTTCTAAGTCAAAAGACAGCTTCAGCTTCAGATGAACTTACTAAACAACCTTGTTTCAAGCCCCTCTGTTGAACACCTTCATAGTAACAAAAGTATTTTAAAAAATAATCTAATTTGTGGGGCTAGGAAGGTGGCTCAGTGGTAGGGTGCTTGCCTTACATGCAGAAGACCCTGGGTTCAATTCCTCAGCACCACATAAGCAGAAAAAGCCAGAAGTGGTGCTGTGGCTCAAGTGGTAGAGCGCTAGCCTTGAGCCGAAGAGCTGAGGGACAGTGCTCAGGCCAGAGTTCAGGCCCCACGACTGACAAAATAAATAAATAAATAAAATCCATTTTCTTTTCAGAAAGAATCCTATCTACCCCCCATCACCTTAATTCAAATGCAATTTTTAAAGCAGGTTGGAACCGGTCAGAGTCCACACAGCGGACACCGTACCTGAAGGCAGCAGTTGCCCATCCCAAACCCCATGGCATCCATGTAGATGTGGTCGGGCTGGGCCGCCCGGGCAGCCTCCTCGTCAGCAAATGCCTCCACGAATGGAGATGGGGTGTTCTTGTCCTTAAATACTGCGTTGTGAACATAAAAGGGAAGGATGTGGTTAAGAGTAAGGACTCAACAATGCAATAAGCCCCCCCCCCGTCCCCCGCCTTCCCCCCCCCAGCTCCCCTCACCTTTGTAACTTACTTGGTACATTGATGACAACCTTTTCTCCTCTCCTGTGCCGGATATTTCTTGTTAGGGTACTAAAACAGACAACCAAACTTCATAAATACCCTCCAAGAACCACCATGCAGAAGAATTTGACGACACAGAGATGAACTGATGTAAGTCCTATTCAAATGACGTGGAGACAGTCCACAGACCGTGCGCAAGTTCCAGGCACTGAGATGCCTTGGGAACGTCAGCCGTGCGAGACTCTGTTCCGGGATCCCCCAGGAAGAACCACCCCTGTCCCAGTCCACGGCACCAAGCCAAGTCTTGAGCACTCAGGCCCGCCGCGGTGGGCTCTCTCACGATGACTTTAGGTGAATCTAAGTGCGCACTCTGCAGTTGCATCTTGCATACACTTCTCCCGCAAGGGCTCTGGTCCACTCAGCTTCTACAGCTCCTCCACTAGAAGCCTGCTTCACCTCACGCCAGGCAAGAGCACTCTACTTTCTCCAAGGAGATGTCTGGTGCTGCCACCTTCTGTTACCTATCTGTCACTGTCTCTCTTCTTACGGCTAAAAATGTTTATTTCACTTTCAACACAACTCTGTGTTACCTCCAAAAAATACTCAGAAACTGAATGAACACTGCTGAGTTTCAGCACCCCTGCCTGAGATCAGGAACCTTTGCTCAGGATGGGTGCGCACGCAGGCACAAAGCCAAGCTCGAGCCAGAGAGGTCCTGAGCTAACAGCTTGGGTAGTTAATAGAACAGAGGAAAAACTACCTACTAAATGCACCAGGAGCCGAATACATTCTATGGCAGTGTGATGGTATGTGTACTGAGATAAGTAGATCACAGAAGCTACAAAAGGGGAAAAGATTTAAGGAATCTGCTCAGCCACAGGAGGACAATGCCAGTCTGACTTTCAAGGTGACTTGGGAAATAGGCAGGTTTGGGTGTGAGAAGCAGTCATCCAGTAGCTGTGGCCCCTGTGTCTGTGAGCAGAGCGTCTGCTGAGGGGGTCAGGAGGGGGTGTCACACTCACCTGAAGCGGGGGTGCTTGTTTATTGCTTCATCTGGGAAGAAGAGGGACTTGGAGGCGCCGCCTTCCACGGGGTTGGGTTTGTACTCAGGCAGTGTGAACCCAGGGCAGCCTAATCTACAACAAAGCGAAGAACTGAACAGATGGTGTTCGTCTTGGGTTTGAGCCGCCTGTGGTCTTGCTGTGTACGAGTGTCTGTGACCATCACCGCATGGTGGCGTCCTGAGGGTCATCTCTGTGACCACCACTCTGGTGTCACACAGTCCCCACGCCCTCACTGACCAGGAGAGCACAGGATCTCTGAGGACTGCTGCCTGCAAGTGATGTCCCTGGTTCCCCACCCCCTGCCACGCCCCCCCATGGCTGAGGCATGCTCTTTCCCCACTATGAGCTTTCTAGTCTCTGCTGACCCGCTTTCTGAGGGGCGCCTGTGCATGTGGACAGGGTTCATCATCCCCTCCGCAGGCCTCCTCAGAACCTGCCCTGAACCCAACCCCCTCTCCCCTGACCTCAGCGGGGAGCTAACCCAGAGTGCAGACTCCATGCCCGCTTCCCATTCCTCCTGGCTTTGCTCCTTCAGCCACCCCGGTTAGCAAGTGGGGTCAAGAACAGGCTTGCCGAGAGGGGTCCAGGGCTCTCGGCAGGCTCCGCTCACCCGCCCACACCTGACTTCAAATCTCTGCCTTGCACATGGGGAAGCACCTGCTGGCTGGCTGGCTGCCGCCTGGGGACACCTGGAGCTGGAGCCTTGTCCGGAAGGCTGCTGTCAGCTAGACGGGACATCACCTGGGCCTGTGGCCACAGGAAACAGCCAGACTGGGGCCAGGCAGAGACTGGCATGGCTGTGAGGCAAGGGTGGCAGGGTCTCGGTCCTCCACCACCCCCTGCACAGCCCCAGACCAGCCAGGAGCACTGGCGTTCCCGTCTTAGGCTAGTTTAGTGGACCAGTCATGCGACTTGTTCCGAGCTTTCCCCACTAGAGAGTTCATCCTTCTGACACAACACAACTGCCACCCATGGCAGACGGGACACTACTGATGCAGTATTGGGGTTTGAACTCAGGCCTCACACGTGCCAAGTTGGTGCTCTACCATTTGAGCCACTACTCTGGCAGCCAGCCCATTTTTTTCAAGAGCAAGTACTCCGTGTAGAGCTCTTTTCAGCTGATGGGTGACATAGTAAGATTAACCCAAATACTTTATTTTCTGGGCAGAAAGTTCACAGGGTATCAGTACTATATACTCTTAAATGATGAAATACAAAAACAGTCTGGTTTGTGTCACAACCTCTATCCTCTTTTAAGTTGCTAAGTGAAATATATCATGCTCTTAATGTTAAATGGAAAAAGGAAAATGTGAAAGATTGGATTTTCAAGTTCACTAGAAGTCAAATGAACTCTTCAGCCTTCGTGTTTGCTTTTTGTTCCAGTGTTTCTCTCAAGCGGCAGCCATGCCCGCCCCCCCCCCCCAGGATTCACTTGCTTTTTTCACTTCCACCACACACTCACAGTGTCCCTGCTCTGCACAGTGATCTTAGGTTGCACAGCACACTGTGGCACGCAACCTTCCAGGCCTGCCAGGGCTTGGAGGACCAGGTCAGGTTAGCACACAGGGGTGGCGTGGCCTCTGTGCCTGGCTCTCCAGCATGGCTGCTAGGACATGCTGGCATGGAACTAACCTGGGGAAGGACGTGATTGTGCACAAGGCCTGGTTTTCTCCCAGCACTGAAGTGGCCTCCTGCCGCCGCTTCCGCATGTTGTCCTGGACTGTGTTGAACTCGGACATGGTCCCCCCGTAGGGCTGTCCCGGAGTCCCCTCGATCATGTAGCTACCGTACTCCGGCCGCCAGAGGGTAGGGTGGCTGCGGGAGAGAAGACGCAGTTTCATCTTATTTTTTAAAGTTTACTTGATTGTTCTTATAAAGGTGCCGTACAGAGGGATCACAATTACATGAGTCAGGGAAAGAGTCCATCTCCTTTCTTTCATACAGTGTTCTGTTCCCTCTCTCTCTCCCAGTCCCTCCCTCCCGTCTTCACCTACAAGTTGCAGAGTTCCCTCTCATCTGCGTCCAGTGAGCTCCACAGCTGCACTTTTTCACCTTAGTCTTTTGCTACAGCATTTTGGGGTCTGCGTTAGGACTGGGGGCATGGCTCAAGTGGTGGCATCCCTGACTGGTAAATTTCAACCTCAACACCACCACCATCGTTACTACCACCAAATCTAGAATTTGCTTACAAAAACGTAAGGCCATGAGGTATAAATGAAGCCAAGGACTCCGAGGCTGCTGATTCTCCATGGTTCTTCAAGTGTATAAGGACTGGCAGGTATTAGGTCTAACATACTTAGAAAATATTTAATAATGGTTTATGTTAAATGTAAGTAGAGTTGATGTTTAGCTTATTGTACTGTATCACTGTAGTAATACATTCAATCTCACCAACTTGGAGGCTTGCACTGTTATTATCTATACTTCACGGATGAGAAACGGAGGCACGGAGAGGTTAAGCCAGCCTGAGGCTGCTCAACCGCTGAGTAACCAGTATTTGCAAGCCAGGCAACCTGGAACCTTAGCTGCTAGGACACCCTGCCTTCTACAAGTCTCAGAAGCAGCTCTGCTCTGCGTAGCTCCAAGATCTAGAAACTCAGAATGAAGGCTTACTTCGGATTTGTCCTTTCCCCTTTCTCTTGCAGAGTTTCAAGAACATCTTCTCCAGACAGGACCAACTGCACTTTTTTATTTTCATGATCAAAAGATACCAACATGTATTCCACCTATTGAAAATAATAAGGGTGAGAATGATGAGCATCCCCAGACTCCAGCACCGCAACTTCTGAAACACAGGGAGGGAGATGTGAAGGCTAGGAAAAACCCGGTAACTAGAGAGAGTCACGTCTGCTTACCCAACAACACCCCAGGGCTCATTTGCATAGTATGAAAACCTGCAGAAGCCAGCGTTTGAGGGCCAGAGTGCCTTCCTCAACCCTCTCCCCCATCTTAGGACTACCCCCAAAGAAGCATCAGGGTGCCTGGTGACAAAGTCTACTTCAAAGGAGTTGGATTTCAAGCAGGATGGTGTAAACTGCTATGGTAAAGAAGTTGTGTTTTAGCTTACTTCTTCATTTATCTTATTATTAGAAACAGTTATCTGGGAACACAGGCCAAGCAGGTTACAATTACTGGCACCTGAGTCTTTTATAATCCTACTACAAGTCCCAATTTTGGGGAGCTCTACTTGGAAATACAAATGTGGAGAAACTAGAGCTCTCGATAATTTAGTTTTGATATATCACAAATAATTTATCTTCCCAGCTCTGAAACTGTGATTTTTACAACTCACAGCAACAGTGCATTAATAATAACACCTGGTGGGATTCGGGGACAACTGAGAGTGACGCGCCAAAGCAGAACTCCTCTGGTAGAGAACAATTAGGACCTGCTTTTGTTTCCCTGAAATCACATTCTTTAAGTCACGAGCGTCAGCATGAATAGTGAGGGTTATGAAACCCTCCGTGACTGCAGATCCACATCCACTTTCCACATGAGCGCAGAGGTATGGGACAGGATTAGTAAGGCAAACCCTCTAACATCACCTTAGCACGAGGCACCAAGACAGTGATTTAAAGAAGGCAGACTGACGCCCCAACCAGGCAGGCCCTGATATATTTGGTTTGGCTTGTAGGACTGTAATATGGAACACACAGTACCATGACTATACTGCATACACAGATACTCCTGTAACGCGTGCAAAGGCAAGCAGTCTGGATGCAGCCCGACTCTGGCCCCGAGGCTGGGCAGGGCTCTCTCCTGGCCATGCACCTGCGCACGCCCCTTGCGTATGTGGACTGGCCAGTCTTGGATGGCATACAAGCCTGCCTGTCCTACCACATAAACAGAAATTTGAAGAGATGAGCAAAAAAAAACCCCAAAACAAAAACCTCCAATGACCTTTTATTAGTCAACTTACGAAGGAGTCTAGATTCCCACTGGAATTCAGTTCAAGAGATCTTAAGAATGCTGTCACCACTGAAGGGTGTGAGCTCCTGTAATCTCTGTGCCAATGGACCGAGAACCATCTGGGAGCCCCTGTCCCCAGTCACTGGGGGCTGCCGCTGCCTGCCGACTGCATCCCTCTGCAGATCCGGCCCTGGATGAGAGCACACGTGGTGGGCACGGAAGCTACCTGCACACGCACAAGCGGGAGCAACCTCTGTCTTCAGGTGAACATAATGAGAAAGGGAGCACCATGAATTTTTCAACACTGGATCCTAATCTTTCAGCCCATCACGTAAAAGTAGCTTTGCCTGCCCGTTTTCTAGGGACAAAGGGGCTATGAGGTTAATGCAGTAACCCAAGGTTCAAGTGCTGGCCGGGCTCTGTGCCTGTCCCCGCCTCACTCCAGGCCTGCCGGGACACCAGCTGCTAGGACCTGAGAGGATGGCATGTTGGTGAGCGAAGGTGGTGGAGGATTACAACACCGGCGATGCCAGGTAAGTGGGCAAAGTGGGCTGAGAGATCACAGAAGGTGAGGAACAACGAGTCTCTGATACTGATCTATGTCCAAGATGAGCAAGAACTGGTTGTGATTATATAGCTTTATTTCTGTTTGTCAGTGGAAATCCTTACTTCTCCAAGTCATTCTTAGCCATGAGCCAGGCACTGGCAGCTCAGACCTGTATCCCTGCTACGTGGGGGACTGAGAATGGGAGGTTTGTGGTTTGAGGCCAGTCCAGGCAGAGACTGCATCTCAATGGAAAGAAACTGGGTATAGTCCTGAGTGGCAGTGATCCCAGGTAGGACAGGAATCACAAAATAGCTAAGATGTTACCTTAAAAATAACAAGCACGGGCTGGAAGGTGGCTCAGTGGTAGAGTGTTTGCCTCGCATGCGTGAGGCCCTGGGTTCCATTCCTCAGCACCACATAAATAGAAAAAGCCGGAAGCGGTGCTGTGGCTCAAGTGGTAGAGCACTAGCCTTGAGCTGAAGAGCTGAGGGACAGTGCCCAGGCCCAGAGTTCAGGCCCCACAACGGACAAAAAACAAACAAAACAAAACAAAAAACATAAGCACAAAATCAGGGCTGGAGGTATAGCTTAGTGGTACAGTGCCCAGGCCCAGAGTTCAAGCCCCACAACGGACAAAAAAACCAAACCAAAACAAAACCACAAGCACAAAATCAGGGCTGGAGGTATGGCTTAGTGGTATAATGAGTACTTCCTAGCAAGCATGCAGACCTGAGTTAAAACCCCAGTGCTGAAAAAAAAAATCTCTCTTAGCTTAAGTTTAAAGCACAGCAAAAAGATAAAAAGCACAGACTCCCTCTGAGTTTTAATATCAGCCCAATGGATGACATTTAGAATGTTAACAAGCCACACTCCCCTTAATTAGAGAATAATCATCCGTGATCTTGTTAAGCAAACAAAACAGAGAAACATCGGAACATTACCACAGGGGAAAGAAAAACAGATCTGCTCTTCAGTTAGGCTGAGTTCTGAAGAAGCTGAGACTCTTCTGACCATTTTTCACTCAGATTTAAAGCTACTGTCAAGTGCCAGTCCTCTATCCTCCAAGTCATTCCCTGAGCTCCTACTTTTTCTAATGTTAGCGCCGCACCACTCCAGTATCCATGTTTATTTCCAATTCTAGTTAATATAAGCACCCTTTAGAACCAAACAGGATCAGACAGATTTGATTCAGTAACCTAGACAATGGGCAGTAACAAAAAGGCACAGGAAAAAATGTTCCCGCTGTGAAATACCTGAAGTCACAAGACTTACATTATGATTTCTGAGTCCTGTCTTTTCCTAAACTTCCTTCATACAACAAACAGTAAGGAGCAAAGAGGAAAAAAGAACATGAAGGCCTGTAAAACCCACCACCGATTCTAAGGATTAAAATACCCAGCAGTTCCCTCACCTGAGGTTTTGCATTCTGTAGTCTGAGTTGCCTATGGTCCCAAGGTATTCATATTTGTGAGTGTTTTGAGAGTTCACACTCCGCACAGCATTATTACAATTCTTACTAGTTATTGCTGTTGATCTCTCGGTGTCTAATTTTAGATTAAACGTCATTACAGAAAAGCAGAGCACACAGGATTTGGTACCATACATGATTTGTCAACAACTGTGGGGTGGGGGTGTCTTGGGGTGTGCCCTCCAGAGTAAGGGGGGACTACCTTGTCAGCTTTTGAGCTCTGGCTAGTGCACACATCCAAATTCTGAAAGCGCATGCTCGGCAGGCATTGTGAACAGGCTGCAGAGTTGGTTTTGTGTAATTTGCGTTTTGTCTTGGAGGCAGCAGCCACCACTGAGATCTACCTTTTCTCCACAGCACACAGGTGACGGCTCCTGACACAACCCATTTGACTCCGCCACTTCTATATAGGCCCAAGAAAAGACACCACCACTTTACAAGCCTTTCATACTTAAGTGTGCGGGAGGGGTACACCCTTCATCTGCTGGTCGGTTTACCCTACTAGAGTCAGCCGCCCACACTGAGTCCAGGACGGAGGCCCAGTCTGTTCACATGCTCTCTACAGTGTTGCTAGGAACCTTGCCTCAACAACTACATCACTCAGTGCAGGTTTGAACAGGGGAGATGCATCTTGTTCATCTGAAATCAGACCAATAGAGAATCTTAATTAAGAGCGATGTAAGAACTCAGTATAACACTGAATAAAGAGTAGACACATAGCAAAAGGTGGTTTAAAATGACAGCTAGTGTGAGTATTCTAACTTTGGTTTTGAGGTACTAAGGACTAAACTCAGGGCCTCGGTCCTGCTTTTCACTGAGGAGGGGGTTGTGACCTTCCACTCCCCTACTTTGGGCTTCCCACCATTGCTGGAAGGACAGGCAGGCGTGTGTCGAGTGTCCCTATGTGAAGATGGCTCCTCAAGGACTTTTCTTGCCTGGGCTTCTCAAACCTTGATCCTCCCAATCAAGTGGACGTGACCACAGGTGTGAGACACCTGCACCTATCGGCATTCAAACTTTTTTTTTTTTTTTTTGGTCCGATCGTGGGGCCTGAACTCTGGGCCTGGGCGCTGTCCCTCAGCTCTTCAGCTCAAGGCTAGTGCTCTACCACTTGAGCCACAGTGCCACTTCCAGGTTTTTTTCTTTTTATTTGGTACTGAGGAATCGAACCCAGGGCCTCAGGCATGCAAGGCAAGCACTCTACCACTGAGCCACCTTCCCAGCCCCTGGCATTCAAACTTTTTAAGTCATGTTAAGCATTTAAGTGGTATTCACCAGAAGTTGAGAGCGACTTACTATTCCTTCTTGAGGGTAAGAGCTTCTGGGAGCTTGGAGTTTGGAGTATGGTTAGGCATTTCTATGAAACATTGCTTAATTCTCTCCCCTAGAGGTGAAAATGGGTTACAAGAAAATTCTGAAACAATCGTTTAAATAGGGATATAGGTGGACCCATTGCAACAATGAGATGTACAAGTCGTTATGTTGAAAACGAACTTTACAACTTTGGTGGGGGGGGGAGGGTTGGGTGGGGGGGGCGGAGGGAGGATGGGAAGGGGAAACAAAGGAGGAGGCTGCAATGCTTGATAAGGAATGTACTCATTATCTTGCCCATGTAATTGTAACCCCTCTATACAGTATTTTCACAAAAAAAAAAAAAATTCTGAAACATAAGACTCAGCACTTATGAGAAAGTCCTTTGTCCATCTGTCCTGTGCCTGGCTGGGTCACCAGAATCTGGATGGAGAAAGGTCGATGAACGATGGGATGGGAAGGGTCAGATAGAAGAAGCCAAGGCAGTGCGTGGGAGAAGGGTTAGGCAGGGCAGGTCTCACGCTCAGTTCAGGGCTGATCCTCCATTCCACTGCTGGCTCTTTCCGCTGGCCTACCCAGCAGTTTTTTTTTTTTTTTTTTTTTTTGTTGGTCGTGGGGCTTGAACTCTGGGCCTGGGCGCTGTCCCTCAGCACTTCAGCTCAAGGAACGCACTCTACCGCTTGAGCCACAGCGCCACTTACGGTTTTCTAGTGGTTTATTGGAGATAAGACTCCTTCCCGGATTGGCTTTGAACTGTGATTCTCAGATCTCAGCCTCGTGAGTAGCTAGGATTACAGGCATGAGCCACAAGCTCCCGGCTACCCAGCAGTTTTGATCACTTCTCAGAACCACTCGTTGCTCTTCAGAGACCAGTTTTCTCTTTATACCAAGTGCTGAACCAGCCCACAGCCCCGGGGCCCAGGCTCTACCACTCAACAAGCAGGAGCTAGGCAAGCGTGGCATGTCCTCAGGGCTATGTATTAACTAGAAAGGCAAAACAGGGGATATGTAAATTATCTGGGTGAATATTCAAAATGGCCAAACCACTATTCGCGCACACAGTAGTCTAATTTGGTCTAGAAACTCAGGTGGGCTTCCCAGAGGAAGTGCATTAATGTAAGCTCTCGGAAGGGGACTAGGAGCTGTCTAGAGATTGCCTACAGACCCTTGGACACAAATACAGGATACCCTACCCAGCTATCCCACCAGAGGCCGCTGAGCCATGATGCACGCTGCTCCAGCCTAGTTTCCTCACCTGGAAAAACATGAACGGCTAATGGTTCTGAGGACTCTCACATTCCTACCCCGTCAAGACGCCCAACCTCGGAGAACCCACAGTGCCAGCCATGGTGCCCCATAGCCAGGCAGCGAGCGTCGAGACATCCAGATCCTAAGAGCAGCTGTGTGCGCCTAACACAGATGCAATAAAACGTGACGTGGCTTTGAATTTGGTTACTTACCTGGTCACGGCATCATAAACAAGAGCAGCATTGTTTTGGGCTCATGTCTGGGCAGTTCTGGGGCATCAGTAAAAGTACCAAGTAAAAAATTGACCGTGATTTTCCTTTGTGTTGTTTTATCTGTACAGTGATAATTTAAATTGGTAACGGTTAAAATGTGACATTAAACTGCCCTATATCACGAAAAGGAAATATTCTAGCCGTTTAAAGTGGTAGCAAATTCCTAAAACATTCAACGTATTTTGTGAAAAGAGCCTTACAATCTCCACTCCCAACATGGATTCACACCACAGGAACTACAGGGTACACTCCGGAGTAAGTCTAGAGTTTTAGAAGCAAAGTCAACAGGGCCTTGCCCTGACCTGGCCTCCTGCTGGTCCTCATGGATTTCCCACAGGACTTGGTGCTTCCTCCAATCATGCTGCCCCAGGGGGACATTCTCCCAGGCCTTGGTGACTGCCAGGAGGCAGGTGAGAAACCGAGACTTCACGAGAGAGGCTACAAAAATGGATGCCACAGGAAAGCCCCGCTGACTCTCGTGTAGGGGAGATGGGGCACAAAGAAGTCATGATGTGGAGCACCTGGACACGTGGCCATTTAGGTACGAAGTGCCACATCTGCAGATGTGCGTGCCGTGCTTTGCACACAACGCATTCCTCTGAATTGTGCTGGCTAACTTTTCTAACCTATGTTCTTCTGATTTTCTGGCACTCATGAAGGCTCTCCTACCTTGCCCCACTTAGCTGAGAAGCACGTGGGTCACCAGTGTGATGTTTGTTTTGGCCATCAGCATAATTCAGACGCTGCGCAACAGAGAAACCTGAGCCACAAAGCATTTCCTTCAAAAAAAACAAAACAATATTATAAACAGAAGTAGTTCTTACCACAGAACACCTGCACTTGAATACCACCCTGGGCTCCCAGGACAGCGAATTCCCTGGCTTTTTCCAGGGCGTCCTCCCTGCCTCTGTCCAAATGGAGGACAGGGTAGAAGGTGCGCTGGTTCCAGGACACCAGCTGCAAAAGTTGGAGCTGGAGCTGGGTGCTGGTGGCTCACGCCTGTAATCCTAGCTACTCAGGTGGCTGAGATCTGAGGATCATGGTTCAAAGCCAGCCGGAGCAGGAAAGTCTGTGAGAGTCTTATCTCTAATAAACCACCAGAAAACTGGAAGTGGTGCAGTGGATCAAGTGATAAGAGTGCTAGCCTTGAGCTGAAGAGCTGAGGGACAGCACCCAGGCCCAGGGTTCAAGCCCCATGACCGACCAAAAAAAAAAAAAGTCGGAGCTGGGCCTGAAGGGTCAGAACCATCAGAGCCTCTGCAGTCACCAAGTGTAAGAGCACCTTAGCCCGGGCTCTCCACCTGGATGCTACAGCCAGACAATCATGGTTCTCTGGTACCATGTCTACACATCAGGTTCTCCTAGTGCCAGAGACTTCTAGGGGAAACAGAAGAAAGTCAAGGCCTTAGTTCCTAGGAAGAAATCACTCAACAAAGATGGTGATGGAAAGTCCTTGCTACACAGCCTCTGAGCCAACACTAAAAAAGGGACTGTAACCCCACAAGGCCATCTGTGCTCACGGGGCCCGCTTGTGTTCACAGACCGGATGGCACTGGTCCAGGGCCCCATTTACCATCACCCCAACACCATGAGGATCTGAGCGCAGAGCCTTCCTTAATCTCAGCTCAGCGAGGCAGTACAGGGCCCCAATCAGGCAGGAACCGGTTCTGAATGTTACACGGGACCCAATCAACAGAGTCGTTCTAAGCTGCTCAGTAAGGTGTGGAAGATTCTGACTGGCTAATTAAACTCGGTCCCTGCATGTCTGAAGTCATACTGAAGGACAAAGGTCTCAAATAGCTTGGTCAAATGCCTGGCTTGGGGCTCACCGGTCCTAGCCGCTAAGTATCGAGTGAGTTCAGCCTGGCTTTCTTATAAAGGCTGGTCCTGACTTCCTCCACAGGCTGGCCTGCCCGCAGCAGCAGCAGCAGCAGCAGCTGTTGCAGCGTAGAAGGGAAGGCACTCAACCTGTGGACTGAGACTTTTACCAGGCCCATGGTGGTGCCTCCTGCTGCCGAGAGCTCTGGCGCCCGGAGGGGCTGCAGGCCGCCAGGAGATGGTCTGAGATGCGCTTCCACGCCGACCCCATCTCCTCGTGTGCTCTCCCTTCTTTTCCTCCCACTGCCACCTCCTCTCTGGTGGGAGCTCTTCCTCTGGCTGGTATGGACCCCAGCACCAGATACAACACCCTGACCTCTGCCCTCCTCACTCTTTGCGAGAGTACTGACTGGTGCCCCTTTAGAACATATGCTGTCTTACAAATTTTTATGAATGGAAGTGGGAATCTAAAAGTAGTTAAAGACAGCAAACATACTTGCACTTCTTATCAGGGCTTTGGACTTTATCAGTCATTTTGTTTAGCAGGAGTTACAACAAAATTCTAATACTCTTAAAGATGCCCGCGCTGGCTTTTCACAGGTCCTTCTATTTCTGAATCACCTGACTTCCTGCAGCGTACCCTCCGCTGGGACGAGGGAACTGTGTGTAAGGTAAGCCGTCTCTGGGGAAGGGCTTGAGCTATGCTCCAGGGAGTGAAGTGTATGAACTTTGTGCTCAGAGAACTTTTGTTGACTTCCTAGTTCTTGCTGTATTGAGCTGCGGAGTCAATAGGTAACAAGCCCTAGATATAATAGGCCAGGGCCCCGGCACGCACACTGGTTTGGTAGAGTCCAAGACTGTTCAGAAGGGGAAATGAAGAAGTGCATCCACTGACCCTCTCGGGCTGTGTCTGAGACTCAAAGAGCGCTCAGAGAATAAAGTCTACAAGGAATTCCTTCCATGTTCACTTTCTCAACTTTAAGGTCACTGCTGTAATCTAGACTCTTCTACAACACTTCAGAGAGGCACAGCCAGCGTTCACAGGTTCTTCAAGCTGTGTCCCACCTTTGGGAAACTCTGGAAACTCCAGTTCATGACTCTGTGGTCGATTTAAACATGGCTAAGCCATATTCCAGATTCTTAAGTTTCCAGGGAAATGGTCATGGAGTTTAATTCTGCTGAAAACAACCATGGTTCTGTATCTGCATGAACAGTTATGCAACTGGGAACATCTGTTTTGGGAGTTCTTTTGCAATCTCACTGTGGAAAATTAGTTCAACCACCAAATCCTGACAGAACAATCAAGAAAACACAATACTGGAAGCTCTCTAACTAGAGTAGGACTATGGCCGTACCAACTTGCTGAGGAAAGATCAATTCATATATCAAGTTTTCAGTTACCCATAAACATGTACCAAAAACAAGCTCTTAGGGCTGACCGAGTCTTTGCCTAGCATGTGCAAGACCTCAGGCTGGGTTAGATTTCAAAGGCTCTATCAGTCAGTCACAAGCATGTACCGAAACTGGTTTTGCTCTTTCCCAAATTCCTATACATCCAAGATGTCTCCAGGGTTCCCAGGCCTGCCCACGTGGCCCCCACTGAGCCCACACATCACTCTGCTCCTGGCCGCCCCTCCACCTGGGGGAGACCCCAGGGATGGCTTCATTCCAGGCCTCACTTCCCCCCTGCTCCTGCACAGAGTTGTGTTGCACTCCTGTCCCTCAAGTGTGTGTCTCCAGGCCCCGAGGCACACCTGCTCTTCCCTGCTCTGATGATCTCACCTTCCAGACACCACACAGCGGCTCCCACGCGCCCCACTGCTGGCTGCTGCTGCTCCTTCACGAGTGCCCAACTCCTTAAACTAGAGGCTTTCAACTCTCAAGCCAGTCCCCAAGGGCCATCCCCTGACAGGGTGCTTACTCACACAGTCCTCTGTGCTAGAACCTGGGGAAGATAGAGCATATCTACTACCAAATACCCGCAATCCCACAGTCCTACGTCCTGGGGCTTGGCTGACCCTATTTTATTCTCCAAGCCTAAACTATATCCTGCAGTGCGGAATCTGTCCGTAGTGACCCCACCTGTTCCATAAAGACCCTTGTCCCAACACCACCTCTCACAGGCCTACTAGAAAGTTCCTTAAACACTGGACTCTGTTAGCCTTCCAAGCCTTATTCTCTAGCCAGTCCGATTCTTGCTTTCCCAAATGCCAAAGCCACAGTCACCAGCTTCAGGCACCTGCAGTGTCTCCTGTGTACAAGCCCTTGCCTTCTCTACCTTCCCTTAAGATCTTACCAGAGTCCCACCTGCTTCAGGAAGTGGACTCTTCTTACCACTCTGGGGTCTCACTTTCTCTACCCACTGAATTCTTCAAGAACAGAGAGCTTCTTTCCTTTCTCCTCCCTCTCTCATCAGTTTCATATTGCCATATACAGGTGGCACGCAGTAGAGGCCTCCTAATGGCAAAGTGCTATACTCCACTATGAAAATAAAGCTTTTCATGTTTTGCCACATGCAAGTGAAACTTAAGTTTCAGTTTTTCTGAAGTAAACAATTAGGAATCTTATCTTGTTATAGAGAAGCTGTAAAGCTCAAAGACAACATTTCTGAAATCTACCACGTACGGCTGTACAGTGGGATTACCTTTCCAGAAGCCACTGGAGCATGCTGTTTCAGGAGAATGCTGAAACTCCACAGGTAACAGGGTAGAGAAACAAATCCTAACATTTCTCATATGCATATCCTGATGTTCCTAAACTGAATGGAATTTAGAGCACTCTGAAACAGCTAAAACTGTGAAAAGCGCTTGCCTAGCAATAAGGCCTTGAGTGTAATATCTAGTACTCAAAAAAACAGTTAAAGAACAAAACTATAAAATTCTCTAGATAATGTATCTGCAAGCACATAATTGGAAGCCAAATTAGGGGCTTTTGTTTGTCTTTGCAGCATTGGGGTTTGAACTCAGGATACTGCGCGCGTAGAAGGCTGCATCCCACCACCTGAGCCATTCTTCTGGCCATGGGAACTTTTCTGCCTGGGACTGGCCTCAAACAGATCCCAGATCTCAGCCTACAGAGCAGCTAGAGTTACAGGTGGGAGTCACCAACGCCTGGCAAATTATGTTCCCCTTTCCTCCCCCCTCACCCACTTCTTTTTAAAAATTAGTCTTATACATGAGAATGTAGTCCAAAGCTTTGTGTCTCAGATCACAGAACTTCTGAGAGAAGGGCTTTCATAAAATATAAGCAAACTTTCAACATACTCAAGTCACAGAACAGAAAGTGACACTAGTGAAAACATTAATAACATAGGGGCAAAGAACATAATCTAGAAAACTTGGCTAATGCAGGAGGCTGAGGCAAGAGGATCTTGAGTTTGAGGCCAGCCCGGGCTATCTATCTAGTGAGACTCAGCCTCAAATGCAAAACAAAGACCCCAAGATCTGTGAGGTACCTCCTCAGCAGTCCATCAACATTTGAGGCCAGGCCAAGTGTGTCCTCACTAATGAGACAGAACAAAGCATAATGTGGGGTAATACACTGAATGCACGTCTATGGACCTAGTATTCTACGCTAGTATACTGTGGAAGCAGCTCCTGAAAGGACATCCCAAAACACCACTCAGCGTTGTTCCAGTAAACAAGACCTTTATCTGAAAGGTGTATGTGCTATGCAGAAGTATGCTTTTCCTTACCATTTGGTGGGCTGTACGCACCACATGGTGTCCAAGAACATTCCCTCATTTCTGCCACCATGGCGTCCAAACCTGCCATGCTAGCAGCCAACCAGGCATCTAGGTAGATCTGGGAACCAACTCATTTATAAGGTGCTTACAGGAAGATACTGTTGAGTTCCCAAGAACTCGCTTACATCTCCACATCAACTTAGAAAGGTCAGTATATTCTGTTTTGAGACATATACCTTTATTAAAAATTTTACCCAAATGCAACTCAAGTTGAGTCCAGCCCTTTAGTTTTCCAAATGAGGAAATGCAAGTTCAAGGTCACTAGGCAGTTTGACTTTGGACTAGAACCCAAACACATGGTTCTTTGTGGTCCCTAGTAGACAGGTCTAACTATTTCCTCAGTGACAGACTTCCTTCCAACCATACCAATGACCACTGGGTGCGTGTTTTTAAACCACAGATCTAGGGGTGCATTGTCGAATCAGGAGAAGCAGAATTTGGTCTGAAACCCGCTCCGCTTCGTATCGCGTGTCAGACACCACTGCGTGTGGCAGGGCCATCATCTCCCGGGAGCATACCACTTACCACGCCTTCCCTGCTTTTATCTACCCAGCACTTCCTCCTATTTCCCGGGCTCCCCACAGACACCTGCACTGCTGGCTGATGCCTCTGCCTCTGCACCAGCACTGGGTGTGTGCAACAGCGAGTCCCAACAATGCGCAAGACCTAGACGGACCCCGGGCTCCCCTCAAGGAAGCCTTCTATGACAAAGCTAAGCCTGGCTTTCATGCACAACTGTAACTGTGAACCACAGGAGGAAACAAATGACTTGCCACACATCCCTTTTCACACATACTCAATGCAAAATCCTATTGCAACCGT
Organism: Dipodomys merriami; assembly: GCF_024711535.1. Classification (NCBI taxonomy): domain Eukaryota; kingdom Metazoa; phylum Chordata; class Mammalia; order Rodentia; family Heteromyidae; genus Dipodomys; species Dipodomys merriami. Next base: position 2,479,797 of record NW_027202516.1, on the reverse strand, counting down.
CTTACTGTGTGCACCGAAGACCAATTTATCATGCATGTTTCATTCTGTATTTAATAGACATAGCATGCCACTGTTCACTGTGGCACTACTGGCAACAGCCACGGCGTGGAAGCACCCTGCGTGTCCACTCATAGAACAGACAAAAGAGAATTCAGTACTGCCAAAGAAAAATTAAGTTTTTTTCCTTCCTTGTTTTTGCTTTCATCTTGTCCCTTTATCTGTCTATGGGGTTTTTATATGTCTAAGGGGAGGGCGCACAGAAATACAAGGACAAAGGGTAAACAAACTGAGCAGTGGTACTCACTAGACACCATGCTGAAAATGAACTAGACAACTTGAGGGTGAGGATAGGAGGGAAAAACTTGGAGAGAGCAAGGGAAGGGGTGGCATTGTCCAAAAAGCAATGCACTCTTTACCTCACTTATGTAACTGTAACCCCTCTGTAGGCAATCTTTTTAAGAACAACAACATCAACAACAAAAGCCCAGAGATGTGGGTTGGAGTTTTCTGAATCTGTTTATCAACTTACTAATGTGTCATGGCTTGCAGATTGGAAAATGGTGCCTCTTTGTGGGATGACAACTTGAGTCACACTGAGGAATAGAGGCTTGGCACATACCAAGTACCACTGTGGTGTAAGTCCAGGGGGGAGAATGAAGGGGGAGACCAAGGCACAGCCAAAGTGCCATTTCCCCATCCATCTGAAAATTCCACAATCTTAATTCATCCTCCGCCAGGCGGCCGACTTCCAGCTGGACTCCCATCACTGGAAGGCAGCAAAACATCAACTGATAGTTTCATATTTCACTTATGACAGAATACTTGGAGCAAGAAACCTGGAGATGCAATTTAAACAGTCACCATGCTTTTAGAGAACAGCTTTGGCATGTTTTAGTGTAATGGCAGGAAACCTTACTAGAGTATTACAAGTCCAACTTCCCAATGGTATCATTGATACCTGACATCTCATTTCAGGACATTATCTTTTTAAGATGGCTAGAAGGCTAGGCTCAGTTTTCTCCCCCTTACAGAAGCAGAATACAAACACTGTATTTGCCACTCTTTTCTACTCCCCTTAAATTTGGGGAGGAGAAGCAAGCCTTCTCTAGACTAAAGCTGTCAAAGTGAAATCCTCCATACTATGTTTCAAGGCCCTATTTCAGCTCATCTTACTTTAACTCAACACTTTCAAGTCACTGAAAATTTTCTTGCCTATGGAAGGAATGATTTTTAAAGCAGGGAGACTAAGTAGAAGGGGTGTTCAAAAGTTTTACGTTCATGATATTCTATCTGGCATGATGATTGACCACTTAGTTCTCCTTAAGTGTGGAAAGTGGCACAAAGGAAACTTTAACTTTAGTTACTCAAAAATGGCTAGTCTTCTTACTGTAATTCCACAATTACCTGATGCCAGCCGTACCTAGCACAAGGCTTAGGCCCCAGGGCAAGAAATAATCAACCCTGCTCCTCTTGGGTTGACACTCTCCTGTGAGTGACCCGTAATACACCAAAGAAGGTGTAAAGGGCAATGAACTTAAAACTGAAGAACTCTCACCATACACAGCTGCTGTCCGTTCCTTTTCGGTCCAAAATATGATAAGACTATTTCTGCAGACACATCAAGTTACTATTACTACACTTCTTGGATGTGGAAAAGTTCCTTCCACCAGCTGCAGGAGGCCGGACTATCCAGCCAGTCTGTTCTGTGGGAAGGTATTGCTGAGCTGGTAGCACATCTACGGTTGAAACTTAGGCCAAGAGGGAGAAGTTGGTCCCAGGGACAATCAGAGGAGGTGAACCACCTCGGACAAATGCCCTCACCCTCAACCCAGACCGGCCATCTCGAGAAGCCATTAATTTTTACGTACTGCATATGAATTAAAAAACAAAACAAAACAGGAAGGTGGACAAAAACTTTTGGCAGAAAGGGGGTGATTCCAGTAAACCAGAGCTTCAGGACGGAGCCAGGCTCCTGCCCGCTCCAGGGAAACCTGCTCGCGGTGAGAACCCCGGTCAGCCACCCGCTCCGTGCGGGAAGCGTGGGGGAGAAGTTGGAGATGATCGGGAAGGCGCCGCGGAGCCGGCAGGTCTCGGGGTCCGGGCCCCCCGATCAGCAGAGGCTCTAACTGCACTGGTGCCGGGGGCGCCGGGCTCACGCCCTCCCCGGGCCCACCCGCCCCGCAAGATGAGAGTCCCGGGCACGGAGCCAGCCCCCGGGCCGGGGCGGCGGTGGCAGGCCGGGGCCGGGGGCCGGGCGGCCCGCGCTCACCTCGTCGCCCCACTTGAGCACGTCCTTGTGCCGGTCCTTCACGGCGTGGTAGATGTGCAGGAACTGCAGGATCCCGTGCCGCCGCACGTGGTCGGCGTGCCGCTTGGTGTCCTCCCAGCTGAGCGGCGACCCCTGGGCCAGCAGCCCCATGGCCGCCCGGCCCTCCGCTCGGGGCCGCGGGCGGGCGCGGGCCGGACGCGGGCCGCTCCTCCCCGGGGACGCCCTCGGGCCGCGGCCGGCGGCGGCGGAGGAGGGGGCCCCGTCCGGCCGTTCCGGCTCCCAGTGAGTGGTCCCCGCCGCCCCGGGGACGAGGCGAGGGAGAAGTGGGTGCGGCTCTCGCCCCGAAGCCAAGCGGCGGCTCCCGCTCCTCCTCGGCGCCGGTGTCGTGCACGGGTTTCCTACTTGGGACCGAGACCTGCGCCGCCACGGAGCATGCCCAGTACCCGCGTCCGCCGCTCGCCGCTCCGGAGGGACAGACCGCGCTCCGGGTTTTATAGACCGCGGAGGGGGCGTGGCGATGGGGGCGTGGCCGACAGCTGGAAAAGGGCGGCGCAGGAGCGCGCGCACGTGCAATTGGGGCCAGGCTGGAGGCGGCGAGGCAGGGGGGGAGAGGAGGTAGGCGTGGCGGGCGGTGGGCGGGGCGGGGCGGCGGTGGGCGGGGCGCGGCGGCGGTGGGCGGGGCGCGGCGGCGGTGGGCGGGGCCGGCGGGGCCGGCCTCCCGGGGAGCCAAGGTGCTGCCGGAAGCTCTCAGTCGCGGCGCCCTTCTACCTTTGTGGGTTGTGCGGGGGGTTACGGTACGACACGGCCGTGCATGAGTGCCACGCACCTCGGTCGAGGCCGCCCCTCCGTCTTCCCCAGCCCCGCCGCTCCGCTCAGGTTTTGCTAGCTTCCTAGGATGCGCGTTGAACGTCGACCCGCCTCGTCCCAGTCCAAAGAGCAGGGCGGGCGCTCCCCTCGCTCGCGCGGCACCTGCGCCCGCCGGACCCAGCGGCTCGGTCCGCGCCGGCCGCGCCCAGGCCGCGCGAGTCCCGCCCCCAAGCCGCCCGGAAAACCCGGCGTCGGAGCGGGGCGGGGGGCGCGCGCGCGCGCGCGCGGCGCGGCCGAGCTGCGCATGCTCCGAGGGGCTGGCGGGAGGGAGCGGCGCGAGCCGGGCGCCGCTCGCCGCGCCGTTGTTGTGGTCCAGCCCCCGTCACGTGACGGGCGGTGCCGCCTCCCGCCGCCGCGCCGCCTCACCGTGACTCAGCACGGCGTGCGCCGGGGTCCACCGGGGCGGCGGGTGCCCGCGCCAGCGCAGCCGCTCCCGGGCCCCGCCGTGCCGTTTCAGCGTGACTCGGCACGACGTGCGCGCCGGCGGGCGGGGCGCGGGGCCGTCCTCCGCCCTCCGCCCTCCGCCCTCCGCCCTCGGTGCGTCCGTCGGTCCCGCGCCCCCGCCGGGCCCTCGCCCTCCCGGGCCGCCCGCGCCGCGTGCGCCCTGCCCGGGCGGCCCAGCCCGTCTGGCCCCTCTGGTAACGCCGGGCGCGGGGCTCCCCGGGACCATCGTCGGCCCAGTCGCCGGGCTCGGTGGCCGAGCCCCTGCCCGGGAGGCCCGGTCCAGCGGGCGGCAGCCGGCCGGGGCCCCCGGCGCCCTCGGCCCCGCCGGACCCGACGCGCGCGGACCGGGCCCGGGCGGAGGCGGAGGGGGCCTGCACCGGGGCGTGCCCCGCACCCGCCGGGCTGGCCGGGCGCCTCGGGCCCTGCCCCGAGCGAGCGGGGAACTGCAGATCCGCCGGTGTCGTGACTCCGACGCCGAGAAGCGCAGTTGCCGCTTCCAGAAAAGCACGTGTTTCTGAAACCGAGTCTGGGTTTGCAGGAAGTTCTGGCGGTGGTTTTTCTGGACCTGCTTCGGCGTTCCGAGTTCTTGAGCTGACGAGCCTGTGCCGTCACACTCAGGGCTTATTTATATGGAGTTGTGAAAACCACGAATGCACTTCTTTGCACGTAGTGACAAAGGTCCACATCCGGGTGCCAGTGGTTCATACGCCTGGATCCCTCTGCGGTCTGAGGATTGAGGTTCAAAGCCAGCTTGGGCAGTTAAGTCTGAAGGACTCTCCACTTAATCAGGAAAAAACTGGAAGTGGAGCTATGGCTCAGACGGCAGAGTTTGCCAGCTTCGGGTGAAAAAGCCACGGGAGAGCTCAAGGGTCTGAGTTCAGGCCTCGCTATGGGGACACACACAGTCTCTCTCCTTCCCTCCACTTTTTTCCCTTAGAAGAATTACATTGAGGGGCTGGGAAGGTGGCTCAGTGGTAGAGCGCTTGCCTTGCATGCCTGAGGCCCTAGGTTCGATTCCTCAGCACCACATAAGCAAAAAGAAAAAAGCCGGAAGTGACGCTGTGGCTCAAGTGGTAGAGTGCTAGCTTTGAGTTGAAGAACTGAGGGACAGCGCCCAGGCCCAGAGTTCAGGCCCCATGACTGAACCCCCCCCCCCCAAAAAAAAAAGAATTACTTTGAAGTAGTTGTCTGAAGGAGTTTCCATGTAACAAAGCAGTTTATGAATACAGGGTACCTTTTTTCTTTTTTAAGAAGTAGAAGCTTGAGGGGTTAAAGGATGCCTGGCAAGAATTAGGAGCAAAAATGGATGTTTTAGAAGCAAGCTATCTCGGGGGACATGGGGATGGGTAAGTGATGATCTCCCAGAAGGGCATCACTGCTTCCCTAGTGACAGTAAGGAAGAGCTTGAGGGCAGGATGGTTGTTGGGAGTGAAGGCTGAGCACAGTAGACCGCTATTCTCTCTCAAGTATGGTTTTCATGGACATTTTTCAGTAGCAAAAGTAGAGAACACAGTGGAACAGTGGAATGACACTTCATGTGAACATTGTCCAGCTCTGGGGTCACCATGTGGCTGATCTTGTTTTAGTTGTCTCCTGTTTAAACAAAGCAGGTCTTACTGCAGTAGGATCCTGCCTAGCACTGAGGGTTGAAGAGACAGGAGGGTAAAAGATGGTTTTAATAATAGCTATGGGGCCAAAAAGATGGGAAGAAATGAACTGGAGAGTAGATAAATCTCTTAATGGGAATCTTAATGGGTTTCTTTTATCCAATTTTTAGAATTTGTTCCAAATTATCTAGCCATTCTAAGTTGCGAGGCTTTGCATTTAAAAATAAAACCCAAAACAAAAAAATGAAACTATTGCACAATAGTTTATACTATTGTATAAGCTAAGGGTAAGCTAAGAGTCAAGCATGAATAAGTAAGGTCTTTAAGCCAGGTATTTGCCCTTTTGCAAGATTCCTTATCTCCCTCTACCCCCATTGCTTTCTTTTATCTTCTTCATTCTCATTCTCATTTATTCCCTTTTCTCCTTCCCTCCCAACTCTCTCCTCTCTTTCTCCTGTACCTAAGGGCATCTGCATGCTAATCAAGCCATTTTACATACTTATATTCATAAATACAAGTAAATGTTGTATTATAATAGATAACACCAAATATCTGACCTAGGCAGTAATGGCCAAAAAGCTGAATCATCATTATGTCTGTGGCAAGTGTGAATATTGAGCAATTTTGACTGAATGAGAGCTATTGCGCAAGCAAAAATCACTGCCATTGCATAATTGTACTTCCTTAAGTGATTTCTTTGTACACCATAACTCCTGTCACTTATTTTAGTGTTCAGACTTAAATGTAGTGGGCACCTTAGAAAGAAAGTTCAATTCACTAAAAGTGATTTATCGAAGAGCCCCACAACAATTATCTAGCCAGTAAGAAAATCAGTAGCTAGTGCCAAATTGAGAATGTTTGGTCTGTGTGTGTGAAAATGTACTCATACTCCATAGGTGTGTTTCCTTCCATATTTGCAGAGATTTCTTAGGTAATCAGATGATGAGTTGAGGAGAGCTGAACATAGACTGGTTAGCACTATTTTATTGGCAGTGACTTCACTCAGCCTTCAGGGAAGTGGCTGGGGTATGTGTGTGTATGTGTGAGGGGTGGGCACCAGGTGAGCAGGCTGCTCTGTTTGTCTTTGATCTGGACAAGGAGGTGGGACTAAGAAAGTATTCGTTGTTTAATTATACTCAATTAAAATATATTTATATAATTTGTATACTGATACTTTTATACAATCTATAATTTATATAATTTTATAAAATACACAATTTACACTTTAATTATTACTGATAGTTTAGTTTTCTATGTATTCCTTCCTACAACCTGAGTAAGGGGTAGCAGCTTCCCAAAGAGCAGCCCAGAACTCTGAACCCTTACTAGTCCAAAACGCTGTTCCTCCTCCAACAATGTGCTGGCAAGATTGCTGATTTGGGCCATACTGGGCCCACTTCCCTCTGGTCCCAAGCTTTGCAAGGAAAAAGATCTCACAGGGTATGGTGGCACATGCCTATAACCCCAGCACAGGGGGACTAAGCCAGGATGGTCTTCAATTTGATCTCAAAAGGAAGGGAGAAAAGGGAGAGGGACCAGAGGGAGGAACTGAGGATGGATCCCAAACAAACAAAAACAAAACAGAGAGATGAGGAGGGGAGGGAGAGAGCTCCCTCTTTCAAGGTGTACAGTGTTGTGAATTAGGCTGGGAAAGGGGCCGTGGGATGACCTCATTTTAGAGGAGGAGCTCTGTAGTAGGCAGCCCAAGAGGTTATCCTTGTAAACAGAAACAGGTTTTGATTGAGGTCTGTTTGTCTTCAAAGTCCAAGTTCATTCCACTTTCCTCACATTGTGTAAAAGCACAATCTAACCATACTAAGAGTGACACCAGAAATTTGAATGTTGTCATGGCTTACAGATTGCTTAGAAGAAGAGAAATCAGGGAAGGAATGAGCGTTTCTTGTATACCTACAATGTGTCTTGTAAAAAACGTATCCAACCTTACCAGTTTTAGTTTTTTAGGCATAAAGTAAGTCTTGGCTTTGAAAATTATTTTTATTTTTTTAATTTTAATTAATTTATTTTTATTGTGAAAATACTGTACAGAGGGGTTACAATTACATGGGCAAGATAATGAGTACATTTCTTATCAAGCATTGTAGCCTCCTTTGTTTCCCTTTCCCATCCCTTCCCATCCTCCCCCCATTCCCCCATCCAACCCTCCCCCCCACCAAAGTTGTAAAGTTCATTTTTGACATGACTTGTACATCTCATTGTTGCAATAGGTCCACCTGTATCCCTATTTAAACCATTTGTTTTTTCCCTTCCCCTCCACAAATTATACCGATATCAAATACAGTGAAAGCAGGGGTTATACCGTGGGGGAGGGACATACAAAGCAACAAAGAAATGAAAAATTATTTTAACTTACTTTTTTAAAATTTCCTCACTACTTTTCAGAGCTTACTCTGTTCTTAAGAGAACAGAAGTTTAGGGCTGGGAAGGTGGCTCAGTGGTAGAGTGCTTGCCTTGCATGCATGAGGCCCTGGGTTTGATTCCTCAGCACCACATAAGCAAAAAAGAAAAAAAGCTGGAAGTGGCGCTGTGGCTCAAGTGGTAGAGCGTTAGCCTTGAGCTGAATTGCTGAGGGACAGTGCCCAGGCCCAGAGTTCAGGTACCATGACAGGACCCCCCCCCCAAAAAAAAAGAGAACAGAATTTTAGAGAAATTTGAAGAGAATGTAGAAAACTCAGTTCATTAGAAAATGTGGATAAAAACTGTACTTTATCTCCTGTCTTTTGACTGGGTGGTGGAATAATTCACTCAATATCAACTTTCAAAATAAGACAATCATGTTTCCTGGGCCAAAAGGGCATAAAAGAAAACCTCTTTGATACTTTTTGTTTTTATGTTCTTACCTCCCTCTATACCCTTTGTCTATAATTTTGGATATCTGAAGCATATGCTGATAGAGGGAGATAAAGGGAAAGAAGGCTGAATCACAATCACAAAGTACAGGATTGAGAGGTGAAAGGAACATGGGAGTTAACACGCTGGAAAAACCTGCAAGTCACAATCTCTTTTAATGGGGAATCAGAATTTTAAGTATGACCTGAAAGAGTTGTGTTCCATGAATAACAAACCACTCCTTTTATAATCCTGTCCACTCTACTTCATGGCGGCCACATGAAAATTCTCTTTCAAGGACACAGTTTCCTGTCTAGAAAAAGCAAATGTAGGTTTTCTGGGAGCTCATGAGCCATTTCCACATTCGGAACGAGTATGGAAAAGACTGTTTACCCTCCTTAGAAAGGTCAGGGCAAGTACTAGTCCTGAAATTGCAGGCATGTAGCAGGAGGAAATTCAGTTTTTCTGCGTCATGATTGGATTGCAGTGCTGCCAGCAGTACTAAAACCTTGGATGTGAGAATCTGTCTTTGAAAGTACATTATGACAGAGGCTACATTTGCCGTTATAATTTTGTTTTTATTATGGAGAACAAACAGGTTGTTCACAGGGCTGGAGATGCTAGCTCAGCAGGAGAGTGGTGACTCCACGCAACAAGACCTTGGGTGCACTCGATAGCACCAAACAAAACAAAAACAATCCACATAGATGATACTGTAGTTTCCATTGGCCAGGGATCCAAGACTGGTCTACTTTGGCTCTGATCTATGACCACGCTGCTTTCAAAATCTTTTTCTTGGCTGTGGGCAGACCTCATTACATCTGTGTATATTGGGCTGATCTCATCATGCCTGTATATTGTACCAATCTTAGAACACCTGTGTGTATTGTGAAACTCTCAGCACAACTCTGTGCATTGTGCAGATCTCAGCACACCTGTATGCATGGGGCAAATCTCAGCACACCTGCGTGCACGGGGCAGATCTCAGCCCACCTGCGTGCATGAGACAGATGTCCGCACACCTGCATGTATGGGGGCAGATCTCAGCACACCTCTTTGCATTGGTCAGAGCTCACATACCTGCATGCCTGGGGCAGATCTCAGCATACCTGCGTGCATGGGGCAGCTCTCAGCACACCTGCATGCATGGGGCAGATCTCAGCACACCTGCATGCATGGGGCAGATCTCAGCATACCTGTGTGCATGGGACAGATCTCAGCACACCTCTGCATTGGTCAGAGCTTGTTGGGTCTTCGTCCATCCCACGAAAGACGGACGGAGTCCGAGGAAAGGTAAGTGCGCGCTCGCCCATTCCCTAGCCTCCCTCAGCCCAGGAGACAATCAGACACAGCGGGGAGCCAAATCCAGCAGGTAGAAAAACTCGTTTATTAACAGAGAGCAGCCCCTTTTAAAGACAAAAAGGGTGGGTGGTATGGTAAGGGAGGAAGAGGAACCAATCACTGTCAAGGTCACACCCTATCATTCACCTGAGCCTTCACGGGCTGGTTAGGTACTGATCGGAAGATCAATTGGGGTCTGCCCACTCTACTCTCTCCCAGAGCCATCTTGGCTGGCCATGTGCTCTACAGTAAATTAGGCTCTGCCCACTCAACTCCCTCCCAGCGCCATCTTTGCTGCCCATGTGCTCCACAAGAGCTCACACACCTGTGTGCATGGGGCTGATCTCACATACCTGTGTACATGGGGCCAGTCACAGCACACCTGCATGCATGGGGCTGATCTCACATACCTGTGTGCATGGGGCCGGTCACAGCACACCTGCGTGCATGGGGCAGATCTCAGCACACCTGCATGCATGGGGCAGATCTCAGCACACCTGCGTGCATGGGGCAGATCTCACATACCTGTGTACATGGGGCCAGTCACAGCACACCTGCATGCATGGGGCAGATCTCAGCACACCTGCGTGCATGGGGCAGATCTCAGCACACCTGCGTGCATGGGGCAGATCTCAGCACACCTGCGTGCATGGGGCAGATCTCAGCACACCTGAATGCATGGGGCAGATCTCAGCACACCTGAATGCATGGGGCAGATCTCAGCACTGTGTGTTATGGGCTGACATATGACACAGGAAAGCAGCTGACTTCCCCATAGTGAGCAATCCAGGATAGAATAAGAGAGTCCCAAGATAGAAGTTGTCTTTTTTTACATTTAATTTTTCCTGTGTAAATTAACAGTGCAAAGGAGTTTCATTTGGTGTTTGCATGTATCCAATGTATTTCTATCAAATTCACTCTACTTCTTTTTCCCTCCTCTTCACTGTTTAGACAGTGTTAGTGGGTTTCATTTTGCTGCTTTCCTCTATCTAAAATATATTTTGCTCATATTTCACTTCCTTCCTCACCCTTTCCATTCCCTCTCCTCCCTTTCACTGGTCCCCACCCTAACAGTTCCCCTAAAGAAAACTTTTGCAAGCTTTTAGAAATATTTAACAATTTGGACTCATAAATTATCCTCATTAAATGTGAATAATCCTTATTAAATGTGAAAGCAGTATCTATGTTGATGTGGTCCACAAAAAACTTAGTTTGGAAGTTTGGTCAGTGTGTGAAGTATCATGTTAATATAGGCAAAGTAATTTTCTACCAGCCAGATTAAATTTGTCCCAGTTTATTTAACCAGCAGTAGTCCTTAGCTCTTTGGGTCCTGTTCTTAGTCCTGGAACAGTAGATGAATGAGAAGGACAACATTTCTGTTCTCGTGGAGGTTTCCATCTAGAATAAGCAAAGTTTGGTTATTTTAGATTGCATTTTGAAGATTATAGAGAGCTCTTGCGTTTGTTCTTGTGAGAATTTGTTCTGCTAGGGTTGTCTTTTTAATTAGTTTTGATAATGGCTTAGCTCTGATTTTGTATAGGAGATATGTGTCAGTTTTTCAAATGTTTTCCATTGCTTTGAAGGGGGATGGAAAATGAGAGCTGAAGTGGAATTTTCTTACATTTTCCATCATTTTTAAATGCAAAGTGAGATAATCAGTATAAATTGTAGTCCTACATTCTGTTACTGTAGGTCCCTAAGACATTGTATATTTAATAAATTTCTGAATTGTTAAGGTATTATGAGAAGTATAGATTTATTCAGTAAGCCAAAATAATGTCAAAATGTCAAAGAATATTTGATATATTGACATGACAAATTAAAAATTACTTAGTATGAAAACAGTAGTAATCTTGTAGACAATATTTTGTTTTTGTTTTTGTTTTTGGGTCCAGTTGTGGGGCCTGAACTCAGGGCATGGGCACTGTCCCTCAACTTTTCAGCTCAAGGCTACCATTCTACCACTTGAGCCACAGCGCCACTTCCGGCTTTTTTTCTTTAATGTGGTGCTGGGGAATCGAACCCAGGGCCTCAGGCATGCAAGGCAAGCGCTCTACCACTGAGCCACCTTCCCAGCCCCATCTTGTAGACAATATTATAATATGCTGCAAAAGATGATGGGAATACATGTCATGTGATGTACAGAATATTAAAAAAATGTAGTACAAATAGTTCTGTTTTTCATTAACTTGAAATTTTGATGCTGTAAAATTTAATAAAGAAATAATACATATTAATTGCATTACATTTGTCAATAGGGGGGATATGTTTCCTCATAAAATAATATAAATTCTGCTTGAAAATGGAATCCTCAAACTGGTTTCCTTTTTATCTGTTCTTGTATTTTCTAGATGGAAAAGGAGATTTGGTGTCATTGTATTTTAATTATAGTAATATGTTTTGAGGTTTCTAAGTTTTGATTTTCAAGTTATAGCCAGTTTATCCAGCTCAGAGCTGTTTTATATTGAGATGATTATAAGGTAATTTACTTAAAAGGCAAAAAGGAATGTCTACATAGGTCTGCAAATACTATCTCAAGATTGATAGTCTGTTTATAGCTCAATTCAGGTAACATGTTGTCGCATGATTAATGAGAGCTGGGTTTCTTTAAACTGCTTAGAATCCTGTTGAAGTAATAAAAAAAAAAAACAATGGTTATTATGCTCTGCTTTTTCTGGGGCTTAGTTTTAGCTATCTTGTTAGCATTGCATTCCAGCATTGCAGAGCAGTGAAAAAAATCTGGTGTTATGGTTATGAAAAAGGTACCAAAAACAATACACGGAGAAAGAGTGGAAGGAAGAGGAAAAGGGAATGGAAAGGGAGAGATGCTTACTAGCTCATTGACACTTCAAACTATTAGTACGTTCTTGGTAAGAGTGTGGCAAAAAGTTTACCTCTTAGCCAAGCTCTGGGGAAAAATGCTAAAACAACAACAAAACCCCAAAAAATCAGAACTGGAACTGGAAAGGATAATTCTAGCTCTGTTACATAGGTACTGTGAGGCTTAAACAACATGGCTGGGAAAATTCTCTATAGAATGAAATAATCTGCAGATGCTACTAATAAAAGGCAAGGCCCGTTTCCTGTCTTCTGGAACCCCGTTCAGGTCATCTCCTGCAGTTGCCGAGTGGGGCCAGGGCCATGGCACAGAGAGCAAGCTACACAGCATCTTTACCCTCTGTGTACCGGTGCTGCTCAGGGGGGGCTCAGGTGAGCAGAATAGGAGCCCCGCAGCATCCCTTTGACTAATGCCTATGGGACTATAACTGCAGCTAGTACTTTTCATATTTAAATACAAGTTCCAATTAGGAAAAGATAGATGGCTCGCTCTACAAGACAGGAAAAGATCAAGGACACCGATTCATCTTGCTCACCACTTTTCACTGCAAAGCCTCTGAATGTTTATGGGTATGAGGCAGATCAGCATGGTCCTTGTGCACTATCAAAACCTGTATGATCCTTACTGTGTTCCAACTCTCATCTTCTCATTTCATTCTCACAGCAATCATATGAAGCTGGCAGCAATTTCTCCATTTTTGCAGTTGAAAAATGGCCTTGAAGATTGAAACATGGCTGTGAAAGTGTGCCTGTGTGGTAGGTGTTAGAAGCTCCCTGTATATCTGCCCTTCAGGTCTGCAGGTGTCCCCTGCTCACAGCTTATCCCAGCCTTGGCCCTGAGGTAGGGTTTTCCTGTGAAGCCAGCTGTAGACTCTGCTCTCTCTGACCCAGCCACCTGCCCCTGTCCCAGTTTCGTTTTCTTTTTCAGTCATACTGGGCATTATACTTGCTTGGTAGGAATTCTATCACTTGTGCCACTCCTCAGCCTATTTGCTTTGGTATTTATTTATTTATTTATTTATTTAAGTTAGGGTCTTGCATTTATGCCCTGGCTACCTGGACCATAGTCTAATTTATGCCTCCTGCAGAAGTGTGTCTCCACACCCAGTTCTCTTTAGTTGAGGCGAGTGTCAGAGCCCAGGCTGGCTTTCACCCAGTTCTCTTTAGTTGAGGTGAGTGTCAGAGCCCAGGCTGGCTTTGAATGCTATGAGTTTGCCTCCCCAGTGCTGTAATACCAGGAGCTTCCCCCCATGCAGGCCTTCCAGTAAGTTTAATATTAATAACTTCCTAGGGTTCTTTTCCAGGACATGGTTACTTGACCCCAGCCTTGCCTCCTGACCTCTCCTCTTCCAGGGGTCCTGTTAGGCATTTCTGAAGTCCCAGGTGCAGCTCCTCATACCAAACATATTGCGGGTCCTACTCTGCTGTGGTCCCCAGCCAAGCCCACTGCCCCGCAGTGACTGGAGGAGGTGCAGAGCAACGTCTGGCATCTGGGCTGGTGCTTCCTGTGTATAGACCTTGGTGGCTAGAAGCAAGGGGAATCAATGTTTCCTCCCCTTGGTCAGAGAGCAGCTTTGAGCAAGGCTGGATCTGGTCTCTAGATCCATTAAGGAAGAGTCTGCCTCTCTGTTGCCTCCCCAAGATCTCCACTCCATTTTCTCTAGCTTCTGGCCAGACGCCAGTCTGCAGAATCACAGTCCACTAACCTCTCACCAAGAAAAGTCCATTTTTTTCTGAGTGCTAATCAGTCACCATGTTACTTAAAAGAAAGCTAGGCCATGCATGGGAGCACATGCATACTAGACATTCAGTCAAAATCTTGTCTGAATTCTGGGTGGTGGATGTTGGTGGGGTAGTGACTGAATGCTTTGACTTGAGCTGTGACAAAATGAGTGTTGCAGCAGAATGCAGAACAAAGGGGAGAAGCCCAGGTACTGGCCTGGGTGAGAGCAGGAGGGAGCCCAGGTACCGGCCTGGGTGAGAGGAGGAGAGGAAGGCCAGGTACCAGCTTGGGTGAGAGGAGGGAGCCCAGGTACTGGCCTGGGTGAGAGGAGGAGGGAGCCCAGGTACTGGCCTGGGTGAGAGGAGGAGGAGGAAGGCCAGGTACCAGCTTGGGTGAGAGGAGGAGGGAGCCCAGGTACTGGCCTGGGTGAGAGGAGGAGGAGGAAGGCCAGGTACCAGCTTGGGTGAGAGGAGGAGGGAGCCCAGGTACTGGCCTGGGTGAGAGGAGGAGGGAGCCCAGGTACTGGCCTGGGTGAGAGGAGGAGGAGGAAGGCCAGGTACCGGCCTGGGTGAGAGGAGGAGGGAGCCCAGGTACCACCTGTTGAGAGGAGGAGGACGGCCAGCTACTTTGTTGAACAGAGAAGATAGTTTTGCTGTATAAATTATTTTTTAGTGGTGTTCAAGATGCTGTTATATTTTACTTATCTCTAAATGTGTTTCTTTTGTTTATTTTTGTTTGGACTGTATTACAAACTAAGCACTGGGACAAGTTCAGATCTTACAGTAAAAAGGAAGCTAAACAAGTCCAGATTGGAGAGCAAATTGTTATTATTTAAAACTTATGGACCACTTTGAATATGCCAAGTTCTATTGAAGAAAATATACAAACACTATCCCTTCCATTAACAGACAAGGTTTTCAGGAAATAGATACCCTGTTTCTCTGTTTAACTGCAGCATTGCTAGTATTTAAGCTTAAGTTTGAGAAACTTCCTCTTCATAATTTTTTATTCTTTATGTTTTAGAGTGGATCTCTGTCTTTTATCACAAATACATCTATGAGTAAATCAAATGTCATTATATAAGTTCATATTATTGGAATATTGCTAACTAAAATATCATTACTCTGATTTTTGATAAGACAGGCGGGGTGTAACATTGATCATACCTTTGTCATTGTTCAGTGTGCTTACCTCTGCACTGGACAATTTTCATTTTTCATTTTCATATTTTCATTTTACCCTAAAGGAATGCTTGCCCTCCATCCATCATCCCTATTGGGTTGTTACCTGGTGGTCTTGAGAGCTTAGACCTGGTCCCACAGATCATATTTCCCTGTCCTCCTCCCTTCCCAGGGAGGTTAACCTCTGAATGGAGTCTGAGAGCACTGACAACAGCAGACAGAGTGCTTGATTTCTTCAGTTCTTTTCTAGTCCAGAAGTCATGGTTAGTGAGTGGTACTGCCCTCACCTCCCACATGATACCATCCATGCACAGGAATGACAAGAGACTCCAGTGCTCAAATGATACCATCTGTGCATAGGAATGACAGGAGATGCCACATGTTACCATCTGTGCACAGGAATGACAGGAGACTCCAGTCCTCACATGTTACCATCTGTGCACAGGAATGACAGGAGACTCCAGTCCTCATACAATACCATCCAGGCCTAGGAATGACAGGAGACACCACATGATACCATCCATGCACAGGAACGACAGGAGACTCCAGTCCTCATACAATACCATCCAGGCCTAGTAATGACAGGAGACGCCACATGTTACCATCTGTGCACAGGAACGACAGGAGACTCCAGTCCTCATACAATACCATCCAGGCCTAGGAATGACAGGAGACTCCACATGATACCATCCATGCACAGGAATGACAGGAGACTCCAGTCCTCACATGATACCATCTGTGCACAGGAATGACAGGAGACTCCAGTCCTCATACAATACCATCCAGGCCTAGGAATGACAGGAGACTCCACATGATACCATCCATGCACAGGAACGACAGGAGACTCCAGTCCTCATACAATACCATCCAGGCCTAGGAATGACAGGAGACTCCACATGATACCATCCATGCACAGGAACGACAGGAGACTCCAGTCCTCACATGTTAACCATCTGTGCACAGGAATGACAGGAAACTCCAGCCCTCACATGATACCATCCCTGTGTAGGAACAATAGGAGTCTCCAGCTAGTTTTCTGTGTAAGTGGTACTGGGGATCAGGAACAGTGCCCTGAGCCTATGAAGAAACATTTGGCCACTGAACTGTTCTCCTACTGACAAGAAACTGCACATCAACTCTGCCCTGACCAGTCCAGCCTCAATATGGAGAATATGCCACTTGGAAGACCACAGGTGACTTAGCCACAGAAGTGTGAATCTGAATGCAAAAACTGTCTCCTCCAAAAATCAGCAATTCCACAAAAATAGAGTCTGATGATATACAAGAAGATGAAATCCCTTACAAGAATGATCATTAAAATGACCAAATAATTTTATTTTTTTCCAAATAATTTTAAAAGGATATGAATAAACACCTGGATAAACTCAAAGACAATGCAAATAAACATATGAATGAATTAAAAGAAAATACAAATAGAGTGGACTAGGGAATACAGCATAAGTTATAAAATTCATAAAGATGAATATTATGAAAAAATTGAAATTCTGGAAATAAAAGCTCAGTGAGTCAATCTCAGTTAAAAGCCTTATAAGTAGCCTGGACCAAGTGGAAGGTGGATGAACTAGAACATTTAGGTTAAAAAAATGTATTCATGAAAAAAAAAATGTATTCATGGGGCTGGGAAGGTGGTTCAGTGGTAGAGTGCTTGCCTTGCATGCATGAGGCCTGGGTTTGATTCCTCAGCACTACATAAATGGAAAAAGCTGGAAGTGGCACTGTGGCTCAAGTGGTAGAGTGCTAGCCTTGAGCTGAAGAGTTGAAGGACAGGGCCCACAAACTGAAAAAAAAAAAAAAAATTGTATTCATGGAAAATGCAAGGACACCGATAAAAGACCAAACTTAGGAAGCCTGGGGTTAGAAGCAGGGGAAGATGTGCAAGATAAAGCCATAGTAAAATAAATTCAGTGAAATAAATCAGAAAAATATCTAGATCTTGTGAAAGTTAGCAGACCAGACCAGAAATGGGTCGTTCCATTTGTATTTTAATTAAAACATTAAGTGTACAGAACAAAGAAAGACTACCAAAAGGAACAGGAGAGAAGCACTGAGTACACCAGTCAGCAGACTGACTCCATTTCAACAGGAGAAGCTAGACATGGTGATCCATACCTGCCACCCTCAGCTACAAAGGGAAGCTAAAACAGTCAGATTCAGGTGCATGTTCAGGCAGGAAGTGAGGCTTTCTAAAAAATAACCAATGCAAAAACTGGCTGGAGGCATGGCTCAAGCAGGAGAGCACCTGCTTAGCAAGCACAGTATTTTTTCCTTTAGTTCTTTATTTAATGCTAAGTGTTTTCTAGAGTCAATCCAGTATCAGAGAAAATTGTCTTTAGCTACTTTTTATAACATAAAACTATCACATCGTCAGCTTCTCATATGTGTACTGTAGAGACTGTTTAAAATTTATGTCTAGTGCTCCCACTGGCTGTGGCACCTTGGTGGTCACTTTCTCTGGCCACAGCCTCCACCTCTACAGAATGGGCCTCTTAGGCCAGATGCCCCACTTCCTACAAGCTTGATGAATGTCTCCTTTCCATATTTGGTGCTTAGTGACCTGGGCTACTTGAATACACATTGGGATCAAGCAGGAGAAAGAAATGACAGTCTTTTCTGTATTGAACTATTTTCTTTCTCTTGCTCTCTCTGTCTCTTTGCTTCCTAGCCACGTTAAGGTAAGATCTCCTCACAGCCACCTGCTCTTGTCAGGATGTTCTGCCTTGGCACAGGCCCCAAAGCAATGAGGCAAAGTGACCACAGCCTGAGACCCGAGAGGGGGGTGGAGAGGGAGAGAGGGAGAGAGAGAAAGAGAAGAGAATTTGAGAGAGAGAGAGAGAGAGAAGGAAAAGGAGCAGGAGAGAGGAGGCAGGGTCTGAATATCCCCAAGAGCATCCTCCTAGTAACCCAGTCCTCTGGGCCCAGCCTCTCAAAAGCCTCTTCCCTCTCCCAAAAGTGCCACAAGATTTTGTCAAGCCTTTAGCTTCACGGGGGACTGTGAAGATAAAAATCGCAGCAGGCTATTTTATGTCTTTGCCTGTCCTGAAATCTCCCCCAGGAATTTACTTACAAAGCTTCCAGAGCACACAAGATGTTCACTTTTAATCGTTATCTGTGACTGCTTTTATGCTATTCACTGGAAGAATGGAGTGAGTTATAGGCGCTTAAATGATGGCAGGTCTAAGTTCTTTATTGTGTAGTCAATGTCTAGTGAATGATTTACTATCTATGGGCCTCTGATATAAAGAATTCCTCACATAAGGGCTTAGTTCTTTGTCCTATTACTTGGGCTTTTGCCAATGAGACTGAAATAGGTTGAAGGAAGCCAGATGACCCCAGAGGGATTCAGAGGCCTTTGAGTTAAGCTAAGGTTTTCAGAGAAGTATCTGCAGGACCTCTGCATTCACTTCCTTGTATTGCTTTGAGACTGCACCCCTCAGGACTTGGCCCTAGCTGTCGCTCAAGCAGGCGCAGGTGTGACTTTGCCACTGCTCCTGAAGACACGTGCTGACTGCAGAACACAGAGTGCAGACCTGGGGATCATGGTCTTCCTCATGGGGTACGATGATGTTACATGTACACGGGACAGTACAGTGAGTACCTGTGCACATGACAGTACAATGCACGTAACACTGTTACAGACTGCTGAGCCTTCCAGGCAGAGCCTTGTGGGGGCTGAGCCAGAGACCCTGCCAAGGGCAATCCCTAGTAGAGCCATGAAAGCCACACCCCTCCAGGATCTCAGAATTGTTCCGCTACCAGCCTGCAGTGCCAGGACAGGAGAGTGGCAAGCATGAGACTCAACTTGGGGGTGGGGGTGGGGGAGACTGCTGCCTGGTCCGAGCCAAGCAGAGCCAGAGGCTCGGCTGCCTGAGGCCTCAGGGCCCTCTCACAGCAGGGAGGCACACATCAGGTCAGTGATTATCTCCAGCTCTAAGGTGCAGTGGTTTTTGAACTTACGTGGGACCAGTGTCTCTGTCTTCTTGTCTATTTCTGCCTTTTAGAACGGGAAAGTTCTATGATGATCCACATTGCATTTTGGAAGCATGCAAGTTCTGACTTTCATAGGCTCACAGATGAGAGAAGAGTTTACCCCAGGATGAATCAAGCCTTGAGTGTCACTCACCTGTGAATGATTTGAGTTTAGACTTCGGGCTGTTGGGGTAGAATGAATGTATTTGCATGCAAGAAAGACATTAACATTTGAGGATGAAGACAAATTGTTATTGTTTAAGATTATCCTCCTAAATTCTTGTTGGAAACTTAGTCTCCAATATAATAGAATTGAGAGGTGGAACCTTTAAGAGTGAAGAGGCTCTGAGGTTTCCTCCCTCATGCATGGATTAATACCTGTATTATGGGAGCAGGTTACCCTGGATACAGGGTAGAGGACTTCAGCCCCTCTTCTTCCTCACCCCCCCACCCCATTTCCTCTTCTCCTCTCTTCCCCTTCTCCTTCCCTCTCCCTCTCTGGGATGACAAAGGAAGAAGGCCCTCAGAGCTTCTGAGCCACATAGATATTGAGCCACATGACTTTGGACCTTCTGATCTTAGTACTGTG
Source organism: Dipodomys merriami (assembly GCF_024711535.1). Classification (NCBI taxonomy): domain Eukaryota; kingdom Metazoa; phylum Chordata; class Mammalia; order Rodentia; family Heteromyidae; genus Dipodomys; species Dipodomys merriami. Next base: position 2,460,104 of record NW_027202516.1, on the reverse strand, counting down.
AGCAATAAAATCTTCTAGAATAGATTAATCTTTAGCATCCTGTTAGGGTAGCACAAAATGATCTAAGATCCGAGGTAAGCTAAGTGTGTCAACTGGTGCTTCTTATAAACCGTACCATGTTGCTCAGTCAGAAAAAGGTTTACATTTTTTTTACATTTTGGTATGTTTTTTATTATTAAATGCTGTACAGAGGGGTTACAGTTACATGATCAAGGTAATGAGTACATTTTCTATTGAACAAGGTTTAAATTTTTACTAACTCATGGCAGCCACTCTTAGTGAACTTGAGTACAGGGAATAGGTTGCTAAAATGCTGTGACAGATTAACTCAACCTTGACAGGAACTGAGCCATTCAGAAATGTGGGGATAATTATAGCTGTATTTTTCCTTTTTCTGAGCAAGGGTTACGTGCCTTGAAGACTTTCCCACCTATAGTACTGTCTTCTACTTGCTGGGCCTTTGTAGTGGTGTGGGAGGGGAGAAAGCATGGGATGGACATGTGGGTCTGTGGCTTAGCAATTGCCACCATATGCCTGTTATTCCTTTTTCTCTCCAAATAATTCACTTGTCCTTTCTTCACATCTTTCTCAGCTTGGCGTGTGCTTTAGTACTCAATCTACTGCTCTCCAGACAGGGATTCTGCCCCAGATCAGACCACTCAGGCTAGCATTTATTTTGATTTCTCAATAGGGGGCAGTATGGGAATTTCTAGGTAGTTACAATATTAGATTTATTTCTGTGTTTTGGGTCAGTGTGTTTTGTTGAACTGACCTCTGGTCATTAACATCAAAGTTGTGGCTAGAAATAACCAGGAGAGAGTGTACATCCTAATAAAATGGGGGAGATATTAGAGAAGATTGTCTTGGAGAGACAATCAGGACGTGGACAAAAGCCAAGATACACAAACTAAACAAAGATGCCTGGGCTTAGAGCTACATTATTATGTGGCAGGCTTGAGACTCAGGGCAAATTATATACACAGGATGGGGTTGAAGATTATCTGTAGATTCTGCCCATTTGCTAGCATACTTTTGGTATGCTATTGGGACTAAGCCTACTTACAAATTCTAGGATGAATGACCATGACCGAGTGTGGTTGGGTTGGTAAGGTTAGTTTAAATTAACTAGCTCAAAACACTGTCTGCCCATTTTCTTACATCTTCAGGGTGTTTCAGTCATGCTCTGCCCTTTCTGCTTTGATCGCTTCACACATGCTGAGAATGTGACCCTACAGACAAGACTGGGCTGAGTCATTTCAAATGGTTTCATAGGTCATACGTTCCCAAGATGATAATGCAGTATGGAAATTTCCACTAGATTCTCTAGACTAGGGATAAAAAGGTTAAAAAACATATTCCTGGACTGGGCATGGTGGTACACACCTGCAGGCTTATACTCAGGGTGAGGTGAATTGAAGGCCAGCCCGGTCTACATAGTAAAACTTTGTCTCTAAACACCCCAAATAATAAAATATTCCTCCCAGAGTTGTCAGTGGGTGATGTTGAGCAAGTATCTGGACGTGAGTTTTCTCACAAAAACGCATTAATGGGATACTTTCTTGACTTTTTCAGTACTGATGCAATACAGAGTCAAGGATGAAGATCCTCATTGCTTTATGGATTAAAGAAAATAAAACATAAAGTTAAATATATAGATCGTATATAACTTGTATGTATATTTTAAACATGTATGTGTAATATTATATAATCTTTAGTTCTACCATTGATACGTTTACAAACTAGCTGAAAAAGAAGTCATTTGATTAAAATTAACATTGTAAGTATAAAAGGCTATGTAAATAAACATATCTGGTTCCGCCACAGAAGAACTGATTGATAATACTCACTCTTTCATTTTGAGCCAGGTGTTTCTCAGCATTAGTTGAATTTTATTCTGTTTGTTAGTTTTAACTGACATACTGTTTGTCCTTTGAGCTTTGCATCTGTATCTTCAGTCCCTTCTCTACTTACTTGAAATGTGTGATGGTTTTAGGCGACGGGTCTCTCACCATGCTGTTGACATTAGAACACTCCTCTTGGTTCCCACTGCCCGCCCCTTCCTGGCTCCTGTGGCCTCCTGTGCACCCTTTGTTCTGTCAGTCATTGTCTTCAGCTCTCACAAATGAGTGGGGACAGGCATCTGCCTCTCTCTTGGACATATTTTAGTGAAATTTAGCCTGGTCACTTTTCTTCCTTTGTTGGGAACGTTCACCAGAATGGACACTTTCTTTTATCTTTGGAACTAGTTAATAGTTGTTAAACCAAATCGGGTCTTATATGAGTAAACACAGTACCACGGCACTCCTCAGGGAGTTTTGGAATCTAAATGTTTCTCTATGGAGTTAGGCTGATGTTCTTAGGAGCATCTGAGTCAGTGGTAGACAGTGGGTTGATGGACAGATACTCAGGATTCTTAGCCTCTGGCAGAGGCAGCTCTGAGTTGTTCTGTGGTGTTTATCGCGTTGTTCCCTGACAGGGCTGTGTTTCAGAATTTTTAATTCTTGGCTTCCATGTTAGAGTCATGTAGATGCAATGGTATCTTTCTTGGCAGAGCTGAGGACCAAACACAGGGCCTTGCCCTTGCCAGATAAGTGCTCTTCCACTGAGCTAAATCTACAACCTCACATAGTATTTTTAAAACAGCGAATTCCCAGGGAATTGACAGATGGGCTGGTTTGCATCCTCTCTGCTATTTGGATCTTTGTCTCTTTAACATTGACCACTGGAGATCAAGCAGTACTTTGCAGACACTGCATATGTGACAGTAAGTAGGGTGTTGGCAGTGTTAGCCAGTGTCTAGACCTGAGGCAGATCACTTAGTATTTGACCAAATAGAAGGCTGCCTTCCATTTGACAAATTAAACCAATGGCAGCGTGTGTTTGGTGTCGGAGGAAGGAGACCCAGAGGTCCACTATTCTGTCAGCCAAACGCACAGACCAAGTGCTACCATCTAAAAGTACATGGACCGTGTTCACTCTCCTTCACTTTCCCAAAACTAACCACTGCCCAGAAGGACCTGCTTACACGCTTGTGATTTGTGGTTGGAGTGCATGCTGACTGTTGAAAGGATATTGACTGTGGATCTCCTGTGCATTTACAGTGTCTTAGACTCACTTTTCTCCTCTCCATCTGCACTGCCCTCTCTTAGTCACTGCTTTTGGTGAGTTTCCTTTCTCTTATCTCCGTTCACAGATGTGGTGTATTTTGATGTTGTTCATCCTCTAACACTCTCCAAAAGTGCCTTTTTCTTTCCTCTGGTTTCTTTTTTTTTTTTTTTTGTCGGTCGCGGGACTTGAACTCTGGGACTGGGCACTGTCCCTCAGCTCTTCAGCTCAAGGCGAGCACTCTACCACTTGAGCTACAGCGCCACTTCCGGTTTTCTGGTGGTTTATTGGAGATAGGAGTCTCACGGTCTCTCCTGACCGGGCTGGCTTTGAACCACGATCCTCAGATCTCAGCCTCCTGAGTAGCTAGGATTACAGGCGTGAGCCACCAGAGCCCGGCTCCTCTGGTTTCTTTGGCGTTCTCTTTTCTCCAAGGAGCCATATTTTACCTGTTCTTGGACAACATTTAAGAACCCAGATGCTTATTTATACAAAAAAGAGCATACTGCATGGTATTCATAGTTTATTTTTGCCTTTTTTGTTTTGATTTCTTGTATTTTCAACACAAGACCTTGTTGTATAGTCCAGGTTGACTTAGAAATCTATGTAGTTGACTAAGCTGGCCTCAAACTCACCGTCCTACCTCTTCTTCCTAAATTCTAGGATTACAGTGTATACAGCCATGTCTGGCACAGTGGCCCACACCTGTGGTCACAGCTCAGAAGATAGAGATTGGGAAGACTGATGTTCAGGATCAGCCCAGAAAAAAATCTAAGTGACCCCACCCCATCTTAATCTCAACCAATAAGCCAGGTATGATGGTGCGTGCCTGTGACCCCAGTGGTGTAAGAGGAATGGGTAGGATTGCTGTTCTAGGAGGGCGGGCAGGGAAAAAAATCACACCCCTGCATGAAAAAATGACCAAATGCATAAAGGGCTGGAGGCATGGCTCAGGCGGTAGAGCACCTGCCTAGGAAGAGCAAATCTTGAGTTCAATCATCATTACTGTGCCCCCCCAAGGAAAATAAACAAAAAACTAGATTTTAAAAATAGCATACAAAGGCCAGGAAAATAAAAGTATAATAATTTTTTGTTTTGATATAAATGAAATCTCTACACTTACATAGTATTGTAAGTTTTAATATATCTAATTTTCAATATTTAGGCATTTTTCCTTTAACGCTTTGGTACGATATTCATGAAATACATATAAACAAATATTTAAAGGTCCTTCTAGCCTTTTTGTGGGGGGGGGTCTGGTCATGGGGCCTGAACTCTGGGCCTGGGTGCTGTACCTCAGCTCTTCAGCTCAAGGCCAGCACTCTACCACTTGAGCCACAGTGCCACTTCTGGCTTTTTTTTTTTCTTTTTGCTTATGTGGTGCTGAGGAATCAAACCCAGGGCCTCATGCATGCAAGGCAAGCGCTCTACCACTGAGCCACCTTCCCAGCCCTCCTTCTAGCCTTTTGCCTCTAGCTCTAGTGTAGCTCTTCATGGCACTGCAGTGGAAAACTGTTTAATTAAAAAGAAAAAAGGAAAGAACACTCTGACACATGATTACCACTGATAAGCTTCTGAAACACCATGTAAAGTGCAAGCAGATAAAATTCCATTGATGACATTCAAAAATGGGTGGAAATGACAGAACCAGGACACAGATCCTTGGTTGCCCAGCTCTGGGGGCCACCTAGGGGTGGGGGAGGAGTTAGGGTGAGGGAATGCTTAGTATCCTGATTGAAGTTATGGCTAAACAACTCTACCTCTTTGGGAATGTTTATAGTCTTGTTAACCAAAAGAAGTCAGCATTTCTACTTATCTGTTTCTACAATGAAGTTTAGATATGGCTCAATTTATATAGCTCTCAAAAGCATTCTGTTTAGAAAGATTAGTTTTACTCTGTATGAAGCACTAACATAATAAAGATTCTAGTGTCATGGGCCCTATAGACAGTACTCACTCTTTCAGTTCCTCTTAGTCCTTGATTACTGTAGCAATTGCCACGTTGTTGTATTTCTTTTATGGCTTACTATCTAGTTGACAGACACTTTGTTTACTTATGGGGTACAGACATTCCTTACAAGTAATAAACCCAAGATGTTAACTGATTCCTCCAGAATGACCTGATTTCACTTGGGGCTGAGAATTCATCTCTTGACAACATGTTTTCTCAAGGTTGGATTTAATTACCTTTTAGTAAAGCTTGGCATAAAGTCAACCATGTTTAAGGACATGTCAGAGCAAAGGCTTCTTGTCTTTAGAGATTTTTCGCCCACATCTCAATTATGTTCATCATTATCCTGTTGGCAAGCTAGTTGGATTTCTAAAGCACATGGAACTCCCCTAAGACTGTGTATTCTAAGATACATGTTGTCCATCCATAAATGACTAACAGTATAGGCATTATTTTGTTTTTATCATCTGTTTCACAGCTACATTGCATGAATCTTTTGTGAGTAGAAATTTTTAGATTTATTATAGCATTGTTATCAAGTTTATTTGTCAAGATATCATGTTTAAAAAAAAAAGCTTGTAAATACATGGTAAAACCAAGACTAGGACATAAAGATGTCCTAGGTTTAGTACAAAGCTGGTCTCTCAGGCCCAGAAGACTGCATGGGAATGGGATAAGAGAAAGACTGAAGATTTTGTGGGTGGACAGTGTTATCCTTGGACAATGGAGATTGCATGATTAAACTGAAAGCAAGCCAGCCTCCTATAAGCCAGAAAAGCCATTTCTTCTGGTGACTGGTGACTGGGTAACTGCGTGGCTTGGTGCACAAGACAGACAGAATCATCAAAAACAGTTCTCCCGGGGCTGGGAAGGTGGCTTAGTGGTAAAGCGCTTGCCTTGCATGCATGAGGCCCTGGGTTCGATTCCCCAGCACCACATAAGAAAAAAGCCAGAAGTGGTGCTGTGGCTCAAGTGGTAGAGCGCTAGCCTTGAGCTGAAGAGCTGAGGGATAGCACCCACGCCCAGAGTTTAGGCCCCACGACTGGACTCAATAAAATAAATAAATAAATAAAAACAGTTCTCCCAACCAAGGTGACATTGCTCAGTAGTCCCCAGCTGAGGCCCTCTCGAATTTCCACTCCTCTCTTTCCTAGTTCCAGACACTCCAGCCAGTTACCTCCATGAGATCTGCCTCATTCCTGTGCTTTCCACTTTTATGAAGCCTAGACACTTTTTTCTTACATTGGAGCTCAGACATACATATTTAAATCATTGTTAATATTTTGTCTTTAGTCAGTTACATGTCTACAATAAAAGAGGTCTTCTCATATCAGTATAGTCTGATACGTTTTTGTGTGCTAATCTAGACTAATCCATTTCAGTTCATTTTATGTAAGGTTAATTAAATTTTGTTGAATATTATAGTGGCTAATAAAAATAGCTTATACTTATTGAATGCTTATTATGTGACAGCCACTATAATAATTTCTGGTAGCTAGTCATTTCACCCTTACAAAATATTATATACAGAGCCATGTCTACTTTTTTTAATGCTTGTATAAATTGAGAAGATAGGATCACATAAAAATTTATATGTTACTAACATAATAATCTGTATTCATTATAGCCAGAAAAGTAAAATCTGCTCAAGTTTCTATCATCTAGTGAATAAAATAGGGTATATTTATATAAAAATGTTGTTTTAAAAAAGAATGAAGAAGGGGCTGGGGAGGTGGCTCAGTGGTAGAATGCTTGCCTTGCATGCATGAGGCCCTGGGTTCAATTCCTCAGCACCACATAAACAGAAAAAGCCGGAAGTGGCGCTGTGGCTCAAGTGGTAGAGCGCTAGCTTTGAGCTGACGAGCTGACCCACATCACCCAGGCCCAAGAGTTCAGGCCCCATGACTGACAAAAAAAAAAAAAGAAAAAAAAGAATGAAGAAGTGATATATACTGCAGCACAAATAAGTTTTGAAAACTGTAATTTGAGTCAAAAGAAGTTGGACACAAAAGTTCACATACTAGTACATTTATATTGAATAGAACAGACAACTCATAGGGAAGAAACTGTTTAATTGGTATAAATATTATATTCATTACATAAGTGAAAAAAATGAAGACCTAGAAAGGCCAAATGCCTTGCGTAAGACATACTTAGCAAATGCTAGGATCCTAGTTCAACGATTAGTGTGATAAGATGATGCGTATTACTTCTGAATCTAAGATTCATCCATAACTCCCTAAATCAGAGTGCCCAAGTACACAGTTTGCAGGCTGAGTTTATTTTCAGATATCTGAGTTCATATATCTAAGCCAGTGTTAGCTCCTGTATCTTGCTGACAATCTTTTACCTTCCTACCATTTCACTTGATGTTTCCGAAGGCCTTGCGTATGGAATGGGTCTGTGCCCTCTTACTGTGAGGCAGTTTGTAGCAGTCCCCCTGTTTGCTTTTTGGCTCCCACTGCCAGGGCTTTCATTTATCATCAAGTTTACAGTGCTGTTTTTCTCATAGTAGACTTAAGAAAAAAAAGTCAACTTCCCCCCCCCCCCAACTCTGTCTTTTGGAGAGAGCAAAGATAAATGAAGACCACATATATTTCATGAGAAATAAGAAAATAATGACTCAGTGCACTTAATAAACAAAATGGTTCTCTCTAAAGAACACATCTGGGCCAGTTAACCTCCTTGGATGATCAGGCTGGCTCCTTGGACACTTTGGTTTCTCTGATTCAGGCAAGACTCTGACTCACTGTGGGACCTTGGGTAAGTTAGAGACTCTGAGCCTGGACTTCATCGTCCCTGAAAACAACCATGAAGCTGCCTAGGGCAGAAATGACAGGCTGGATGTCCAGGCCAGCTCCTCTAGGATTGTGTGTTGCTGGGAGTTAGTATCTTCTGTGGACTGATTGTGTCTGTTTCCTAGCTGTTGGGTCACGCTCCTAACCCCCCAAGAGAACGGTATCCCCAGGTGACTTTTTGAGTGCTAATTAGGTTATGGGTAAGAAGAATAGAAGAAAAGTCTGCTTAGGCTTGGTGAATTTGATGAAAGTCCTCAGGCAGGGACTTCAGAGATCCCGTTTCTTTTGCTAGAAGTTTCCTGTCACAAGGACATTTGAGAGAGCCTGGTTTCAGGCTTGCAGAAGAATCAGGGAAGGCTAGTGGGATCTTGCATTTGAGACGGTTTCTCTAAACTTCTGAAAGTACTGCCCTTTGGAATGTTGTTTTCTGAGCCCCAACACTTGTAAGTGGATATTTACTGGGGAGGAGAGCAGATGAAGTTCCTTCTCTCTTGAGATGGACGGTAGTTGCTTGGGTAAAAATATATGGAAATATTTCCCAACACCATGGATTTATAACTTAATACTCTGGTAAAAGTGTGTAGTGTTGGGGCTCATAATAGTCTTAGATCAGGATCTCTCTATACCCTGTCCTCCTTGATCCTTACTCTCCAGCCAGTGGGGAAGGACTTCAGTGTTTTCTGACTACAAGAAGACCATACCTGCCCAAAAGGGCACAGTTGCCTTCTAATATCAAGCTGAAACCTCATAATCTACCACAGTACAGTCACCCCTGGTCGGACTTAGGCACAAAACATCCGTCTCTCTGTCTTGTTCACACTCCAGAGAACCATTGTGCAAGCTAATTTCTCTTTGAGTCCATCAATTTCTCTAATAATAATAACTTACTTGCCCCAGAATTGCCTATCTGTCCCCAACTGTCTTTCTTCTGAAGAAGAGGACTTAAGGACCTGAACCTCATGCTTAGTAAGTAATCCCTCTTGTCAACTTCATTGGATCAGTAGTCACAGCAATATCTGGGAGGCTTTTGCTTATTTTGATACATATTTATTGAATATTGCAATTAACTTTATGGTCTATACTTTACCATTGTATGACATTTTATTGGGGTGCACCTGCATACAGTACTTTTACATACAATAGGAACTCAAATGACTAGGAAAACTGTTTAATGAGACATAAGGGCAAAAAGAAAAAAGAAAAAGATGATAGCCAATTAAAGTTTCCTCAGTAACTAACTTCCCAGTGGCTAACGTTCCACGTGCCAGGGCTTCAGTTACAGCATGTAAGAATAACATCTTGTCAGTCCCTGCGATTCTGAGAAAATTAATCACAAAGATTATTATACTGATAAATTCAACCTAGAGGTTGTTCTTTTTTTTTTTTTTTTTTTTTGATGAGGGGAGGGCAATGTGATTTTTTCTTCTCTTTCTTTTTTTTTTGGGGGGGGTCCGGTGGTGGGGCCTGAACTCTGGGCCTGGGCGCTGTCCCTCAGCTCTTCAGCTCAAAGCTAGCACTCTACCACTTGAGCCACAGCGCCACTTCCGGCTTTTTTCTTTTTGCTTATGTGGTGCTGAGGAATCGAACCCAGGGCCTCAGGCCTGCAAGGCAAGCACTCTACCACTGAGCCACCTTCCCAGCCCCGGCAATGTGATTTTAAAGAGCTATTTTTCCATATAACCCAGACAGTTTCCAGGTTATAGTAACTGGGGGTTTCTAAGCTGTTACAGGTAAAGGTGGTCTCTCCAGGGTCACATAACATCTGAACCTCATGGGGCACCAGTGACTTTTCCCTGTGTTCGCCAGTGAATGTGTGTATCTTTTCTTGGGCCAGCCGATCTGGTGTTACTTTAGCCTAGCCAGCTTGTGAGGGGAAGCTTTTCCTTCCCACCTATAGCACCTGAGCAGTGAGTAAGGAAAGTCAGATAACTGCATGGCAACATTCTGTGGGCTCCTTTTTCACTGTAATCCTAGTTCAAGTTTCAGCTCTTTTCCCTCTTGTTTTTAAAAGAGGGAATACCTGGGAATGCATGTATTTATATGAATATCGGTGTGGAGGGAATTTGTGACCAATTTTTAGTGTTATTTCATATTTAAAAATAATCACCATTGACTGTGACCCAGTGCCAGTATATTTCATTTTTCTATAGTCATGCATTCTCAGCACTCCTGGGTGGATGGATGTACCTCAACTCTGACTCAGTTTGTACTTGCAGATGAATAAGCCAGCAGCAAACATGCTTTTGACAATTTGATACTAGGCTTTTCTTCTATATCAAGTGAATTTTTTGTGTAGTTGTTGTGAGTCATCAAGAACTTTAATGCTGAAATGAAACAATGACATACTTGTGCTGAAAGGTGACTGGTCTCTGCCTGACTCCACGTTGGGCTCTCTTTGTGTTCAGATAGATAGCTGGAAGGATTCATTCTCTTGCATTGGATGTGTTTCCTAGCTGGGAGAGGACCAAGGTCACAGGCACACGGGACGAAGTGTGACCTTGCTGACTCACTGTGCTGAGCAGAGCTTCACATTTGCTTCCTTTCTCCTGCTCAAGTAAACCTAGAAGAATTGTCCCGGGCTCACCTTTCAGTCCCTAATGCTTCTCCTCTTGCATAATAATGGAGCAAAGCTTATAAGCCCTGTGTCCCCGGGGGACATCTACCTAGCTGACACCTACAGGATTGAACAGGACTCATGGATTTGAGTTTGAGATTTGTGTTCAGATACTAGGACACTGAAATGAGATGAATGAATGAAGAACAGTGTGTGTGTGTCTTAATCCTAGTACTAGGTACTTAAGAAACTCCCTCACAGTTGAACATACCAAGTTGCTTTAGAGAGACAGCTACAGAAAAACAATACTTAGAAGAAAGTCTACAGTTGAATCCCAGTAAGACAGGGCAAGAGCCTCAGCACTGGCAAAGTGTGGATTCTCCAAACTTGCTGATAATAACAGCATACAGCCAAGGAGCACTTGCCCTTTGCTCTTTGAAAATTGACTGTAATGAACCAACAGTAGAGAGATTAAAATGGAGAAGAGATACACAGTTTATTAAAATGCACAGCGTAGGAATCATCCACACCCAGCTTCCCTGAAGACCAAATGGTTAAAGCCTAACCGATTTCCAAAGTACAAGTCCCAGTGGAGGCTTAGGTAGGTGTTTGGGGTGGCCGGGGAGATACCCAGAAAGACACTTTGTAGAAGGATATACAGGAAGGATCTGGAAGGATGCACACCAACAAAAGCTGTCTTACTGTGCAGATAATAGTCTCTCCCATAGTCTCTCCCTCATTGCCATCTGACCAGGCAAGTCCTGGTACTGTAGAAGAGAACTGCATTCACAGACAGGGTGGTGGTGGGTAGTGGAGGCCAAAGTCAGAGACAACTCAGAGGTTGCTCCTTTAATTCCGTGCCACCACATTCTGGGGGTTGGAGCATTCTTTTCTGAGTCCTAACAAAGTCAAGGGCGATGCAGCAACATGGTTCTTTCCTTCAGGATGGAGCAGAAGATCCACACCTAGCCTGCTGGTGAGAAGTTCACCTCTGTCCCCCTCATGTTCAGTGTTGACTTCGTGAATAAATCATCTTCATTCTTCATAAAAAAATCTGAGATATCTCTGTGCATCACCTTTACAATAAAAAAGTCTGAGAGGCGATGAGTGTTAGTGCCTCTGCTTGTTTTTGATCCTTTGCTTCTAAGGAGAAAAGCACAGACACACAGTAAACACTACCTAAAGATTACCTACACTCAGTGGCTCTTGGCCTTTCTAGTTGGCTTTGAATCCTCATCTGTAACCTTTTACTTACTTTGGTATTTTTTTCAGATTATAATCTCAAGTTCCTCCACCTTACCTCAGAATATGGCTTTTTTTTGCACATCGGTATGAAATTTTATTCTTATAATACCCTACATCTTTGCAACAGATACTTCTATTTTTTGTATTTCTTGAATACTTTCAACAGCAAAAATCATGAAAGCAGTCCTGGAGAGCTGATCAGTTGTGCTTAGACACAATCTCAGAGAGGGAGTTTTTCATGTCTGTAGTTCTGGCTAGTCAGTCGCAGTTGGTAGCATTGTTGTCTTGCTGAAAATACATTCTGCCTAGCTGGCTGCAGTGGCTCACATCTGTAATCCTAGCTACCTAAGCGGCTGAGATTAGGAGGGATTATGGTTTGAGGCAAGCTCAGGCAAAATTCTTCCAGACTCTCCTGCCCTTCATAACCAGAGTGACATATGCTTGTCCGTGCAGTGATGTGGGGGTTTATGATCAGGAGGACTGTGGTTCCAGCCTGGACAAAAATGTCTGTGAGACTCCGTGATGGAAAGAAGTTGGGTATGTTGGTACATGCCTGCCATCTCACTTTTGGTAGAAACTCTGAAACAGGAAGACTGAGGTCCACAGATAGGTCTGGGGAAAAGTGAGAAACTATCTCAAAAGAACCAGTGCAAAACAGAGTCAGAGGTAGATCCCTGTCGTGCACACGTGTGTGTGTGTGTGTGTGTGTGTGTGTGTGTGTGTGTGTGTGTGGTGTATTCCTTTCTGACCTTACTTTTTTTTTCTTTTTTTTGCCAGTCCTGAGGCTTGAACTCAGGGCCTAGGCACTGTCCCTCAGCTTCTTTTGCTCAAGGCTAGCACTCTACCACTTGAGCTACAATGCCACTTCTAGCTTTTTTGGTTTATGTGGTACTGAGGAATTAAACCCAGGGCTTCATGCATGCTACCTTTACTAAGCCACATTCCCAGCTTCTGACCTTACTTTTGTTTCCGTTACCATAGAGGGTGGGGGGAATCTGTTTTTCTGCATCTTCTTCCTCCCCATTGTACTGCATTCACTGTCAGAACCTTCCGCTACCTGACTTCAGCTCTACCACTTCCCAGACGCCACCTGCCCTTCGGATTCGCAGTGAGTCTGTGGGTCTCCCCTCTCCGTGGACCTTCGGATTCGCGGTGAGTCTGTGGGTCTCCCCTCTCCGTGGCGCCTGGTTTGTGGTCCCCTCTCACGGCTACACCTTTCTCTCATCCATGGCGATCTTCCACTTGGTTTTCTAAAGCCATTTGAAAACTTACACCCTCAGAGAAAAACTTACCTTCTGAACACTTCTCTATTTTCAGGGTTTCCTCAGGGCTCATGTGTCTTTTGATATAATACTAGTTAATCAACACATAGACTTCTATAATACTAGTTAATCAACACATAGTTATCAACACATGTGTTGATAACTATTCTCAGGCCTTTCTTCTACTTGTTTTCCAAAATGCATAATAGGGTCTTCTGTAAAGCATGCACACTAACTAAATATTGGTTCCAGTGTGTACAAGTTAAAGTGTCCTATTTGTTCTTGTCAGCGGAGTAAATATTTAACTTGCCTAACATGACTGATCGTTTGCTTAGACAGTGCCATTTCCTGCTTTAGGGGGAACTTTGGTCTGTTGCTGACTTGTTGGTCCTCTGAGTCTTTTCAGATAGAGGGTGCGGGCCTTCAGAAGTTGGAATACGCATTGTTCTTACAGGTTTTATTACCTGTATGGTTGCATAGGATAGGAAACTCCAAACCAAACTCCTACAGAGTCAACACAGAGAACATCACTTCGAGTCACCACAATGTGTGGTGATTTCTCCTGTGAACCATCAGCCAGTCCAGATCGGTGCATCAGACAATGTCTGGAGACAGTGATCCCCCTGGCCGCCCACAGGCTGGCGGTCAAAGGCAGACGTCATCGATGATTTGATTGGCTGGCTACAAATCAGGGTTCTCATACCTGGAATGCAGTTTATTTGTTTGGATGGTTCCCAGAACTCCTAGAAACATTTACTTTTGCTTAGTAGATTAGACAGGACTGCAGTTATAATAGCATGTTTTTCTCAAGATTCAATAGATTCTGAAAAATAAGATTGAATCTGTAAGCAGTTATTGAACTTTGTTTTTTAAAAGCTGAGAATATGCCATTTCATGCACTGTACAGTATATACTGCATGGGGAGAATATTCTTTACGATACTGTTTGTAGAAACAAAATGCTAGAAATAGCCCCAACGTTTATCAGTGGGGCTATCAATCCGTGTAGACTGTGTGACAGCAAATGACTACCTCTGTGCTGCCTGCATGTAGTACAGGATGCATTGTCGCATAAAAAACGCGGGAGGAGGCGAGACAGAAGAACACAGAGGGCCTGAGCTAGTTCCCTCCAATCCATCCACCCTCCTTCATGTCTTAATGGTTTCCTAAAAGATCACCACCGTGGGAGTTGGTGGGGTTTGGATTAAATGTCTCTGAATACTCTGTATTGAAGGCCTGGAACCACAGCCATGTTCAGAGGTGACTGAGTCATGAGGGCTCTAACTTCACCAGGAATCGCTGATAAATTCTTAATTGAGAGGACCATTAGGAGGTGGGCCTAGTTGGAGGAGGTAGCTAGGCAGGTCGTGGGGGCTTGCCCCTGAAGGGTGTGGGTAACCGCCAGTCTCTTCCTGCTGGTTTAAAGGGTGTGTCTCACCCCCAGCCTTTCCCCCTGGCTTTCTCTGCTTCCAGCCCCTTTCCTGCTGGCTTCACCAAGCGAGGCACATGCTCCAGCCATGCCAAGTAACCATGGGACAGACATCTCTGAAACCAGGATTTAAGCAAATCCTTTCTTTCTTAAATTATTTAATCTCAGTTGAAAAAGTAAGCCATGGATTAAGCTTCCATCCCGGGATTTCAGAGGGCATACTTTGAAACTATAGCAGCCAGCACATATTGTCAAGTGCTAAAAAGTCACGTCGAAAAGACGTGGAAAGACGTCATATTTCGCTAGGAAAACCAGAATGGTAGATTGAGACGTGGTGTCTGAATCTATAAGTTTATAAAAAAGAAAGAGCTCTCAATCACTTATAGAAGATTCTGGGAAATCAACTCATTATTTTGAGAACTGGTAATTACAAGGAAAGGGCAAGCATTTATCCTTTTCTTATCCTTTCCTGTGCTAATTACACCACAAAAGAACCAAATCATTAATTAAGGGAAGCTTCTGTATTATAGAAGTAGTCCTGCTGGTAAATGAAAAAGGAATGAGAATTGGATTCTAACAGCACTTACATTTCAGCCAAAGACTGCATGTGGATAATGACAGGACTTCCAGGAGCAGTCATCTCGCTGGTGTGCCTGAACTGGCTGTTTCATTAGTGACAGAATTCCAGTCTTCAGTCTAGTGAAATAGATGTCTAACATTTTACTTCCCAGGGGCTAACACTGTTTCAAGATTTGCCACAATAGTTCTTACCTTCATAGTTGTTGAGTGGAAAAACTAATTTCATTTGATGATAAGCTGTCACTTTGATTCTAAGAAGATTCATTTAGAAGATCATAAGAAGTGCACTGGAGTATTTTTGTAATATCCTTAAGGTCGATAAAGCTTAAACTATAAAGAGTAAAACAGTAAACTTTATATATTTATAAAAAGTCATCTTTTTTTTCCTTACTTGGTTCCAAGGTGGTACTATAAATAGCATACTATATAGTTAGCAGTTCTTTTTGGCTCATTGGTAGTTCTGTTTTCATAGACATTTATTTCCCACTTTTTTATTTTTAGCTATATTAACTTACATTATCAAGTTATATGCAACCATCTAAGAGAGATTTTATTCTTTACAGAAAATGTAGGATGACTGACTAGGTGAATAAAAAAATTCAACCAATGAAAGAGTGAGAAAATCATATACATGTATGTGGCTATCCTTGCATTAATAATAATAGGTTTTATTTTCTAAGACATTTGTGAGTATAAAATGTCCAGGTATATTTTCAGTCAAACACACCCAAAGGTCTCTGTCTAGTCTCTGGCTGTTCAGCCTCTATGGCTATGGCTTAATACGTTTGCTGTGTTTTGGAATCTGAAGTTATTTGATTAAATGAAATTAATTTCATTCATGAATGGTGAATTTATGGGGTTTGCCCAGAAAGCCTAAGATATTTTTCATAAACTCTTAAGTAGTATGATTTCCTTAACAAATTAAGGAAAGTTTTTATTTCTTCCAAAGACTCCTTCCTTTCCTTCCTTTCCCTCCCTCCCTTCCTTCCTCCCTTCCTTTCTCCCTCTCTACCTTCCCTCCCTCCCTCCCTCCCTCTCTCTCTTCCTTCCTGGCCTGCCTCCTCTTCCTTCCTTTCTTCCTTTCTTTGTAGTGGGGTTTGAACTCAGTGTCTCATGCTTGCCTGACTTACTAGCTGATGCTCTATGACTTGAGCTACATCTTCAGCCCTCTCAGAGACTCTGGAGTTGATTAAACATTTGTAATAACTTTAAACTCTTTCACTCACTATACTAACAATTAGCAAAGATGGTAGTTAATTTTAACGTTTTCGTGGTTTTGTGTCGTTCCCCGATTTTTTGTGATAGCATTTGCTCTGTGGTTTTTAGTGTTGGTCACTGTCGAGAGCTGTGGTGCTGGGCCTGCTGCTTGTCTTTCTTCAGCGTGTGTGCCGACCAGCTCCCAGCCCCCTCGGGGCTGAGAGGGGTGTGCACGGAGACATTCTCCTGTGCAGAGGGTCGGCGAGGACGGGGGGAGAGTCGCATCTGGACAAAAGTCTCTCGTCCTCCACTTGTCTCATAAACAGGTCCTCAGATCCCATACTCGTGTGGATTCACGTTTCCATGCCTCCCGGATGGGGTGAGCAAAGCCAGAGTCCCAGTGGTATGTGGTGCTGTTCATGTGCCTGCCCCTTAGCCTGAGGCTTTGCATTTTTAAAAATCTCATTTAATCCTCCCAGCGCTTCCTACAAAGGAGGAAGTCTTTGTCCATACTTGCGAAAACTGCGAACAGACGAAGTGCTGAGCTGCCTGACTGGACAGTCTGTCTGTCCCAAAGCCTGCTGCTGCATGTGCGAATGAGCGCCACTCCTGGTCACATGGCAGAAAGCAGAGCCTGGACCACCGTGTGTGGCCACAGGCCGTGGACAAAAAGCAATGACCAGTATCTGGGGAGTGGAGGTTATCAAAGTAAGGTAGGACACTAAAGGAATATGAGGAGATAAAATATCTCAGACTTCACATGTCTCTCTGAAGACCAAATTGGAGCTTAAAACATTATTTATGGTACTCGGGTTTGAAAGTAGAGCTAGTCTTGTCTCTTGAGGGTACCTCCAACCCTTGTTAGCACTGGTTCTTTTTGAGTTAGGGTCTTGCTTTCTGTCAGCGTGTGTCTGGGCTGTTTAGGCTTTCCTTTGTACTGTGATGACAGACGTTGGCAGATGTGGAGATATGTGCTATAATAGGACAGGTTGTGCTACCGTGCCTCGCTTCTTTTAGTGGGCATGGCATCTTGTGGACTTCCTCCCAGGCCAGCTTGGTTCTACCAGTCTCCCACCCAGCTCAGGCTGACAGGCACACACCAGCACAATCAGATACTGGTTGGGGGGAGGAGGTCTTGCTTGGATCGGTCTAGATCCTTGATCTTCCTGTTCTCAGACTCCCAATTAACCAGGATTATGGTCAGGAGCCACTGGCACCTGGCTTTGTGAGAATTAAGCAGCCAGATCAGTGTTTGTTTTTTTGTACTCAAGGCCTTGTATGCAGCTGCTCTGCTGCTTGAGCCAGGCCCCAGACCTCAGCTCAATCTCCAGGGCAAATAAATGAGCCTAGTAGCCAGGTAGTAGAACGGAGTCTTTAAGAAAATCTAGGATCTTTTCTTCTCATGTGCTCTGTAGAGCGGAGTGTGCTGGTTTATGTGTGGGATATGTCTGCTCCATTTTTTGCCTCGGTTTTCCTCTCCATGTTGTTTTATATCTTTTCTCCTAGCTCTATCTAGGTACTAATCGAAGGAGCTAAACTCTCTAGAGTTAAATATTTTGGCTATGAGTGATGGCACTGTTAGGTAGGAGAGTACAGATGTGGTTATGGTATAACCAGGCCTCACGTGAGCCACGCCAGACACAGACAGGCCCTCCCACTCTCCCAACCCTCCTTCTGTGCTTGAAGACTGCATGGTCGAAGGCAGGTTTGGGGCCTTCCATAGCCTTTTCGGATATCCATGTAGCACAGTGCAGACGCAGTCATTTGTTTGCAAACATGAAAAACAAACTGAAACTAGTTAATGAATGAGTTCTTGCCCTACTATGCATTTCAGGAAATGGACCCCGGTCTGGAAATTTCCTTCTCACATTGTCTCCCCTAAAACTGCCCTCTGCGATTTCCTGTTTCAGAAACATTTGCTCATACAGTCACTCGAGTTTGTTGTTTTCAAAGGTATTCCTTTTAGCTGAGGTATTGCATGTTTCTTCAAGGGATGCTATGAGAACACTTGCAATAAAAGTCTTGTTCATTCACACTCATTTGAAAAAAATGAAGGGAGTCTGTGCTATGTAATTTTTCATGCAAGTTCAGGAGTGAGGTTGTTATGTGAAGACTGGATAATCATGTTGATTCCAAGAAGATTGAGAGCCAGTATTGTTTTGTAGTCAAATAATTTGTTCTCCCACAGGGCATGTGGCTTCAAGCCAGCACACCTCGTAATTCATTCTCCTTTATTCCCTCTACTATTTTCTTCTTCCTGTTACAACACCTAAGTTTTTCAAGGGAATGTAGAAGGAAATTTTTCTAACTTCTTTTGTTGATATGGCGTGGAGGCAAGCTCTGTACCACTGAGCTACACCTCCAAGCCTTTCCTTACCCTTTCAACTGTCAGATACTTACTTCTGAGGTACACAGTAAACTGCAAGGATTTGGCTTTTTTATTTGATGTGTTTTGAAGGTGCTAAAGTCTCTTCTTCATGCTTGTACTAAATTTTGTCCAGAGGCATCAGGTCAAGATAGTAATCAGCACACGAAAGGCACCAAAGGGCATTGCATCTAAATAGATACCGGATGAGACGCTGAGATCGGGGGACTGGAAAGCACATTTGAGAGGAGTAAACGCATAATAAAACAGCATTGTGGGTGGAGAGTAGAGAGAACTTGCAGTGGTCTTGGTTCTCTGATGAGCAGGTTGGTCACCTGTGTTGCCGTAACCCTGGCCCAGCTCCCCGCCCAGGCCACTGCCTCCCTTTCCAGGAGATGGGCCTTGATGGGTGCGGCTCACTCTGAGAGCCCTTGGTCACGTGACTCGGGGAGTTGCTATGATGGCCAGTGCTGCTGGCACGGAAAGCCGCAAAGACTCCTTTGGTGGGCTTAGAGAAACAACGTGCAGGGACACAGACACACGGAACCCATTTTCTTCTTTCCTAGAGGATGATGGGATCGTTTATAACAAACACTTGGTTGAAGGTTTCATAAGTCTTGTTACCCCGGAGCTCACTTCCAGAGACCTTCAGTTTTAGGCAACGGTTGGACCAACATTCCTGGGTCATTTTTGCATGACCCTGGAGAATGGGCTAGGGTAGAGGAGGTCACTACTTTTGCTCTACCCTGGAAGAGTCCATCAAGTTGAATTAGTATGCCAACTTTTGTGTCTAATTGAGGTATGGCAACTAGAGGCTTTTTTTGGGTCCGGTCGTGGGGCCTGAACTCTGGGCCTGGGCGCTGTCCCTCAGCTCTTCAGCTCAAGGCTAGCACTCTACCACTTGAGCCACAGCGCCACTTCCGGCTTTTTTCTTTTTGCTTATGTAATGCTGAGGAGTCGAACCCAGGGCCTCATGCTTGCAAGGCAAGCGCTCTACCACTGAGCCACCTTCTCAGCCCCACAACTATAGGCTTTAAACAATCAATTTTATAGGCTTTAAACTATAGGCTTTAAACAAACAGCAATCGATTAATTGATTGCTGTGCACAGGAATTATATGACCCTAATTCTTAAGGAAGTCAAAGTTTAATCATAAAAGTATATATAATTTTACGATATTTTTCTAAGGAAATCTCTCTCTCTTTTTTGCCAGTCCTGGGGCTTGAACTCAAGGCTTGGACACTGTTCCTCAGTTTCTTTTGCTCAAGGCTAGCACTCTACCACTTGAGCCACAGCACCACTTCTGCCTTCTTCTGTTTAGGTAGAACTAAGGAATCGACCCCAGGGCTTCATGCATGCTAGGCAAGCACTCTACCACTAAACCACATTCCCAGCCCAGGGAATCAGAGTTTAATCATGAGGATAGACACATTTACAATATTTTGGAGGAAAGGCAATCATAAATCATAAAGAATCTTCTGGGCTTTGGGTTAAACAAAATGGCCCTGGGAGGTCTGGGAAAGGATGGGCCCAGGTCAGGTCCAGCCATTCCAACAGGTGCCTGGTACAAAAGACACAAATATCTCATACCTGGAGCCATGCTCTTGTCTGAAATTTCACAGAAACTGTCCAGCTTTTGTTCTAGTCCCTCGTGACCACAAGGTATCGCCCATCCTGTATTGCTCCTTCTGGAACAGACACTTGATGGGTAACATTCAGATAATTCATGTTTGTCCTGTGTGATCTTTGAGCTAGACTTGTTTCCAATCTGGCTGTGTACAGAGAACTGGCACCTTAGCGTGCTGATTTCTGTTGCACTCCTTGTTGCAGCCCTGTTCCCCAGGGATGGCTGTGTAGGTGAGGGACACGCAGTGGCAGGGGTTGATGATCAGGAGTAAGCGGTAAGCACCCTGTACATCATGACAGGGGCAGTGGAGCAGTGTGTTGCGGGAGCAGTCGGTATGCTGGATGAATACGCTTTCAGCAGCCGTTCTGCACTTGTATTTAGGGAGAATATTCCTTACTGCATGCCAGGTTATATAAAGAATTTTTTATCAGGCTCTGGTTGCTATGACAAATATCTGAGACGAATCAACTCTTAAAGGGGAGTTTTAGTTGATGGCATTCCAGAGGCCTTAGCTCTGTGGCTGGCAGGTTCCACCGCTGTGGTCTGAGGGGAGGTTACAAACATTGACGGAGCAGGTGCTGGAGTGAAGCTGATTGCTTGTAACAGGGAAGAGGGGAAGGAGACAAGATTTATCTTTCCAAGGCATGGTCTCAGTGATCACTTCCTCACACAAGCCTGCCTCCTACTTTCTGCCATCTTCCATTAATGCCATTGTACTATAAATTCACCAGGCAATTATTTAGTTGATTAGCTCAGAGCTCTGACAATTCAACCATGTCCCAAAAGCCCGCCAGCTCAGGACTAAACCCAATATATGAGCTTGTATTCCAACCATAGCATTCCACCCCTTGATCCCAAGGCTTGTCTTTTATCTCATAATGCAAAATTTCTTTCATTCATGTTCAAGAATCTCCATACACTACTGGCATTGCTCAAAAGTTCAAGTTCAAAGTCTCCACTGATGTTCAAGGCTTAACTATGAGACTATATAAAAATTTAAAATACTTATAATGACACAGTAAACATTTAAAATGGGAGGACAGAAAGGAAGGATTGTAACGATTTCAGGATTATGTATATCTCGACAAAACTTTCAGTGCCATAAATGTGAGAACAATAATTAAGACAGCTATTATTGCCTTCCTGTTCTATTCTACTTTATAGCACATTTGTGAAGCTTTTCTTTGCCAGTTGAAACTGGAACCTAGGGCTATTCAAAAGAGATACTATACACGAATAATGTTTTAGCAACCTGAAGATTAATTTTGCTCTTAAGATACCCAATGTCAGAACTTCTGTGAACACACGTAGCATTGAAGGAGCTACAATCATTGACTCACATCTTGATACAAGAAAGGCTGACATTTATTTGGAGCATATGTCAGACAGGCTTCTCAGGGCTTATTTATTCTCATGGGGTAGGAAGGATCGACAGACCTTTGGATTCTGGTGTTCTAAGATGAGTTAAACGCAGAAAGCGTAATGAAAAGATAGGCTCAGCAAAAAAAAGAGACTAGTTAACATATTATGTAGATGTCCCAGTGGCTTAGTGGTAGAGATTGGACATTCGTGCCCTTAGGGGAAAGGATGAGGTCAGAGCAGATGGTGATAGATCCAGCCTGGCACTTTTCTACAGACCCAGGAAGCGAAGGTGGTCTGATGGGAAGGCAGGCAGACATTTCTACTGCGGCATTCATCCAGGTGGGCCCTGCCTGGGCTGAGACAATGGTCCACCACCATGAGAGAGCCGGGAAGGGAAGAGCACGCAGGAGCCTGGAGAGACTGGACCATGCGACAAGGTGGCAGGGTTTTTTTTTCTTCCAGAGTGCATGTGTCTGGGACACAGACTCAAGTATGCCTTACCATGGTTTGATGACCCAGGAAAAGGAGAAAAAACATATTAAAAGAATGGAAACAGTGAATGAAGTGCATCTCAACAGCAAAACATGATCATAAGCAAGGATAATACGGGTGCTTTTTTAAGCCTTAGAAAGCTCTACCATACAGCCAAACACTGGTTACTCATGCCTGTAATCCTAGCGACTCAGGGGGCTTAGATCTGGGGGGTCATAGTGAAAAGCCAGCTTGAGCAGAAAAGTCCATTGGAATCCATCCTCAATTAGCAAAAGGCCAGGCTGGAGGCATGGCTCAAATAGTTGATCACTAGCCTAGTGAGCTTGAGGCCTTGGGTTCAAGCCCCAGAGCTTCCCAAAACAAATAAAACCCCAGAAAGATCTAGTAGGGATTCAGTTCCTTCTTTTCTCCCAGTGTAGGAAGCTAATTCTGAACAGTTCTAATTTTTAGTATTCTCATTCTTATGATTACTAGAAATTTTTATTTCTTTATAACCAACTTGTTTTTTACCTGTAAGTCCTAATGCCAAGTTTTTCCCACTAAGCTCACAGGTTTGTCAAAGAAATAGTGAGGCCAAGAGATTCATGGACAGTTTCTACCTGCAATCCTTATGTATACCTTATACCTTTATATAGGCTTTTATGGTATTCTTTAGTCCTCAGTTTCTTATGAAATAAAGGTCTAGCAAACCTTTTCTGGTAAGGCCAGAAAATAAATATTTTAAACCTCATGGGAAGCACTCCACTCTGCTGTTATAGTGGGGAGCATCATAGACAATAAAATATACAGGTATGGCTGTATTCAGATAAAACCTTATTCACTAAATAGGTAGCAATTACATTTGGTATGTGGGTCATAGTTACTAAGCCTTATATAAGTAAACACTCAAACAGAAAATTTGTGCATTTTTGTACCAGTGCTAGACTTTTCCTGAGGTCTGTCCCTGAGCTTTTCGCTCAAGGCTACTGTTTTACCATTTGAGCCACACAGCTCCACTGCTGGATTCTGATTAATTGGAGAGTCTTACAGGTTTTCCTGTCTGTCAAACTGTTGGGTCTTCGTCTGTCCCACGAAAGATGGACGGAGTCCGAGGAAAGGTAAGTGTGCTTGCCCGTTCCCCAGCCTCCCTCGGCCAGGGAGACAATCAGACACAGTGGGGAGCCAAATCCAGCAGGTAGAAAACTCCTTTATTAACAGAGAGCAGCCCCTTTTAAAGACAAAAAGGGCAGGTGGCATGGCAAGGGAGGAAGAGGAACCAATCACTGTCAAGGTCACACTCTATCATGCACCTGAGCCTTCACGGGCTGGTTAGGCACTGATCGGAAGATCAATTGGGCTCTGCCCAATCTACTCTCTCCCAGCACCATCTTGGCTGCCCATGTGCTCTACAGTAAATTGGGCTCTGCCCACTCAACCCCCTCTCAGCACCATCTTTGCTGCCCATGTGCTCTACATCAAACAATCCTCAGACCTCAGCCTCCTGAGTAGCTAGGATTACAGGCGTGAGCCACCAGTGCCAAGCTCAGAAAATGCTTTTCAATCTCTCCATGGCAAAGATTTTTCTTTTTTATTTGTCCTTTTCTACAGGATTGTAGAAAGGCAGTCATCTGCCCACCTGGAGATGCAAGCCTTCTCCCTTGCAGCTTCTATTTGTAGTTTTGGAAGCTCATAGCTCTAAGTCAGACTTCCTGATCTGAGATACACAGAGCCTCGAATAACCTTATTTCAGACTTTCTTGAAGAATACGTCCCCATTTTCTGTTCTTCTGGTGAAATTCTTTGTACAGAACAGGCCCCTGGTGGTAGTTCAGTAACTTCTGGATGGCTCCTATTCTTTCTTCCTTCTACTTCATTGACAACACTGGCAAATGAAGGATCCTTCATAATTTTACTTTTTTTTTTTTTTAATGGTTTGCACATGAAGAGTTAACAGATTTAAGAACAAGACAAATAACATTTATTCTAAAACCTAGGCAATCTTCAAAATGAAAGTTGAGTGAAAAGCTACTGAAAGAATTATCTCAGCCAAAATCAAGTCCAAAGGTAAAGCATATTTGCCTTCCTTATCTAAGCACTGAAGATGCTCCACCAATGGGCAGGACTTGATAAATGCCACATTCTCTTTAGCAATAACAAATGTACCACCTGTTACTGGTTAAGTTAGCATGTTGAAATCTCAACCCGTGACATTTCCGAATCTCACCTTATTTGGAAAGAGGATCTTTGTAGGTCTAATTGGGTTAAGTTGAGGTCATTAGGTTGTGTCCAAATCTAACATGATTGGTGTGTGTGTGTGTGTGTGTGTGTGTGTGTGTGTGTGTGTGTGTGTGTGTGTGTGTGTTTAACGGCAGTACTAATCTTTAAATTTAGAGCCTTGCACGTGACAGGTGTCTTTCTGCCACTCAGGTCACTCTTCCAGTGCCTTTTTGCTTTAACTCTTTTTGAGATAGGGCCTCACTATATGCTTGAGTGGCCCTGGACCACAATCTTCCTGCTGTGACCCCGAGTTTCTAGGATGACAAGTGGGTGCCACTGTAGCCTACCACTGTGCCAGCCTCGTGGTGTAGGATGACAAGCATCAGCCACCACAACTAGCTGTTGGTCAACATGGACTTCTGTGAACTTTCTCTACCTAGGCTAGCCTCAAACCACTGTCCCCTGATCTCAGTCTCTCAAGTATCTTGGGATTCTATGACTAATTTTCTTGTAAGAAGGAAATTTGGATACAGATATATCTCTACTGTGTAGAGATGGAGACACAGAGAGAAAAGATGAGCTTGAGAAAATGGAGGCAGAGGAATGCCACGGCTGGCTGGCAGAGTTGCACAGAACAGATTCTCCCTTAGAGTCCTCCGAAAGGAACCAAACCTGCTGGAAACCTGAGGTTGAACTGCTAGCCTCCAGATCTGTAAAAGAATACACCCCTACTGTTTGAAGCCACCCCACTGTAGATAATTTCTTATGACAGCTCCAGAAAATAATACACTACCATGGGCCAAAGTAAAATAAGAACTCAAATTCCGTGGAGTAGCATAAACCTTTTGCACACCACTGTTTGTCTGCCTTAGCAAGAGAATAAATTGAGCAATCCTGACAATCATGCCAGGCTGCTCTGTAGTTTCACTCCAGTTTACCTTTCATTCAGATAATGGGGACTCTTCAAAGCCAACTAGCTAGTGGTTATTCTAATACCTTTCCTTTTTTTGTTATGTGAATTCAGCGCCGCTGCCAAGGGCAGTTTGGCAAACTGTCAACAACTGATAATATGACTGAAAAACCTGATATGTCAGCTATTGTCCTACTGTATTAGTTTCTTTGAGTCCTATGAGCTCATGAAAATATAACAAAGCACTGTACTGTCTCAACACTTCTGACTATATGGCTAGTGTTCTTATAATTCCTGGGACTTAGTCAGTGCCTGTCAGTGAGGAGTTCTCTGATGTCTTTGTTCTCTCCTAAAGCCTTGCCTCCTAACCTGGTCTGTGTTTGGTGACACAGGCATAAAGATCGCCATGCACCTGGGGCGGCGGAAGCGCCAGTCAGTTCTGCTGGAAGCTGTGCCTCAGTGCAGCGATGTTCTGATGGGCCCACGGTGGTAGCAAAGGTGGGAAATGTCACAGGAAGAAGTACTGTGCTAGTTAACATTGTGGGATGCCTTCCAAACCCTCTCCAGCAGGTTTTCCAGAGGTGTAACTCCACCTATCCATAGCCCCCACCCAATATTCATAACAAAAAATTTAAACTTTGGTTGGGCTGTGAGCAACTTTGCCATGACTGTTCCTGAAGTTCCTTCAGAGACAGAACCAACCAACACTTCAACCGCACCGTCCAACAGTGGGGACTGTCAATCAAATCACTGTCTGTCAGTTGAATAGCTGTCTCTGTTGTGATCTGAGGACTGTTGTTCCGGCAGCCATGGCTACTGCTGTTGTAAGTGGCCCGCCGGTGCCCAGGAGGCCGCTTCAGCCATGGAGTGGTCCACCACCGCTCCGGAGACCACTGCCGCTCTGGGTTGAAGGGGAGCGTTTAGCTCAGGTCATGGAGATCCTACTGTCATGGCTGCTTCGGAGATCTCTATGTCTATTACAGAACCCAGCAGCTACATGACTGCCTTAGGAGATGATTACAGCCAGATCGCTCCAGCTGTCCTTCAGGGTCTCTGTGGGAAGCTCTGCGCCAGCTGTGATAGCTTCAGATGACCCTGCCCCACAGCCCAAACTGCAGAAGTTCCCACCGCAGCCAGAAAGGAGCACTGTCCCCCCATGATGTCCAGAATGGCTGCCCAGCATGCCTGGACAGACGGGGACCGAGGAGAGAGATTATGTTCCACGGACGGGAGACGGAGCTGCTCACACGACGGAAATCGCATTTCCCCATGCATGCTCTCTGTCCAAATAGAGCCAACAACCCCTCAGCTTATTAGTGGTATCAGGAGTAGCAAAGTCCTATTTCAGCTCTACACATGGGTCCATGCCAAAGTCTCTAAGACTAAGACAGTCTCTGCTGTCAGCCCTTGTAGAAATCACAACACAAGATTCAGAGATACAGTGGTGGGACAGGTACAAGGCAAAAGCCCCATTTCAAAAGAGGAACAGAGGACCAGCAAGGAGGGACGGGCCCCAAGCAAAGCCGGACTGAACAGGGAAAGCGCCAGTCCTCGAGCTTCCTGACTGGCTTCCGCGGCCCTCTGCGGCGGAAGGGCAGGGGGCCACCCCGGGCTCTCCTCCCTGCAGCCCACATCACTGTTGTCTTGGGCAAGTCTGCATGCTGTCTGCAGCGCCCATGTGCACACGAGTTGCGTATTTCCAGGTTCTGCACTGCCATTTCCCCTTCATTCCCACCGTTCAACTCAACATCACCCCGTAGGGGCCTATTTGAAAGGACCCCAGATCCGCAGCGCACACCCTGGCCTTTCTTTTTGCAAAAAGGCAAAGACAGTTTGGCAAACTGTCAGCAACTGATCTGATGAAAAACCTGACATGTCAGCTATTGTTCTACTTTATTAGCTTCTTTGGGTACTCTGAGCTCGGGCAATATAATGAAACCTGCACTGTATAAACTGAATATACGGCTGGTGTTGAGAACTGTGGAAGCCGCCTCCCCAGAGCTGTTGTGTTCTGCATGCCTCTCGGCTGAAGCTGAAGTCCATTGCTACCGTGAGCGGTACTGGGGCCTGCTTGAACCATGGCTACCAGTGTCTCAGACAGCTGGCCGGACACAGGCAGACAGATCTAACATCATGATCCTGGTTGCACATGTTCCTTAAGCTCTTTACCAAAACGATTCTGCCCTAGAAAGTCTTAGAAACAAGTTGCATTTCTGCACCTTGGAACCTGCAGCGGGTAGGGGTGGTGCTGATTCCCAGCGCTCTCCAGCTCCGCTCCTCTTTGTCTGACGACTGCTGCTTCTCGGTTCTAATTTCTGTACCTTCCTTGCCCACCGTTTTCCTGGCCAGCCCGATAATTTTCCAGATCTTCTCAGTCTGCTTCTTTTTGCTTCTCTTACTATAAATTTCTGGCTAAACGTAGCCAATAATATCCATGTCACAGACCAAATGCTTTGTTCTCCTGAAATCTCCTGTGTTAGGTAAACTTGTCTGGTTCGTTGCCAGGTATAATGATGTCATCTACTCCAGTTTTCAGTAGCACCTTCAGTTCCACCTGAAACCCTGTCAGCATGGCCTAGCGATCTACTGGAATTTTTTCCTCTGAGCCCTCTCACCAGACTGCCTATTAAGATCTACTCACAGGCTGAGATTTCTTTAAACCACTCCTCCATACTGGTTCAAATTCTTCCCATAAAGCAGTTCCAAACACTTCCACATCTTTGGGAATGTAGAAAATAGGCCAACTAGGTACTAGTTTTCTGTATTTGCCCGCTTCATGCCACAACAACAGATTGCCCAACAGAATTAACTTATGAAAAAATGAACTATTTGGCTTATGGTTTTGCAGGAGAGCAGGCATTCCATCCCTGGGGTCTCTGGTCAGGGTAGGGTGTTCCGCAGGATCATGGGGTAGAGCAAACTGCTTCTCTCAAAAGCCAGGAAGCAGAATGAAATGACCATCCCCTTGTTTGTGGTTTTCTTTCAGGGTTTTGATGTGTAGGCCAGGCTGGCATCAAGCTCATTATGTAGCCCGGTGGGTCCTCCTGCTTCAGCTTCCTAGATATTAGGATCTCAAAGGAGCACCGCTGTGCCTGGCCTAAGTTCACCTGGGAGACCCACTCCTAAGCACCTCTCCCCAGACCACCCCCTAAAGGTTCCACGGTCTCCCAGCAGCAGCCACCTGGGATCCATACCTCCACGCTAAACCTTTGGGATTCATGCAATTCATTCATCCAAACCATAGCACCCGCTGCTAGCCTTTAAAAACTCCGGCATGGCAAGTAATGTTAGTGGCACTTCCACAACCTCTCGCTTACAGATAGCCTGGCAGAGACCGGGAAGTGGCTTAGATTCCCATTCAAGTAGCGTTTTAGGGGAGGGGCCTGGACACACACACACACACACACACACACACACACACACACACACACACACACACACACACACACACACACACACACACCTGCTCTGAGACTCAAACTCTGGGTCTCATATTCTGGCTCGGCTGGGGCTCTGCCACTGGAGCCACCCTCCAGTCCTCTTTTCACTGGTTAATTGAAGATGAGTCTCTGAAAGGCCTTCCCAGGCTGGCTCTGAACCACAATTCTCAGATCCCAGCCTTATGAGTAACTGGAGTCATACTGGGGACCCCATGGTGCCCGGCTGTTCTTTTAAAATTTAAAGGCATGACTTCTGGCTGAATTGAGTACTGGAAAGGATGAATCTTCCTGTGGACTGGTTCAGTTGAATCTGCCCTGGGTGTCTGTTAGAAGAGTTGCTGGAAGGCTCCTCTCACAGCGGTGCTCTGTGTACTGTGTTGTACAGAATGGTCTGATGGCAAGGGATGGATGGATTTCAAGTCTCGTTGGGCCTTTTCCTTTGGATTCTTGTTTCCTCATTCTTCCGTATGTCTTGAGTAATAAAGCATGCCCCAGCTTATCCTTCAAAGACAGAGAAGAAAGCTTAAGAAGAAATGTGCTACGCAATTCTAAGAAATCAAGTATTTTTAGCGCTGTGGCTGATGTGTGGCGGTGGTGGATGCTGGCCACACACAGCCCAGTGTTGCATGTCGTCATCCAGACAAATGCTTTCAGCACCTTTGTGTTTTTCAAAATGTTTCCAAACCATTTGATGAAGGATAATTAACTGTCGTTTTGCATTTAGTGGTATTGAACACTGCAAAGCGGGCACACTACCCTTGAGCCGTGTCCCAGGCTTTGTTCGATGTAATTTTTTCAGATAACATTTTGCAATGTTCTTTTCTGGAGGCAGGCCTCAGACAGTGATCCTCCTGCCTGTCCTTTCTGTGTAGCTCACAGGTGTGAGCCATCATACCAGGTTTGTTTTGATGAGACGGAATCTTGCTATTTTTTTTTTTTTAACCCTGGCTGTCCTTGATTCATTACCCTCCCATCTTTGCCGCTGAATAGTTGGGATTATTGGTCTGAGCCACCATGCCCAGTTTAATAGTAATTTGTTTTTTTTAGTACATATTTTTAAATCATCTTTAAGTAGTTGTACAAAAGAGTTACCTAGCAGCTATTCTTTAAAATATGGAGGAAAAGAATGTGGAGGAAAGAAATGGTCTGAGGCCCATTATTAGATCTGGGTATAATAATTCAGTCCTCCAAATCCCAGTTTAGACTGCTTTCTAAAGACCACAGACGAGACTACGAGCTAGAGACTTCACAGTCCTCTCCTCTCAGTCCCCAGTGCACAGTCACCCAAAATTCACACATTCTGAATGCAAAATTCAGCTTAAAATTCCCTCCTTTATTTTGGCCCTAGCAGTCCTGTGTGGCTGCACACACCTCTGTGATTATCAACACGACATCATACAGCAATCATTTCTTCACCTGTCTGTCCCCCAGCCTCTCCTGCCGCATCTCTGCCTACACCCAGGACTGTGAGCAGGGTCTGTTCATCTTTGGTCTCCAACCCCTGGTAGATGGTTAGACACAAAATTCAAAAAGTGTCCACTGTCTGCCATCTGTCATTCACCTGTCCTCTCTAATTCTAGACATTCTGGTCATAGGAGGTTTGCATCCTTTCTTAAAATCCATTATGATTTATCTCTTTTAAGTTGAGCTCTGATATTTAATAAATATTATTCTTGCTATTATTAAGATGTGACAGAATTATAATTTCTAACATTGTTTTCCAAATATATATGCTCGAGTAAAAGATATTCAGATTTCCATATATAATTTTTATTTTTACAGCATACAACTTAGAAATACTTATATAGTAAGGAATAACCTAAACAAATGAACGATGCTCTTAAAGCATTTCAAAGAAACAAATCATTAAAGTATAAACCCCCTATGCATTCAAGCTTAACGTATGCAGTTAGGCTTAACCTAATAAAAATACAATAAGGTTTACTTGAAGGATTTTCAAAATTTCATTGAAGCAAATGTTAGTTTGCTTTTGTTGGTTTCTAATAACTATCCCAGGATATAGAAATGGTCTTGAACTTTTAAAATGTTTTCACCTGGTTATGCAGAGTTTTAATGATGGTTGAAGTAGTGAAGACTCTTGAATTTAATCACAGTGCAATATATATTTTAAATTACCAAATAGTTGTACAAAGGAGTTATATTCAGTGAATCGGTTTATAACTAGAATGCGTTTTGATTGATGTCTCTCTATTCCTAAGTCCCCCTCTCGCCCTGCCTCTCGCAGGCCTGTGTCCAGGGCTGCTTGTTGAGTAGCAGAGACACCATGCTTTTACTACAGCTGGCGAGAAAGACAGACATACCATGAGGCCACACAGATGTATAGTGCCCTGCTCCCGTAGGCCGGAAGTCTACTTCCTCTCAACTCATTTCTCTGCTCTCAGTTTCACAGGGATAGAATCAGAGGGTGGACAGAGGTCTCATGAGGAAGCTGCTCGGAGGTTGCTGAAGTTCATATGCTTGCAACCGCAGGGCCGAGGCTCATGTTTCTTGATGGTTCTTATCTAGGGGCCTCTGTCGACTCCTCATGGCCTCTTCACAGCTTTGTGTGGGTACCCACGTCTCGGAGCCACTCAAACACACAGAATCCACAAATGCTGCAGACATCTTGGATTTCCTTTTCTGCACCTTGGCCTCAGGGTGGAGAAAGTTCTCTTTTAAGGGCTCAGGTAATTAGATTGGGCCCTTTGGGATAATGCAAGATAATCTCGGCTGCTCAAGATCCCCAACCTCAATTATGTCAATCCCCCCCTGCAGCCCTGTAGAATAAACTGGCACAGGGTCAGGGGCTGTGTGGGAGGCTTTGGGTGTCTGCTTCAGGGTGACTTGGAGAGAGCAGGACTTAAGCTCGGTTTCAGCTAACTAGTCTGTTGTGATTCGCTGTTTTTGTTGTTGTTGTCGTTTTTCCTTTTGTCTTCTTGAGCTTCTGTTGGTGAAGAAATCTGGTAAGCATCTTTCTTGGCATCATTTTCTCATGAGAAACAATCCAGTTTTGCCAGGAGGAAGCTGCTTCTTGCAGTCATTTCCCTCAGTCTTTAGACACCTGTCCGTAGGAGTTGGGCTTCCCTTTTCTGCCGGTGGTGTAGTCCGTGTTTTGGTGTTCCTGGGAGGTAAAGCACAGCTGCCATTGTATGAGTTCCTGTCTATGTTCTGGACAGTATGCAGTCAGGATTTGAAGTCTTAGCTGAACCTCTCCTTCAAGCTATGAATTTTCGGACTATTCAACACATAATTTCATCTGTAAGCTTCTCAGTTAGTGTATTTTCTCCTTTAAGCCTTTAAAGGGGAACATGTATATTCACTATCTTCGTGCATTTTCTTTACATTGACATCTGACTGATAGTCTGAGTGGTCTCCATGTTCTGATCCACTTTTCCTGTCTTGCTCTAAGGTGACACCATTTATATAATTTCCTAAATCAAGCAGCAAAATTGGTCAGTTTCAGCACATAGAGATGTTAACTGATTCATTTTTCACTTATCATTGTACATTGAGGATTCAGCCCTTTTTCTCCTACTCTTAGGTTCCCATATGCTTTTGTTTTATCCCAGAGTTTCTACAGAAAGTCATTTCAGTTTTCCTAAAGTATACCATTTTTACTCAAACTGCTCATTATTTCCACCTGAAATTGTTCGCCATTCTTCTGAGATACATTTAAGGTCTGTTTGGTGTCAAGCCATTTGCGATCACATTGATTGTGACTTAATTTCAGTGTCTGTTCTTGAAGTCAAGCCATTATCATCCTATGAAATAAAAATTGGTGAGTCTTGTTTTTCTACATTAAGAAGTTCCATTGTATTCTCCAGTAAAATGTTGAGCTTGTTCTGATTTGTTTTTTCAGGGTTGAGTCTTGAACCCCGGGCTTTGCATGTGCTAGGCAAGGCACTATACTATAAGAGCTGCATTTCCAGCGCTAGTTCAGGTATTTGTCAGGGGGTTCTAAACACAGGGTTTGCAGCTTTGGCAGACAGGACTCTGCTGGCGTGACTTGTGACTTCTACATCTGTGCTAATCACCACCGCTTCGTGTGTTTCCATGTTCATCTACCCAGGCACAACACTTTGGTTAGCTCTTTTTCTCTCCCTAAAACACAATGGTTCTTTACTTACAAAAGCAGTCCCAGTAGTGGATATCAGAATCTCTATTGGAAATGCAGTGAGGTTCAGGTGTTATCTCTAGCACCAAGATGATACCAGCAAGGCATTGGACATGTCTTTTAGGACTTCTGAAGGTAGTTTTTGAGGCAGTGAGCAGGCTCTTCTCTACAGTGCCATTGGTGCTGCAGCTCTGCCTGCAGTGCCAGTAATGTGTGCACCGCACTGACCGTGCCAGACCCTGTGGCATGTTCTTAAACAAGTGTTCACTAACTTCTTTATTCCCCTGTAAGACTGGAAAAGTATTATTTGTACAATGTTTATGGAAAATGGAAAAGGCCGGATGCAGCTTGTGAACTCTGATCACTCTAGGCCTTCCTGAACCTTTATCAGATCTAGCAGTGGCCCTGAGCCCAGGGCATGCCAGGGCACCGTGTGGCACATGCCCATCCGAGGACTTGCGTGCCGATGTCCTCAGGGGAGGGGGATATTCACCAGGGAGCTAAAAATTCCCTTCTCTACCCAGACTCCACCTGCCGGTGACTGTAACAGAGTTCTCTTGATCCCAAAGATGCCCTCTGTCTTTGTATTTTATCATTCAGGGCAGGTGACTGAACTACTGAACTTCCTCAGAGGCACTGACTTATTGAGAGGGATTTTGTTTTTTTGGTTGTGGGGCTTGAACTCTGGGCCTGGGCGCTGCCCCTCAGCTCTTCAGCTCACTTGAACTACAGCGCCACTTCCGGCTTTTTCTGCTTATGGTGGTGCTGAGGAACCAAACCCCGGGCCTCATGCATGCTAGGCAAGCACTCCAACACTGAGCCACCTTCCCAGCCCCAAGATGAATTTTAATTATAAGAATCTAGGCCTTTGTACAACTACTTAACGAAGGGGAAAAAAAAGAATGTAGGACAAACCATTGGAATTAGCAATACTTACTGTGTTTGGAGCCAGCTTTTCTGCAAGTCTTTCCCCTGTGTCCCAACCACTGTTAGCACATGACTTCTGGAGTTGCCTGAGACGCCTCTCCAGGTCACGGTGCCATCTTCCAAACAGCACCTTTGTGGGCAGCCTCTGAAGCTGGAACTGGTCCTTTTGGCTGTGGAAGTTGCCAAATTTTAGTGTGTGTGTGTGTGTGTGTGTGTGTGTGTGAGTGTGTGTGAGTGTGTGTGTATGTGTGTGTGTGTGAGTGTGTGTGTGCGAGTGTGTATGAGTGTGTGTATGTGTGTGTGTGTGAGTGTGTGTATGTGTGTGTGTGTGTGAGTGTGTGTGTGTGTGTGTGTGTGTGTGTGTGTGTGTGTGTGTGTGTATTTGGTTGGTCATGGGGCTTGAACTCAGGTCCTGGGTGCTGTCCCTGAGTTTTTGTGCTCAAGGCTAGCACTCTACCACTTTGAGCCAAAGCACCATTTCCTGTTAATAATTTTTACTTTCCTAATTTTGCTGGCAGTATTCAGGGCCACATTTTTATTACCCATGACCCAGAACTCTGCTCTGTGTCTTTACCCAGGAAGACAGTGGGCGGCAAGCCTGGAGGCTGTGAAAGGTGCCAAGGTCTGGGCTGCAAGCGTCTGCTCCGGGCAGCCCCCTGCTGCAGCCCCCGTTGTCTCCTGTGTGTGAGACGCCTCTGGGTGCCTGTGAGTAGCACCACCTTCACAGCGTTCCCAGGTCACCAGGGCACGCTACTCACAAGGCGTATTTACAGCAGTGACTAGGGACGGTTGACTGCTTTAGTTCTCCTGTGAGTCAGGTGCTGATGGTACTAGTATGGCTGTGAATTCTAGAACATAAACATGTGGCAACATGATTTCTATCTGTTACATCCGTACATAGCCGAACGACGTCGTGTGTATATCCAAGCACATATCAGTATGTATCAAGCAAGCACTGAAAAACCAACTAGGTGTTAAAACCAGTCCCAACATGTTTTTGAATATTTGGTAATTATAGATAGCATCTAATTAAACATTAATGGGGAAATAGCTCCAGAGATAGCAATCTCACAAGTTCTTTTTAAAGAAGTGCACCATCAGGCTTTGGGTATATAACTCCCGTCACCTGTAATGTTTCTTAGTTACATTTCTAGGTTCCATCTGATTATCATGGCTCTTCACTGTACTCTCACTTCTAGTGGGTCATGCAGCAAGGAGTGCTTTGCATGCAGTGTATCTCAGTGAACGCACAAGTAACACAAGAGTAGAACTCAGTGAGTTGTGAGGGTTTATTATTTTACTCACTCTTTTATTTCACAAAACAAACGGACTTCCTGATACAGACATTGTCAATGTGAAATACAGCGGTGAATCAAACAGACCTGGTCTTTGCTCCTCCGGAAGCTATTCTAATAGGAAGGGCAGAACATAAGTAAACCACCAAGAAAAATATCAGTGGTGACAATCTATGAGGTGGTGATGTGAGCCCTGCCTGGAACCAGGGACTCGGGGCCCTGGGCGGGAGCTGTAAAGAGTGATACCCATGGCCAGAGCACAGTGCTGAAGCCTCAGAGAGAGAGACGGACAGAAGTGCACAGCACTTGAACCTTCCCCACATCTCCGGATGCCTCCTGCTGACTGAATGGAGAATAGGCCCAAATCTCCAGGAGCAGACCTTGAGCAGAGAATGCGTGATGATTGGCATGGGGCATGGAGACGAAAGGCCAGTCACACACAAATGGCACCAGTTAGAAAACGTATAGCACCTCTGATCCCCTGCGGGTGAGCGCGGGGCTGGATTTACCTTTCCCCTCAGGACCAAGAGAACACAGTGAGCCTCAGTGCTCGTTAATTTAATCGCTCTTGGTAGGGTTGGCGATGCTTATCTGAAAGCCGGAGCTTTGGGCCTCAGCAGTTCCCCCTGAGGGTGTTCCAGCTGTAAATATGGTTCACGGTCAAGTTCGCTGAGCATTTACTAAACAACAAAGGTATTTCCTTTGCTATCCACATGCAGAGCTGTGATAGAATAAAACAGTTCATTTTCCCTCAGGAGCCCTCTTCTTTAACATTGACTGAGTCAATCAATATATATATATATCCTCTTTTAGACTCTACATGTGTATTCTCTTCTCCCTAAACCACCCGGTACTAGAGCTTCCTTACATAGCTGGAGTGAGAGGAACTGAGTGACAAATGTGTCACTTCTTGTCAGCCTTGTTCTAGAAAGAAGAATCTAGAGCATTCTGAAAGTAGAGGGACAGGGATGTCCAGGCTGGGAAGGCTGGAGGGCGATTACTGATACTAGATGATCTCCTCGAGAGTTTATGGAACCCAGATTTGTGTAAATACTGGTTCATTTAATGCATGCTGTGGATCTGTAGGCCCACTGAGTTAAGAATTGGGTAGGCTTGTTCTTCAGAAGGAAAATACAAGGTGTCACAGGAACGCTAGTTGTCCATCTTATGATATAGGAGAGAAAGGAGACCTTTGCTGTGTGAATAGAGCCAGAAGAGTGTATTTGTCACTTTGACTGGAGCACTCTTTATTCCTTTCACAAGTATGAGGGAAGAAGAGCAGCCTTCTGTGGCATAGAGATCATGCTCTGTGAAAACGTTTCTTCTTCCTCCTGGCTTATAGGAAGGCTTTCTCCAGCTCCCTTACATCCAGGTACAGCTGTATAGCTAGTTCTGGCCAAAAAGATGTGAGTGGAACTGATATACCTGGCTCACAAAAATAGATCCTGTGTGGTTTTCCTCTCTAAGAGCAGGGATGTGTCCAAGATGGAAGGAGACAGAATCCCATAATGCGTAGCCTACACTGAAAACCAAGTGTGAGTGCAGAGTGAAGACCACCAGATGCCGAGGCTGGAGTCCTTCAGATCAGGCCGAGTCAGATCACAGGGCATGCAGCGTGACCAGCACCTACTTCTTTCCTAATTTTCCTCTTCTGGGCTAAAGAATAGCAATGATAAAAGCCTTCATTTTTTTGAAGATTTTAGTCACTTCTTTCACTGTGACTGAATATCAAGAGCTAGAGTTGGAATGATGCTTAGGCTATATTTACAAGGGCCTTTTTGGGGGGAGGAAGTTAATCAAAGATGCAGGGTGCGATCTTCAGGTTAAGAACTACAGGCTACTACATCCACCGAAGGGACAGGGGACAGTCCCTCTCTGCCTCCTTTTCCCTCGGGAGCATACTTGGCTTGAAGCTGGGTGGCGGGTGCGTGATCGATGGACTGGCACAGCTGTGCCGCATACAGCTGTGCCTGTATCTAGGAAATACGGGCTGTGGGGCTGTCTCTAAGGATTCAGGCTGGACATGCTTTCTCCTTCACAGCGCTGCTCTTTCCTGAGGTGGGCCTCCATGCCTCCCTGTCCTGCTCGGAGAGGAAAGCGTAGAGGTGGGTTTGAACACCTCCAGCCTCCAGCCTTTCAACTAAGCTTGACATAGGGATCTGATAAATCATGGAGTAACTCAGACAGGTTATATCATTAAATGATCCCGGGTGCGGTGGATGGGACAGATGGGCCTATGTGTGAATGAGACTTAGAGAGAGAGACAGAGAGAGAGAGAGAGAGAGAGAGAGAGAGAGAGAGAGAGAGAGAGAGAGAGAGAGAGAGAGAGAGAGAGAGAGAGAGAGAGAGAGAGAGAGAGAGGAAGGGGAAGACCTAAAGAGAAAGAGGGAAGGACTGAAGGTGAGGGGGACAGCCAGCACACGGACTGGGGAATCATGTGGGAGATGAGTGGAAACTCAGAGATGCTGCCGCTGGCTGGTATTCTCAGGACTGGAGTTTGTTCTTCGTCTAGTCTCTTTACAGGGATACAGGCCCCAAGGAAGGCTAAGAAACACTGACTATCCTAGCCATGACTAAATGTTGTTATTTAAGCACACAGACACATGGTTGGTGGTTGCATTTCATTTTTTCAGTTAAAAAGCTGAAATGGAAGAGAGGAGACTGTGAGATTCTACCATGCAGTAAAATGCTTTTGTTTCCCCCAAAGTTATGCCACTGCCTGACGGTGCACCTGAGCTGTGCCGGCCGAGCTTTGTCAGGGCAGAAACGGGACTGGAAAATCCACTTAGTCTACAGCTTCTGGATGGTGAAGGCTTCGGGAGCCAGGCTTCGGTCTGAGTCAGGAAGCCAGTCATTATTACTGCTTTCGCCTTTTTTCTTTGACATCTTCTAGCAGTATAACACCCTTTCAAGCATTTGTTTGTGTTGTATTTAGGTGAGTAAGGACAACAGAATCAGAAAAAGCAAAAGCAAGTACCCCAAATACCTCCCCAATCATCACAGAGAGAATACTTCCAAACTGTTCACATTGGTCTTTGATCGAGCTCATCTGTACATGTTGACAGAACAACACTGCAGACATTTTGTTTGGCTGCTCCTTCTTCAGTCCAAGAATATTTTAAGTAAAGACATTTTCTGCCAACCCTTGCCAAATAAATAGATAATTAACAGTATCCAAGATAGCTCTTCTATTTCAAGTTCCCTAAGGGGGGTGGTTAAGTGGTCTTTCCCCCTGAGGTGCTATAGGATAGATTAGTATTTTTAATCTTCAGTTCCAATAATGATCATGGAAGTGTGTTTGAGAAATTATGCCCTAGTTTTTATTGAGGCAAAAAGAAATACTGAAAAAAAAAGTCCTTTTAGTGCCACCTTGTGTCAAGGAATACATTCGTTGGTGAGTAGGAGACAGGTCAGCTCCTTAGAGATGACACAGATTCCCTTGCTTGTAACTAAGGGAAAAGTAAATTGATGATGTTACTTTTATTTCTTTTTGCTTATATATTTCCAGGTGACCTCTGCTCATCTACATGTTTGGGAAACACACTCACTGTGATTGCTAGAACCCTAGATCCATTCCTTACACACTTCCTTATTACCTCAGTTAACTTCTTTACGCATCAAGCCCTCTACCACTATCAGCACACGGCCCTGCGTCATCTGCATCCTCACTGATCTACCAGGAGTAAGAGTGAAACTCACCCAATACACTGAAAACAACCCATGCGTTAAGGACCACAACTTGATCCTAAGATCCCAAGCAAAGATGGATAAGCTACAGGAAAGTGGCTTCCTGGAGACCTTACCAGGTCTTGAATTTTATTACCACAGCTGCCAGGTAACATGCTATTTCTCTGGGTGCATTTGCTTAATCATAGATAGGACTCAGGCGTCATAAAAATAACAAGGCGTCAGAAAAATAAAAGGAAGTACACCATTAGCTCCTAAGACTTGTGAGTGTAAGTAGGCTTAAATCATAGTGGAGATGGAGTAAAATTTTCATTTGAGAAGTAAAGAATCTGCCTGAGTTACATGTGAAAGATGACAATATAACAAGTATATACAACTCAGGATGTTTCAGGATTCAAAGCTGTCTCCGATCCTCATCTTCCACACTCCTTACCAATGTCAGAAACCCTAGCATTCCAAGTGTCTATTGGTCTTCATTAGTCTAACTGTTGAGGGAGCGAAGACCATGGTGTGCCCTGGTCACTGTCAAGCCCACATGTGTATTTTTTTTTTCTGAGTTTTCAGATGGTAACCTCAAATGATTTGTCCAGCTCTAACAGATCTCTGGTTTTCTTCCTAGAAAGCCACTGTCAGGGTTTGTACAGCCTACCTTGTCACATTCTGATGGATGAAGAATCCTTGGGTTTCATGATCTCTCCTCATTTTTCTATCAGAAAATATTACAAGTGATTAGTTCTGTCATAATTCAAGGCCTAGATCCTTCCTCCCAGGCCAGGGCTGAGTTATCTGTTTGCCCACTGAGGGTATTTGAGCATTTTTTTTTCTCTCACAGTTAGGAAAGCACTTTCCGGTTGTGTGGGTGTGTGCTTATGGAACAGTGAAGATGCCAGGGTGCTCCCAACCTAGCATTTGTGGCTTTGTAAAGGGCGGCCCAAATGACGGATTGCAAGTGCAAAGTGTATTGCACCACTGGGCTGCAAGAACCAGGGCTGTACAGGATCGAACGGTGCCTGGGTGGTACAGGGAGTGCCGGTGATTTGACTTGTCCCACAGATGACTTTGTCACAGAGCGTTAGGTCCCAGCACGGGCAGGTAAGCATCGCATGCCTGCGGACCCGCTCTGTGCTTCGTGAACAGCTTTTCTGTGAGGAAAGGAAGCAGTGCGTGTACATAACGTCTCATTCTTAACCTGCAGTGTCCATACCTTGTAGTTGAGTTTTACTACTGAATGCCTAGAGGTGGAGGGCAGCATAGAAAATTGTTCCGCAGTGAAACACTTTTCACAGTTGGAATAACATACTATCATCCTTTGGTGTCCTCAGGAGATAGGGACCAAGACATCCCTGCCACAGAGCTCAGTGTCCACAGATGTTGGAGTTCCTTGTGCAAGTGGCCCATGTATGTACGCGTATGTGTGCATGCACATCCATCCATACACACACGTACACACGCATGTACCACCACACGGTGGTGTTACGTTTACCCATGACTGCATCCATCCACCTTCTGAAGTTACTTCTAGGGTACAAACCATGCCTTCCACAGTGTAGTGCAGGTAAACAGCAACTGTTTTGTATTGTTTAGGAAATGGCAAGAAGGGAATAGTCTGCACGTGTTCGGTACAGACGAGTCTTCAGAGGCGTCCTCGTCCCGCGGTCGTCGGGTTGTGCGGGTGCGGACGGACGGACGCCCGGGGCGGGTGTGAGCGGCCTGTCTGGACGCGGGGGGCGGATGCACGAGGAGCAGGCCTCACCTCCCTCCGTCTCGGGGCCTCGACGGTGCTCGCAGGGCGCTGTGGACGGCGGTCCCAAGGCTCGGCCGAGGCGTGCGCCCGCCGGCTTCCCGGTGGGGGGGTCGGTGCCGTTCCCGCGGGGGACCGTCGGCCATGACCACAGGGCCCGGTTGGTCCGAGGGCGGCGTCTGGGTTTCAGGGCGTCGGGCCTGCTCCCCGCGGGCGGGCGCGCGGGCGGGCGCGGAGCCGCCTCCCGGGTCAGGGGCGCCGGCGGCGCGGGGAGAGCGGGGCGCGGGCCGCCGGGCCTCCTCCGGCCCCGCCGCGCCGCGCTCAGATGCTGACCGGCACGGAGGACACCGAGCTGGCCCGGGACTCGCGCGGGGCGCGGCCGGGCAGGGCCAGGCAGCAGGCGGACAGCCCCACCACGGCGTCGGGCAGCTCGTCCTCCTCCGCCCAGCGGTCGAGCTCGGGGCTGAAGCTGCGCACGCTGCGCTGGTAGCGCCGCTCGCCCTCGTTCCAGCCGCCCAGCAGGAAGGCGCGGCCGTGCAGCGCGGCGGCGCCCGCCGTGCTGGCGCCCGCGGGCAGCGGCGCGGCCGCGCTCCAGCGCCGCGCGGCGGGGTCGTAGCTCTCCACGGCCAGCACGTCCACGCGCTCGCCGCGCGCGCCCAGCCGGCTGCCGCCCAGCACCAGCACGCGCCCGCCCAGCGCCAGCGCGCAGTGCCAGCCCCGCGGCGCGCCCAGCGCGGGCAGCTCCTGCCAGGCGTCGGCCGCGGGGTCGTAGGCGCACACCGAGCCCGAGTAGGCGCCGTCCACGTAGCCGCCGGTGACCAGCAGGCGGCCCGCGGCCGCGGCGCTGGCGTGGCAGCAGCGCGGCGCCGCCATGGGCGCGCGCGGCCGCCACTGGTTGGAGGCCGGCTCGTAGCACTCGAGCGAGGCCAGGCCGCCCTGCGCGTTGCGG
The DNA here is from genome assembly GCF_024711535.1 of Dipodomys merriami. Taxonomy (NCBI): domain Eukaryota; kingdom Metazoa; phylum Chordata; class Mammalia; order Rodentia; family Heteromyidae; genus Dipodomys; species Dipodomys merriami. The sequence continues at coordinate 2,418,881 of NW_027202516.1, read as the reverse complement.
CCGCCCGCCGCGTACAGCAGCCCGTCCAGCGCGCTCAGGCTGAAGTGCGTGCGCCGCTGCGCCATGGGGCTCAGGTGCAGCCACGAGTTGAGCCGCGGGTCGTACCTGGGGGGACAGGGGCCGGGCTTACCGAGGGCCCCGGAGCCCCGGCCGGGCCCCCCACCCTGCCCGCACCCCCCACCGGGAGCCCCGGCCGGCCCCGACCGCCCCCTACCCCATCCCCCCACCAGGAGCCCCGGCCGGGCCCCCCACCCTGCTGTACCCCCCCACCCTGCTGTACCCCCCCACCCTGCCTGTACCCCCCCCCACTCTGCCTGTACCCCCTCACTGGGAGCCCCAGCCGGCCCCGACCGCCACCCACCCCATCCCCCCACCGGGAGCCCCGGCCTACCCCCCCACCCTGCCCCGCATCCCCCACCGGGAGCCCCCGCCTACCCCCCACCCTGCCTGCATCCCCCCACCGGGAACCCCAGCCGGCCCTGACCGCCCCCACCGTATCCCCCCCCCCCACTGGAGCCCTGGCTGTCCCCCGACTGCCCCCACCCCATCCCCCCCACCGGGAGCCCCGACGGCCCCCCCCAGCCCCATGAGTGTAGGACAGGCCCCTCTCCTCCACGCCCCCCTCTCCGTGCGTGCCCCCCCCCCTGCCCCGCAAGTGAAGCAGGCGGGAGGAATCCTGGCAGCGGGGCGGTCCTGTCTGCAGACAAGGCTGCCTGGCTCCGCCTGGCCTAACGCAGACCCCAGTGGAACCCTTCGCTGCGCCTGTCTCGGCCATAACTCAGTCTTCCTCCACTACCAGAAGGCGACCGAGGGGATTCGTCCCTAAAATCAACAAGGCTCGGCTTCCTAGGCTTTTCTGTGTCTCCACACTGGCTGACAGGTGAGAGTTCGGCAAGTCACTAGTAAGCACTGAAATCAGCATGGACACAAAGCTAACCCACTACTAAAGGGAGGAGGGATGTGGAGGGGACAGGCAGAGGAACATGGGCATTTGCTTCCTAGAGCAGAGTCACGGTTCCCAGATGCAGCCTGTGAGGACGGCCGTGGCCTGGCCGCTGACCTGTGGCTTCCACACAAGCATCACTTGTAAGCATTCCCTCCACCGGAGCTTTGTTTTCTCTTGTCATAAAGATATGACAGGCTAGAGCCTTAATTCCACTTTTGAAGGGTTTATCATGCTTTTGCTCTTTTGGGGGCATGTATCAAAAATAGCATTTTCTGTCATTCATTCGTCAAATACTAAATCAGCTGTCACAGTTTTACCGATATCCTTCTGTTTGATGGTTACGAATCAGACAGTTGCCAGCAGCAGCAACTTCAAAGAAATTTTGTGCTATGTGTTTTTTTTCTAACCACTTAGTGTTAAAACCTGAGTTTGTGTCCAGCTCCTTTCAAAAGTCAGTGTAGAGTGAACAGTACACACCTACCAATGTGGAAACATGACTACTTCCTATTGGTCTGAGTTCTTTGGGTACCAGGTTTTCATCTATAAAATAAAAACAATCCTGCCTTCTAGTCCCACCTAATGGGCTTATTTTGGAAATCATTTGAATGCATGTTACAGAAAACGCCGTACCCATGTTACACAGCCTGGTAACTATTACTGACCCAGTAAGCTAAGCTCATGCCCATGATTAAGTTACTTCTGTGTCAAGGTAGGACCCCGCCCCCGCCCCCAGCCTGAGCCACACACAAGATGAAATACCTGCAGAAAGTGCTGACTGCATGCTTGGCTTGATTTCTCGCATCGTTCTGGTCTTCGCCACCGGCTACATAAAGAAATCCATCCATCACAGCCACACACTGATTGAAGCTCTTGGCTGGCATTTCCGTCAGCTTGCTCCATCCATTTTCAGGGTCTCTATACAGAACGTCTCTGCTGGGGGACTTCTCAGTAAGGTCCGGGCGTCCCCCAACAGTTACCAGGACTCGGCAGCCACCTCGGATTCGTGTCCGCCTCGACTGCAGTGTGTTCTGGTGGTAGGGGAGCAGGTGGTAGTTCATCGCGTCTACCAGAAGTTTGTGGCAGTCGGCATCTTCCATCATTCTGGGCACAGACTGAACATGATTGACCAGGTCTTGGGCAGAGATGGTGCCGAAGCGGATATTGCTCAGAAGATCTGCTGCGTGTTTCATTCTCTTTTGGTCAGATTCTAACCATTTCATTGCAATCTGGAATGCTACTATCTCAGAAGGCAACTGCAAGTCATCATCGATAAGGAGTTCATTGATCTGTTCAAAGGTCAGTTTCATGAATTGATCGGACTCGGCGAATTCGATGAAGTTATCCCGTAGGAATTTCTGGGCGGCAGCTTTGGCGGTTTTCAGGGAGTATGTTTCGGCAATGTTGGCCACATACATGCAGTTCTCCACACTCATCTCCCGCATGAGGAAATCGCTGCACATCTTCACCAGAGTGTGGATCTGAAGGTGGACCGCCGCGGACACAACGCTTCCGATGGTGTACAGCGAGAGGGTCAGCTTGCCCGTGTAGGCATAGGCGATGACGGTGGCCAGCCCGAGCGGCGAGATGTCGTTGAGGTCCACTCTTGGCGCCGACGGGTCTTTTTTGAGGACATTGTAGAAGTACTCGCTGCACGACGCCATCACGGACTTGTGAACGTCAAAGGATTTGGTTTTGGTGCCGATGACTAGGTCACAGAGGAAGTTCTCCTGCCGCATCTTACTTAACCCTTCCAAGAGGCTGGGTCCGTGCGATGCATCCGTCAATTCAGAAGAAATGCAGCTCAGGCCGCTGCCCCCTTCCAGGAGCCCGTTCAGAGCGTGCAGCTTGCTCAGGGGGCTCTCTTCCACGATGATGGTCGTCTCCTTGACGTCTGCTTTGGGCTTTTTGACACACTTCCTTTTGGGGGCCATGCTGGCAAGGCCACTGTCACGGGAAGAGCTCGCTGGAAAAGAAGAGAGGGCAAGGAAGGGAGGGGAGAGGTAGAGGAGGGGAGGGAGAGAGTAGGGGTGGGAAGAGGAGAGGAGAAGAGGAGAAAAAAGACACAGTTCAAATTGTGATATTTTTTTTCCTTTTGGACTTTGAAAACCCACACTGCAAATAACTTTCTATAAGTTAATAGTATAACGGCATAAGGTAACTCAGTCCTGAGAATACAGGTAAAGAAAAGCAAATATGGTCTTTAAACTACATGCACAGTTTACTGTCTACTTCAGCCCGAGCATGAAGAGGATTTTAGAAAAACGAGCATCGTCCCCAGAGGCGAGCTGCCAAGTGGCAGTTTTACCACAAAGGAACAACCCGGCTTCCACTGGACACTGATTGTCGAGTGACTCGTGAACATCGTTGGAAGGACTTCATCTAACTCTCATCAGAAAGTGAAGTAACTCCATATCAAAGGTTTTCCTCAATGAAAATTGAGAAATCCATGTAAAACTTTAAAATACGATGGGAAGATAGTTTCATTCACAGTAGCAATGAAACCTGGCACATCTACCTATGTATGTACATCTGTACATACGAGGGACCGAGCCCAGGATGTTGAACTTGCTTTGCCACTGATCTACATCTCAGCCTGAAGCCTGTTATATTTTAAGAAACACATTTGCTAACATTTGGCGAGCCCCTGGTCACCAGCTCAGCTGGGTTTTCCCAGAGGACTGGGGGAGGGGAGGCTCCACAAGCTCAGCTGCTCGGCTCTCCGCTGCCTTGGTCCTTTCCTGCCCCCAGGAGGAAGAGGGCACAGGGAGGAAGCAAACGGACTCTGTCTCTCTGTCAGTGTTTCTTCTTTCCCATTCAGCCCAAACTTTCTTACTCACATTTACATTTCTTAAAAATACTACAGTACATGCACCTTTCCTTATTAATTTTTGCATACCATTTTCCAGGTGTGCAAATTTTGCAAAAAGGCGGCCCTACCTTGTAAAATAGACTACAAAGCCACCACATTTTAGTGTTCACATGCACTTGACTTATGTGTTGAGTGGTTCTATGTAGAGTATTTTGTTCCGCCAGCAGCTAGCAGAAGCCTTCTGCTGAGGGTAGCAGTTTTCTGAGCTTGGTGAAACAGTGAAAAATGGAGTTTTGCTAGAGAGAGAAGTCATGCCAAACAACAAAATCAGGCCAAGAGTGCTACATAAGCACAGCACAGTGCTTTCGGGGAATAATGCCTTTCTTGCATTTCTGGGAGAGCCCAAGGGGCCAATATTTTATTCATGCAGATATAAACTTATTAATGCTCTTGTCTGAAGGAGATACTGACCTTAACGAGTAGTCTGGATGCTTCTGACTGAAACAAAGTATTTTTGTGCCCTTCAGTGAAATACTATTTTGTTGGTGGCATGTAGGGATGATATTTCAATTAGACACTAAACAGAATACAGTTGGGCCACAGGGCTAGAGCTGGCTTTGATATGAATGCTGGCACTTGAGAAAGCTTGGGACATTTGGTTAAGGTCAGGTTAGCAAATCAGGCTGCACAGAACATGGTGCCTTCCTTTGCCAGGACTTATCTTGGTGGGATGACGTTAGGATGGGAAAGCGAGTGGAAGGATGGGGGCATCTGTGTTCTGCTTTGGGCCCTGCTTCAGAGAAGCCCCGCTCTCAGGTTTGGCGGATCAAAACCCGGAGGCTCGATCCTTCACACGGGGGACTTCCCAGGGAGTAGAGGCTTGCGACACTGGACACACACACACACACACACACACACACACACACACACACACACACGGCCAACCATCATATTTAAGTTAAGAGCAGGGTAGTTTTAGAGGAGAGAAACTGTAAGAGCAGCCTCAGAGGACGTGTGGAAGGAACTCAGAACAGATTAATTTCAGTCTCATCTCCTCATTTGGTCATCATACTGGGCCTGAAGGCCGATTGCATGGGCTGATAGGTGTCTGGAGAGGAACTGCATAACTCAGGTAATTTTTACTCAAGAACTAGTTCAGAGATGAACATACAGGGATCATATAGACACTCACTATGTTCTCTTTGGCCACATACACTCACTGTGCATGCTGGGGTCAGACGGGAGCCGCTCATCAGCAATGGCCACAGTGAGGATGGAGGAGGAGGAGGAGGAGGAGGGGGAGGAGGAAGTGGAAGAAGAAGAGGAGGAGGGGGGGAGGGGGGGAGCTGCATGCACCGTGCACAGCAGCCACGCGGCCTCCTGGACACCGGCGGTAACTCTGGACAGCTTTCTGTTTTCATTGAGCTTAGATTTTAGCTGAAGTTGGATGAGAGCTGTTTTTTGTTTTTTGTTTTTTTTTTCTTTTTCTGCATAGCGTCTTTCTTTTTTCTTGTGTGAAGTTGGAGCTTGGAGCCCAGCCGCACTGGGGTGCCTGGCCTCGGCATGGGTACCGGGGTCACCATGCTCCTGGAGAACGTCACTCGGGGTAGACTCGCGCTGAGCACTCCTGTGCTGCGCTGTGCGTGGGCCCGGGAGGGTTTTGAGGTATTGAAGCTGCTCTCTTGACACGCAGCAGGCTTGATTGCCGCTTTCTGCCGGGGGGGTGGGGGGACGGAGGGTTCTGATGAGTGGCCCCCTTTGGGGCCAAATGAAGAAAACCTTCACAGGCCTGTCTGGGACTGCTGGTGGCCACAGGAATGGTAGGCAGGCTGAGGAGAGGAGCGGGCCGCATGCGGCAGCTGAGGTGGGGTAATGGCACGAGCGGCTGTTTGGAGCCGCTGCCAGTCCTCTCTGTCCCTTCCTTCTTGGGTCAGAGAAGGGACGTTGCTATGGAAGGAGTTCCAGCCTTCTCGGGAGGGAGCCCAGGGAAGTCCCCTCCTGGATAGGGTGCTACAGCCTCACCCCGACCCTCCTAGTCCCACGGTGAGAGCTGCACATGGGCCCTGGGACGCGGCGAGCAGCCCGTTTCCACGCCGCCTCCTCGTAGGCCGCCCCAGGTCCTGGTTCCTGGGCCATGCCCATGGTGGCTGTGTCACGCCTTAGCACTTGCTAAGTGCTGCCGTTGAAATCGGTTTACAGCGTCTTTTGGATTTGTCCAAGGATGAACATCAGCTATTCCTAAATGTAAGTCACTGCAGGCAAATTTATGTTAAATGACATTCCCATTCCTACCTAACATCATTACAAATGGGATTGATCTGTGTGGCGCCCTGGCTTATGTACTTTACTGCTATTTGTTTTTTAGCTTAAATACTACAGAACTCCTAAAGGGTAGGCAATATTGTGCTCGTGTTATATGTGAAGAAATTGCGGTATAGAAAAAGCAAAAAGGAGCTTGTCCATGGTCAGGTAAGTAGGTGTTCTGGAGCAAGGATTTGTACCTAGACGGAATCCTGGCCCTGGCTGGCCTCTAACCCAGAGTGCACTAAGCCCCGTGGTAGATGAAGAGTTAGCATTTCCCAGCTTGAGGAAACAGACTGAGGTAGAGAGGAGGGTTGTAATATCAAATCTGGGGTATGGAGAACACAAAGTCCAGTCTGGTTTAGTGTACAAGATGGTTTTTGATGCACAAATCCTGTGAATTTCTCTATCCTTTTAAGGGAAGGAAGGATACAAAATTTTGAGGCAGGTTCAAAGAAGGCTCATATGACGTGGTTGATCAGAGAATCAGGCACTTCTTTTCAAATATTAGATTAAATATGCAGTTACCATTTTTGTTTAAAAAGACCGTCAATCTCCTGTTGGTTTAAGGGACAGAGGCTGTGTCTAGATTTCATTGATCAAATATGCACAAAATTAATGGCAACTCTCTGAATATCGGATAAAAGGAGCCACTGCATTTTAAAAAACATTTTGGTGTTGGTGAAACTTTAATAAAATTTCTCTTCCCTGGTATGTTGGGTTTGTTAAGGCAAACAGGATGGCAGATTGGATTTTTAAGATTGACGTCTTTTTGATCACAGCACAACTGAAAGCTGGGCTTAGTATTCCTCTTCCTCTGACCATTTGCTAGGCCTGAGCCCCTAGTTTAATCGCCTGTCACGTGGGGATGCGTTCCTTTCCATTCCAAAACTGGGGAGTTGGGAAGGCAGCTGACTGAGCCGCGAGCGCCATGGCCTCCCTGGTGAGTTCTCTGCTCAGTCTGGCTTTCCACAGCCCAGCCAGGACTCATGATCGGTGGCCAGGTAAATGTAGTGCACTAAGTTTAATAGAATAAAAGGTGATTTGTGGTTCATCTGCTAGATAAAATAGGTCTGTCTTCCATCTGGCCTCCCAGCTATGAGTTGGGTTTCCGAGAGGTCAGTGAGCCGTGCGGAATCCGGAGCCTGGCACGCCTGTGTTTCTAGGTACTTCTTGGTAGCTCAGGGATTCTTTCATGAGGGGAATAAGAAGGCCCAGCGCCCAGCCTCCGGACCGGGGGTGGCGCAGCGGAAGCGATAACATATTGCACTTCTGCCTACTAGAGAGCCGTGCCTTCCTGCTCCACCCGTCCCCCATGAAGTGCCTTGACGTCCTTACAGAAGACTTGTCATGCAGCTAGAGAAAAGATGTGCCACCTTAGGGCTCAGAGCATCCTCCCCCCGCCCTGCACCCCACTCCTGGGGGAACGCCGCCCGGGGCCACCGAAGGCCACATGTGCTGAGCTGTCACTGTCGCTGCCGCGCTGGGCCAGAGGAGCTGGGATCCCAACAGGTCTTCTTGCCAAGAGTGCAAATCAGCTGTGCCTGCTCCCTGTCCCTGCCACATTCCGAGGCCTGCATCTGTCAGGGCCCGTCAGCGCTGCTCCCGGAATAGAAACGGGCCTGGCGAAGGGGGGGTTCCACTCCCGATTCACCTCAACATGATTTTCCATACAAAACCTGCACTCCCAGAGCCCGGTGTGTGCGCGTACGGACCTTTTTGTCAAAACACACACTTGAGGCATTTGCAGAGGGGTTTCTATGTTGTTAATAGAGTCTGTTTCTGTTGTCAAAGAGGTGTCTGACTTTTGTGCTGCCAGTTTAGTCAAAGCTAATACTACATCACTGGGCAGACACCGAATGTATAAATGGATTCTGCTATGCAATAAAGATGATGCTCAGCTTTGTGAACAAAACCTTCCATTTTCTTTTCCTTTTTTTTTCTTTCTTTCTCTACAACGTAGAAGAAAACTTCCCCCGAGCTTGGGAGGCTTAAAATGAGCATTAGACACGGAGCGATTCCACAACTCTCAGCAGCCACACGCAAGCGTTCCCGTGACTGGGTCAGAGTCTGCACTTACCACATGTCTCAAATTCCAAGAAAATATCCTCTGCCTCCCCACGGGAGACCAGGGGCACCCCGCTCAGGAAAACAGCCCCGGGACACAAACCCCACACACGTCCCCTCCACAGGCGCCATACACACCCGGGATCCGAAGACAGTGGCTGGTGAGCGAGGTCGGCTCCTCTCCCTCCTGGCAGGGACTGCAGTCCTAGCTGACTCTTCCTGGGAAGAAATCTGGAGAGACGGGGGGGAGGGCGCCTCGTGGCAGGGCTTCTGGGGGAGGCTCTGGCCTGAGCACCTGCTCCAGCCCTCTTCTCCCTCTTTGGCCTTCAACTGTGAGCCCTCCGTGGAGGCGGAGCTCCAGCTGGTGCCGAGGGGTTGGGTTTCTTGACCTGGCCACTTCCTTCCTTCCTTCCTTTCTTTCTTTCTTTCTTTTTCTTTTTAAGTCAACCCGCATTTGAAGAAAGAAAACCCGCAGATGTTTAGTTACTTGAAGCGGGGATTTGGGTAAAGGAAGGGGAGGCTGTTGGTGAAAATTCATTTCTAGAAAGGTAATAGCCTAGTCATCTCGGGTCCTTTGGGAAGACGGTGGCTATAAATAGCTTGTTCTTTAGAAAGGAGCACATGTTTGCCGGGACACAGGGCTTTCCTCAGCACCTCACCATGAGTTTAACAAAGCCAGGTTTCTGACCAGTTCTCGTGTATCCAGTGATAAGCCCCTCCCCGTGCACTCGTGTGTAAGGACATATCTACTCTCGCAACATTTCATGTGAGAGAAACAACTCAGACCATCCTGACTGGCCACAAGCTTTTAATAGCACTGGAGTGTGAAATGTGTGCTACCAGCATTTGCGGGATCATCAGCGCCAATCACGGAAAGATAGAGCATGGAAAAGAAATGTTCTAGTCATCCCTCACCCGTCAGAAGATACGTCGAGTGCTCCCACTGTGGCGCGCGCAGAGCTCTTCCGCATCCTGGAAAAATTGGCCAGGCAGAAGAAACCTGCAGAAATGCTGTATACTGGGGATAGCTAAAGAAAAGAATGACTGAGGAAAATGAGACGAGGCCCCCGGAGCAAGTGTTTTGGAGGCTGTTGTGTGGCGAGAGCATTCATTTAACAACCGTGCGGCCTGATGGGTCCACAAGGAGGCCCAAGTGGGCAGAAACTCCAGGGAAAGAAAGTGAAAACAAGGAAGCAAAGTGTGGCTCGTACCTCGGTTCCACTGATGAAAAAGGCAGCCTTACAGATAACCAGTTCCCTACGACTAGACTGGTGCAGGGTAGAAGACTCCGTTCTTACTAGGAGCCTGCACTGGACTGTCTCCAGTATCTTCCTGACTCCCAGGGACTATGGCTCTCTGTGCAGCCTCTGGTCTTCCTGACACCTGTGAACTCATCCGACGCCTCTGTCTTAGATCCCACATCGGCTGGAATTCCAGGTAGCTTTGCAGCAGGGAAACCTACTTGGATTAATTCTCTGCTTCCCTTTGTGTATCTCCAGCACAGAATGTATCAGAAGTAAATAAGACAAGTTTACTTAATGGTAAAGTAGTGGTAAAGTGATTCTTCTTCTGTTTAAGTGATCCTGCTCCCCCCCCCCCACCTCAGTACTGGGGCTTGAACTCAGGGCCTGGCCACTGTCCCTGAGCTGCTTCTGCTCAAGGCTAGCACTCTATCACATGAGCCACAGTACCACTTCCGGCCTTTTTTTTTTTTTCTGTTTATGTGGTCATGAGGAATCAAACCTAGGGCCTCATGCACACAAGGCAAGCACTCTACCACTGAGCCACCTTCCCAGCCCCTGCTTTTGTTTTTGAGACTGGGTTTTTGCATATTGCATATTGGCTCCAAATTCCTGAGCTCAAGAGATCTTCCTGCCTTAAGCTGCTCAGTAGCTGGGGCTATAGGTACATGCCACTGTACCTGGATTCAGTCTTTGATTTTACTTCCTTGAGTCAGGTAATGGACTAAAGCATTCAATGCTACTTTTACTCAAGTAAAAATTGACCTTTTATTTGTATTTATTATATTGATGATAATGGAAAGGGCCTTCTAGAAACCTCTATTGGCATCAGTAATATCATCTTCAAAGGTATCAACGATTAATTCTGCTTCTATAGGAGCAGCACTGAGATGGTCCTTTTTACAGATAGAGGTAGAAACACAGCAGGAAGAACAAATTGTCAAAAAAAGGGAAGATCTAAGAGAGGCTGCAATAAAAAGCCATATTTAAGAGCACCCACCATATGCAAACACTCAGCAGTTGCTGGGAACATAGGGTAGGAGACACAGCTGGAAAAGCAACTGGCCAGCAGATTGTAGTTACAGTAAGAAACGTGGTGCTCTTCACTGACGCCATGGGGACCTCCTGTCTCCCATTTCTTTAATGAGATTGGCAGTTTAGACAGAACGTTCAGACATCTGGAGGTGTCACATTAGACCCTGGTTGTTTGTGTTCGTACCCACCTCTTGCATGGACTTCCTCCGCCCTCCCTCCCGGTGGCCTGACCCACAGTCAGTTCAAGTGTAAGTCCCACGAGGGCAGGGATAATTACCGTTTTGTTCACGAGTGAATCTCAAGTGTCTGAAATGTGTTTGGCACAAAGCAGATGGTAAATCATTGCTTCCTAATTGGACAGATAAATGAATGAACACACTCATATTGACATTAATACAAGGAGGTCACAGAGCCAGAGAACTGAGCACATGTATGCGGAATGACTAATGGAAGACCACAGAACTGGGTGAAGAAAGGGGAATGAGGTTCCTTATTGGGTTAAATGAGATGCCCAAGTTTACCCCCTCCTTGGATGCATTGCTGAATTGCGTTAGGAAGGTAAAGGGTCGGCAGGCTCCTTTGCTCATTGCCCTAGAAGTGATGCTGTGCTGCGCTGCGCTGCGGCAGCTTCTTGCTCTTCCTGTCCATCCACGGAGGTGAACTTCGGCTCTGTTAACCTGTGTTTTTCTTCACCATACTCAGTGGATTGCCTCTTTAGCCACCATAGCCTTTTGCTCTACGAAGGCCATTTTGTTGCTTGTCTCTTTTCTTGCATCAGTCCACCCCTGTGTACGTGCTCTAGCGTCACCTTCCAGTCTTGTTCATTCCCAAATTCATTTTACTGTTTTTACACACATGTTCCCTTTTTACGTCTTTGAGGTGTTGTTTTTTTCGTTGACAGGCTTCCTCATCCCAAAATAATAAAGCATCCCTAGCTGGGCACCTGTCACTCATGCCCGTAACCCTAGCTTCTCAGGAGGCTGAGATCTGAAGATTGCAGTTCAAAGTCAGCTTGGGCAGAAAAGTCCATGGAACTTTTATTTTGTCAGTACAGAGCTTGAACTCGGGGCCTGGGCGCTGTCCCTGAGCTCGCTTGTTCCAGGCTAGCACACTACCCACTTTGAGCCACTGTGCCACTTCCTATTTCCTGATGGTTAGAGATAAGAGTCTGACAGGGACTTTTCTGCCTGGGCTGGCTTTGAATCATGAGCCTCACCTCTCAGCCTCCTGAGTAGCTAGGATTACAGGCGTGAGCCACCAGCACTGGTGGTACTGGACTTTTTGAGATGTTCAACCTCACAGAGATTGACAACTGGAATAAACCTGGCATAAGAGTTTATGCTGCCGTCCTTGCTCAAGTGGAAATGGCCTAAAATGTCTGCAAATGGCGACTAAATGTATTCAGAGTCTATGAGAGGCTTTTTCCATGTGGATGTGATCCAACCTCCATGAATGGCTTTGCATCTGCTTAATCTGAAGAATCTTAAAACGATAATCCCAAGAGATCAGAGATAAGTGAGGGTTTGTGTGTGTGTGAGTAAGGCGGTCAAATTTGTGAGGATTTAGAGCAATGTTAGGGTGGTGGAGGTTTGTGGGTCTAGGGCAATGCTGGAAGTGGTGGAGGTGGCCGAGTACATCAGAGACAAAATGCAAAGCAGGCTTTGAATCTGAGGCTTCTGTTCTAACAAGCGGAGTTCTCACTTGACAGAACTGAGCTGTACAGCTGGCCCAAGTTTGACAAAGCTAAGCTGTCTCCTGTCGATCTCCTGTGAATTTCTGGAATATTACAAGTAGAGAGCCATCCCTATTTGTTCACAGCTGACACTCAGCTAAGGCAGCTTCATTTGTGGCAAATGGCATGCCAGTGCTAAAAAAAGAACTCATTTCATCAGTGGCTTAGATTACCCATCAAGGAGGCTCCAACGTGAGCTGTTTAAATTAACCATAATAAAATCGACTAAATAAATAAAAGAAATCGACTAAATAGCTCTGTTACTTTAAAATGGTACCTGGAATGTGGCAGGCAACCAATAAATACATGGCAGATGGAAGAATAAAGCTCTTTTAACTGGTGCTTATGACCCACGCTGGGACACAAAGAAGGAAGATGGGATTTAAAGCTTGTAATACAAGGTCAGCCATTACTATTAGCTCTGTGACACCAGACTCCATTCACTTCCTTAGTCCTAAAACCAAGAGTGGTCCTGGACGACTCCCTCTCTTGAAACTCGTCAGCACATAACCACAGCTGCCACCTTCTCCATCCGCCCTGTGCACGCCATCCGCCATTCCCGCAGCTCCCCACTGGCCTCCTCCTCCAGGGAGCTGCCCCTACATGGCTCATTTCCCTTCTCCCTCCCTTCCCCAAGTGCCCCAGACATGCTGGCCTGCCTTTTCTTCCTAAAACATACCGCTGCATACCCCCTCTTCCATCCACCTGGAGAGTTCCTCACACGACCCGCTGTCTCTTCCCCCAGGTCATCTCCTGCGGACGTCCGTCCCCCCTGGCCTGCTTAGTCACCTGCGTCGCTCCCTGGGGAGAGGGATCCCACCTGACAGGCCGTGTTCACTTGCTTCCTGTCTGTCTCCACGCAGAGGCCCTCAGCCTCTCCGTCTCCTTCCTCTCTTTTTCACCAGCACTCATCTCACAAGCTGTAACAGGCGCGTCCGTGGAGGTCCACTTTCTCCTACAGGGATTGTGAGAAATAAAATCTGCAAAGTGTGGCGTCCACGTCCATGCGTTCACTCTGGATGGAAAAGTGAGATCAGTTCATTCCAACTGTGTAACGCCTTCATTGTCAGGGCAGAGTCCAGACTGAGCTGGCTCTCAGCGGCAAGCTCACCACGAAAACTTTGGACAGAGCCAAAACAAGGAGATTTTATGGCTGAGTACACTGTGCAAAGGAATGCACAATGAGGGTGGAAGGAGAGCTCCCGAGGAAAACACCACGAGACCTCTCAAAACAGCAGGGATGGGTGAACTGTCCCATAAGAATGAAGTCTGTGGGTGCATGTGTGCGCATGTGCATGGGTCCCCTAATAATAAACTCTGTGGATATGTATGTGTGTGTGTGTGCACACGCATGTGTAGGAGTAACTATTATTATCAGCAGTGGAAGTAAGGCTCTACAGCAGGCCAGGGGCCGCCATAGAGCTGTGCGTCTTGGAGAGGTGCAGCAGGCCAGGCAAGGGAGGACACAGCCTTCCTGTTTGCTTCTCATAGACTGTTCCGAACAAATACAACTTTTTACGGGATTGGATTCAGCCCCGGGGGTTATGGGCCGGTCCAAAGCTCCTAGCATAACATTGATGCTTGGGTTAGACCAAACATGCATTATACTCATCTATACATTCATTATACTTGGCTGTAGACTCATTATACTCATTTGTATATTCATACTTATCTATATAGTCATAATACTCATATATATTCATACTTGTCTCTATATATACTATACTCATCTATATAGGTGGGTATACTCATCTATGGATTTGTCTATGTACTCATACTCATCTATATACTTACAATATTCATCTATATATGTACCATAGTCATCTATGTATGCATTATACTCATCTGTTCTTACTCATGTATATACCCATACTCATTTATACACTTACACTCATCTATACACACATTATAGTCACCTATATACCCATACTCACCTCACAGTCCTCTGTATATACATTATGCTCAGCTATATACATATTATAGTCATCTATATACTCATTATACTCACCTATATATGCATTATATTCATGTATGTACTCATATATGAACCTATAAGCCCATACTTATTTATATACTCAGGATAGTCATGTATATATTCATACTCATCTATATACTGGTATGTATCTATGTACTCATGCTAATTTATATACTCATGGCCATCTATATATGCATTACACTCATCTATCTATATACACAGTATACTGATCAGTATTCATGGTCACCATTCCTAGCTCTTGGCTGGATAGATCTTATATGGGCCCTCAAGATTGTCAAATGTTTCTAACTAAGATGTCATCCGTGGTTTATGGGATAGAATCACGGATTATTTTTCCCTTTGACCTTCCCTTTCTACCTCATCCTGGGTAAATAAATCCAGAGTTAGGTCTGAGGGCAAGGTCAACGGGAAAAATAGGGAAGAAGGTTTTAGTATCATAAAAGGAGGCTATAGTGAAACGAATCAAAAGGGTAGGTAGGTGTGTGTGTGTGTGTGTGTGTGTGTGTGTGTGTGTGTGTGTGTGTGTGTGTGTGTGTGTGTGTGTGTGTATGTGTGTGTTGCTAGACTTGAACTTGGGGCCTCAATATGTGTTCGGCTGTGCCGTTGAGCTACACCTCCAAACCTGACAGGGAAAGAATTTAATTCAGGGACAATCTGTTTTAATTGAAGGAGCTTTGGAAGGGTGAGATGATTATTAGCTCCTGGGGTGCTGACAGTAAGTCTATCAGAGCGAAACAAGACAACTCAAAGCTCTCACAACGGGCTCCCTGAAGTAGTACTTACTCTCTTTACAGGTCAGCCTGACACAGCAAAACAAGATCCTAAATGCAGACTTCTTGGTAGAAAAGTGTTTGGAATACAGTAGAACCTCCATGAACTTACTGCACTGATAGCCAGTAATCACTGCTATGAGTTAAGTTTTAATTCGATCAGTAGAAGATGCGTTTCTTTGATGAGCCAGAGAGGGGGGAGGACACCGCGCAGCCACGCGCACGGTGCCCACCTCACGCACACCTTGCCTTCCCTGCCCTGCTACCTGCATGCGCGTGCGCGCTCTGCTGGCTGGCCTTTTGTTCTCTGCTCCCTTTGCCTTTTATCTGACACTGCTGATAAGACTGCAGGCTCCGGCGCAGGCAGCAGCGATGGAGGTCTGTGCCCCGGGCAGTAGCTCGGGGAGGGCTGGGCAGCCTGGCTCAGGGCACGGGTGCCCAGGCTCTGTGAGGATGCAGTGTGCAGGGATGGTTCACAGTGCGGGCAGCGAGGGCTTCCGCCCACGGTGGGGCCGTGGGGCCCGACATGGACTGTGGGTGTGCTGGGGGAGTTAGATGGAGCAGAAATAACTTTGCTATCAAGAGCAGGACTGAATAGATAAGCAGGCAGCTCAGCAATCCTGGGGGCAAGGTTTCTCATCATTTACAGGGCGGGCTATAAAAATGGAAAACATAGAAAAACAGAACGAAGCCTTGGAATTGGTGTTATTGGTGTAAATCGATGTGGGCGCCTGTGTGAGCACACATTCGTATGCTCTGTTCACTGGGAGCCAAGAAACTGGGCCACTCTTTTTTTGTGTTTGTGTTAGTCCTGGGGTTTGAACTCTGGGCCTGGGCGCTGTCCCTCAGCTCTTCAGCTCAAGGCTAGAGCTCTACCACTTGAGCCACAGCGCCACTTCCAGTTTTCTGGCGGTTTATTGGAGGTAAGAGTCTCACAGATTTTTCTCCCTAGGCTGGCTTTGAACTGTGATCCTCACATCTCAGCCTCCTGAGTAGCTAGGATGACAGGAGTGAGCCACCGGCACCCAGCTAGGGCCACTCTTTTAGCAATAGAGTCTAAGTGTAGAAAGGAAAATATAGTTAGAAGTTACCGCGTATTTTCTTTAATCCCCCATCCCTATGACACCTGTGTCATGTGATCTTCTCTGTCCTTTCCGCTGGGCACGTGATACATTGACAGTCTAAATGTTTGCTAAACAAAGGGATGGATGGATGAATGAATGAAACTTTTCCTTTCATCTTTTGGATGTCGATTTCGAAAGTACAGAAAGTTTCAGACCACCTTCCCTTAAATCATTATGAATTAACATCTATAAGACGCTTAATTGTATGTAGGGACTTCATTTTCAGCCAATTCCTTATAATGATCCAGACACTGGATCTAGACATTGGATCTGAATATCTCCTTAATGAGTATATTCAGGAATTAGAGATTCACATGTGTTAATCTTCTTTCCTTCCTTTGTAACAACACAGGAAATTTTTTAAAAATTTAAATTTTAGCAGTAAGTTTAAATAATATAATTTTTCTGTTACTTGGGTATCAGTCTGAGCCAAGGGATCCCATAGGATCTTTCTCAGGTACAGATCTTGAATATTATTCAGGTGTCTTTCCTATTTCTTTGGAAGTCATCTTCCCATTGGCAGTGGAAATCTATGGGGACTCTCATCCCTCAGTGTCTCTCATCTCTGTCCAGGACCAGCTTACGAGAGTCCAGGGGGTTTAGAGTTCCGCAGTTATCTTGACATTCTTAGTAGTGCTCTCTCTGAACTTCTGCTTTTGAAGTTCAGTGCGATGGGTGAGTGGAACATATCTGGTAGCCAGGAGCGTGGCCTGGTCCCGACTGCCGTCAGCTGCAGTGGGTGGATTTCCCGGTGTGGTCAGCACCTCAGGACCGAGGCATGGGTGCTGCGTGTGTCTTTAGCCAGCAGACCCCTGGAAGTGGGGCATCGGTGGGGAAACTTCTTGCCTACCCCCAAGCAGAAACCAGCAGGGCCTGTGCAGAGGGTGCACTGCAGCCAGGCTCCGGGCGGCAGCCTGTGGAAAGGGGTTGCTCTTGGCAGGCATCTCACGCATCCTAGGCCCTTGTAGGCTGAACCTGCTTCACAGAACAATGGGAACCCTCCCCCCATCCCCAGACCGCAGGAGCTGCAGGTTGTTCATGGAGACAAAACCTCAGGAGGATCACACTGTAGCTTTCATCTTAATCTAGAGGTGATTTGGAGGAAGCTTTGGAGGAAGGGGTGGCTGGACAGAAAGCCAGCAGGAGGCCGTGATGCAGAGCGGGAGGGCAGCTGCAGGAAGAAGGGAGTGTGTGCGAAGATTCTAGATGGCCCCTAATTCACGATTCAACGTAGGCGCTTTTGGCTTTGTGATGTATGAAAATCACACACACACACACACACACACACACACACACACACACACACACACACACACACACACACTCACTCACACACTCGCTGGAGAGGTCTGGTAGCGATGCTGACCCGCAGCTCCCTGTCAACCAGCACCGCCAGGGGACACAAGGACACAGTGAGTGTTCTCAGGAGCCCACCCCTCCTAGCTCGGGCCCTCTGTGTGTGGCGAGGGAGGCGGACCTCGGTGTCTGCAGACAGAGGCAGGACCAGAATGTGCCACAGAAGCTCAAGGAAAAAGAAGAGCAACTGCCCAGAATTTAGGCAGACTTCCTGGTGCTGCACAGGAGAAGCATCTGAATAACGGCCGGAGGGCTGCCGGGCTGCGGGGCTGCGGGGCCGCCGGGCTGCGGGGGCCATGCTCATGGTGCGTCCCAGCCCTCGCTGGAGAGGACAGTGTGGCCGTGTGAGTTGCCGACCCCCTAGGCACACCTTTTCACTGACTGCCCCCACTAGGAACTCCACCGCGGACGTCGCCAGCAGAAGGCCTCAGACTGTCGTCTAGACCTGCACAAAGAGAATTTTACACGGCAGAGATTGTTACTGATTTTCTACTCCAGAAAGACATTCCCTTGAGTCTTAATTTCTTCCTCGTGAAATCAGTCTATGAATCTGAGTAGATGCTTTTTCCTATTCCTATTGTGATCGCACAGTTTGGGCTGGTGTGCGTTCTCCTCTGTGTTCGTCCTTTGGCGCTGCTCTTGTGAAACACTAGCAGCAGACTCATCGCAAGGCTCCAGAGCCTGGGAAGTCCGGGATCAAGGCTGTGGAGACAGGAAGTCCGGGATCAAGGCTGTGGAGACAGGAAGTTCGGGATCAAGGCTCTGGCAGACTGGACCTCTGTGAGGGTTCACTTCCTTGTTCGTGGAAGCCACGTCTTCCAGCTGACAGGGATGGACAAGCTCGCACGGGTCTGTTTTACAGGGACTGTGATCAGTTCCCCAGGATCCTCTTAGAGGTTAGGGCCTCAGCACAGGAATTTGGAGAGGCACCAGAACTCAAAGGCATGGCATTATCCAGTGTCAGCAGATGGCGTGGCTGTCCAGGGAGCAGACAGATCCTCGTCAGTTTTGTCAGTGTCTTAGTGGATTCCAAAAACAAAAGGCCGGGTGTTGAGCACATAGAACCATTGGAAAATTACACAAGCCCAGTGAAGCCAAATGTCTGTGGAGAGCCTGTTCTTCGAAGGGCTTCCGGCCAGCCACGAGTCATCGCCTGGTTGAGAAACTGTTTTGAATCCTGAGATTTTGGAACATGACAGCTTGCCCAGGACGCTGCTCACGCCTGCCCGCGGCCCGGGAGGAGGTGCCGCATGTGAGGGGGCTCCGGCCGAGGGTTGCGGCCTTGGGTTTGCAGGTCTGATTTTCAAAAGTGGTTTGAGTGCTTTCCCGGGGGGTTCACAGTGTTCTCAACTCACTGCAAGGACAACACACCACACGGTAGTGTGGACACAGCCTCATTCACACTCAGCCGTGTGGAAGCCAAACTCAACCTTGAGATTCAACCACATGCCTTCTGCATGTGTTCAACATTTCTAATCAGAAATGGAGATAAAAAAAAGCTCCGGGACAGCGCCCAGGCCCCGTTCAAAGCCTAAAGCAATTCTTTATCTCCACTGCCTTGAATTTTATTTCCTGTTATTAAAGGTAATTATAACTGCTAAAATTAACTCTCTTCCTTGCTTTTCCACCCGTAGATTTGCTATGGACATGGCAAAGCCTGGGCCAGGTGGCTCAGAGGTGGCCCTCTCCCACTGCCCTGGCCTGCTGGGAGCTGGACAGGGGAGGCTGGGGGGACGGAGAGTCGGACTTGGGGAGGCTGGGGAGGACGGAGAGTCGGACTTGGGGAGGCCGGGGAGGACGGACAGTGGATCTGGGGAGGCCGGGGAGGACGGAGTGTACGCTTGTGCTGATGTTTTCAAAGTTGTTTTGTCCCATCTTGTAAAAATCATTGTGTTTCCTTTTAGGTGTTAGCTGTTGGACTTTTGTCTCTCCTTTTTATTTAGATTTTTAAAAATTATGTATGCTATTATAATTGCTTCCTTTAAAAAGGAGCTCTTTCTGGCTTACCTTCCTGCTTTACCCAGTGGTTTCTGACTTAATCTGTAAGACTCCAGAACTTTCATTATCCAGTCTGTGGAGAAGTTCTCTTTGAAAATTTGGAATTATATTTGTGCACATAGTACACTGTACATTCATCATATATTATTGGTTTCTTGGTTAGGAGGTTTTAAAAAAATGTGACTAGACTATAAGCCTATAGAGGGAGATATCTAATTGATACTTGTGTTTATAGCCATACACATATCTCTGGTTCATAGGAGGACTGATTTTTGTAGTTATTGTTGGTCATGGGGCTTGAACTCTGAGTCTAGGCACTGTCCCTGAGCTCTTCAGCTCAAGGCTAGTGCTCTACCACTTGAGCCACAGCACCACTTCTGTTTTTCTGGTAGTTAATTGGAGATAAGAGTCTCACAGACTTTCCTGCCCGGGCTGACTTTGAACCGAGATCCTCAGATTTCAGCCTCCTGAGTAGCTGGGATGACAGGCATGAGCCACAGGCTCTTCACTGAATTTTTTTTCTTTTTTTCTATCAGTCCTGGAGCTTGAACTCAGGGCCTGGGCTTCTTTTGCTCAAGTCTAGTGCTCTACCACTTAAGCCACAGCCCCACTTCTGGCTTTTTCAATATAATTTACTGGGGAAATCTCATGGACTTTCCTGCTTAGGTTGGCTTTGAACCGTGATCCTCAGATCTCAGCCTCCTGAGTAGCTAGGATGACAGGCATGAGTCACTGGAGCCTGCTTGAAGTATTTTAATAAACAAAAGCTATCGGAGCATGAATCTCCTTCCAGTGAAACTCTGGGTCGGTGCAGTTTATCCAGCACTTGCCACGCACCCGTATTTCTGCTTGGAGGCCATTTACACAGAGAGGAAACAGAGCAGGTGGAGAATTCAGTTCCTCTCTGGAAGTGGCCTGCCCCGCCCTCTGGTGGCGGCCCTGCTGCAGGACACCTGTAGAGACAAGGCATCACTGTGTGGGTGCATGGCAAAAATTTGCCCAGCTACTTGGGACTGCGCTTTCTTTGGATGATTTCTGTCAGAGGTCTGTGGTCTTCATGGGGAGCACCTCCCCGGAAGGAGGCGGTGTGCTGGAGAACGGAGTCCTCGGCACCCTGCGTTTTGGCAGGGGAGCACCTGCTGTGCTCGCCTCCTTCATAGCCCAGTGGCCTTCCCATGGGGCACTGGGGCTCCCCGCGGCCTTCCCACAGGGCACTGGGGCTCCCCGCGGCCTTCCCACGGGGCACTGGGGCTCCCCGCGGCCTTCCCACGGGGCACTGGGGCTCCAGTGCCCATTGGGCTCTGCCCGGCTCTGGGCATCGCAGCAAACAATTCCTCCAGGCACACTCTTAAATCAACGTACAGTTAGATAGCCAAATGCAGCTAAGCCAAAATGCAACCTCACCATTTAACTAAGACTAAAAATGGATATTCTTTTTTTTTTTTTTTTGTCGGCCGTGGGGCTTGAACTCTGGGCCTGGGCGCTGTCCCTCAGCTCTTCAGCTCAAGGCGAGCGCTCTACCACTTGAGCTACAGCACCACTTCCGGTTTTCTGGTGGTTTATTGGAGATAGGAGTCTCACGGTCTCTCCTGCCCGGGCTGGCTTTGAACCGCGATCCTCAGATCTCAGCCTCCTGAGTAGCTAGGATTACAGGCGTGAGCCACCAGCGCCCGGCTAAAAATGGATATTCTTGATTCTCAGTTGTGTTGTTGTTGATAGTAGTGATAGCATCACCTAAAAAAAATTATTGGTTGGATCTTTGAAAGTCAGAAGCAGTTGTTGAGGCTTAGGGCAAAGAAATGATTATGTAGCCTAGAATATCCTGAAGTCAACATTGTTTGCAGCCTAGGCCCTACACTGTATTGGTGAGACAGACGGGCATTCCGATGATGTGAAAGGTGACAGGGGACAGGAGAGGGGACACAGAGGAGAGGAACATGCATCGACGCAGTGTCACGCGCCTTCCAGCGCTGTTGCTTGTCGTGTGCACTTGTATTAACAAATCGTAAACATCTTCTCCAAATTGCAGACACATTTTGAGTCTCAGTCATGTAGTTCACCAAGGATTTTATAGTCACATTGTCTTTTACCAAATGCTGATGTTTAAGCACACCTTGTAATTAGGTCAAAGGAAAACACTGCTTATTCTGTGAGCTGAGTGCAGGCTGCAGGGCTGAGTTCTAATTAACTTAGTAGCAGCTTCACAAACCCAAGTGTCTATTGTTCGTGAAGACCTTCTGGCAGTCCCCCGGCACCATTTCAGAAGGACTCTGGGGAGCACTTTTTCTGCCAGAGGACGGCCATCTGCGGTCTGTGAGCCGAGCACCTGCTGCCGGGGCACACCTCTCCACTCGGGAGGAACAGAGATGATTTCCCCTAGCAAATGTATACCGCAGAAGGCCCTAGAAACATGCGAGTGTTCATAGGCAAAAACGATGGGCCATGCAGTTCGAGCAACTACAAAGCAGTAAGAGAAAGCGTTGCTTTCAATGCAGAACAGTCACAATCCATGCGTTCAGAGCCAGGGCAGCTGCTGTCACAACAAGCCGAACCAAGAGCTTCCGCTCCACGTCCGCTCCACGTGGCACTTTCTGTTTGCAGAATTCAGGCTTGACAGAAGTGCTAACTGTGGAAAGGGATCTCCTTGGGTGGCTGTAGGATCTGCCTTGTCACAGGCCCTGGGAGAGGAAATGTCCTAAGGGTTGTCAACTCCTTTCTTGATAGAGCCCAATGATCTTGTGACAGGTCCAAGAAGATTAATTGACGAGGGAGAAGAACTTCCCATGTCAGAGTTGCAAGCTGGGCAGGGAAGATGACCGTAGGGTCTCCAACTTCTTTTTGTTGTTGTTGTTTGTGGGGCCTGAACTCTGGGCCTGGGCACTGTCCCTCAGCTCTTCAGCTCAAGGCTAGCGCTCTACCACTTGAGCCTCCGTCCCACATGTGGCTTTTTCTGCTTATGTGGTGCTGAGGAATTGAACCCAGGGCCTCATGTATGCAAGGCAAGCACTCTACCACTGAGACACCTTTCCAGCTCCAACTTCTTTTAGTCTTTCTAGAACAGCATGTTTTCCCTTCGGATGTTTCCTCATGTGGGAAGAGAAAGGATTGTCTAAGTGGATGACATAGACGGCATTTAAGAGCCTAATCCATTGCTGCAGGCACACACCTACACATCACGTGACTCTGACATCACGAAGCATAAGCAGGGACTGAGTCCAGCCTCGGCCTGCCCCTTCCCTCCTGTTCCCTGCTCCCCTCTCCCTTTCCTGTCGTTGGTGGCCTTTGTCCTCTGACTTTGGGGTGATTTCCATTCTCTGATTCCTTGGCTCTGTGGTGGATGAGAAGGGGCTGGACGATAACGGACTTTGTGTTTGGTCATCAAGTGCAGGTTAAAGAATCTCAAAACATCTCCCCCGCCTGTCCTCCCTCCCCCTAAACGCCCCACGCCTGCTCTGGAGTCTTGCCTGAGATAGAGAGGAAGGTCAACTTGGGCTAGTGATGCTGAGTCTGAGGAGCTGGCCCTGCGCATTTACTGAATCCGCCACCTGATTCCTTCTTCTCCCTTTACTCCCTTTTCCTTCTTTGCTTATTTGGTGCAGAACTTTTCAAGAGGAATTTGTTTTTTTTTGTTGGTTGGGAAACTTGAACTCTGGGCCTGGGCACTGTCAAGGTGAGCACTCTACCACTTGAGCCACGGCACCGCTTCTGGTTTTCTGGTGGTTTATTGAAGGTAAGAGTTTCACAGCCTTTCCTGCCCAGGCTGGCTTCGAACCCATATCCTCAGACCTCAGCCTCCTAAGTAGCTAGGATGACAGGCGTGAGCCACGGGCCCAACAGTTTTTCCAGAGTATCTTATAGGCTAGAAAATGATGCTGTTCATTTCTATTAGTGTCGATATCCACAGTTGATTATGCACATCTGACTGTCAAAGTCTCGCATTCTACTTCCTAAATAATAAAAAGTTGTTCAAACACAGACTTGGAGGCCTGAGGTCTCATTTCATCACTGCGAAGTCCGTCCTTATTGTGACACTGCTTCAGGTCACCGGGGCGGTTTGTGACGTTTCTTGACTTCTTTGCTCTCTTCTTCTCTCCGTTCAGGTTGGTTCTGTGCCTCGGGACTGCCCCCACTCGGCAGCCCTGTGAGGGGCTGAATGCTGGTTGTGGTTATCAGCCTTCAATCACAGTTTGGAGGAGCACAGAGCTTAGGCCGGCATGGAGTGGCTGTCTCCAGGAAAAAGAATGTGTTGGGGTCCTTACCAGAAGGGTAGGGGGGCTCAGAGGCAAGACAGAAGCCTGCAGTGCCGAGGGGGAGGGTCACCACCCGGCAGGCCGGGGCTGTGATGAGGGAGGCGCACCGTGCCGCCCCGGGGGCCCGCGGGGAGCGCTGCACTCGAACACCCAGGCCCACGGCCGCTCAGCCTCTGCCCGCTGCCTCACGCCGCACGGGCTGTCAGCACGCTGTGGTCGACCACATCAAATGCTCCCGAGGCCCCCAGGAGCCAGGGGAGTGCCTAACACCTGCTGCCGTGGTGTTCAGTCCCCTCCTCCAAACCCTCCGTGCCCCTGCCATCAGGTCTATTTAGGGGCTCCTGCACCTGCCATTTGTGTGGAATTCTGCCTGTGCTCACTCAACCACTCATTAAGCTGGGGTACAATAAAAGTCAGCTCATATGGTTTTTAGGAAACAAAGAAAGAGCTTGGTATGTTGATAGAAAAATCTCTAGCCCTAACTGTAAAAGTTCTATGCCTTTCTGTGATGTGTAGCAATGCATAGCTCTGCCTCAAGTTAACAACAATGTGTACACACACACACACACACACACACACACACACACACACACACACACACTTTATATACACATTCATGTAATAAGGTTAAAAAGACAAAAATGGAATTTTGTTGTCTTCCTTGTTTTATAATAATCTTGTGAGGTAAGTATTATTTCTTTTCTTTTACAGATGATTTGAAAGCTGTATCCCACAAGATGATTGATTTATCCATGATGCTATAACAGAAAATAGTTACTAAGACTTAGGGATAAAATGTCCATCTCTGTCCTAAGTGGGCAAAGCCAATGTTGGTATCCCAATTTGTACTAACTCAGTATTCAGTTTCCATACGTAGGATGAAAGTGGTACATGATTTCTTTTAAAATAAACACTCATTGGCCACAGCTCACAATTGAACTCAAGAAGACATAAATTCCAGGTTTTAGACATGATGTTATCTCATTCCCTTAATCTTACTGTTTTAAGCATCTTCTGTGGGAGTTCAGTTCTGGGATGGGGCAGATCTCCCAGTTATCACTTCTATTAGATGGAGTTATTTTCACTAGTCCTTTGGGTAGCAATTGAAAATCAACAGAGAGATGAATGTTAGAAATATTAAGTTTAAACACAGAACCATTGAGCAGGAGGAAGGTTCTAGAAGAGTTAAGTTTTTCAGAGTGCCACAAACAGGGAAGATCTTTGCCGGGTCAGGCGTCATCACGTGCCTTTTCCACACCAGGATGTGGCTTTGGTGCCCTGTCTTCCCACCACCCCTTCCACCTCTGTTCACTGCACAAGGAGGACGAAGTCGACCTCAGCCCACACTGAAGGTCTCTGATGCACTGCATGGCATTCTGCAGTTTGTCTCTGCCGTGTAGGTAAGTCTCTAGCTCCATGCAATGAGCTCAGCTCCACTCCAGATGTCTGCAAAACACACTCATCAAGAAAACAAACAGTTGTTCTCACCTCCCCTAGAACAGGTAAACTTCTGAAGGAAAAATACGTCAAAGGAAGAACTGTTTCTGGAAGCAAATAATGATTAAAAATATAAAGTCTTGGGCTGGGAAATTGGCTCAGTGGTAGAGTGCTTTCCTCACATGCATGAGGCCTTGGGTTCGATTCCTCAGCACCACATATGCAGAAAAAGCTGGAAGTGGCACTGTGGCTCAAGTGGTAGAGCGCTAGCCTTGAGCTGAAGAGCTGAGGGACAGCGCCCAGGCCCAGAGTTCAGCCCCTACAACTGACAAAACAAAATAAAAAAAACCAAAACAAAAATATAAAGTCTCTCTATTGTCTTGCTCACTTTTAGCTCTCATGGAGACCAATCTTGGCAAGCATTGTCAAAAAGCTTTTTATAAAATAAAAATATATATATATATATATTGTGCTGGTACTGGGGCTTGAACTCAGGACCTGGGCACTATCTCTTAATTTTTTCACTTAAGGCTGATGCTCTACCACTTGAGCCACAGCTCCACTTTGGATTTTGGTGGTTAACTAGAGATAAAAGTCTCACAAACTTTCCTATACAGGCTGGTTTTGAACTGTGATCCTCAAATTTCCTCCTCCTGAATAGCTAGAATTATAAGAACTGATTGTGCCGTTGCAGAAGCAGGGATCAGACCTAGCATCAAGAAACTGGGGAAGGGGGGGCGGAGATGGCAAGGGATGGGAAGGGGAAACAAAAGAGGAGGTAACAATGCTTGATAAGAAATGTACTCATGACCTTGCTCAGGTAATTGTAACCCCTCTGTACAGTATTTTCACAATAAAAAAAAATTAAAAAAAAGAAACTGGGGAAAGAGAGATGTGATGAAGAAATCAGGGAGGGGGAAAGGTCTATTTGCTCATTTATTTGTTTGTAAAACCCACACCACATTTTCTCCCTCAGAGAAAAACTTTGAATTTGAAATGAAGGAGACAAGAAATATAGAAATAAGGAATTTATCAAATAATAACGGCTGTGTTTCGTATGTGGTAGGTTGTACACCAATCACTTTGTAAGTGCCTTTTGTTTCATCCAGTGCCCAAGCTGTCCAGCAGGTGTCACACCTCTGTGGGCTTGGTACTTTGAAGTTACACAGTCAGGAGGGAAGGGGGCGGGATTTGAACCGCTGGATGTTATAACAATTCACTAAGCTATGCACCTTGAATAAAAGTTTGTTTTACAAATGGGGAAACGTTTTAAACATTTTAATTTAGGGGAACACACAAAGGGCTTAACCTGGTGGAGATTTGAGAGTTGAGTTGTACGTGAATGGAAAACAAATGCCAAGCAGACGCATAAATGTCTGGTGTTATCCTGGCATAGGAGAGCTCAAGGCAAGCAAGGAAAGGGGGTGGAACAGTTTGCTCTCTGAGCAGTTTATGTGATTGTTGGGAAGGACAGAGGGGGATGAAAAGCAAGAGGGAGAAAAGGTTCCTGACAAACGACTCCGCCTTTGGATGCTTCAGAGAGGTGTTGGGAGGCGTGGAGAATGCGCACGTAGGTGCTGATGTACACTTAGAAAATCCCTCGGGTTGACTGTGGGTGTGAGTTGGAAGGGGGTGGTGCAGTGAATGCTGTCCAGCCTCACCCTTCTTCTTCCTCTCATCCAGCCCCAGAGGGTGGTGGGAAAGAACGAGGCCTGGCTCATGAAGGAACACTCTCTGTCCTTAGCCTCACCAGCGAAGGAAGTTGGTCACACAGTCAGAAAGGGGTGAAAGGCACAGAATTCAGTGAACATCCCTTCATAGAAATGTCTTAATGTCTTGGGCTGGGCCCTGGGTTCAATTCCTCAGCACCACATAAGAAAAAAGCTGTAAGTGGCGCTGTGGCTCAAGTGGTAGAGCACTAGCCTTGAGCTGAAGAGCTGAAGGACAGCGCCCAGGCCCAGAGTTGAGGCCCCACGACCGGACCCCCCCCCAAAAAAAGAAATGTCTTAATGTCTTAATGGATGCTTGTCCCAAACCCTGAATACAGGAAAGGCATGCTCCACCACCGCGCCTGTCTATGCATTAATTTGCTGCAACTAGCTTTTCCTGTCCTGTCAAAGGAGCTTTTCTCTTTAAAACCAGTTGAACCAGTTTCAACCCTACAGTCCTAATGCTAGGTTTTCAAAGACATTTTCTCCCCATTTGCAAACAACAACAACAAAAAAGTGTTAGACAGCTGAGAATTGACCAAGGATATAAGCAGGTGCTTGCTTACCCTGAACTGGTACCAAAAAAGCAATAATTACAATGAAATACTATTTCACAGCTACTGCCCTGAGAAGGACTACAAAATCTGGCAGTAAAGCTCCTGAATAAAGGAAATGTTCTTGTTTTTCGTAGAGCTGGGGCTTGAGTTCAGGGCTTTGGACTTGCTAGGCAGGCAGGCACTCTACCACTTGAGGTTTGCTTCCAGAGAGACAATGCCACTGTTTCTAGGGCTTGAACTCAGAGCTGCCTGCTTGCTAGGCAGTTGCTCTACCACCTAAGCTGTACCGCAGCACAAAAAGCGAACCCCTCAGGATATTGGAGGGTATTGAGAGGCATTGGAAGCTGATCTGGAATGATATTTGCTACCAGCCTTACTGCTAAAGATGCACCTGTTTGCTAATCCAGACATTGCACTTCTAGGTAGGAGCCATGTAACCGCAAATGATCTATAATAAAAAACCAAGTTTTCCAATAAAAATTTGCATTTTCCTAAGGATCAGTTTTTTTTTGCAAAATAGAATAAAGATGAGTAAGACAAGATTTAAAAAACAATATACAAGATACTGGCCCGATGAATATTATTGTGAGATTCAATAGAAATGAAAGTCCTCGGGTGAAATGTTACTAATGCATCTTGATGTTCCTACTGCAGTTCGGGGTCAGTGACATCTGCTGCCTCCTACATCCCTGGCTTTGAGCAGCGCTGCGATCGCCAACTGGAGTCCAAAGGAACAGAGAGAGGCATTTAAGGAAAGATGTTTATTGCATCACTGTTTTAAGTATTAAAGATTAATTTAAATGCACTGTCATCAGAGGAGAAATAGATGTTAGGGTGATACAGTGAAATACAACACAACAATTACAAGCAGACTAGACCACGCATATGTGGATGGGCTTTGAGATAGAGACTCTCACTGAACACCTGTTGGACGGATACTTTTGGCATGATGCCATTTATATGTTTCAAAATATTGGACGAAGGTCTTTGGGATGTGAGTAAATGTATTAAAATTAAGGAGGAGAAGATTACACACCACCTTTCCTCTGGGAAATGTGATGACGAATATAAGATTACAGAGCTTTGATTTTTGCCTGTAATGCTTTATTCCTATAAAAGTTTGAAAGAAAGACTGCATAGTGCAAATCCAGGTATTAGATTCATAAGTGTTGTGCTATTTCACATTTTAAACATTATTCCATGTTGAATAATTGCATACTTTTTAATTTAAAGAGACAATGGTTGTGGGGCTGGGGCTCAGTGTTAGAGCACTTGCCTAGAGTACATGAGGCCCTGGTTGGATTTCCAGCTTTTCCAGAAGATAAAATCAGACAAGAACACTTCAAGGAAATTCACGACATCTCTGAAATATTGGAACAGTTTTATCTCTAAGAGGCCTGGCTCACTGGACAAGAATCCACGTGGTTTTAGAGAGAGAGACTTAATCATTTACTTCTGGTCTCAAAGTTCAGTCTTCAGGCAGGAGCATCGCACACTTAGCAGGGTAATGGGGTGACTCCCTGGTGGGCAGTGCGCCCACAGCCGGTCCGGGGTGCGGTGCTTCCTGTGTCCATCATGTGTACCGTACAGAGGACCTCGAGGCCCACACGCCAGCTGACCAGAGTCCACGTCTGTTGTAGCAGAACCAAGACTGGGGTGGAAAAGCCCAGGTTGTGCTCACACTAGGAAGGTCACGCGTCACCGAGAAACAAATGAGCAGACACTGACAATGCTTGTAGGGCGCTGGGTGGCTGAGCCCTGTTCACGGGCCTGTGTGAGAGTGAGCCACGCCCGCACACCCATCCTTCCGGAATCCGTGGGCGCTTGGCGTCTACTGGAAGCAGAGGACAGAGCTCTGCTTTGGAGACTGGCGGCCGGCTGTGGGAGTTCGGCGGCCTTGGGCTCAGGTTTGCAGCCCTGTGAGAACGGGAGAATGCATTACAGGTCAGGCCAGGCCCCTGGTGTGACCTCAGTCAGGCCCAAGCCACAAAACGACCTCTGTCCCCCGGGCTGGGGAGACGGCAGTGTGCAGCGTGTCTGGAGTCACTGCGTTCACGCAGGAGCCACCACCTCAGCCCTCGGAAGGACTCATGGGAGGGAGCACGGAGGTGCCAGCGGGAGGGAGGACTCATGCACAGGGAGCACAGAGGAGCCAGCGGGAGGGAGGACTCGTGCGCAGGGAGCACGGAGGTGCCAGCGGGAGGGAGGACTCATGCACAGGGAGCACGGAGGAGCCAGTGCCAGGGAGGACTCATGCGCAGGGAGCACGGAGGAGCCAGCGGGAGGGAGGACTCATGCGCAGGGAGCACGGAGGAGCCAGCGGGAGGGAGGACTCATGCGCAGGGAGCACAGAGGAGCCAGTGGGAGGGAGGACTCATGCGCAGGGAGCACGGAGGTGCCAGCGGGAGGGAGGACTCATGCACAGGGAGCACAGAGGAGCCAGCGGGAGGGAGGACTTGTGCGCAGGGAGCACGGAGGAGCCAGTGCCAGGGAGGACTCATGCACAGGGAGCACGGAGGAGCCAGCGGGAGGGAGGACTCGTGCGCAGGGAGCACGGAGGAGCCAGTGGGAGGGAGGACTCGTGTGCAGGGAGCATGGAGGAGCCAGTGGGAGGGAGGACTCGTGTGCAGGGAGCACGGTGGTGCCAGTGGGGGGAGGACTCGTGTGCAGGGAGCACGGAGGAGCCAGCGGGAGGGAGGACTCATGCACAGGGAGCACAGAGGAGCCAGCAGGAGGGAGGACTCATGCACAGGGAGCACGGAGGAGCCAGTGGGAGGGAGGACTCATGTGCAGGGAGCACGGAGGAGCCAGTGGGAGGGAGGACTTGTGTGCAGGGAGCACGGAGGAGCCAGTGCCAGGGAGGACTCATGCGCAGGGAGCACGGAGGAGCCAGTGGGAGGGAGGACTTGTGTGCAGGGAGCATGGCGGTGCCAGCAGGAGGGAGGACTCATGGGAGGACTTGTGTGCAGGGAGCATGGCGGTGCCAGCGGGAGGGAGGACTCATGGGAGGGAGGACTCGTGCGCAGGGAGCATGGAGGTGCCAGCGGGAGGGAGGACTCATGGGAGGGAGGACTCGTGCGCAGGGAGCACGGAGGTGCCAGCGGGAGGGAGGACTCATGGGAGGGAGGACTCGTGCGCAGGGAGCATGGAGGTGCCAGCGGGAGGGAGCACTCAGGAGGGAGGACTCGTGCGTAGGGAGCACGGATGTTTTCTTTGTGAAAATACCACTGCCATCACGAGGACCCCGGGTTAAGCAGACCCTGCTCGGGCAGCTGCATGGTGAGGCTACTCTGAACTGGCCCTGGTCTGGCGTGTTCACGCGTAGACACTGATGGCTTGGCTCCATTCCATGGCAGAAATTTCAGAGAGGGCCTTGCTTTTTGTTTTTCCCCCAGGGTGACCTTGAACCCCGAACTTTGCCCAACTTGTGACTCCTCCGGCCTGGGATGGCAGGTGTGTTCTATTGCCACGACTGAGCAGGTTTGATTGACATGGGGTCTCAGAAACTTTTTCCCAGACTGGTCTCCAACTGTGAGGCACTGGGTCCCACCACTGCAGTGGCTGAGATGACGGCCCTCCACGCCTGGCTTATCTGCCTCACGCATCTGTTTTCTGTTTTTCAAGTGTCTGTAAGTTATCATAACAAGCAAAACGAGCTTATTTCAAAACAATAACAAGTTGGTAGTTGCTTGCTGGTACTACGCATTTCTTTTAATGACAGATGAGGAGCAAAGAGCCTGACATTCACCACAGGCCTTGATATTTAAAATGCTGGGCAGAGCTGTGGGCAGCTGCTCCTTGCAGAGCGGGCGCCGGGACTCAGCACTGCGCTCAGTCCTCACGGCTACTCTGTGTGCACCGCGCGGGGCCTTGCGGGTCTTCCCAGCTTTCTCTCTCCTGAGACTCCGGGTCGCCGCGTGCTCCATGTCAGGCAGGAAAACACCTCGGAGAAAATTACAAACTTCCCTTCTTCCTCCACCCTTCCTATCTCCAAGGTGACACAGCCCTGCACTTTCCAGCTCAGCCTTGGGCTGTAATTACAGTCCTGACCTAAGAAGTCTCCCAAAAGAGAGAGTCATTTAGTAGGGAAAAGCTTACGTACACACAGAAAAGCAACCAGCCCAGGAGTGAGGACTGAGGGCTGATAGCTTAAAAGACAAAACCCACTGGCAGGAAGTGGACTTAAACCGCCAGCCTTTTTTGTCCGAAATACTTGTAAGAGCAATGAAGGTATGTGCAACTGCTGGGGCCTTTTCCTTCCTACGAGCGCATTTCCCCTTTCATTCTAATCCATTTAAAGATGGCTCTCCATGGCCAGACTGTCGGCTGGAAGCACTCCCGAGTCAGGGTGCGGGGAGTGGGAGAAGGAGGGAGAGCCACAGCCAATAAAGAAGCAATAGAACACTGGTGATTCACTGAGAGCCATCAGCAAAGCACAGGTAACCTTCCAGAAGTAATGGCAGGTTCAGGAAGGAAGAGTCTGCTTAGTATTTGAGGAAGAATACGTGGATGAGTAACTGAATGAATAATGAATAAGTGCCCAATAATAATTTCAGCCTAGCCCCTCCTCCTCCTTCACAGGATCGTCTTCTCTGAGCACCTGTCCTCCACCGCAGCCCATCACTTTCCACTTCCCAAATGTCCTGCTCTTCCTGCTGTAGCTTCTGGATCCTTCCCTGCACAGGCACCCCACCACAGCCTACTGAGTTCCTAGTCAACCTTCAGGTCACAGCTCAGCTCCACCGCTCTGTGTTCTGGCAGTCATTTTACCTGGTAGTCCAGTCCACTTTCTCAAATGAAGGGACTCAACTCGAGCAACCGCCTTGGGGTGTAACCCACCACAGGTCTTCAGTAAGACCCCCCCCCCCGAATGCACAGTGCTGTTGGATTCTTCTAATGCCTTGAAAACAGACTGTGAACGGCTGCACCAAGGGTGAGCTCCCCCAGTGGACCATCTCCCTACCCCAGAACGGATCACGCTGCAAGATCAGCATGACACAATTTTAGGCACGGGGTCTAACAGGAAGGAGGGGCAAAGGACTGGAAGGATCTAGTTGAAGATGACATGATCTAATTTACAGATGGGAAAGAAACGTAACATCTTAGAGAGAAGACATTTCAAAGAGGACAAGAAGCCAGGAAAAAAAAACAACCAAAAACGATTACTGATCTTAATTTTATATCCACATAATGCGAATAGAGCTGGGCTGTATGTGACTCTATTTCAGAGTAAGCTGATTGTCAATAATGCAGAGTGGAGAAGGGATCTAGAATGTTCCCAAAGACTGTGCAGTGGTCTATCAGCAGAGGGAGGGGGCAGTTGGACCCGATGGATCACCTTGGAGACAATTGG
The DNA here is from genome assembly GCF_024711535.1 of Dipodomys merriami. Classification (NCBI taxonomy): domain Eukaryota; kingdom Metazoa; phylum Chordata; class Mammalia; order Rodentia; family Heteromyidae; genus Dipodomys; species Dipodomys merriami. Next base: position 2,386,200 of record NW_027202516.1, on the reverse strand, counting down.
ACACTAGCAGACTCTTGTTCTGGAGCTCAGCAGAGCAATCTGGAATGTGCTGCAGAATTAATTTAGTGGCAGTGGCAGAGCAGCAGGAGCTGGAGGGTAGGCCATGACTTCTTTGCCCCGGGGTACTATGTACGTGCAGTGCGGGCTCGCTGGAGATCTGGGTTAGGAAGGGGTTGCAGGAGGTCTCCCCTCCTGCACAAAATGGGGAGAAACTGGCGCCTTCCACTGCTACTAGGAGCAGTCAGCGGTTTTAAAGAAGGGCACAACAGACAAGGAACGTGAGCACTCTGCTGAGAGGAGCGCTGTGGGTCCTCTGGCCCCCCCCCCCCCCCCGCAACCTCAGGCCTCACGTCCTGAGGCCCGTGTTGGTTGGCTACAGCTCTGTATTCGCAGTGTATGGACTGCATAGTTCCTGCTGATGGCTTCTGTGCTCCTAGAAAGCAGCACTTCCGTGTTGCTCAACTCGGGGTCCTCAGTGCTCAGCACAGTGGCCTGTGGATCGCAAGTGCTTGTGGAGTCGAATGACCTCATTTGCTGTGATTTCCTGAGCATGCCATGGCAGGGCTGTGGAGACGGAGGCTCACGGTTCTGAGTGGGTGGCACGTCGCCTGGGCATCGGGGACCTCCGGTCCATTTATTAACCTCTGCTCTGCACTGAACCTGCTGCCGCCATCCAAACACAGGACAGGAGAGACGTGGCATCTGGGCTAACGCGGCTCTGGGGGGCCAGGGTCCCCTCAGGGTGACTTTGTGCAGTTTGCATTCTCAGTCTCCTATCGGATGTCTTAAGTAGGAGGGGAAAAGAACATGATCCACGCAGGACTGTGGAGAAATGCCCCAAGGAGCAGAAGGAGGGGCCGTCCCCAGCCTGGGAGTCCCTCCCCTTTGATCTGATTAAGTGAGGAGTTTGTTTCCACGGGTTTTTGTTTTCGCACAAGTGATGGTTTTCAACTAGGAATTGAAAACCTTTGCTGTGCTCTAGGCCTTTCCTTCTCAAGGATTTCAGCTGTAGAACATACGCTAAGGCAAAGAACAAAGTGAGGGACAAGGCACAGAGCTAGAGAGGAAGTTTCAGGATGGAACAATGCAGCGCGGAGGTGGCCCCCCGTGGAGACTGGTTCTTTTGTGCAGGTGTGAACACCTGCTACCTGGCAGGCAGGCCTGCGTCTCCCTGGCCCGAGCTGGGGAGGCGCAGCTGCTGTGGGAGCCAGGCCGTGGAAGGCGTGTCTGCACCGAGACCAGCGGCTGGCAGATGTGGCATGGGAAAGGCACCCTCAGCGGGCAGAGGGCAGAATTGGGTGGGGGAAGGTCACAGGCACTCCGGTTCAATTAGAACAAGGACAATCAGTTTTCTTCTTGGAAAACCCAGCACGTCCCCTGCAGAGGGAGCTGGGCTGGGAGAACACGGCCGCCCTGCCTGCTTCTACGAGTTAGGGCGTATGGGTGCACAAGGCAGGACAGCAGTACATAGAGATTTGCCAACTGATTGTTTTCTTTATGTTTGGTGGTTGTGCGGTTTGAATGTAAGGCCTCAAGCTTGCTAGGCTGGTGTGCTATCACCTGAGCCAAGCCCCCAGTCAGGTTTTTTGCTGGGTATTTTGCAGATGCTTTTCTTTGGGGATAGGTAGGAGGAGCTAGACTGTCTTTGAACAGCAAACCTCTAGAGCTCAGCCTCCTGAGCAGCTAGGATGACAGATGCCACCGGAGCCCAGCTTGCCACGGAAAGTCTTGCTGGGGCTGAAGGCATCAGAGTTAGGAATCCTCTTCCATATTTACCACAGGCCTAGAGGCCTAGAGTACCCCTTCCTATTCTCAGCACCTTCGGTGTGTTTGTCCTTAGCCTACAACAGGAAACAGCATTTAGAATTAATGAAATTGACTGGCTACTTTGTAATTATTTCACTTTAGTCCTTTTTCTTTTTTTTCTGTTTTAGTGGTAGTACTTGGCTTTGAACTTGGGGCCTTGTATTTGCAAGTCAGGCGCTCTACCACTTGAGACACACCCACAGCCCTTTTTGAGTACGACTATTCAAATGCTATTTTTTTCAAGAGGTCTTGCTTTCTTTTAGTTGCCTGAGCCAGCCTGGACTGTGACACTACTATTTCTGCTTCCTGAATAGCTTGGCTGACACGTGCAGACACAGCAATCCCAGCGTCCCAATCCTTCCAGGCCCCTGTCTCAATCTCAGCTCAATCCTGTAAGATAAGCACCACCATTTTCTCCAGGAAACTAGGACTTAGAAAGTGAAATATCTTGTTCAACTTCAGGGAGCATAAAGAATACAGTACAGTGAAATCTAGGTCTGTCTAAATCCAAAGTCCGTCCTCAAAGATTCCCCGTTCTTGTGAGGCCCTAAATTATGCTCATACCTTTCCCCCTCATAGCAGGGAAACTGAGATATGGCAAGTTTTCTTCATACATTCATTAAATCAACCCTTGAGCTCACCAATCTTCCCTTGAGGGTGCTGATTTTTGTATTGAATTACATTTTCCCCATTTTGTTAGCATATATAGTTATGCAAGGGGTTTCCAACCAAAATGTCAGCAATAAATAAGAATAAACAGGTGTGTCAAAATTAGATCATCAGGGAAGCTGTAACAAGCATGTACTTATGTGTGCTTAGCAACAGAGACACAAGAGATATTAAAAAAAGCGAACATGGCCTAGGAAGAAGATAGGCAAATTCTAAATCATAATGGGAAGTGTTCATGTATCTCCCCAGAAGCTGATAGAAACATTTCAGTACTCTTCCAGAACTTGTAGTTCCGTTAGGCTATTAGACGTTATGTGCCTTGGAAATGTGCTGTGTGGGATATTCCAACTAACACCCACCGGTGGAGCAGACAGGGAGCCCCAGGGCTGGCCAGGCCCACTCTTTCCAGCTTTGCTGACTTGCAGGGACATGTGTTAGAATGGTAGAGTTGTGTGAGCTGAGCTGGAGAGAGGGACATAGAACGGTCTGTGTTGAGCTGGAACCTAGTCCTGCTAGGGTCAGGGCGGGGACACACAGCAGTGAGGCAGCCACAGACCATTTGCAGGGTACAAAACTGAGGTTTTGATGTATCCCTTCCTTGAACTGTGTGTACGGTGGCTCGATGCCGTGACCCAACAGCGCTGGTGCTCCACAGGAGCTGAGGCTGTGGTTCCATGCTTTCAAGGTCTTCTTTTTGACACGCACTTTCCCCCCTCTAGCCTGAATGACAGGAATAACTGTTATTTTTATTTCAGAAAACTGTGGACATACTCATCGTTTTGACATAACAAAACTCAGTGTCTTCGCAATGAATGGCTCTCATACTTCAGATGTAAGGAAATTATGTCCTGTATACTTACTGTTAATCTGTAACACTTACAGATTATGACTCAGATTAGCAAAGACAGTGGAATTGCTGAAAATGTACTGCCAGTCCCTGATAAATTGAATCTCTATGACAAACTCAGTTCATAAGGCTTTCCCAACAGCACACATTACGGCACCATGTCAAGACATGCTTTCTTTTCCCTCTTTCTGCTTTCTGTCTCAATAACAGAATGTCCTGTCTGGGGTAGAGCTGGCATGAGTAGAGCTTTCTGCTGCTTATCCCCGTGTAGAGCATTTCCACTTGGAATGCCTGAGCATAGTGGTCTAAGGGATCTGAAGTAGAAAGCAAGCATAACTAAGGTTCCAGTACAGCAGTAGCCACAGAGGTGGTAAAGCTGAAGGAAAGGAAGGTATGTTACACTGAACGCCAATCCTGTCGCTGTGCCGTCGACTGGAGCACCTATCCCGTGGGAAGTCTTGTCCCTCAGAGAGCTCTTGGTAACATCTGGGGATACCTCTGCTCGTCACAGCTTGGAGGGGTGATGCCAGCCTCGAGGGGGTAGAGGCAAGGGTGCCACTAACCTCCTAGAGTAGTGCTGTTCTGCAATCCACAATTCCTGCCAAGGTTGAAAGGCCCTGATTTGGAGACTGACAGGCAGCGTGGTCTAAGCCTTCTGCTGTTTTTTTGGGTTCAGTCGTGGGTCCTGAACTCTGGGCCTGGGCGCTGTCCCTCAGCTCTTCAGCTCAAGGCTAGCACTCTACCACTTGAGCCACAGCGCCACTTCTGGCTTTTTTCTTTTTGCTTATGTGGTGCTGAGGAATCGAACCCAGGGCCTCAGGCATGCAAGGCAAGCGCTCTACCACTGAGCCACCTTCCCAGCCCGCCTTCTGCTGTTTGGACCGAGTACTTTTAGTAACAACCAAGTCAACACTGGGCTCTTGTGGATCTCCTGGGGATAGAGGTGGTGGTGTCCGGCTGGTGGTAATGTCATCACTACTTCGGTCTTCACTTCTGGGTGCACAGCTTAATTATAGGTGACAGCACCCAGAGAGAAAAGGACATTGTCAGGATGGCACAAGAAGGAATAACCAACCTCCAAAGGCCCAAACATTTCCACAACAAAAGCGGTAGGCAGGGCGGGTGGGAGCAGGTAACTGTCAGCCTGTTCCCGATGCCGCCGAAGCCTCCCGTGTGCGGCTGCCTCCAGTGGTGAACCAGGTTTTGTCAGGTGAAGGCTGTCGTGCCCACGGTTCCCAGGAAAGAGGGAAAAGAACTGAACAAATTTCCATCACTGTGACTTGCTGTAACTCAGAGCCCGGAGCGACGGGGCACGTGACCGCGTCCAGCCGTCCCCGGCAGCCTGGGCAGGTGTCTGATGCGTCTGGAAGGGGACACTTGGCTCTAGACCATTGTTCTCAGCAGGCAGCGTTCACTTGGTGTGCCAATGTTTCTGAACGGCCGGCCTGTAAGCACACTGTAAAATGGCTGCCACTGAAAAGTAAGAACATAGACAAGCAGTACTGGTTTTTGTGCATTTCTTCATTTGAATGGTGTCTCAGTGGGTTCCTGAGGGGATCTGTGGACAGGATCATGCACTCATGACTGGACTGTTTTGTGCCCTCATATGCAGTAGGAAATGCCTTGGATCGCTTTCCCTTGCCTGATTTCCCCGGGGAAGCCTCTAGTATGACGTGCTGAGTGTGAATCTCCCTGTCTTGCTCCTGATGTGGAGGAGAGTGCTCAGTTCCTCACCGTTAAGCATGATGCTGTGTAGGTTTTGCAGGACATCTCTGTGAGGTTGAGGATGCCCTGTCATCTCCGGCTCTTGAGGACGCTGCTGCCTACCTCAGCAATGGCACTCCAGCCCTTGCTTTGGAGCTGTTCTCTTGCATTAGTGTCTTCCCAGAGTTAGCAGAGTTTAAATGCATTCACACTTCAGCACGGCGCTGCTGCCCGCCTGGGATCATGATGGCACCAGTAGGGTGCAGGCACAGAGCAGGCTGCACATCGTAGGTTGCTGAATGGAAGAATGACCGCATCTGTTGACTGGTGTGGGCCTGCTGCTGTTCTTGACACTGTCGGTGTGGAATGTGGATGCACGTGCGGCCTGCTCCCTGCAGGGCCCCCGCCACTCCCCCCCCCCCCGCTGCTGTCCTCTGCCCAGTGCCTTCCTTTTGCTTTTACCCTCTTTTCCTTTGCTCTCAGTCTCTGCCCTGCGTTCCCTCAGCTTTTGCCCAAGTACAATTTTTCTCTCCCTCACAAACAAATTCTGACTGATGAGAACCAAAGTATTATTAGCATTGCACATTCATCAAGAGAAAGTCAATTTTGAACAAAAATACCAACACCACTGTTATGAACTAGGACATCTATTCAATGAGTTTATAATCACTGTCCACTTTAGAAAGTTGAGATGAGTTGAGACGTAACTCTCCTGCTCCCACACCGTCTCACTGCAGTCCAGAGTGATTCCAGCCCCAAGTGGCGGAGCCGCTGAATCCCAAGGACCCCCCCCCCACCTGTGGCTTCTCTCTGTCCCCCAACAGGCCTCCCCCTTGTACAACACCATGTACAGTGTGTGGTGCCAGGCTCACCAGCAGGGCTGGGAAGATCTGCTCGTTTCTCACCACAGCTAGCTGCAAAGTAAGAGCAGAGTTCTCCATCTGGCACCCATTGCTGACCCGCTGGTTCAATGGCGGGCAAATTCCTGAGGTCTCGTGTTCAGCGTGAGGGGCCTGCACCCAGACTCCCCGGGCATGCAGGCTCCCCGGGCACCCAGGGACCTCAGGCTGGCTGCTCAGGGAACACTTTCCGTCTCTCCCGCCCAGCATAACACTGGCTTCCCACGCACACTTTACACAGTGTCGCTGTTACATGCTAGTAGCTCTGGTTTGCATGACTTGTTGATTACACTCCAAAAGTTACCCCTATTAGTATTTAAAAACACCAGGCATTCCTCATCTCATTTTCCGTCAGATAGGGGTCCGAAGCCAGCTCAGCTGGGCACTTCTCTGTGTGGGTTGGGGGTCCGAGGCCAGCTCAGCTGGGCCGTCCTCTGTGGGTTGGGGGTCCGAGGCTAGCTCAGCTGGGCACTTCTCTGTGTGGGTTGGGGATCTGAGGCCAGCTCAGCTGGGCACTTCTCTGTGTGGGTTGGGGGTCTGAGGCCAGCTCAGCTGGGCAGTCCTCTGTGGGTTGGGGGTCCGAGGCCAGCTCAGCTGGGCAGTGTGGATCGCCCCTCAGCAGCTGAGCTGCAGGCGCCCCCAGGCTCAGCTTGCCCTGTGTGTCTGCCTGCGGTTTTGGAGTCTCCCCCTGTGGCCTCTCCACAGGACTGTCTCAGGACGAGGCATTTTGCTTTCCAAGGAATCCACATTCAAGAAGGGACTAACCAAGATGGAGGTTGCAATCTTAATATAATCCAATATTGGGAGGAACATACAACATTTGCTGTGTTAGACCCACAGAAAACCTTGGGACCACATTAAGAATGTGTCTCTTAAGTAGGTGTACAGAGCTTACCTGGTGTTGATGAAAAGTGTTCTCCTTTATAAAAGAGATTTGACACTTGGGTTCACCAGCGTTGGTAAGCTGGACAGTGGTCTGTGGCAGAGCTATTCAACACATTCCATTAAGTAAATAAATGACAACAATGATGCCAGCAGTGACATCTCCTGCGTCGTCTTTCGAGTTAGCCCACCACGTCTACCTTTCCACGGCAGGCCATGCATGACAGTGCTTTTCTTCTGGTTTGGTTGGTTTCTTTGGTTGTCTTCCTGGTACATTTCCCACTTCCTTCTCTTTGGTCTGTGGACACACACACACACACACACACACACACACACACACACACACACACACCTGCTTGTCAGGGAACATCAAGAGCAGGTAGGTAGTCATGGAGAAATAAAAACACTACTACTCCTGGCCCACACTCAGATGACAACTTTTTCATTGCTCCCGGATGAGTCACAGTGAACCCCGGCATCTCTGGGGAGACTGTCCTGCGGTGGTGGCATAGCACCAACTAATATTCACACATCTTTGTAGAATACAAGAGGTAACTCCACCATCCATGACCTTGATACAAAACAAAGCAAATTTTAATTACCTAAATTTCATGTTATTCATTTGATTCTTTATTGGCTCAAACAGGGGCTTCTTTTATTATTCATCATGCAAATAAATATAAAGAAGTATATGTGATATAAAAACAGGCTTTTCTATATGACTCATCTTAAATCTTCTATAAAGATAGAAAAGAATGAGGATTAACATGCCCTGTCCATTAAAATGAGTAAAAGTACACTTGATTAAGGGAGGTAATGTATGCTGATGTGTTCTTTATGCTGCAAGCATGGTATAAATGGAGCATTGCCACCACCGAGGAAATAGCCCTTGAAGCTATGTTACTGGAGAAGGAGGCTGTGGGGTGAGGCAGAGGCCTGGAAGCGATGGGCTCTGAGGCCGGACCAGCTCTGACTGGGCTTCTTCAATGTCATTACGTTGCTGCTGGAATACCTGAAGGTATTTCATATCTGCAGGTGCCACAGTTCATATGTGATTTACCAAAACAAAGCACTCCGGAGGCAGGCTTTCATTTGGGCAGGAACGGAGAGAGGATTCATGCCCACAGCAGACTGCTCTGTCCTCCTCTATGCCTTCACTCAACTGCCTCATGTCAGTGGTACTTTTCATCTCTTCTGTCAAAATTAAGAAAATAAACTGTTCTGCCAAGAGCTCATCCTTAGTACTAGCAGATGCAAAAACTCAACACAAAATCGTGAGTTCTTTCTACCCACACTTCCCCTCCCCAAATGCAACAGATCCTCTTGGACCATTTCCACCAAGGCAAGATGTTATTCAACATTTGACTCATCATTAGCACATTTATAAAGACATCGACAAAACAGAAGAGCAGATAAAGCTCAAGTGCTCATTTGTAACTTCACAGAGTGGAGGAATAGACCAATATAATTGACCATATGTAGACCATATATTATAGACCAATATAATATTACGATTTGGATCACCTTTATAGTGCTACTAGCTGTAAAGCCAAATAAATAAGTGATGGAGATTTGTAAGGATCAGGGATAGGGTTGAGCACATGGCTGTGGCAGAGCATAGGCTTTAGCACGTGTGAGGTCCCAGATCTCTCTCCCACTACAACAAATAAATACAGGAAAACAAGCAACTAAACTAGTCAGTAAGGGGATAGTACATTCTTTCTTGTTCAGTAACAATGGGCAGTTATTCTAAGTCCTGTTTTCCCACAGATAACTATCCTTGCCAGGCCACAGATAAAGTTCAAGTATCTCCAGCCCCTGGAGAGTAACCAGAACGACGCAGCCTCTCGAGGGGAGTGCACACGTGGAAGGAGAGTGCTCCTCTGCCTCAGAACTTGAGTAAACATGCACATCTACTATTCTCTATGATGACACATGTTACTCTCAGCCATCTGGCTTGAAGTACCATAAATCAGACTTAGGGTGACCATGGCTGCTGGGAGGGCAGAAGCAGGATTTCCGAGCTGATTGAGGGTAGGAGCTCTGAATTCTGCACACAAACGTGCAAATCTCTGCCTGGCCCTAAATGATGCAGCGTAGCTCAGTTACCAAGCAGTACAATTAAGAGCAAAATAACTGACCTAAATCTCAATGTGTTCACTCCTGGAACCACAAAGAAAGTAAGGGTTACATTTGATTTAATCCATGTGGATTGTCTGCTAGAGTGGAAGAAAACAAAATCCAAATACTCTTTTGAGGAGAAATAACAATCCAGAGATTCTACCGTTGATAATGTCCAGGGTATTGTTAACAATGATAGGCAGATAGAAGATGGGGAAGTGTGATGCGCACTTTTCAAACAAGAGGAGTCAAGGAGAGAGAACCTGGCTTGGATGCTGGATCATCAGAGTTTACAGCAGCTGGTGATGCTATGAGCAAGGAGCCCGCCTGTCTCTGCTTTATGACTCAACATGTGGCCTTCAGCTTTGTGCTGGTGTGCGAGTGATACATTTTCTGAGGGAACTGCACTTTGAGTTTTGGTCCCTGGCAGCATCTGGAAGGACATTCTTTTTTGTTTTTTTAAATTTTTTTATTGTAGAGATACTATACAGAGGGTTACAGTTACATGAGTGAGGTAATGAGTACACTTCCACTTCCTCTTGAACATTGTTACCCCCTCCATTGTTTTCCCCCTACCATCCCCTCCCTCCCTCCCTTCCCCAAGGTTCTTTTTTTTTTTTTTTTTGATCGTGATTAAGTGATTACTTAATTTCCGGAAATTCACAGTATTGTGGAATAATGATGCTCATTTAAAGTCACAAGTTCATTCTAACTTTCCTGGAGCAAATTGTCTATCACAGTCTGTAATATATAACGGTGCTCATATGTTATATACCATATATGTGATCAGCAGCATGGGGATATTTAGTAGTGGTTCAACCAGATGAGTGGGAGTTCTTTGTTTCTTAAGTCCTGTTAGTTTTGTCATATCACCTAACATTTTGGATTCATCATCCACTTATCAGGGAGACCATGTACTGTTTGTCTCTTCGTTCTTGGCTTACCTCGCTCAACATGATTCCTTCTAGCTCCATCCATTTCCCTGCAAATGCCATTATTTTGTCATTTCTAATGGCTGCATAATATTCCATTGTGTATAGATACCACAATTTTTGGATCCATTCATCTGTGGTGGGGCATCTAGGTTGTTTCCATATCCTAGCTATTGCGAACAGTGCTGCAATAAACATGGAGGTGCATGTGTCTTTGTATATTGGTTCCTGTTGTTCAGGGTAGATGCCTAGAAGTGGTATGACTGGGTCGTAAGGGAGGTCAATCTTTAGCTTTCTAAGGACCCTCCAGACTGCTTTCCAAAGTGGTTGTATGAGTGTACATTCCCACCAGCAGTGTAATAGCGTTCCTCGTTCTCCACATCCCCTCCAGCATTTGTGGTTGGCTGATTTGTGGATGTGGGACATTCTGACTGGGGTAAGGTGGTATCTCAGGGTTGTCTTTATTTGCATTTCCTTCACCACCAGGGATGATGAACATTTCCTCATGTGTTTCTTTGCCATTTTTATTTTGGAAGGACATTCTTTTAAGAAGTGAGCCAGTGAGGTGCAGACTCCAGTCAACCAGGTAATCATGAGGGTAAACAGGGAACGCTGTGGGACTCTGTGCCGCTGAGCCACAGTGCACTGAATTAAGGTTAAGCACACTGAATTCATTTTCCTCTTACCATAGATTGATTGAGGAATATGCATACTTTTTGATTTTTGGTTGGTCATGAGGTTTGAGCTCTGGTCTTGGACACTGTCCCTGAGGCTTTTTTTTTGCTCAAGGCTAGCAAGCTACCACTTTGAGCCACAGCACCACTTCCGGTTTTCTGGTGGTTAATTGGTGATAAGAGTCACTAGGACTTTCCTGTTCAGGCTGGCTTTGAACTGCAATCCTCAGATTTCAGCCTTCTGAGTAGCTAGGATTTCAGGCTTGAGCCACTGGTGCCCAGCTTCAATACTCTTTTTTTTTTTTTGCAGTACTGGGATTGGAATGCAAGGCCGTGCACTTACTAGGATGGTGCTGTACTATTGGAGACACATCCCCAACTCTGTTTTTTTTTGCTGGTTATTTTGGAGAAACAGTCTAGCAAACTTTTCTGTGCAGGCAAGGTTTGAACTGTGTTCCTACAGTTCAAGCTAGGATTACAAGCTCAATGTACCACTGTTATTTGACTGTATGTGTACTGTTGATGACTGAATACAAAAGAGAAATAGAAAAAAAAATCCCCCAAATTTTAGAATTACAAATACTGAAATTGTTATTCCATGTGGGCTTACCATCCATGTAAGATGACAGAAAAAAGAACCAGTAATCTTGAAATTAGAGTGGCATAGATTATGCAGTCTTGAGAACAGAGGAAAATATTGGTAGGAGGCAGAACTAATATTTTGGATACACATGATGATATCAAAAGGTTTAATTTTCTAAAAACAGGGGTATAACAAGGAAAAACGCAGGAGAGAAAAATAGGTAACAATCGAAAACACCCTAAATGCGAGGAGGTTATGATCAATGTGAGGAGGTTATGATTTAGATTCAAGAATCCCGGTGACGCCTATTCAGAGTAAGTACACAGGCAACACACATGCACAGGCTGTGAGGATCTCGCCACACATCCTAGGATTTACTTTGCATTCGACCTTTACGTAAACTCCTCAGAAGGTCACTCAGGCCATCTTTTGTAAGGTGAAAAAGTAAGTTTCTTATTAGACTTTTCTAGACTAAGAAAAAAGGCCGTCTTCCACTACAGTGGTGCTACCATGGTTACAGCCTTCTTGGTAACTGCCTCTCTTCCAGTGGGACCAAGAGGCCTGTCTGGTTCCTTTCTGTCTCCCAGAAAACTCAACCAATGCACCTCGTATACACTGGACTGTGAACCAGCTACCACAACATGGCCCTAGCCCGAGATTTAATTTGCAACCGTCTGCTGGGTACATTTATCTATATGATATTGTTAATTTTTTAATGCTAATTATCAATTTACAACACTTCTATCATAAAGGCTGACATTTTAGGGTGTAGTTTTATGAGTTTCATACATGTGCACGTATGTGGAACTGCCACCAAAATAGAGATAAATCCTTCCAAACATTCTTCCTGTCATTTTCTAGCCATTTCTCCTTGTACCCCTTCCCCCGCACCTGCGTGCCCTTACATAAAGTTCCATAAAGCGAGCGCTAGGTGACAAACCCAGGTGAGAAGCGACACATGGGGGATGCTTCTGCCATCTGCGTCCTGTGCTCCAGTGTGAGCCGTGGGGCCCTCGTGTGCTTAGGCCTAGGACCGCTCGTCCGCGGGAGCACGGTTCACCACATACCTGTGTCTGCGGGGCCGTCCCATCCCACCGGGGCTGGGCTGGCGGTCACCCAGCGCCGTGTAGGCCGGCCCGGCGGCCTGCGGGTGGCCGGGCGCTACGGTGGGCACAGGACTTGGCCTTGCTTGACGGAGACCGGAACGGGAGACCCGAACGGGGAGACCCGAACGGGGAGACCCGAACGGGAGACCCGAACGGGGAGACCGGAACGGGGAGACCCGAACGGGGAGACCCGAACGGGGAGACCGGAACGGGGAGACCGGAACGGGGAGACCCGAACGGGAGACCCGAACGGGAGACCCGAACGGGGCGCCGGACGCTGCCTGGTCCTCTGCGCCGCGGTCCACGAGCGGTTCTTTCCCATCAGACGGCAGCCGGCGCCGGGCGGTGCGGGGCGGGGCCGTGCGGGGAGTCCCGAGGCGGCGTGGGGCGGGAGGGTCGTGAGGACGCGTGGGAGGAGGGGGTCGTGGGGGTCGTGCGGAGGCACGCGGCAGGTCCGGGACGCGGCGGGCCGGACGCTGAGGAGGCCGCCCCGCCCTCGCCCCGCCCCCGTTCCCGCCCTCGCCCCTCCCCTCGCCCCGCCTCCTGTCCCCGCCCCCGCCCCGCCTCCCGCCGGCCGCGGGTCTGAGAAAAACCCGGCGCGGAGTCGCCCGGAGCCGCCCAGGACGCAGGGCGCGCATGCGCGGGCCGCGCGGCGGCGGAGTCGGAAGCTCCGCGCGCCCGGCGGCGGCGGCGGCGGCGGCGGCGGCAGCGGCGGCGGCGGAGGGTGGGAGGGGCGCGGCCGGCTCCCGCCCGAGGTTCCGCGGGGCGTCGAGCACCTCGGAGCCCGGCGCGAGAGGGCCGGGGCGGACGGCGGGCGCGGGGCGCGGGGCGCGCGGCGGCGATGTTCCACTGCATCCCCCTGTGGCGGTGCAACCGTCACGTGGAGACCATCGACCGGCGCCACAGCTCGCTGGCGCGCGTGCCCGAGGAGGTGTACCGGCACGCGCGCAGCCTGGAGGAGCTGCTGCTGGACGCCAACCAGCTGCGCGAGCTGCCGGAGGTGAGGGGCGGCCGGGCGGACCGGCGGGCGGCCGGGCGGACCGGCGGGCGGCCGGGCGGACGGGCGGACGGACGGGCGGGCGGGCGGCCGGGCGGGCGGACCGGCGGGCGGGCGGGCACCCGCCTCGGCCTCCCCTCCAGCCCACCCCTCACTCCTGCTCCCACCTCCCCTCACACCCCGGTCTCCCCTTTCCCTCCCCCCTTCCCCCGTCCCCGCCCCCATCCACCTGTGGCCGTGTCCCAGCGCGGCCCTCCCCGCCCAAAGTTCTCCGGCTTCCACCGGGCTCTGCGCCCGCGGGGACCCCTGAGTGCGGAGCAGCCGCGAACGCGGGCTCGCCCCGCCCCGCCCCTGTCCCGCCCGCCCCGGACCCCAGGCCCGGGTGCCGGTCCTCCTTCCCTCCTGGCCGGCCCTGGGCCTCGGCGGCTCCGGGACCCGGGCAGCGCACGAGCTCCGCGGCGCCCCGCCGGCGCCCGGGAGGAGGGCCGTGCCGACCGAAGCCGGCCCGAGGCGCCTCCGCTGCGGGGCGGGGACGGGGGCCGCGGCCGGCTGCCGGGCGCCGGGGGCCCTGCGCGCCCCGGGACCCCTGCGCGTCCCGGACTCCTGTGCGCCCCGGGACCCCTGCGCGTCCCGGACTCCTGTGCGCCCCGGGAGTTCTGCGCGCGCCCCGCGACCCCTGTGCGCCCCGGGACCCCTGCGGGTGCCCGACCCCTGCGCGCCCCGGGACCCCTGCACGCGCCCCGGGACCCCTGCGCGCCCCGGGACCCCTGCGTGCCCCGGGACTCCTGCGCGCTCCGGGACCCCTGCGCGCGCCCCGCGACCCCTGCGCGCCCCGCGACCCCTGCGCGCCCCGCGACCCCTGCGCGCCCCGGGACCCCTGCGCGCCCCGGGACTCCTGTGCGCCCCGGGACCCCTGCGCGCGCCCCGACCCCTGCGCACCCCGGGACTCCTGTGCGCCCCTGGACCCCTGCGGGTGCCCCGACCCCTGCGCGCCCCGGGACTCCTGTGCGCCCCGGGACCCCTGCGGGTGCCCCGACCCCTGCGCGCCCCGGGACTCCTGTGCGCCCCGGGACCCCTGCACCCCGGATCCCCTGCGGGTGCCCCCCGACCCCTGCGCGCCCCGGGACCCCTGCGTACCCCTGGAACCCTGCGGGTGCCCCGCGACCCACGCGCGCCCCTTGACTCCTGTGCGCCCCGGGACCCCTGCACCCCTGCGCCCCAGGGTCCCTGAGTTTGTGTGCAAGTCAGTGCTTCTGACTTGTGAGTTGCGCGTGAACCCCCCCCCCCCCCCGTACCGGTACCCCTGGGCTGGGAACCCCGAGGCAGGACGCCCAGACCCAGGTGTGTGGGAAAGGGAGACAGCGGGGCAGCCACAGGAAGCTGCGGCCCACAGCCGGCCCTGCTCTCCGGGGCCCCCCCCGAATTTCTCCGCTCTTGTGAGGGGGGCTCCTCGTTATCACAGACGTTATCACTTGGACCTAGCAAAGCCCCCAAGCCTTGCTTTTGCTCCCAACCAGAAAAAGCTCTACCATCCCCACGAGTGCTTATTACTTTGCAGTCATTGTCTAATACGTGGGTCTGCTAGCCTTTGAGTCCAGCGAGGCTTCAAGCTCCCTCACCCCTTTCAGTGTGTGATTTTAGAGGTTGAAATATGGGGTCTGTGGCTTGGTGGTTCAGGGGCTTCACGGTGGAGCTGTTAGAGATTGAGCGAGGAGTCAGTTCACCAGGAGCGTTTGGGGTGTTCTCTGAGATGTTTTCTGTTGTTGGAACTGGAAGATCTCCTCCCACTGGATGGCACTCATTCCAGCCTGTAACACTTGCGGGTTTTCCCGGAAGTTGAGCTTGGCTTAGGAAGCGGCGGGTTTTGGAAGTGTCAGGTCTCTCTACTGAACGGACATGGAAACTCCTAGAATCTCAAAGTATCATCTAATGGCGCTGTGAAAATGCAGTAGGTAAACATGACAAAGCCAAGAGGTAGACTTGCTTATTGGTATTTTGCCCTAGCAGCTCTTGAGTAGGTTTGGCAGTTGTGTGGAATGGATTTCTCCCTGACTGACTTGGCCCCGGCTGCCTGGGTGTGACTGAACACACACCTTGAAAGCACTGGTATTTGTTGCGGTCAGTCTTTCCTTGGGCTCTCTCTTGTCCCCTCTGAGATCTAACCCATTCCTGGGCTTGTCCAAGCCCCGCTCTCTCCCCAACCAGTCTCCAGGTACCACTCCCTGCCAGGCACCCAGGTCCTGGCACTCTGGCATTTGTTTGGAAGCACTGCCAGAGGGAAGCTGGTGGCTCCGGGGGTTGGGCTTCTGGATAACGACAGGTGTGGCGGAAGGCCTGCCACCTCTCATTTGTTCCAACGTCTTGTCTTTATTTACAAATTGAGACTCAGAAATGAAGTGACTCCCTCCCAAACATCCAGCCGGCGAGAAGCAGTCACGGGCTGTTTTCTTCAGCGGACACCTAGCGGGAACCTCACCTCATTTGGTCATCTAAACTCGGCCTTTCCTAGGGTTTTCCAAACCACTGTTATTTGCTAGTTGTTGGAAGATGGAGATTAAATGGCTTGGGATGTGCACAGCTCTGAGGGGAGGCCGCAGGCCTCAGGACAGATGCGATGTGTGGGGGTTGGGACGGGTCAGCACAGTTCATTGCTGATGGACGCGATGGCTATTTACCCAATTGTCCAGCCTCTTGCTGACCTGAACTCCTGTCCCCAGTCGTGGCTCCGTCCTGTGGCCTACCTAGGACAGGGCTCAGAACCCGCCTCCTTAGCGCTGGCCCAGCGCATGGGGCCACAGACATTCCGTCCTTTCTCCTTCATCCTTGCTCCTGCCCTCCTTCCTCCCTGCGGCTGTCCTTCCCTGTCTACACTCGAGGACAGCATTTTTATCTTCTCAAGGGCTTTGCCACTCTCCCACTCCTGTGCCTACAGAGCCTCGCCTTGTAACACTCAGTCACTCTCCACCATTGCGCAGTTAACTATCTGCCGAGCCTGTGTACATCTTCCTTCTCTGCTGCTTTCTTTCCTTAAACATCATTGATCTGGCATCTACCCTTTTCCAAACTGGCCAGACGTTTCTGGAAGTGGTGGCAGAGGTGAGGGTTGTCTGTCCGGCCAGGTGTTTGTCCTTTCTGTGGGGCTGGATCCTTGGCTTCCTCCGTGTACCTCCTCAGCATTTTGGCTGACATCCATTTTCTTCCCGTGGCCCGTGATTCCTCCAGTCCCTCCCCGCGTGTGTACACTCTAACACGAGCTCTGTCACACCCCGTAGAGCTTCCCATAGTAGCCGCAGTATTGTGAGCGTGTGTGCTCCAATTTCATTGCTTTGCAAAACAATTTGACCATGTCTGCCCACTCCTCTTGGAGCTTTGCTGGTCTTCTGCTGATCGCTGGAGGTATGTCAGATGTGAGCTCCTCCCTTAGATTTCCTTACATCTTGCTCTCTAGAGCATGTCCCATGACTATGTATTTGCCTACTTGTTCCTTATGTTTGCCCATCTAGAACACAGGCTCCATGAGGGAGGTGAACTCTGGTCAGTACTGGGCACCTTGTGGGCCTTCCGGTTCCTGTGACCACAGTCGGCAGCCCAGACCCCACAGCCGTCCTCCTCCTTCCTGTAGTTGGATTCTTAGCCTGTTGAAACCGAGGAAGGCAACAGTCTTTAAGACCTGTGGTTTTCCATTTCTTTTTTTTTTTCTTTTTTTTTCTTTTTTTTGGGTCCAGTCGTGGGGCCTGAACTCTGGGCCTGGGCGCTGTCCCTCAGCTCTTAAGCTCAAGGCTAGCGCTCTACCACTTGAGCCACAGCACAACTTCCTGCTTTTTTCTTTTTGCTTATGTGGTGCTGAGGAATCGAACCCAGGGCCTCAGGCATGCAAGGCAAGCGCTCTACCACTGAGCCACCTTCCCAGCCCCGTCCATTTCTTATCTGCTGGACGCCTCTGACTGCCTCTGTAATAGTTCTTGGGCGCTGCAGATGTGTGAGTTCAACTTCAGCCCTCATAAGGAGACACCTGTCCCATTGTGGCCCAAGTCCATCTTGACTTAACCCACCCGGGTTTCAGTTTCGGCTTGTCTTCGCAGCTGGCTTCTCTTCTGGTCCTGTTCCCGAGGAATGGATGGCCCTTCTTCCTGTCTCCAGTGCTCATGGATCCTGTGATCCTTCTTCTCTCTGTCCGTTTTGTCACTGAGACCTGTTATTCTTTCTTTCCAGATGCCATCCTTCTTTCCTCCTCTGTCTCTCACGCCTGCTGGGTTGTCTGCACCAGTTCACCCTGGCCATTGCTGCCAGTCTTTGCCAGAGCTCCTCACAGCTTGCTTCCTGAAGAGGCTGAGCGTCTGTATGTTAGTGTCAGACAGTTCAAGACTGTGTTCCCTCTCTAGAATGTTCTATTCCCACAGCTGTTAGAGAAGTACTTGCCTTATAAAATTGTTCAGGATCAAGCAAATGTCATGTATAAGGTGCTTTGGGAGTCAACCCAGAGTTAGATCTGACATAATCAAAACATAAGATCATTTTTTGATACTTGGGCAAGGACCCTCTATTATAAAACAATGAAGTATGAAGATTTTTTTGGATATGTATGTATGTATGGTGTTTTTAAAACCAGAGTTAAGTTTTTAATCTTCCTTTCAATCATAATGTTTAAACATTCTGTCATCCAGATGGCCTTATGGGAGAGTAATGCCACAGGATCTTAGGGTGCCTGTGTTTCTTGGGGTGCTCGGGTAGTTGTCTGTAGCTAATGAGGAAGAAATGGTAAGGCCATATGGCAGAAATGGGTGTCGGTCCAGTGAGCAGAAGAGCTCACAGCATTTGTTTGGGAGAAGTACTGGAGGCTTAAAGGGGCCCCAGGCCCTGGCTGGTGAAGCCATGAGGGGTATCGGGCAAGGACCTGCTCCTGGGAGCTTGCACTGGACGGAGGCATTGACAGCGGGCAGATGGCCTGTGTGTGATTGTATTAGTGTTCTTTCTAGTTCACTTCACATTGAGTCTTCTTCTATTTTCGTCTTCTTGGATTTTTAATAGTCAATTACGTAATAGAAAATAGAAAAAAAAAGTCTGTGCTGAGGGACAAGGGGGTCTAGGGCGTCGCTCCTGCCTCCGTTCTCAGCTGTCCTGCTGTCGCTGCTCTGTACATTTCCTAGCTCGCTGCACTTGGAGGTGAGCAAACTGAGATCCAGCGACGCTGCGCTCCCGCCGCCCACCGGTGGAGGTGAGGACGCGTGACAGGGAAGCCTTGGGTGAGAAGTGGTGGTGAATCGTCACATAGCGCACGTAGAGCTTCCCTGCGTTCCGGACATGGTGTGAAGAGCTTCCATAAGCCGGTTCTCCTACACTGAGGGATGACCTGGCTTAGCCATCATTAGTTCAGTACTTCAGATACAGAAACGGAGCATCAAGAAGCTTAACTAAGAAGTTAGTTTTAGAGGAGGCGTTTGATTTCCTCTTGGCCTGGGCATTCCCTCATGCCCACTCATGAGCCCACCTGGGTGGGTAGAGCTGAGGCCTTAGGAGGAAGCCTTTGCGTTCATGTAGACATGGCAAGCTTCGGATGTGAGCCTTGGTTTGCTAGGAAAATAGACAACCAGATGAGCCATGGATAAGAAGAGCGTGTTTGTTTTGGTTCTGTTTAGATGAATGTGGTCATTGCCTTGGTAAAATGTATCTGCAGGGACACTGGGCTCGGAGTTTTCTGAGGAACGCAGATCTGCCGTGGCCGCGCGATTTGGGGTGTGGCTCTGGCCGCTGTGGAAGAGGGACTTGGGAAATAGTGATTGTCTCCGAGCAGCTTGCCAGCGAGCACGTTGCTGGCACGGCCTTTTAAAAAGTAGCTCACATCTTTGGGGAAATCAGACTGTCTAGTAAACCTTTTCTGGAATTGAGGAAGATGGATCAGCGTGAGCGCAAAGCCCCGTCTGTCTGCCCTCAGCTCTCCTGCCCGGCTGGCCTGCAGCAGGCGCTCCTCCCTGCCCCCAGCCTCTCCGGCAGGTCCCGCTGGGGTAAGGGAGGTGCCTGAGATGTCCAGAAAACAGACTGGCTGTGGTGGGCTTACATGCTAGGGTAGGACCTGTGTGGCACTGACAGGAGCCTGTCAGAGCGAGCAGCGCGCCTTCTGGGTGGCCACAGGGGTCAGGTCCACACTGGCCATGTCCTGGGGAGCAGTGCCACAGCACCGCGTGGGGCTCAGTGCTCCCTGTAGGCTGCCTCCTCCTCCTCTCCCTCCTCCTCCTTCTCCTGCACCTCCCCCTCCTCCTCTCCCTCTTCCTCTCCCTCCTCCTCTCCCTTCTCTTCCTCCTGCCCCTCCCCCTCTTCCTCTTCTCCTCCTCTTCCTCCTCCCCTCTCCCTCCTCCTCTCCCTCCTCCTCTCCCTCCTCCTCCTCCTGCCCCTCCCCTTCTTCCTCTCCCTCCCCTCCTGCCCCTCCCCCTCCCCTTCTTCCCTCCTCGTCCTCCTCCTCTCCCCCTCCTCCTCTTCCTCCTACCGCAGTCCCTAGTATGGGACAGAAACATCTGCCCTTAGCTTCATAAGATAATTATGAAGGGTGAGATCAGGGCCAGGTCTTGGTAAATGCATAGAAGAATTTCTGGACATCCATTAACTTTCTCTTAGGTGTTATTTAGTGGACAGGAGTGGTAATTTACTGTTGCAAGTAGTAATTTAGAAGATCTAATGTGTGTGTGTGTGTGTGTGTGTGTGTGTGTGTGTGTAGTGAAAAAGACCTCAGACTCTTGGAGGTAAGAAGCAATACTTTAACTTTTTCTCCCTATTTTTGAAGAGTTTACTCACATAGGCTATCACTTTTAGGTTCCAGATACTTTGGTTTGGTGGGAAGACAATCTGCATGGGAGAATCTGAAGGCCGGGCTTTGCCGTGGGGTGGGAGGGGCCGTAGGGTGTTGCACACTGAGGTCCTGGTGGCGCGGCGTGGCTGGAGGAGTGGACCGCCCGCCGGACCTCCCTGCCGGCCTCGCTCCACACGCCTCCTCGCCTCTTGGGGAAGGTGGTCAGCGGCCAGCTGCCTGTGTACAGGGAGTGCTCTGAGCTCCCTGGCTCAGCACGGCGCCTGCGTGGGCTCTGCCTTGGTCAGCTGGAAGATGCCGGGTAAACACTGCCCGGCCGCTCACTCGCCACCACCGGCCCCGCCTGGTGCTGGATGTCACTTTGTTTTTACTGATGATGGGCGTGACACACTGAAATGAAACGAAGAAGAATGGCATTTCATTAGGCTCTCAGGCAGTGACAGCTGTATTTCACTTCAAAATTATTATTTTGAGGATTTCTACAGGTCGATCTTAATGAAGGACACATTCAGAACACAGTAATAAAAGGCTGCTCACTGCAGTCATTCAGGCTGACGGAAAACAGGATTTCACCATTCTTTTTAAAGGATGATTTTAAAGCGATAAGTAGCTTAAGTGTCGGGAGTGCTTGAGGTATTTGGAATGGTGTAGAAGGCCAACATCCATTACCTCATGTCAAACAAACATACTGTTTTAGAAGAACATAGTCTTACGCTGGAGGAGTAGCTCAAATAGTAGCGCATTGGAGACTCTGATTTCACACTGCCAAAAGAATCTGTTCTTTCCTGGGCGTGGCAGTGCATGCCTGTAATCCCAGCACTTGAGAGGCTGAGGCAAATGGATTGGGAGTTGGATTGGGAGGTCTAGACCTGTTGAAGCTAAATAGCAAGACTCTGTCTTAACTCCTCCCCCTCAAAAAGAAGTCATGGAGCATTTTTCTTTTCATGCATTGCCAGGTATTTATTATTATTATTATTATTATTTTTTTTTTTTTTTTGGTCCAGTCATGGGGCCTGAACTCTGGGCTGGGCGCTGTCCCTCAGCTCTTCAGCTCAAGGCTAGCGCTCTACCACTTGAGCCACAGCGCCACTTTGGCTTTTTTCTTTTTGCTTATGTGGTGCTGAGGAATTGAACCCAGGGTCTCATGCATGCAAGGCAAGCGCTCTACCACTGAGCCACCTTCCCAGCCCCAATGTATTTATTATTGTTAAAACAAAAAAGGGACTCCTCTGTAATGACTTTGCTTCTCTTTTACACTAGTGGTCGTGTTTCCCATCAGAAGCTGTGCTAGTGCAGTGCTTAGGACAGGTGAAGAGCGATCACCTGGATGCGCGCCCCACCTGCCAGGCACAGCCCACCTGGGTCTCACCTTCGCTACTCCCCTCCTCCCCTCCTTTCAGCCTGACCCCTGCTGCTGCTCTGGATTACAGCCTCGGGCCTCACGAGAGTCTCCATTCTTTTGATGGCATCTGTGGTGCTGTGTGTCCTCTTCTGGCCCAGAGTGGAGTGGAGTGCTGGAGGACAGACTCCTGGGGGAGCTTCCTGCCCCTCCCCGTGGTCTCTGGGGACACCAGTGACATCGCTCTTGTCTCTAATCACTAACGCTACACAGGGTTTCTCCTTTGTGTTCCTGCTGAGCAGCAGGGTGTCTGCGCAGGGCAGATGTTGTGCTTGCAGAACTTAAATGAACGTATTTTGGGGATGTTTTTGGGCCTCTGGGGGAGTGAGTCCGTCAGAACAGTGCTGGGGGGGGGGGCTCAGCCCTTGCTTTTTTGCCTATCTGAATGAGGAGGGACATGGGAATCCTTCCTTAGATGCTAATTGTGTGAGTGAGAACTGTGGGAGAGCAGAGACGCTGTGAACTGCTCAGTGAGGTTTAAGCGGAACCACAAGTCCAGGCTTAATCATTATAATCAGGGATTTGATAATCAGGTGAAGCTGTTCCGCACACTTCCCCCTGTGGTCAGTTATTGTCGATTCCCAGAACCCAGGAAGGAAAAAAGATCAGCAGATTTTCTTGGGCACACACACACACACATTTTGAATGCTGAATTTTTTTCCTCCTCTAAATTGCATTTTCCCAACTTTTAAAAGAGTAATGGGCATTTGGGCTGGGACTTTCTGTGGTCCTTCTTAAAGTGAACTGAGGCATTCAGACGGGGTTGCTTGAAACTTCTGTTTAGGTGGCATGATACTTGAGAGAGTCTGTTTTGGGAGCTAGAGTTTGAGATCTGACCATGAGGAATGTCTGTAGGTTGGCTGGGTACCTACAATCCTATCTACTCAGGAGGCTGAGATCCCGAAGCTTGTGGTTCAAAGCCATCTTGGACAGAAAAGTCCTGAAGACTCCATCTCTAAAATGCTCAGCAAAAAGTGTGACGCATGACTAGAGCTATGGATCAGGTGGCAGAGTGCCCAGCCAAGGAAGCCAGCCAAGCAAGCATGAGGCCCTGAGCTCAGACCCTGGTCCTGGAGAGAGGGGAAGAATATCTATGTGTCACTGCCAGGCTGAGGTGGGTTTGCAGGGACGATGCTGGACCAGAGGCTACAGTAGGTCTGCTCCTCGGAACTACTCGGGCTTTCTTGTGGGATGTTGGTGTCGGATGGGAACCAGGGTAGGCCTCTTCCATCCTGCCAGGCCTCTGCTCCCATCATGCTTGCATGCTGGCTGTGCATCAGGCATTGTCCCTCCAGGAAGGCAGGGAGAAGCCGCCCTTCTGCAACTTTCATCTAGAGAAGGTAGGTAGCAGTTGCCAGAGACTCAAGCACAAGGTTTAGGCAGGGTGCACGCCGCAGAGCGAAGGAAACGCAGCGTGGCACGGGGTGCGGCAGAGGTGCCTGCTTCTGACCAGGCGTCTCCAGGGAGGCGACATCTGTGCCTCTGTGAGTGACACAGCCATGTGACAGTCTCGATGGTTTCCAGAAGGACTGAGGATGAGTGGGGTGAGTTAGGGTAGAAGAAGGCCAGAGTGGGGGTCCCTTGGAGTGCTGGGATTGGCTGTAGGAAATCGGGGTGAAAGGTGGCTGGGGCTTGGAGCCCCTGGTGAGCGCATTGAGGTTTCCTACTGCCCACGTGTGGCCCAGAGCGTGAGATGTTCACATGTGTGTGATGCTTTACTGTGCGGTGCTTGCTTTACTGTTGTCTGTACAGAGAATCGGAAGTTGGATAGACTGGGACAGGCCTCTCTCTGGAAGGCCACTCAGAAGAGCTGTGGGGCGTGGGCTTGGGTGATGGCAGTCACAGAGGAGGGAAAGCGGCGGACCCTTTTGGGTGAAGATACTTGCTTTTCACCAGTGGCAGAATCATTTAGTGACCGAGGAAGTGTTGGAAGAGGGAAGGTGGCGGGATGGAGGCCAGCAGGCGCTTGGGTCATGGAGGATTTCAGTGACCTCGAATTTAGGAGAGGGAGGGAGCCTGGGAAGTTCTGAATGGTGTGCCTTGGTGGGCGGGCGCTCACCCCTCCCATCCTCACGGCTTTGTCTTACAGAGGAGGAGCTCAGATACCCAGAATGACCCCCAGGGCCGCACCTTTACCGAGTGGCAGCAGCAGGGCTTGGGGTGACGTGGGGTCTGGCTCTAGACCTGGTGCTTCTAGCTATTGTGTCTCACTGTTCAAGGTCAGACAAACGGACTGCACAGCCACCATGAGCCAGGAGCTGGCCCTGTTGCGTGCAGGGCAGTGGAGGCATACACAGCGTGGCTGGTGGTTTCTGCCTCATTCAGGAACCAATGAGCTGAGCCCATTTCAGAGCCAGCTCACCTCTGAGCTTAGTCTTTTTTTTTTTTTTTTTTTTTTTTTTTTGTTGGCCGTGGGGCTTGAACTCTGGGCCTGGACGCTGACCCTCAGCTCTTCAGCTCAAGGCGAGTGCTCTACCACTTGAGCCACAGTACCATTTCCATTTTTTTTTTTTTGGTGGTTTATTGGAGATAAGAGTCTCATAGACTTTCCTGCCCAGGCTGGCTTTGAACTGCAATCCTCAGATCTCAGCCTCCTGAGTAGTGAGGATGACAGGCGTGAGCCATTGGCGCCTGGCCTGAGCTTAATCTTCAAAGGTGATTACCACCATTTGGTGTTGGATTTCTCACCTTTTCAGGAAGTGACTCAAGGTTGAATCTTCACACTTCAAGTAAAAGCACATCCATTGGGAAATGTGACCCGAGTCATGCACTATAGCGCCCCCAGTGCAGTTGCCAGACCGTTGCAGCTTTGAGCCTTTGTCAGGTCAAGGAGCTAGTGAAGGAGAAGGACGCAGGTTTTAGTCTTGATCATAAGGGTCAGAATCACGTACTTTCTGGAAGTCTGCATATTTCAACACTAAATGGATGCTAGTAAAAATGAATAGGACGTAAGCATTTACTGTATACTCACCCAGTTTACATGCCTTGATTTTCACAGCTACATTCTAAAATGGCAGGTGAAGGGAGGGGGCGGGAGCATTGTGTGTGTGCCTCTGTTTCTGTAACTTGCAGTTCCAGAAATTGCCTGGACAGAGGCAAAGCTAAGCAAACCCCTGCTCTCCACCCCTCTCCCATCCCTCCTTAGGGGCTTACGTTTGGAAAGAAAATCTGTGTGGAGCAGTTTTTCAGGGCCAGTGCAGCAGAAGTGTATCATAGAGTCTTCTAAAATTGAGATATTCCAGCATTGTGTTTTAATTTGAGGTTAGGTGCAAGAGTAGCACCAAGTGCCTTCTTGAACCACACAGGGTACGGGTGACAGGATTCTCCCCTTCTCAGGAAGCCCGGGGCTGCTGGGAGTCCTGTCAGTGGTTTACAGTGCTGGCCACCGGCCCCATTCCCGTGTTCTGGCTGGGCCTTCTCTCCTGCTGAGGCTTCTCCAGCCGTGGCACTCCTAGCAGAGATAGCCACAGAGAGTCGCAGGCAGAGTGATCAGACGGGCTGAGAGGGGCGGCCGTGGTCCAGGGCAGGTAGGCAGGCCTAGGAAGAAAGGAACAAGAAGGCAGGCAGGCAGGAGGTTGAGAGAGGGCGGGAGGGTGGGAGAGAGAGCCTGCTTTGCTCTTGGAGACACTTCTCTTGCCCACCTGGGAGTGGTAGGTCTCATTGTATCTCATTTAACCCTGTGTCTTTGTTGTTGTTGTTGTCAGTTGTGGGGCTTGATCTCATGGCCTGCGTGCTGTCCCTGAGTTTTTTTCTTCAAGGCTAGCAGCTCTATCACTTTGGACCGCAGCGCCACTTCCTTAACCCTGTGTCTTCTGCCAACAACATAAGCCACCTGCCCCAGAAACGTTTTTGGAAAGACTGATTTCTGTTGGGAAGTATTCTTAACAAAAACCTAGGCGTGTCTGTGTGGACATTGACCCTAGATTTTATTATCACTCAGTGCCTGGGAGATTTCCTAAGAGAACAGACGAGTAACAGACATTGTAAGAGCTAGAATGTGAGCACACACACTCGTCTGATGGGTTACGTTTGTGTCCTGGGTGGCAGTGTTCTTGGCTCACCGCCTTTGTGGCTGCTGATGGTTCTGTGCAGGCCACCTTTCTCCCGCGAGCTGACCTCTCCGTGAAGCCCTCCTGGCCTGCTTCTCCCATCTCCGCACTCCCCTGCCCCTCAGGGTCCACTTAGCTTCCGTTCGTTTCCTGCCAGTCTGTTGTCAGGAGTGACTGTGTGTTTCTGTGGCAGACACTGGGAAATTCAATGCTTTAATCACCAGAAGTGCTTTTAAGAAGTCAGTTCCATTGAACATGTAGTTCATTTTTCTGTGGCGTGGTTGGGAGTGGAAACCCTGGCGCCTCCCCCCCCGGCCCCGCGTGTGCATCCGCTCGTGTGCTGGCTGTGTGCTGGTCCATATCCTCCAGGACCCATGAGGCCTTTGTCGCTGGGATCCAGGTCTCTGGGAGCGTCTGTGTGTGGGCACCAATCTGCTCAGCTGGGCAGGTTAACATTTGTTTGCTGTGCACCTGAGTCAGCGAGTCCCAGGGCAGAAAGATAACACATCATTAGTCATGCTGACAGAGGCCGTTCCTCTCCTCCTGCCTATTAGCAGAGGTGTTAATGAGGAATAGAATGGCCAAGAGGCAGGAAGTGTTTGGAGCCCAAGGCCTCTGCAGCCCACACACTAGGTAATCCGCCCCAGCTCCGGAGGTGAGCAACCCCAGTTAGAATCTCAGAACACCAAGAGCTGCTCGCCATCAACTGCCCGCATTATTCAGGTGCAGACTGGCTCCTATACACACCTCAGCCCCTTGTCAGCCTTAAAGGGGAGGGAGGGCATTTTTGGTGTGGGGGAGTTGTGTTTAAATGATATTTCACCAACTGGCAAACTGACATTCAGGTGTGAGAAGGCTAGCGGGGAGGGGGGAGGGGGGCCCCGCGGTGGGGGGGTTAAGTGCAGGTGTGTCAGACTCCATGTAGTGTGTGAGGCCGGCAGCCCCAGTCTGTGGGCAGCCTGGACATAGATCCTCCTGTGTCTACCGCGCCCAGGCTGCGCCAGGCTGTGGCACCGGGGATGCCAGAGCAGGGCCTGGTTCCCCGTCGACCTAGGGCTCCGGGCAGCCTGCCAGAGGCTGGGGTGCAGCAGCGTCTTGGCGGTGTGAAGGAAAGGACCCTTTGCGGGGGCAGATGAAGGAGTTTGAGTTTGGCTTTTATTTTGGCGGTGGAGTGACATCAGCTTGAGGGTCATTTGTGGCACAATGTGGGCTGGACATGAAGCGGGGAGTCCTGCTAATGGGTGTGTGGGGGTGCAGGTGGTCTCGGGAGGCGGGGTCCCCTGGGACTGGCACAGGAGAAGGAATGGAGAGGGAGCGGGCCAGGGGTCCTGCTGGTCAGCTTGGAGGTGCTAGCCTTTAGGGTTTCTGTGTTCTTTTGTTTCTCTCCAGCGCCCAGCTGTCCCAGTCCAGAGGGAATAGCGTGTGGGTGCCAGCCCCTCCCGCAGAACAGGGTGACGGGGCAGGAGGGTAGGAAGCCACTGGGGGCTTGATGGGAAGGGGCGTGGGATGCTGTCCAGACTGGGCCGAGGGAGAGGGAGCCCCCAGCAGGGGCAAGTGGGCAGAGAGAAAATGGCCACCAGGGCTACCACGTCCCGTGAGAGACAAGGCCAGATGGGGATGTTGGAGGTGAAGATTTGTACGGCAGCAGCCGGGGCCCCGGTTCCTGACCTGCTGGCATGCGGCTGCTGTTCGAGGAAGTCAGGATGACAGGGGCAGGACCCAGTGTGGCCGGACTCCGCGGCTCACCGGCCCGCGGCCCCACCTGCCGAGGCCCGCACAGCCGGGCCGAGGCCCGCACCGCCGGGGCAGCTCTCACCCCCACACCCCACCCTCTCCGCTCTTCCGTGAACCGTGCTGACCGTGCAGTGTCTGACGTGTAAAAACAAGCATTTAGGCTGAATAAATGAGGTGCGTAGGTTGAGCTTTGCATGTGCTCTGTGGTGGACACTGCGATGTAGACACCCTGCCGGCCCCAGGTGTGCGTGGCCAGAGGCCAAGTCCGGGAACCTCTTCCTACCTTTTGGTCATTCCATCTGGCCTGGAGGTTTTCAAGATAAAGAAGTAAATAAGTAGCTAATTAGTTTTTCAGAGGGAGCTAATAGGCTGTGATAGTAATCTGAAGCCTGTGGCTCTGAGGAACTTGGAGCTGTGGACCTGTGAGCTCCTTCTGAGCCTCCCCACTTCTGCAGGACTTCTGCAGGCCCCTGTGGGCTCTCCTAGCTGCTTGCTTGTGTCCAGGGCCTGCTCGCTCACATCTTCTTTCCTTCCCAATTCCTCCCTCTTCTTTTTCACCAGTACTCTATCTTTGATTTATTTATTTTTTATAGGGCTCGGCTCCGTTTAGTTGGTGGTATATAGGTAAATTAAAAAAAAAAAAAATTGAAGCTGGGTGCCAATGGCTCATGCCTGTAATCCTAGTTACTCAGGAGGCTGAGATCTGAGGATCGTGGTTCAAAGCCAGCCCGGGCAGGAAAGTCTGTGAGACTCTTATCTCCAATAAACCACTAGAAAACCAGAAGTGGCGCTGTGGCTTAAGAGGTAGAGCACTGGCCTTGAGCTGAAGAGCTGAGGGACAGCTCCCAGGCTCAGAGTTCAAGCCTCATGACCGACAAAAAAAAAAATTGATTTAGCAAAACTTTATATTTGATTTTAGTGTTTAAACTCAGGCAATTAAGCATCAGTTGTAATTACACAGCAAAGAAATATTTTTTAAAAAACTAGCGGATAAGAAGGCACTATGTGCATATCTTGCCCTTCAGAGTAATCACTAACATTGCAAAGCATTGAAATTCCTTGGGAATTATTCTCTAGCTGTTTGCTTATGTCTGCCAATCCCTGGTGTTCGCATATCTTTGTTCCTTTGAAGGTGTATTTGAAGGTTGGAATAGACTAAGAAATAAGTTTAAGAACTAACTGTGATCGCAGTAGGGAATATCATACTTGGGCATGGAAATGAGATTGGCCACAAAGCGTCTCCGTGGCCTGTGGTGGGTAGATACCAGGCCTGGGGAGGCCGTGGCCTGTGGTGGGTAGATGCCAGGCCTGGGGAGGCCGTGGCCTGTGGTGGGTAGATACCAGGCCTGGGGAGGCCGTGGCCTGTGGTGGGTAGATGCCAGGCCTGGGGAGGCCGTGGCCTGTGGTGGGTAGATGCCAGGCCTGGGGAGGCCGTGGCCTGTGGTGGGTAGATACCAGGCCTGGGGAGGCCTGGCCTGTTTTGACATACGTGATACTTGTTTTCTGCTGATCCTTAGACGTTTTGCTTCTCTTTATGTGGTATCTCTTAAGGGACTAGAAATTAAATTTCTCCATTTCCAAAAACATTTATCTTTTTGTTACCTCTAATTTTTTCTCATTATTAAGTAGTTGTATGAAGAGGTTACAAATCCGTAAGTCATGTTATGGGTACAGTGCATCTCGATCCGTGCTACTCCTTCTGTTCTCTACCATTTCCTCCGTCCCTAGCCTCAGGGTACACAGTTCAGTTCTTACAGTCAGTGTACATTGATGATACTGACTGCATTTGCCTCCATTCCTGTGAGCCCTGCTCCTTCATTGCCCCAAAACATGTTTCACTAACTACTATTCGTTTGTTGAGCAGCTCATTAGTTCAGAGGACACCTCCCGTAAGGGCTCCCTCCTTTAGTCACTTTGTGTACCCATGTCACTTTTGGAATGGTGGAACCTGCAATACTGCCATGAGTCCTGGATGACTGTCATAAGACCCTCAATACTGCCATGAGTCCTGCATGACTGTCATAAGACCCTCAATACTGCCATGAGTCCTGCATGACTGTCATAAGACCCTTAATACTGTCAAGAGACCCGCATTACTGTCATGAGACCCTCAATGCTACCATGAGACCTGCATTACTGTCTTTCTGGGCCCACTGAGCATTGAAGGCTGTGGAGGAAGAGTCACTGGGTCTGAGCCCCCATGGATGCATGACTGTGTGGACATGGTGGTTGAACAGTATGAGCACGTAATTCAGGCTTGTTTCCAGTACTCCTCTATGTCCCTTATGTAAAGAGCCAGGCTGTCTTTGTCATGCTGACCACTAGTAGAGACACCACAATGGATTGGACTTGGTGGTTTGTCAGAAGGACCTGCCTAGGCATTCTTTTATTGGCGGGGGTAGGGTGGGGGGGTCTTGAACTCAGGGCTTGGGCATTGCCCTTGAGAATCTTTGTGCTCAAGCTAGTACTTTATCACTGGAGCCACAGTGCCACTTCCATTTTTGAATGGTTAATTGGAGATAAGAGTCTTTTAGGACTTTTTCTGTCTGGGCTGGCTTCGAACCACAATACTCAGATCTCAGATGACAGGCATAAGCCATGGCACCCAGCTGGGTGTTCTTTAAACAAAAAAGAAAACAGAAAAAGGAAAGGAAAGAAATCTGGAGCCCAGTGCTGAGTGGCTCTCGCCCATCCAGCGGAGGTGTTGGTGGGCAGCAGCATGGTTTCAGCAGGTGCCCAGGGGACCAGGGCCATGTCCTGGGGCACGAGCACTGGAGGAACGTTGGGCACCGGGGCTGGATGAATGTAGCTTGACCTCCCCCCACCTGCAGCGGTTATATGACCTGGTGATTTCTGCGCGGTGTCTGAGCCTTCATTTTCTTATTCTGGGGGAATGAAGACCTGGTGAAGAGCTTTGGGAGAGTGAGTGATGCGGCCCCAGGCGGCCAGCTCTGCTTTCCTCATACCCCATGATGCCAGCCATCAAAGGTTGGAAGGCTTCCCATCCCGGCCCTGAGCCTCTGACGTTCTTGTCAGGGGCCGCGGGTGGCTCTCCTCCCCGGGTAAGGGCAGTGTAGACACCATGTGGTGTTGCTCAGGGTCCAGTCCTGGCTCAGGCACCTGGATCCATTTGAAACTGGTGGCTAGGGGGGGGGAGGGCACGGCATGCCGCTTCCAGGCATGCATCTTCCAGGGGCTCCGTAGTCACCTGCTCTTTGAGATGTGCTGTCTCTTTGCTGCTCGACCATGGGGCTTGTTTTCTCCACGTGCATTCGCGTGGGCACATGCCGGCATGTCTTCAGTGCCTGCAGCCTCGCGCAGGCCCAGTCCCCTCTGCTCAGCTGATTCCGTGTGGTGATACCTGGTTACGGTCTTGGCCTGTAAGACCCAGGGACTCTGCAGACTTAGCTGGGATTGTAGGGAAATTAAGGCATCAAAGCAAGGCAGTGTTCACTGGACAAAGTTGAGTGTTCCTTCCCTGCAATTGCAGACTCGTGGAGGTAGCTGTGTACAGATAGTTATCCTTGTGAAACTGCTTTGCTTTGGCTACATGATCTTGATCTTCCTGGAAGGCAGGCCTGCCAACCTTCTTCTTTTTTAAAAAAACTTTTAGTTTTTATTTGTTTTCAATGCTGCTGGTGAAAGATAATACTTTGGCTTTGGCCTGTGGTCCTGTCAAAACAGAACGCTTCCTGTGTCCAGGACGGAGCACGCCTGGTCCGACCCGGGCGCGCGCTGCTTTCCGTTTGCCTCTTGCCTCGTGACTTCTGAAGTAGACTGACCCTGCATCTGCCTAAGCAGTTAAAGTTTTAATTAAAAATTTTGCGTGTATAACACGAGCTTGCTGGCAGATGATGAGTGTGCCTCCCGTCCTTCCAGGTTCAGAAGCAGTTTTTTTGGGGGGTCTGGTCGTGGGGCCTGAACTCTGGGCCTGGGCGTTGTCCCTCAGCTCTTCAGCTCAAGGCTAGCGCTCCACCACTTGAGCCACAGTGCCACTTCCGGCTTTTTTCTTTTTGCTTATGTGGTGCTGAGGAATCGAACCCAGGGCCTCAGGCATGCAAGGCAAGCGCTCTACCACTGAGCCACCTTCCCAGCCCCAGAAGCAGTTTTTAAGTAGAGAGTCTTTCATCTTTAATGCCTTTGATGCCTTTATTAGATATTTTTAGCCTATTAATTGTGGTGAGCCTGCTACCAGAGGGCACTTCTTTTTCTTGCTTGGTATGCTTTTTCCTTCTTGGTTTGGTGATTGCGGTCAGGACACTTTGGTCTTAGAACATTAGGTGGCTTAGGCCTATGTTCCTTCCTTGGGTGGGTGGGAAGCCGTGTTCATGGCCTGGGGGTGGTCAGGAGCAGATCTTGATTACAGGCCCCTGTGCCTCCCAGCAGGCTCTTGAGTGACATGCAGAAGAAGCAGGTGGAGAGGGGAGGAGGGCTGAGCTGCAGGTGGGAATGCTGGGCACTGAGCGACACCCAGGGCCTCGAGTGTCTGTGTGGATCACCAAAAGGAAAGCAGAACGAAACTTGTCCTTGTGACTTGATTGCATATATAAATGGTGTGTTAATGTCAGTTATTCAAGGTCGTTTCTGCCATACCTCGTACTCATCAGATTTCTGTTACTGTAACCAATACCTGGTAATCAGCTTAGGAAGAGGAAAGCGGTGTTTTTGGCCCGCAGTTCCAGCTGGCATGGTTAGCTTTAGGCCTGCAGTGGGGCATGGTATTGTGGCTGGAGGGGGTGGTGGAGAGGAGAAGAGGAGAGGAAGAGAAGGGCTCTGGGCGACTCCCCCAGTGGGCAAAGACCACCTGGTAGGGCTCACCGCTCGCCGACACGCCATCGCCTCCCGGCAGCGCTGGGCCGCCCGGGCTTTCGCGTGTGGGCTGTGGGGGGCACTCCATCTTTGTCAGCTAGAGCGTCCATGAACGCTGGAGGGAGGGACAATGCACGAGTGGCGAGACCAAGACAATGGCTACCATTTAACCACGGCTTCAGCTTTTACACTACAAGCATGCATTTGGGTTGGTATTTTTGAAGTGTTTTTTACCTCTGACTGTAGAAATTAGAATTATGTCCATTTCAGTAATGGACACATTCAGAAATGTTAAAAAAAAAAAAAGGCAGAAAAAAGTTGGAGTGCAGTCCCTGGCTCCGTTGGAGGAGCCGTCTCCGGCCTTGCCGGCCTGCCAGTGGGCAGGGTGCCCGCTGAGCCCCGGGGCCGCCTCCCCCGCGCACCCCACCCACACCGGCTCGGGCTGGGTGCAGGTCTTGTCTTCACTGGCTGGGCTTCTTGAGAGAGGCCTAGTGAGTGTGACCACAGGCTCTGTCTGAATAGATGTATATTCCAAAGCAGTGACTACGTTTAGGCCAAATTCTATGCATTTTGACTTCACACCCTTTGACGTTTGAGCAGCACTCCAGCAATTCTGCAGACAAGTTAAGGACTGTTCTGAGTTTTGGCTGTGTCGCCTGTTGCCTAGGCTCATGGTGGCGCGTGTGGACAGCAGCACAACACACGTGCACAGCGAGTGGCCGGCGCCCCTTCTGCCCTTCCGCAGGCCCAGGAAAGCTACTCTTACTCCTTGTTTTGCAGAGATAGTCTAGATGTACACAAGCATTCAATCGTCTTGTCTTTTCTGTGGGGTCCAGGGCGGGGGTGGGCACGTCGGTGATCAACGCAGCCCTCTGGGGTCATTCCAGGGGGGCCAGCCTCGGCTTGCCACGCCTGCCCTTCTGCATTAAACTTAGAAGCACCAGCGTGGCAGAGAGACACAGACAGGGGGATTTTTATCAGTGCGATTTTGGTGGCAAAAACCAGAAAGAAAAGGGCAGAAAAAAGGAAAGAAGTGAGTGCCCGTCAGTGATATTGTTGAATAAATGGTGACACATGGATTGTGCTGCCTCGCTCTAAACACACCCTTGACTCTCGCCCAGAATAGGCTTCAAGGTGACGGACGCTTCTAAGGAATGGCAGTAGCTACTTAAATTCCATTTCATTTCGTACAGGCTTTTGTCTTGGGGGAGCGAGTGGTCCGAGGCGGGACGGGACGTGGAGAGTCTACGTCCCTGTCAGCAGAGCACTGACCTCCTGCCGGCCGAGGTGCAGCACCATGGTGGGTGGACTCCAAGCCAGGTGCTCTGTGGGCTGAAACCGCACGTGGGGGTGGATGACCAGAGCCTACACTAAACCCTGTAGGGTCAGAAACAAGACATTTTAAGACCTGCAGAAGAGAGAGAGGGGTGGCCGAGGGCTGGGCGATTGCTAGCGTGTCTTGCCAGGAAGCTGAGGTAAGTGGCAGAGTGGTTCCGGGATCTAGGGTAAAAATGGAAAGGCATTTGGGAGCAGCGGTGTTCGGATACCATTTCCGGGTTTCCCTCTCCACACAGCCGTTTGCTGTGGGTTGTTTATCTCACGATCCTTTTTTATCTGTGCTCCTGGCTGGGGCCACTAGGAAGGGGTGGAGACAGATGCCATTTGAGGAGGGCCTGAGAAGTCCTTGAAAAAGACCGTGTTCCCCGACCCCCTTCACAGAGGCGCCGGACCTTTCCTGGTGGAATAGCAGCTGGATGCTGTTAGCAGAGCCCTACGTTGTTCACGTGGAGAAGGAGGTGGAGGAGGCCCCTTGTTTGAGGTCCGTAGGAGAGTAGGAGGTCTGCACTACGGACCTGAGACGGAACACCAAATGAAAAGGAAAGGGTGAGCAGGGCTCTGTGTGAGCTAGAGGCAAAGGAGATCGCCACCTTCCCTTCCCCACCCCACGCCTCGCTTCCCAGGGAAGATCGTCGCCACGCATTTGTGTTTCTAGGCTCTGCTCCTGTAGAGATGTTGCATCTCCCCTGTTCCTCCTCATGACGTGGCATGCCAGGAGGGATCTGACAGCCCAGCGCCGCCTCCTTCCTGGGAACAGCGCTTGCTTGTGTGTTTGCTGTTTAGAGCAGAAACTTTAACTGATAAAGAACGCTTTTCTGAGGGAAGCTGTAGAGCGTCTCCACATATCAGTCACTATTGGGTTTGTGTTAGGGAAGTACAGCGTGGCAGCTAACTCCTGGGCTCAGGTTGGGCTTATGGTATAACTCGTCCCCAAGCCTGGCTTGGCAGTGCTGCCTTTCCTCCAGGTCTCTATCACGCTGTACTGAGTGAGAGACTGTACATTGCTTCAGTTGCATCTAATCTCATTAGAATAGCACATTCCCTTTACTGCAGCTGCCTTTGAAGAACTCATTTTCTACCTGATTTTCATGTCATGGACTGGTTGGTTTCATAAATCCTGAGGATGAAGGGGAAGGAAGTGGGAGCTGGCGGTGGCTGTAGGCTTCTGTGTTTTGATGTGATCCTCTGTTCTTGTTTGATTTTTCAGTAATGATTTTCCCTGTTGAGCTCCCATCTTTAAATGTTTCCTGGGCCTAAAAGGAGCATGTCTGTCTCCCAGGCTTGCTGATGGGCAGGGGGACAGCGTGTGTGAAGCACCTGGCAGGCACCCTGCCCGCTACCATTGTCACCGACTAGAGGCAGAGGCTTGACAGTGTCAGATGGGAGGAAGTGGAGACCTGGATCCCATCCCCACGTCTCCCGGGGATCAGCATCTCCAAGATGGACCCTCCCGTCTTATCCTGCTTTTCTTGCTGCTCTATTTTTATAAAACAATCCTGCACACCTTTGTGAAAAGTACTACATTTAAGAAAGTAGACTCCTGTGGTGTAATAAATGCTATGATGAAATAGGCAAGACATTTACTACATTAACCAATGTAGTAAAAATAAAAATTTGGCATATTAAAAAAAAATAAGCCAGGTGCTGGTAGCTCATGTCTGTAATCCAAGCTACTCAGGAGGCTGAGATCTGAGGACCTCGGTTCAAAGCCAGCCTGGGCAGGGAAGTTCATGAGACTCTTATCTCCAAATAACCACCAGAAAACTGTAAGTGGCACTGTGGCTCAAGTGGTCTAGCCTTGAGCTGAAGAGCTCAGGGACAGTGTCCAGGCCCAGCGTTAAGTCTCATGACTGACCCCGCCCCCAAAAAATGAAGTAGATAAAAGAGAGGAGAAATTCAGCAGCATACTGCATGTCAGCCCGGAAGGGGGGCTGTGGAGCGCTGCTCTCCTATCCCAGCGACTGTAGAAGGAACTTAAGCACTTCCTGACGTATTGGTCCCTTCTTCAGCTGTCAGAGCTTGTTCTCTCTCGGTATTTCAGTTGTTTGAGAACCTGTCACCTGTATGAGGTTTCTAGGAACAGTTGAAAGCAGATTACACCCTGGCCCTTTGCTTTGCGCCTGCCGCACTAGGCAGTGTTTGTGGCTTAGCTTCCATAGCAGAAAACATGTGTGACAGCCGGGCTGCGTCTGAATGCCCGCAGATTCCTCTGTGTCTCCCCTTGGCCCCGGAGCAACTTGCCTTGCTAGCTAGCTAGCATCTGTCTTTCCTCTAAGGACAAAGCCGCTCATGTCTCTCCCAGGTGCGAGCAGGGGTATTTTGCTTTGAGCACCCACTTGTCCCAGTAGGAAATTTTAGGTTATACGTTATGACTGCACTAGACAGACGTCGTCCAGCCTGGATTCATGATTACAGAGTTGTCATTCCTCAGTTTCTTTCTTTCTTTCCATTTTAAAGGAACTGAGCATCTTGAGGGTTCCTAAAAGGATTGTGGGCTACTGATCAGAACTTTGTCTTGTAGCCTCGTGCCTGTCACGCACAGTGTGGGTTTCCTTTCGTTTATGTCTTCGTTTATTCTGAGACTATCGGGTGTTCTTGATAATTCTCTGGGAAGCCAGTCGCTTGCCTTTTCTTCTTAGGGCATTCTCTCTGTACTCCTTCCCAGAGCTCATGCATTAAAGATGGCTGTAAGGGGACCTGTTTCCAGTGTCTGCTCTAGACCCTGTTAGCGGTGCTACATTGTGGGTTGACTTGGGAAAGATGGAAGGTTAATGCTATGTTTTGTAGTGATAGACTACTTCCTCTCCCCCCACATTTCTCTCTCTCTTTTTTCCTTTTCTTTTCCTTTTTTTTTTTTTTCACTTTGTGCTGGTCCTGGGTTTTGAACTCAGGGCCTGGGCACTATCCCTGAGTTTTTTCACTTAGTGCTGGTTCTATACCACTTGAGCCACAGCTCCAATTCTGGATTTTTGCTATTAAAGAGTCTCCTGGACTTTCCTGCCTAAGCTGGCTTTGAACTGAGATCATCAGATCTCAGCCTCACAAATAGCTAGGATTTCAGGCATGAGCCACTGGCACCCAGCCTGTGTCTTGTCTTTTTTTTTTTTTTTTCAATACAGGGAGATTGTTTCTTTTTAAAAAGGGGCCAGAAGTATTTATGCTTTTTCATTGCTGAGTTTGAAATAAAACTTGTGAAGGAAAATATAATTGCTACACTTGTCACGCATGGAGAGCCAGGTTTCATTTTGCCCTTATGCCAGCTCTGTGTTTCCAGGTTCTGTAAGAACAGCTCAGCACTGGGAAGGTGTCAGGTGACTTGTGAGGAGTCCAGATCTAGATAAGAGCACAGCAATCCAGGAGCTAGGGAGGCTCCAGGGCTGATACAGATGCCAGGCAGAGACCGGGGGCGTGGCTTCAGCCTGACTCCTCCATGTTTAAGCCATAATGCCAGGGAAGGTGCAGCACAGCTTGGAGAGAGGAGTTAGGGAGCTCAGGGAGATTCTGCTGGCCAGGCTCCGGGGGGGAGGGGGCGGCGCTGGGCAGGCCGTTGGTGGCGGTCATCTTCACTGGCAGGCGGGCTTGGGCCGTGAAAGCGTGTCTTCCTGTGGGTTCCCGGGTGGGCAGGCTTCCGGCACTGCTGTTGTTGTTGGACAAGGAGCCAGTGAAGCTGGTGCCTGGGAGGCTGGTGGACAAGGAAGCCTTGGCTCACATTGTTTATCTGTGGTCCACGCAGGTTACTGGAGACACGGCCACCTGGCCTGTCAGCCCCTGGCAGGTCCTGAGGTGTCACTGCTTCTCACTGAATTCCCTCTCGCTCCCTATTCCCCGTTTTGTCCTGCTGGAAAAGGTTTCTTTAGAGAGTGGGGAGGGAGGGTGGCGCCGAGGACTCAGGCTCTGAATTCTTGCAGGTACTTAGCCCCCAGGTGTCCCTGGGAGGTGGACGTGTGTTCCTACGAGGGGGGCTGCAGGCTGAGCTCACTCAGGCTGCCCAGCGCCGGCTAGAGGGGCCGGGCGCTGTCCAGCCATAGCGGGCCTGCCCCTTGCTCTTGGACTCACTGTGCCTGCGGAGGTAAAGCTGTGGTCTGAAGCGTCTCGTGCACGGGTCATTCCCACATGGTGCTCTGCTCATCCACGAGGCCCATTTTTATAGAAGGCTTTTGTTGTGATGTGTATACGCACGGGTGTCACGTACTGGGATCTGGTCCACCCTGCCTGTGTTACTCTCTCTTACCCTCCTTTTCACCTCTCCATTTCTTTGATATTCTTTAGTGGGCTTGACCATGCTATACATATGCTATACATATTCAATGTACTTTATTCATATGCACTACCATCACTGTCTTCTCTCTCTTTTAATTGTATGAATACATTTCTATTTTCATGGAAGATCTAGATTGCAACCAGTCGTATTTCTACAGTGAAAAGCTCTTGGTGCCTTGCATATGTTGGTTCACTCTTGTAATCCCAGCTAATCTGAGGCAGAGATTTGGAGGAGGTAGTCTTAGACTAGTCTGGGCAAAGAATTTGCAAGAAGCCATGTCAATTAATAAGACGTGGGTGTGATGGTATGCCCCTGTTAGTTACATTGAAAACAAACAGGAGGCCTGTAGTCAGGCCAGTCTGACAAATGAATTCCCTCCTTGAAAAACAACCTAAGCAGAAAGGGCTAGAGAACTCAAGGTGAGTGCACCTGCCTAATAAGCAAATCAGTTCAAATCCTAGAACCACCAAGAAAATAAAAAGTTGTTTATAAGCTATGAAGGGAAGCTATGAATGTTATATCATCGTTTAAACCTTTATTGGAGCAAGTGTCCTCATGACAAAGGCCAAGGCCATGCTAACGCCGGCCACTGCTGCCGTCCTTTTCTTCTTGCTCCCTGGGGATGCTGTGTGCATTGCCATGTAGCCTGTTTTGTCTTATGACCCCAGTTGCTCTGTGGGTGCCTTGCTACTTCTCAAACATTGTGTACTTGCGCTGCTTAATTACAGCACAGAGTACATCTCCCAGGCACTGAAGAGCCTCGGCAGCTTCTGAGTGTGAGGAGAGCGTACGCACCTCGGCCGAGAAAGCGCTTTCCAGACCCGCTGTTCAGCTGCTGCTTGTTTCCTTCATGAAGCCATACTGGACGGTCATCAGGCAGCTTGTGCTTAGAGACCTCACTGTACCCCGGAGGGCCTGCCACACCTCAGTCCACGTACGGGAGGATGTTTCTCTCCCTTTAGCTTCCTGCTTTGGGGACAGGCTGTTCAAGCCTAGTTCTTTTCCCATGACAGGCATTCGGTGTCAGTGAACTGTTTGGTGTTCCCTACTGACCTCCTCTAACCTCTCACTTCCTGGGGCCTGGTCAGGGTCCTCCCTAGCCTTGTTCTTCTCATGTCCCTGTACTGACAGTGTCCGGTGTCCTGTGCCTGTACTGACCGTGTTCCAGTGTCCTGTGCCTGTACTGATTGTGTTCCAGTGTCCTGTGCCTGTATTAACCGTGTTCCAGTGTCCTGTGCCTGTACTGATTGTGTTCCAGTGTCCTGTGCCTGTACTGACCGTGTCCCAGTGTCCTGTGCCTGTATTGACCGTGTTCCAGTGTCCTGTGCCTGTATTAACCGTGTTCCAGTGTCCTGTGCCTGTACTGACCGTGTTCCAGTGTCCTGTGCCTGTACTGACCGTGTTCCAGTGTCCTGTGCCTGTATTGACCGTGTTCCAGTGTCCTGTCCTTGTACTGACTTGTTCCAGTGTCCTGTGCCTGTATTAACCGTGTTCCAGTGTCCTGTGCCTGTACTGACCGTGTTCCAGTGTCCTGTGCCTGTACTGACCGTGTTCCAGTGTCCTGTGCCTGTACTGACCGTGTTCCAGTGTCCTGTGCCTGTACTGACTGTGTTCCAGTGTCCTGTGCCTATACTGACCGTGTTCCAGTGTCCTGTGCCTGTATTAACCGTGTTCCAGTGGCCTGTGCCTGTACTGACCGTGTTCCAGTGTCCTGTGCCTGTACTGACCGTGTTCCAGTGTCGTGTGCCTGTACTGACCGTGTTCCAGTGTCATGTGCCTGTACTGACCGTGTTCCAGTGTCCTGTGCCTGTATTAACCGTGTTCCAGTGTCCTGTGCCTGTACTGATTGTGTTCCAGTGTCCTGTGCCTGTACTGACAGTGTTCCAGTGTCCTGTGCCTGTACTGATGGTGTTCCAGTGTCCTGTGCCTGTACTGATGGTGTTCCAATGTCCTGTGCCTGTACTGATTGTGTTCCAGTGTCCTGTGCCTGTACTGACCGTGTTCCAGTGTCCTGTGCCTGTATTAACCGTGTTTCAGTGTCCTGTGCTTGTACTGATTGTGTTCCAGTGTCCTGTGCTTGTCTTGTACTGATGGTGTTCCAGTGTCCTGTGCCTATACTGACCGTGTTCCAGTGTCCTGTGCCTGTACTGATTGTGTCCCAGTGTCGTGTGCCTGTACTGATTGTGTCCCAGTGTCCTGTGCCTGTACTGATTGTGTTCCAGTGTCCTGTGCCTGTACTGATTGTGTTCCAGTGTCCTGTGCCTGTACTGATTGTGTTCCAGTGTCCTGTGCCTGTACTGATTGTGTTCCAGTGTCCTGTGCCTGTACTGATTGTGTTCCAGTGTCCTGTGCCTGTACTGATTGTGTCCCAGTGTCCTGTGCTTGTACTGATTGTGTTCCAGTGTCCTGTGCTTGTGCTGATCGTGTTCCAGTGTCCTGTGCTTGTGCTGACAGTGTTCCAGAGTTCTGTGTATTTCTTATTGGTGTCCATGACCCAAACCTGGGAAGTAACGTGGTTTTCATTTGAAGTTAGGCATATATGTTTCTGTGGTACAATTCATAATGCTGTTAGTTTCTAGTCCTGATTATGTAAGGAAGAATGAATACACTTTGGATGTGAAGGCTTATAGGTCCATGTAAAGGAAGGAATCTTTGAAAAATAACCAGGTTTTACAGTTTGGCTGCTTTACGTGAAAAGTTTTTTAAGTCTAAAGAGGTTCCTCTTCTTGTTACCTCAATTTGGCATGTTTAGGACTGTGTCTCTGCATCCTGAAAAGGACAGGATGGGTCCCTGTGCCTTGGCTCAGAGACCAAGAAAGGAGCATGGAGTATTCCCAGGGGTCACCTTGGAGAGGAGGAGAGTCGGCTGTTTGATGGACTGCGCGGCACCCGAGGGGCTCATATACTCAAGACGCTCCTCATTCAAGTCTGTATCTTGGTTTTCTGCCTCCGCAGATTTTCACTTTATATCTTTCCTCGGCACAGGCAACCGTGGAGAGCAGGGGTGAGGAGGAACTGTCCCTGTTTGGAAATGAGCCACTTTAGTGCAGTGCTTTCTGCTTCGCTGTCCTTCGCCTTGCTTTCCTCAGCCTCTGCACATCTGCTCCGCTGCCCTCTCCATCAGGACGTAGCATGTGCACCGCTACTCGTTCACACACACAGCGAAGCTCTGGACGCAGGGAAGCGTTGCAACAGCTAAGGCTGTTGGCTCAAGTGCTCTTCCTTGGGGATTGTGTTGTCTCTGTAACAAATGCATGCTTTCACTCTCCTCCCTTGATGCTAGCTACACAGTGATCTACCTGAGTCCTCCGTTCCAAGCTTCCTGGATGCTAACCGCTAGCTAGGAGCACATCCTGGCCTTCCTCACAAAGGGGCCCAGGAATCCGTGCGATGGACAGCTGCCCCCGTCATTTCTTTTTCTTTTTGTGCCAGACTTGGGACTTGAACTCAAAGCCTAGATGCTGTCCCTGAGTTTCTTTTACTCAAGGCTAGCATTCTATCACTTGAGATTTTTTTTTTTAAATTCA
Source organism: Dipodomys merriami (assembly GCF_024711535.1). Classification (NCBI taxonomy): domain Eukaryota; kingdom Metazoa; phylum Chordata; class Mammalia; order Rodentia; family Heteromyidae; genus Dipodomys; species Dipodomys merriami. The sequence goes on along the minus strand of NW_027202516.1, from coordinate 2,345,064 downwards.
GTGGAAATAAGAGTCTTACAGAGGAAGTGGTGCTGTGGCTCATAGTGGTAGAGCACTAGCCTTGAGCAAAAGAGCTCAGGGACAGGGCTCCAGCACAGAGTTCACGTCCCACAACTGGCCAGGAAAAAAGAAAAGTCTCACAGACTTTTTTCTTGGACTGGCTTTGAACCAGGATCTTCAGATCTTAGCTTCCTGACTAGCTAGGATGGCAGGCGTGAGCCACCGGCACCCGGCCTGTCATTTTTAAAGTATGGCAGAGCTGGCTCTCACTCTTCTGACACAAAAGCTGCTGTGTGCCCCCTGTTCTGACCAGGAGTTAGGGCAGGAAGTGTTCACCAGCAAAGGTGAGCTTTCAGAGTCTGGATCTGGAACTTGTAAATGCAGTTCTGGGTAGAGATTTTAGTAAAGCCATTGGACAGCCAGGTGTTGGCCGTCTCTTAGCCGCAGTGAGGATTCTGAGGGACTGTGGTGTTCTGAAGATGTGTTACTGTTATTTCCCCGGGGCCTCGCCGCGGGGGGGGGGGAGGGTAGAATGAGGATAGGGGGGGCGGGCGAGGGAGGTGAGAGACTGGAGGTGCTCTGGAAAAACCACTTCTGTTCTGCTCACGTAGCTGGGTAGAAACTCAGGAGAGACAGAGAGTGAGTAAGAAGCTGGTAGTGGAAGAAAGGTCACTGGGAGCGGTGACTCAGTGGGCGGGAGTGTGGGGTGCACGGGCCTGTGGGCATGATGGCCACCAGGGCAGGGCTAGGGAGGACATTGGACTTGCAGCCACAGAGGCTGAGGTGCGGCTTTGGTGCCTGGCACGCCCTGTTGTCTGTCTGAGGTGCAGTGTGTAGTGACCACTGGTATGATAGGTGTGTAAGCGAGGGCTTTCCAAGGGTGTGTAAGCCAGTGCTTTCGAAGCTCCTGGAACCTGGGACAACGTGGCCGAAGTTATTAGGATGTGCTGGGGGAGTAGGGCCTCCATGAGAAGCTAGAGCTCCGTGGTCTCCTGCGGCGGGGACCACGGTCATCTGGCAGGCAGCCGGCGGGCACACCTTCGTGCACCTTCGCGGGCCAGCACGAAGTCGCAGTCTTGCTTTGCCATGCACGTGCAGACGGATTCTGAGTTTCCAGCCCTGAGTCCCGAGTGTTTGGAAAGTCTAAGTTCAAAAGCTAAGAAGTCTCACGTGCTTTCTCTCTTTGCGTTTAGAGCCTCGAGCTCTGTGCTGGTGCTGGGGTGGGGCCCCCGGGTCTGCCGGGCATTGTCTTCCCCGTGGCCCGGCGGTGGTGGCTCTCTTTTGGGCGGAGGGGCCCTGGGAACCGCAGGCCTTGCTCCTCCCGCCTGCCCTCCTCTTGCGCCCTCTTGAAGGCTGGCCCCATTCAGTGTGGCCTGGCTCTGCCTGGGCATCCCTGACATCTTTCTAGCCCTTTCTTACAGGCTTTCATTAGTAGGAAGAATGTTTTTTGAGTTACTTGCTGTGTTTGGACAGTAACTGGAGTGCCAGGGAGCCGAGCCGGTGGAGACTGGTCACAGCGGCATGGAAGTCTCTTCTTGAGACCATCCATGTATTTGCTCCCAGCAGACGGTTGATTTCTGTGCAGAATGCCTGTCTGTGTGTGGTCTTTCTCTGCTTCTGGGAATGAAAGGAGGCCTTAAAAGGTCTCAGCACGATTCTTGTTCAGCACTCCATCCCAGCTTGATGAGGTGAATTCCAAGGGCAGCAAGATGTTATCTGGCATTGCATCAAAGTCTCCTGCTTCGGGGAAGCGATCGTAGCTTGCTGCTGGGCTGGCGGCCCGTGCGCTGCTAAAGCACCTGTACTAGGAATCACAGCACTTCTTGTGCACAGCCTTACCCCAGTCCACTCCTAGACGGACCTCTGCGGTAGGGATGGCTGCTTTTCTAAGGCACCGGGGAGGTGAAGGGAGCTGCGTGGGGCCGCATGGACAGCCAGTGAACCAGGGAGCACTGCAGGCCTGAGCCTATGGGCGTCTCTTCTGGTCTCAGGAGAGTCTGAGTCCTGAGCTGACCCCGGGGGCCTCACCCTGTGTGTGAATTCTCTGCACTTGAGGATCATGTTGGGAACCCAGTTCTGCCCGGTGCAGGCTGGCTTACGGATTAAGGTAATGCTGTGTTTGGAGTTCCTAGTCCAGGGCAGCCGGGCAGTCCTCATTATTTTAAGGAGCTGCTTTTGTAATAATTAGGTTGTCAGGTTTTTAAAATTGGACTTTCCAAGGCTATTCTAACAGCGAAACATTTCAGTTTTAAAGTACTTTAAATGTCCCTGTGGGAAGTCCTTCTTTGGGAGAGGCCTGTGGCACCCTGGGCCTGCCTTGTCAGTCGGTGCCATTCTTCCTTTTCCAGAGAGAAAAGGAGGAGGGGTGGTGGGGTGAGGCCAGGGAGGCCCCTCGGCGCTGGCAGTGGAGCTGGAGTCCAGAGGTAGCTGGCCGTGCTCTCTTGTTCTGTGCCAATCCGGGTGGAAGAAGTTGGGCGCTCAGCTGGGGGAGGAGGCAGGAGGCCGAGCTGCCCGGGAGCTCAGGAGGAACTCACACTTCCTTCTGTCTGGGCACCTGGGAGAGGCGGCTGGTGTCCTGAGGGCCTGGAAGCTCGCTCAGGCGCACCTGTGGAATTGGGGAGCATCTCCCGTTCTTCCAGTCTCCCTTTGTCAAGTGTTCCTTGTGGTGGTTTTGGGGAAGGTGTTCCGGCCGGCAGGCACTTACTAAATAATGCCGAGGAGCCGTGGGCCGCCACAGGGAAGGGCTGGCTGCGGTGTGGGGTGGCTTGGCCTCCGCGCCAGCGCCCGCCCGTGCGTTTCTTACGGAAGGAGCACTGAGACTGCTTTGCCTCTTCACCCAGGTTGCCGGTAGGCAGTGGAGTAAGCAAACAGCTTTCCCATGAGCAGCGCTGAGAAAGCAGACCTACTAGACTTGTGTAGGGACAGGGCCTCTCAGCCAGAGCGTGCGCAGCAGGAGAGCCTGTGTCCTCTGCTCGTCCGGGTTACTTCTGGGCTGGATGTTGTGTTGACTTTGTGAGTGTGGTGACCTGCGGGAGATGTGTTTTGGTTTTTCGTCACTGTTTGGGAGTTGCTAGGGAATATCTTGTTGGTTCTTTCCATTTTGCTGTTTTACTTAGCCGTGTTGGTCAAATAGTAGGAAACTGTGAGAGACAGAAGTGAAGAGGATTTACTCTGAAGATACTGGGCTGTCTATTAGAGGAACGCGAACACTTGGGAACAGAGGAAATCCTCATGCTAAAAATCACACAATTTGAATCCTAAATTGGCATTGTGGGAATGTGGTGATGCACATGGAAGCCTTTGTGCGTTTATAACATGCTAGGGGGTTTCTGGAACAAGTCTGGCCCGTCTCCACTATTAAATTCTGCAGTGACTACAATCGGCTCATTCTGTTTCTGAGAGCTGGTGCAGGCTCCCTACAGTGTGCGCCCGGCCCGCCCAGGGAGCCGGGGACCACAGTGGTGCAGCTGCTGCCTTCTTGTTCCTACAGCGCGTGCTGTGTTCTGTCCCCTCTGCGTCTGGAAAAGTACTTGGGCGATTGCTTCAAGTAAGCTTTCCAAGATCAAGACGGCAACTTCATGGCTACCAGGGCAGGGCTTCATTGGTTTTGCAGCTTCTTATGAGATGCATCCTTGGCTGCAAAGACACACAGCATTGACTGGTTAGTCAGGTCCCTCCCTCACCCTTCAACGTCTCTTGACAGTGGTTTAAAACCAATTACTGAGGACACCGGACAAAGTGCTTCCCTGGAGTTGGAGTGACTCAAAGTAGCATTCATGTTACTGATGGAGATGCACTGTTAGGTGGAGGCCCGTGCGGGGGGCGGCCCCGTCCTGCACGTGGTGCCCCCTGTCAGGAAGGCCCCAGCGTGGCAGGCAGGTATCTGTGAACAGCTTCCCAAGATGGGGAGAGCTGAGCCCGAGCGGTGTGCGCATGCACCTCCGCTGCCCAGCCCACGCAGCCCGGTGCGCTCACCGGGAACGTCATCTCAACACAGCCGCTCACTGGACGTCTCCCTGGACCCTTTGACTCTGTTGCTGTGGTACAACTGACTATAGAGCAGCTGTCCTCAGTCCCCCAGAGGGAGGGAACAGAGTGACAGCCAGAGATGAGCTATTCTCCCGCCTCCCTGTTGCGCTTCCGCACACCCCTGCTCACTGTCTCCAGCTGTCTCCTGGATGTCCTCAGCAGTCAGGACTTCCTGTTTGGCCATCCTCGCTGTCTCCAAACCCTGAGGTCTTTACCTTGGATAAATTGTACTGAATGCATGACAGAATCTTCTCAGCAGAAACCCTGTTCCTTGTCAGTTCCTGTGTACAATGAGTGAAACATTAACCACGTCAGAACACCCTGGGTCCAGGTATAAGGACTCTTTAATCAACGTCACTGAATATGGGTTTGGCTTCTTGTTGGAAAGATTCTACCCTTGCCACAGCCCTCCCCCGCCCCCTCCGGCCAGATTTAAGTGTGCATTCCAGGGCTGGCACTCAGGAACGTCCTGCCTCTGCCTCCCACATTCTGAGAGTGTAGGTGTGTGCTCCCACACCACGACTGGACGCACAACTCTTTCCTTTGCTTTCTTTTTTCTTTTTTTGGATAGTACTGGGGGGTTGAATTTAGGGCCTCATGCTTGCTAGACAGGTGTTTTACCACTTAAACCATGCCTCCACTTTTTTGTGTTTGTTATTTTTCAGGTAAGTGTTCGCATTTTTGCCAGGAACCATTGGCTTTGCTAACTTTTTGCCTAGGGTGGCATTCAGCTGCTGTTCTGAACTGCTTGGATTACAGGTGTAATCCAACCTGGAGCTCTTTTATTTTCTTTCTTTCTTTTTTTTTGTCGGTCATGGGGCCTGAACTCTGGGCCTGGGCGCTGTCCCTCAGCTCTTCAGTTCAAGGCGAGTGCTCTACCACTTGAGCCACAGCGCCACTTCTGGCTTCTTTTGCTTATGTGGTGCTGAGGAATCAAACCCAGGGCCTCATGCATGCAAGGCAAGCACTGTACCACTGAGCCACCTTCCCAGCCCCGAGCTTTTTTCTTTATATGTAAATTTGTTATACCTTTATCTTTTCAAAGTTTTCTTTGATGATACATTTGACTAAATAGGCTTTGTACAGATAAACATTTTGGTTTCCTACAATACAAAACATTAATACCATATAATCTTTATTCATTTGGTTTATATTCTTTTTAAAATCAGCACATTAACTATTTTAAGCTGTTTTTCCCTTCTAAAATTCATATTATATTTTTAACAAAATAATGATTAAATATATATATATGTACATATATACATAGATATTATATACATACACGCGTGTACACACACACACACAATTTTGTATTTTTCTCCCTTAATTCTAAAACACATGTGTTTATTTTCTATCATGAAATAGTCTCTGGGAACCTGATTTTTAATGGCAATATAATAGGTCATGTTTGCATGTGGCATCCATGTTTGTTCGTTTCCCTGTTGTTAGTGTCTCAAGCTGACACCTGTTTCTCCCTCATCATCTGGATCTTTGCCCTGCCCTGCCTGCCCTGCTGGGACCCAGGCCTGCAAGTTCTCTGTCTGCACTGCCAGTTTTGTCTCCCACACCAGCAGCTAGGCGCCCCTGCGTTCAGGATTCCCACCGCAGAGGGGCGGCCCTCGTGTCTGGGCCTTTTAATAAGATGTTCTTTTGTCCAGGGGATCACAGCCCTTGCCCAGCCTTCTCCACTTGTCTGATCATAACACAATAAACAGAGTAGTCCTGGCGTCATGATTTGCAAAGTGATTTTCCCTTGAGCGATCTTAATTATGGGGGTGGTGTTTATAACTGTTATGGATCACTAGTGGTGACGGCTTGGTGATTCATGGAATGACAGCAAAATATTTTAATGCACTAGCAAATAAGAGGATAAAATTATTAGTGGAGGGCAGAATATAGAAAGAGTAGAAATGGACTGGTTTGAGCCAAATAAATGTAGGCATTTTTGTTATAAATTCTCCAGGGCACACATGGTAGCACTCAGCGGGAAATGAATTTGCTTCTCAGAAATTGGTTTCTCTGAGACTTTTTAGGGCCATGTAGGGAAACTGGTCAACAATCATTTCTTTGTTGCGTAAAGAAAAGGGTTCCTGTGCCACTGTAACATGAACCTATTAAAATTATATTTTAGAACAGGAAAGGCTATTTTTTGTGATCTATTTAATTTATTTGTCCTTTGAGCAAATAAATAAGGAAGGGAAAATATTTGTCCCAATTTCAGAGTCTAGAGGAAATGGTTTTATTGAGAGATTAAGCCTTGTTCTCATTTCGTATTTATTAACTGTTACTTGTTTCAGTAGCATATGGGTATAAATTTTCTACTTTTGTGAATAGAAATGCTTTCTATTGTAAATTAGCAGTTCATGATTGAACAAATTTATGTGATACAAAGTGATGTTATGATTTATGAATACAATAAAGAATTATTTAGTTTTCATATCCATCATCTCAGATATTTAACAAATTTTTAAAAAATGCTAGCTGTGATCTTTGTCCTTCATTTTATTGAACTATGTGCCTTCTGTGCCTAGTTTGTTGAAAGTTTTTTTTTTTTTTTGGTCGGTTGTGGGGCCTGAACTCTGGGCCTGGGGGCTGTCCCTCAGCTCTTTAGCTCAAGGCTAGCGTTCTACCACTTGAGCCTCAGCCCCCCTTCCAGCTTTTGCTGCTTATGTAGTGCTGAGGAATGGAACCCAGAGCCTCATGCATGCAAGGTGAGCACTCTACCACTGAGCCACCTTCCTAGCCCCTGAAAGTTTTTCATTTTTAAATCGCATTTGAGTTTTGTCAAATGCTTCTGGGTGTGATGAGATAATTATGGGTTTTATTATTCATTTTGTTAATGTTCAGCCATCATCCTTGTCTCCCAGTGTAAGTCCAGTTTGATCATGGTAGATTGTTAATTTACATTTAACATATTGTTGACTTTGGTTTGCTGGCATTTTGTTAGGAATTTTAGCATCTATATTCATTAAGAACGTTGGCCTGTGATTGACTTTTTCTGTAATGTCTGTATCTGACTTTGGTTTCAGGGTAGGGCTGCTTCTAAAAGAGTGAAAATGTTCTTCTCTTTTTAATTTGTTTGAAAGGTTTGAGAAGAATTAGCATTAATTCTTTAAAACTATTGGAAGAATTCTGCTATGAAGCTGTCAGGTCCTGTGCCTCCTTCTGTTTTGTTGTTGTTACTGATCTAGTCTGTCTCTTTACTCAACATTGGTCTGTTCAAATATTGTATTTCTTCAGGTCTTATGCATCTAGGAAGCAGCAGTCCATTTCTTCTAGTTTGTCTACTTCGTTGGAATATTTGTGTTCAAGCCATTTTCTTATGGTCCTCCACATTTTTGTGGTATCAGTTGTGACGTCTCTTACATTCCTGATTGTGGGTCTCTCTGTCTCTGTCTCTCTGTCTTCCTAGACCAATTGAAAGACTGTTAATTTTGTTTTCAGGAAACCAGTTCTTAGTTTCATTGACCTGTTCTATTGTTTTTACCGTCTGTACTTTATTTCGGCTCTTACCTTTAATCCTTCCTTCTGCTAACTTGGGTGTAGTTTATTCTTTTACACTTTCTTGAGGTTTCATATTAGGTTACCTGAGCCTGCCTGCTTTGTGTTTCTTTCTTTCTCTCTTTCACTTACACATACAGGTATTTGTTGCTGTAAGTTTCCTTCTCAGAACTGCTTTTACTGTTCTGTGACTTTTGGTTTGCTGTGCTTCCATGTTTCTTTCAGGTATTTTTTGAAGGTTTCTTTATAATTTGCTTGTTGACCCAATGTTGTTGAGGAGTGTGCTAATCTCACACACTTGTGAGTTTTCTAGAGTTCCCTCGGTTTTCTGACGTTGATTTCTAGTTTCAGCCCATTGTGGTTGGAAAGGTGCTTGATGTTATTTCATCCTTTTAAAGTCTTCTGTGGCTTGGCTTCTGCCTCCACCTGTGCTTTGCCCTGGGGAGCATTCCAGGTGTGCTTGAGAAGAGTCATTCTGCTGCCCTTGGCTTGGGAGCCCCGGTGTCTGCCTAGTCCATTTGTTCTGAAGTTGTGATCAGGTCCAATGTCTCCTGTTAACTTCCTGTCTTGGAAAGTAGGGTATTAAAGTCCCCCGCTATTACTGCTTTGCAACCTGTCTCTCTTTTTGGATCTTTTAATGCTTGTTTTATGCCTTTAGATCTCCATATTGGATGTAGATAGACTTACAGTTGTTATAACCTCTTGATTAATTTCCCTTTTTATCATGATGTAAAGTCTTTCTTGTCTCCTTTTACTTTTTTAAATGTAAACTCAATATCCCTGCTCTCTGTCAAATTTCTCAATAATTTGTGATTCTCTTTTGAATTCTCTTCTGCATCTTGGGAGATTGTCCAACATGACCACAACACTCTAATTCCAGATTGACTAGGCAGTGTCACCAAGACTGCCTGGTTGTTCATCAATGCCTCTTGGCTTCAAAAGGTAGACCACACTTTTTTTTCTTCTTCAAATGCTCTTTAGCTACATCAGTTAATGACCTGCGCCAGACTTTGTCTTGTCTTATTAAGTCTTCCTCTTGTCAGGGTTTTTTATCTGCATGTTTGTGAAGGCTCCGAGCCCAGGCTCCTTAAGAATCTGGTCTTTCAGATACCTGCCTCAGTTTCTATTATGTCTGCTCTGTCTGCTGGGATTGAACCAGCACAGCCGTCACCTTTGCGCTTTCGCACACCGGTCTCACTGACATGCTCTTGCCCTTTGTTTGCCTGGCAGTGAGGCTTTGTATGCTGTGATGCTCCAGCATAGCTAGGTTTTGGCATTTTTCCTAGTGAATGTAATTAACTGATGTACAGTGTCAGGAATGTCACTAAATGTTGGTAGACCTCAGTTTTCCTATCTCTTTAATTAAATATTTAAAAGTCCTTTCCTCAGCGGTAACTGTATTCTATTAAATAAATATATTCATGGGCTGGGAAGATGGCTCAGTGGTAGAGTGCTTGCTTTGCATGCCTGAGGCCCTGGGTTCGATTCCTCAGCACCACATAAGCAAAAAGAAAAAAGCCAGAAGTGGCGTTGTGGCTCAAGTGGGAGAGCGCTAGCCTTGAGCTGAAGAGCTGAGGGACAGCGCCCAGTCCCAGAGTTCAGGCCCCACGACCGGACCCCCCCCCAAAAAAAAAAAACCAAAAAAAAATAAATATATTCATGTGTATCCCCAGGTTAGTGTTCTGGTACAGAAGTATTCCTTTTTCATTGATGTCTACTGATTTCTGTACATTCTGTCTTTCTGGAGATAGAATTTTCATACCCTATAATTCATTTATTTAAAACCACACAATTCAGTGGTGTTAAATATAGTCACAGTTGTACAGCCATCACCACAACCAATTTTAGAACATTTCATTACTCTGAAAGAAACTCCATACACATTAGCAGTGATTTCACATTTCTTAGGCATCTGCTAATCTACTCTCTGAGATTTTTATGCATTTTAAACTCTATGAGTGATACAGTATCACGTGTTAATAGAGTTTTTATTTTTCTTATGGCACATGAAAGGTATTTTGAAATGCTTCCTTAACCTTTTTAGAGCCCCAATCACCTTTTGGCTGTTTCCTGTTAATTTAAAAATGACATATATTACACATTAAACTTATACTTTTTAAAATTAAAAAAAAATCTTTTTTTGGGGTCGGGTCGTGGGGCCTGAACTCTGGGCCTGGGCGCTGTCCCTCAGCTCTTCAGCTCAAGGCTAGCGCTCTACCACTTGAGCCACAGTGCCACTTCCGGTTTTTTTTTTTTCTGTTTATGTGGTGCTGAGAAATCGAACCCAGGGCCTCATGCATGCAAGGCAAGCGCTCTACCACTGAGCCACCTTCCCAACCCTTAACTTATACTTTAAAAAGATATACGTGTTTTGTGGAAAGTCATGGAAGAGCAGAGCAGTGTTGTGGTTCACCTAGGGCTGCCCCTGCTCTGCAGTCTACCTGTGCACGCCGGAGGAGGAAGTGTTACTAACGCTTTGCAGTCAGTCATGCTTGAGTGTTTGCTATAACCCTTTCCAGCCCGCATTCCTGAGAGGAATTCTCGGCTTTAACCAGACTGGCTCTCTCACTGTCTGTTTACGACTCTTGGACCTCACCCTTTTCTGTAACTTTTTTAAGTTCTAGGGGACAATACTCTTGGGCCAGATGTGATGCTTCACCCCTACAATCACAGCCACACAGGAAGTATAGGTAAGAGGGTCATTGTACAAGCCCAGCCCCCAGCAAAGATTGAGACCAAATCCCAAAAATTCTTAAAGCAAAATGGGCGGAGGCTTGACTTCAGCAGTGGAGCACCTAGTGCCTGGCAAGTGCATGGCCCTGGATTCCAACTTCAGTACCACCTCCAAAACAGAGAGAAACACACAATTTGCCCTGGATAAATTTTATTCAGGATGTGTTCTCTTAATTTTTATGAAAAGCAATCACTCTGTGATATCCATAGATTTTGCAGCGTGCTTTCCCCAGTTTATACGTGTTCGTCGTGGCAAATCCTATTTTCTGGTAGGCCATTAGGGGTAGCAGATTTTTTCCACTCCGAGTCTCATTTTAATCTTTCGGCCTATTTTATCCATTTATCTATCAAAAAATGGACTATTTTTCTGCTCTCCTATACTTGGGTGACTTTGTGAATTAATCAGTGCACGGTGGTAGAATTCATCTTACAAAGCCTGGCCTGAGAGGCTTTGCAGCCTTTTTCTGTGCCCTTTTGAATGCTGGTCCAGAGCCTGATACAACAGAGCTACTTGGATCCAGGAAGGAGGACAGAGGCCTTGTAGAGAGTGGAGGAATTCCAGTAAAGGGTGGCACTGATTGCCAGAAATAATAGTAAGGCCAGCCACATAAGGCTGGCCACATTATCTAAACGAGTGTGCTTTCATGAGTAAGAAATTTAAAAAAATCATGTTACTTTGAGCTTCAATATTTGGCGGTGTTTTGTTATTAGCATAAGCTAACTGGTTTATATAGTATATCTTAACACTGTTATAACTTTTTTTTTTTTTTGTCATGGGGCTTGAACTCTGGGCCTGAGCGCTGTCCCTCAGCTCTTCAGCTTAAGGCAAGCGCTCTACTGCTTGAGCCACAACACCACTTCTGGTTTTCTAGTGGTTTATTGGAGATAAGAGTCTCATGGAGTTTCCTGCCCGGGCTGGCTTTGAACCGCGATCCTCAGATCTCAGCCTCCTGAGTAGCTAGGATTACAGGCGTGAGCCACCGGTGCCTGGCTGTTATAACTTTTGAGGTAATTAAGGAGTTTGGTCCATGGATAGTCCTTAAACTCACCTCCAAGCATCGAGTGTCCTTCATTCACTGTTAACTGTGTGTCTGTTGTTTTACTCATGTTACTGTTATTGTTTGCATAGATGGACATTTTACTTCTTCAGCACAGCTTGAGACAGAACGCCTCTGCCTGCCTGCCTGCCTGCCTGCCTGCCTGCCTGCCTGCCTGCCTGCCTGCCTGCCTGCCTGCCTGCCTGCCTTCCTCCCTCCTTCCCTCCCTCCCTCCCTCCCTCCCTCCCTCCCTCCCTCCCTCCCTCCCTCCCTCCCTTCCTTCCTTCTTCCTTTTCTTCCCTTATTTCCTGAGATTTCCTTTGCTTCTTTCTAAAAAGCAAAAGCGAAGTATCAACACTGCCAAAAGAGAAGGAAAAATCTTGTCAGAAATGGAGATGCTTTTGTTGATCTAAATGAAAGACTCCCTGTCTACTGACAGCAGTGGCTGTCAGAAGGGTGGAGTGGAGTAGCGGGGAGGTGGGGTTCTCAGTGCAGAGCTGCATGTGCTGCCTGGGTCAGGGAGGTACACTCCAGACATGGTGGGCTCCCAGCCTGGTGTCTGCGTGTTCCGTCACGTGACTGCTCTGTGCCGGGCACCCTGCCCAGACAGCAGCATGAGCTGTTCATGGTGTGCCCCGCTGATGTCCAAAGCAGGGTGGGAGGGGCACAGCCTGTGAAGTTCTTCTTGACTGGTGGTGGTGGCTGTTGAAAACTTGAGCACTGGCTGTAGCGTTAGTGGCACCGCAAGGATCGTGTAAGAAGGTGGGTATTTTAACGGAGCGGCTGGACACTGTGTTCAGATCCACTAGGAAAATAATTATTAGTGGTGTAATTTTATTTTGGGGTCATATCAGATAGGATTGTGTTTTAGTCCAGCATGCACTCTTCTAACTTGACTCAAGCGGGAGTTGTGACAAGCCCTCGTGGAGGCTTTTTAACATGCAACATGAAACCTTTCAGTTGCTTGCTGTTCAGACCCTGTTAGATGTAGGAATTTGTACTCTATAGTTTCCACAGATGCACAGCAAACTTATTCACTGCAGTTCTGAGTACTTTCTTGGCTTGATTTCTTGTATGACGTCTGAATGGCCCCTGGTTATATGGAATTGGTGCTGGTTTTTGTACTTTTGCTATTATACCTTTCCTGGAAAACAAAGTGAGCCTTTCATGCTTGAGTAAACACATGGGGGTGTATTATGAAACTGTCAAGACTCTGAACAATCATGCAGGCCCATTTATTCACTTAGGTGGCCCCTGTGAATACTTCAGTATAACTAGCAGAAAGACATGTCAGTGGCTTCCCTGAACACACAGAACCCAACGATGTGAGAAAGCGGTCCAGAGGCCCGGGTGCTGGCGCACACCTGCAGCGCCAGCCCTCAGGACCCTGAGGCGGAGACTTGTGGATGTGAGGCCAGCTTGGCCGGGATGCCCACACCTCATTTCAGAACCAGAAGAAAAACACAATCCTCTCATTGAGCAGCTCATTGCAGCCGTCACTTGTCAAGGTTCAAAGCCTATTGCATTTTACACTATCTTTAAACTGTGGTTATCTGAAAACATGAAGCCGTTGATGGTGCTGTGTTCTGGCCTCTGCGCTCCGTGTGTTTCCTTCCAGTCAGTCACATGCACAAGTGGTATTTTTATACACGCTCCTTGAAATCTATTTTCTTTTAAAATCATGTTTGCATTGTAATTCCTTTTCAAGTTCTGTGGTCTTTAGAATAGTTTTGTTTGTATAGCCTTGGATAATTTAACAACTAGCTAACCATTTTCCTTATTTGAAATGATTTTTGTTTGTTTAGCAGTGTCCTGTGCTTTTTAGTTAAGGACTCTGCTGTCAAGCTATGCCCTCAGTCCTGCTTTTAGTTTTTGTTTTTCAGAGAGTGTCTCCTGCTTTCTTTGCCTAGGCTGTGCTGGGACCGTGGTCCCCTACGTCTGCCTCCCCAATAGTAACATCATGCCTGACACTTTGAAAAAAATATATGCACACATACATTAATTTAGCAGAAAATAATGTAAAGTATATTTGTGCATTGTTTTTCTTATTTTCAGTAACAGGATGAAGAGAGATGCCTCAGAAGTGCATAAATGGATTTGAAAACATTTCATCTTTTATGTACTGCCCAATTGCCTTTTCAAATGCCGGAGCCTTCTTACATGGCTATATCCTTTCCTTTTACCAATAAAAAGGAGAAGTTAAGGGGCTGGGAAGGTGGCTCAGTGGTAGAGCACTTGCCTTGCATGCCACAGGCCCTGGGTTTGATTCCTCAGCACCACATAAGCAAAATGAAAAAAAGCCGGAAGTGGCACTGTGGCTCAAGTGGTAGAGTGCAAGCCTTGAGCTGAAGAGCTGAGGGACAGTGCCCAGACCCAGAGTTCAGGCCCCACAACCGGAACCAAAAAAAAAAAAGGAGAAGTTAATTAAGGTTAGCATTTAAAGGTTACCAAACATTTGGAGTGCCAGGTAATCTTAATAGAGACTTTGGTCTCTTTGTTAGTTCAATTTCTGTTGTTTCAAAATAATCTATGCACATAGTTGACAAGTTCCTTAAGTTGTATGGGGTGGATGAGCCGGGACAGGAGGGGAAAGCTGCTCCTGTCCCCTCCCTGCCCCCGGCAGTTTGTTGTTGACATTTGAGAACCCAAGCATTTCTGCAAATATGCTTCCATATTGCTAATGGCTTACTTTGACAGCTTGATTACCCCTCACCCAACACACACTGTACCAGCTATCCATTTCCTGTTGTGGAAGATGAACCCTTCACTCTTACAGTTTCTAAGTCATCCTTTTAATATTGATGCCACATAGATTTCAGTAGAGCTGTTGTAATAGTATGACTATTAGCTATTCATAATCAAACTTTAAATTATATCTTAATATATTGCACCTTGTATGTTTCCCAGGATTAGTAGCTCTGTCCTTTTTGTGCTTGCTTTATCTATTCCTGTTCCTCATTTAACATTCCCACCGAGTTGCATCTCTACTCGCGATACTCCTAAGCCTGTGAAGGAATTTCCTCAGATGTGTGCTCATCCATCTCTTTCCAGCTGGGAGCCTGTAGATTGTGCTTCAGTGTGGACAGGTTGCTCTCAGAGCCACACCTCAGTTGACATCTTATGATTCTCTTCATGATTTTTTCCCGGGAATTTGTTTTTTCTTTCTGGGTTTTGTTGATTCTGTTTTCTGGATCTTTTTAAGTTTCTATCCCTATTTTGATGTTTTCCTGAGACAATGCAGGGAAGGTCGTGTCTCGAGGCTGAGTGTCTGCAGATGCCTTTGTTCTGTGGCATGGTGGGTGAGGGTTTGGGTTGGGGTTGGGGAAGAATGACCTGCAGGGGTTCTGTTCTGAAGGCCCTGCCTCCTTGCTGTCCATTTCCGGGCTGCTGGTGAGTCCGTGGCATTGGATTCCCAGCTCTTCACTGAAGCGCTCTCCTTGCCGCTGGGAACTTCCAGAGTCTTATTTTTGGAGTTTTGAGAGTTTACACTGTGCCTTGCTCTGTCTTTTCCTTTTCATTCCTTTTGCTGTCCTGATGGTGTGCCCTTTTGAACCAGAAAAACATGTCTTCGGTTTCCTATTTTCTGTCTCTGTGGATGTTGTCCCAAGGGGGCTGCGTGCCTCGTTTTCCCTTCCTGTGCCTGTTTTCACCCATTTCCCCATCTCAGTTTCCTTCTGAGAGGTTTTATTAACTTTACTTTTAAAACCACTTCATTAGTTTGTTGCTGCTTAGTACTTTTTAATGTCAAAACTTACCATTTGTGACAGCTTGCTACTTCATCTCTGATTTTTCTAGGATATTTTTCCACTGATGAGGTTTTCCTCTGCTCCCTGCGTCATGTTTGTTTCTGCTAATGGGTTTGTGTTTGCATGTGTAGGGGTGTGCATTCATGTGTGTGAACATGCAAATATACATGCCCTTCCTTCCCCAAGTGACCAGAGAGGCTTGCTTCCGTTTAAGTGAGAGATGCAGGCACTGGGACGTGGGTGAGTGGGCCGCTTGGCAGGTGGGTGCGTTGCTTGCCGCCTGAGCCGCTCCCCACGAATGGTGGGCCCTCAGCATCCGAGAGTCCATGCACGTGCAGGCTGTGGAGAGTGCGGTACTGTGCATGCTGGGTCGCTTTTCCCCTAAAACTGCCCAACTGCTGCCAAAGACATGTTGCTTTTCAGTGGTCTGAGCTTTTCACTCCCCACCTTGCTTATGAGGCACTTGGTGTTTGGGGGCAGATTTGCACCTACGGATCACACGATGACATCGCACTACTGATGTTGGCCCTGGGCTCTGATTGCATGTGTAGAATTTCAAATTTAGCTTTCACTTTTGGGGGAGAGGTGTATGTGGCTGGGGGGGGGCGCCTCACTGGCCACGCAGACTGGTGCCCTGGTCTTCCCAGAGTGACCTTCTGCCCCTTGCCCTTGGCTGTGTTTGGAGGTATTTCTCAGGAGGGAAGCTTCCCGTTTCTTACCTGGCTGTGTATGTAGAGAAGGGAATGCAAGGATGACACGTAAATGGGGATTTGCATCCGCTCTCCTGCCTGCACAGGAGCCTGGTCCCTGATCTCGCTGGCTGCTCCTAGAGCAGGCTTGAGCTTGCTTTGCTTCTTGAACTGGTTTCCATTTCATCACCAGTTTGCTAGCTTTAACAGTTTCGTTGCACATCTATTTTGCCTCCTGTTCCTACTCGTGTTTAGCGTCCTTGTGGGTTTATTCTGTGTGTCTAGGTTTATGTTCATCTCTGCCTGAACTCCCCCGTGCCACTGGCATGCAGTTTTTGTGGAACAGGAGGGAAGGGCACGTGCTTAGTCTGCCATGCCTGGTGGAAACATCAGGTGAAGACTCTTTAGATTCTGATATTTGCCTGGGATTGACTATTACTGACATTTTTTAAAATTTCGGGTAGGTTGATAGGAAGCTGCAGACAGCACTGCAGCGTCATGTCTGGGCCAGCACGGGCCGCGCCGCAGGGCGCAGGGGCGCAGGGGCGCAGGGGCGCAGGGGCGCAGGGGCGCGGGGCGCAGGGGCGCGGGGCGCAGGGGCGCAGGGGCGCAGGGGCGCAGGGGCGCAGGGGCGCGGGGCGCAGGGGCGCAGGGGCGCGGGGCGCAGGGGCGCAGGGGCGCGGGGCGCAGGGGCGCAGGGGCGCAGGGGCGCAGGGGCGCAGGGGCGCGGGGCGCAGGGGCGCAGGGGCGCAGGGGCGCAGGGGCGCAGGGGCGCGGGGCGCAGGGGCGCAGGGGCGCGGGGCGCAGGGGCGCGGGGCGCAGGGGCGCAGGGGCGCGGGGCGCAGGGGCGCGGGGCGCAGGGGCGCAGGGGCGCGGGGCGCAGGGGCGCAGGGGCGCGGGGCGCAGGGGCGCAGGGGCGCAGGGGCGCAGGGGCGCAGCGCCTCCGGAAGTGTGCACTGCCCCCTCCTCCCGAGGCCGGGCTCCGCGTCAACCTCGCCGTCAGCCACAACGTTTAAAACTCACCCTGAAACGATCTTGTCTTTCAGCAATTTTTCCAGCTGGTCAAGTTAAGAAAGCTTGGACTCAGCGACAACGAAATTCAGCGGCTCCCTCCGGAGATCGCCAACTTCATGCAGCTGGTGGAGCTGGACGTGTCCCGAAATGGTAAGAGGAGGTGCGCCTGCGTGGTCACCTGGGGAGGTGGGAGGTGATGCGCATGCGTGGTCACCGGGGTGGCGGGAGATGGCCTGTGTGGTCACCGGGGAGGTGGTAGGCGGGAGGTGATGCGCATGCGTGGTCACCGGGGCGGTAGGAGATGCACCTGCGTGGTCACCGGGGAGGTGGGAGGTGCGCTTACATGGTCACCTGGGGAGGCAGGAGGTGATGCACCTGCGTGGTTTCTGGGGAGGTGGGAGGTGCGCATGCGTGGTCACCTGGGGAGGCGGGAGGTGATGCGCATGCGTGGTCACCGGGGCGGCGGTAGATGGCCTGCGTGGTCACGGGGGAGGTGGTAGGCGGGAGGTGATGTGCATGCGTGGTCACCAGGGAGGTGGTAGGCGGGAGGTGATGTGCATGCGTGGTCACCAGGGAGGTGGTAGGCGGGAGGTGATGCGCATGCGTGGTCACCGGGGAGGTGGTAGGCGGGAGGTGATGCGCATGCGTGGTCACCAGGGAGGTGGTAGGCGGGAGGTGATGCGCATGCGTGGCCACCGGGGCGGCGGGAGATGGCCTGCGTGGTCTCTTTGTGTCCCAGCCAGCTCGTAACCAGGGCACCGCGCTTGATAGGACCTTTGATAGCTTTTGTCCCTGATTTTCTGGAAAGGAGGGGGGGAAGCGTCGGTGTGAGACGACTCCCGGCTCTTTGGACCACCAAGAGTTGGTTGAGATGCGGATTCCAGGGGAGGGGTTGGGTTCCGGCCTTGCTTCGAGCCCCAGCCCCGCGCACGGACACAGGCCCGCCGCAGCGCCCTAGAAGTCACCCTGGCCAATGTGCACACGACCCCTCCGGAGCGCGTTCGAGTTCGCGCTGCACTGTCAGTCCAGTATACAGGGAGCGGCAGGCTTTCCCTGGATGGAGCTGGCCACGGCGCCTCTGCGTGGTTCCAGGAGCAGAATCAGACCTTTCCTGGTGTGAGCTTGCTTAGGCGAGCCAAGTTTTGCTCCTCCCTCCCCCAAAGGCAGAGGAGCTCTCCCAGGATTACCTCCCGGGCTGTGCAATGCTGCCCACGCCTTTAGAGCTGACCTGACCTCGGTGGCTCTGCTCTGATAGTTCAGGCAGGAAGTCAGGAGGATCACGTGCCGTGTGGAGAAGAGTGCAGAGGCGGAGAGGGAAAGGGAGAGGAAGAGGAGAGTGGTACTGATGGGTTCCCTAGGCTGTGAGGGTTTTTCTGAGGTAGGAAGAGAAGATCCATAGCAGTAGTTGAGGTTGGCAGAAAGGAGTCTGGGCATCACCCTCAGCGCTGGGTCCCTTTGGGTTCCTCTCCATACCCCGGGCTGTGTTCTGTGAAGGAAAGCTCTGCTTCTGGCATGAACTGAGTGCTGAGGAAAATGACAGAGTGAGTTGTTCTCTGTTTATATTTCAAACAGATGGCCAAAGAAAGTGTGTCTAGGTGTTTTCTTCCCCGTTCCTAGCTGCTCATGGAACACGGCCTCTGGTTGTGTTAGAGAAAGCTTCACTCCACAATAGGATTTTGCTCTCCAAGAAGCTAGGGCAGACTTTCTTAATGCATCATGAAGCCTGCCCAAGCGTTAGTAATTTGAATCTTATAGTCTATGCTGTAATTTGACTTACATCACAGTACCGTATCATTATCCATTTAGTTTAGTTTTCCCCAAAGTATAAGGTGTACCCCACTGGCACTACAAGAGATGACTTCTCGTGGACAACAAAACTGTAATTTTTAATATTGAATCACAGTCTCAATTTTGCTCCTTGTTTATGGGTTGCCTTCTGTAAAACTTTATAACACCATGTCACATGTATTCTGCATTTACAGTCTAGTTCTGGTGGTGGTATAGCTCTGTGCTCCTGTTAGTGATCGAAGACAATTGAAAAGAATGATCCAAATAAGGAAGCCAGGAAGCTCGTCCAGTGTGGACAGTGACGGCTGGAGTTAAGGCAGGCATTGGGACAGTGTTCAGTAGGTGTGGGGTAAGGTGTTGTCCGGCCTAATTGAGGACATTGAGTTCATTTCTCTTGTGGGAAAATAGTACCGCTGATGGAGAAACCATGGCAAAGACTGTATACACTGATTAGTTGTTTTGCAAACTTGAGTGTACAAAACTTCAAAGAAAGTTTTGATACAAATACGAATACCAGCTGGACCGCAGGGCATGGAAAGCAGACCGTTTCTCCCGGGTCATCTTTCCCTCTCCCTGAGCTGAGGTCTTGATGAAATAAATGGCTAGGGCAGCCATCGGCTGTCCAGGCAGGGGACGGTGGTCAGTATCTGTGGTCGGCAGTTCTTGGCTTGCTCAATGTCATCTGAGGCCAGGCTGACGGCTGCTGAAATGACCTTGTGTTTGCTTCTGCCTGTGCCGGCAGACAAGGCCTTCTGGCAAGCATAAATCCAGAGCGCCTGGCCGCCCTCTTGAATTCCGCCTGCCTGCCCTCCCCCACACCCACACAAGTGACACCGGTGAGGCTCACCTTCACCCATGCCGACCCCAGGCCGTTCTCGGAGGTGGTTCTCGCCCTGCGGCGGCCTCGCGGGGGCCTGGGGTTCACTCTGTTTAGTATGATGGCCCAGGGGCCGGGTGTCATCATGACTCAGGGGAGTTGAAGTGCCGGGGGAGGCAGCCCACATGGGCACATGGCGCTGGCTCGCTTAACATGCCGTGGGACGTCCTGACAGTCCAGCTCGCTCTCTGGCCTTGCAAGCCTTTTGGCTTTTGGGTTTCGGGGCTCTTCTCTGCCTGAGGTTAGTGCCAAACAGATGTAATGGCCGCTTCTCACTGAGCATCCTACACTCAGGCTGGCCAGTGCTCCCTTAACTTCAGCACTCCGCTACACTGCAGTGATTGCTTGTAAGTGGAGATAGAAAGGTATTGGGCTTCTCTGATACTTTCTTGTTGACTCTCCATCTTACAAATGCTGTTTTCTGGGAAGCATTGTTTAAATAATGTGTAGAAACCATTTCAAATACTACAAAAGGGATAAACTTCACAATTAGATCACTTTTGGTAAGCATATTTTATGCTTTTTGCTTATTATCTTTCTTACCTTTCTTTTGTCCTTTTTGCTCCTGTCTAGAAGGTTCTCCTGCACTGTCTGCCATCCCTGTGTTATGCTGGAACATAGGTATGGGAGTGTAAATAAACTGTTGTTGCTCTTTCTTCTGTCAAGATGGCAAATATTCCATTACCAGGAAAAGTTGTGACTGTACTGAATAAATTAGAGGTTTATATAACTTTCCTGTGCATTTTCCTTTTCCTTTTTTTTTTTTTTTTTTTTTTTTTTAATCAGTAGGTCTGTAGCAGAGAGGGCTGAGTTTGAAAACGACACCTCTGGAAGTATTTTTTTAGGTCAACAAGTTCTCCGTTTAGTCACAGGATCTCAACATGTTTTGTCTATTTTAAGTAAGGCCTATCTTCCTTCCGCCCCCATCTCTGACTCATTCATTCACTTGTCTTTACATGGTGGGTTCTTTTTTAGATCTTGGTTTTTCCAAAACAATGGTAGATTTACATTCAGCAGGCTCAGTCACAGAAGTAAAAGTAATTGCAGTGGTTTCTCTTATAATAAAATTAAACTCTGGTGTGTGGATGCTAGTCTCTACTCCCATTTTAATTCATCAATTTGTGTGTATCACGGTGAGTCTGGTGATTACCAGTTCTAAAAGGGACTTGGGGGCCATACGGCCCACAGCTAGAATTGGTATTTGATCCCAGGTTTTTTGTATTTTCAAATCACAATTCTTTTTCCCCATAATAGGAATTTTTAAAATCATTCATCTAGAATTAGTCATCATTAACGGTTTTGTAAATTTTATTTTCCTTTTAGTTACCTGCTTCAGAAAATTGGGGGTCTTTCTCCACATAGCTAATTCTTTCCTGCTTGCACTTACTTAACATAGATTGGAAGCATTTGCTGTCCCCTTCTTTGTACTTAGTGTGTTTGAAAGAAGCAGGTTTGGGCAGTAACTCCTGCCTTCTCATCTTTCTGGGGAAAAGATGAGCAGATGGTGTGCTTGTCACCAACAGGAAGCTGTAGTTTTAGAGGTAAGGTTGATGTAGAAGAGCCAGCCCACAACCACAAATGTGGGATTTCCAGTAGCATGGGTGCAAGCCGGCCAGCCAGGGTGAAAAGGTGAGTAAGAGATCTAGAATGCTCTACCTGATTGAGGATTCTTGTGTGGAAATAAATCAGGGAGGCACAATTACCCCCAGGGCCATGTAGTTACCGAGTGCTGGGAAGGAATGTGGGCGGAAACAGCCAGGCTTAAATGTGTAACTTATTTTAAGGTTCTGTAAAGCAATCAGGGCTCTGTTTGCCTAACATACATTTTATTTGTGCAAGTGCTTAGTGAAAGGGCCAGACAACCGAAAGCTGTCTTGAAGTATTTAACCTTGTTCAACCTTCTTTGGAGGGTGTTGAAAAACCCCTCCAGTGGAAGGTGTGGCCTTCCATTGAGCTGGGCTGACCCGTGCTGGCCAAGATGAACATATGCATCTGAGAAACTTAGACAACTCTGGAAGACCCTAGTTCCTCCAACACCAGCCCAGACCAGATGTGGGGAGCTGAGGAGGCTGGAGTAAAGGGTGGGCAGCTGGTGCTGGAGGCCCTGGCTCCTGAGACATGCTGTGCTGGCAGCCCATGATTCCAGGCTGGCCTTGTGTGCACACTCTTCTGGCCTGTGCCTCCTGAGTGCTGGGATTGCACCAGGGGCTGCCTGGCTCCCTGACGTCTGCAGCCAGTGCGGACTGTGCTGCCTGAATGCAGCAAACAAAGAAGGGTGTACCTGCTAGCTAGATGGAGCCAAATGCTGTAGAATTGTGCTTCAGCCCTCCCACTCCATCTCCGTCTCCCTCCACCCACTCTTTCTGCACAGGAGTCTTTAAAGAGAGAACGCTTCTGCTCTCTGTTAGGCTCTTACCTTTGGGTGATGCATGCATGCATGCAGGCTAGTGACGTATGTCTGCCGTTGAGTGAATGCATGCATGCAGGTGAGTGACGTATGCAGGTACTACGTGACACGTATGAAGGTGAGTAAATGTGTGTGCAAACTTTCATTGGATTTGGGATGGAGCGGTCATCTGTGACACCAAAAACAATGGCAGCCGTGGATGGCATGCCCAGGGCTGCGTGTTTACTATCTTTCCCTCAACACTCTGAGACTTCAGAGGAAGGTTTGAAGCCCAGTAGTGCTTGGCATTTCCTGGAGGAAGCGTTGGCAGCGGCTGCCTCCTGTGTGTCCGCCAGTTCTAGGGATGGCGGTGGTGTGTGCTGTCTGTGCCCGGATGGCGAGTGCGGACTGCCTGGCGCAGGCTTCCCTGACACCCTGCTCTTCAGCTGGACAGTTTGGTCAGCGTGTGGCGTGGGAGTGAGCTGTCTGGTGAGGCAGACCCAGGTGACAGGAAGTGCGATTGACTCCCCTGTGCTGGTCCTTGGCTGTGGTTGGAACGGGGTTGTTATTCTAAGACCTTTTCATAATGACATTTATCACATGATGTTTCCACTATGCTCGGTTAGCTGTGGGTACTTTTAGAATTAGAGAAGCAGGGTTAGGTCACTGAGAAGCCCGCGGACGACGCAGCTCAGCAAACCTCACCGGCTTGCCTTCCTGCTGCCGGGCTCCCCGCTGGCCAAGCTGCCAGGCTTGGCTGGCCCTGTACGTTGGGCCTACGTGCCTGGAACTCATGAGGTCTCATGATCCTTCAGCCTCAGACACTCAAGTGGTACAGCCACATGCCAAGCTCTGAAGTCTTAGTTTTCTGACCTTTCCCTTTTATGACCTTTCTTTTTCCTTTCCAGGAGAGAGTGGGAAAATCCAGGACTTCTCTTACCCCAGTGTCCTCACTTGACGCCTCAGGGCGTGATGTAACCTTAATTGCTTCAGGACCTGGGTAAATGAGCTGATGGGTGCTCCCTCTCTTGGGCTTTCTCTTTTCTCTTTCCTCCCCATGGCTCCCTTTCTCCCTCCACCTCCCTCATTTTTCCTTTGTCCCATGATTTGCATCCTTTCAATGGCATTGGGTGTGGAGAATGAGACCTTTGTTGTTAGGGTGGATTTGTATGAGACTGCTGGCCCCCTCCTTCCCTTTCACCCTAAATTCAAATGGGGATGGGTTGGGACATGGAAATGGTGAAACACACAGTGTATTTAATTTTGATTCTGATTCTCCTCTAAGGAGAAAGCATAGGTTGTATGAAACGTTCTCCTAATGCTAAGTTAGTAAAAAATTCTCCTTGTAAGTCTAAGAAAGGGTTGTAAAACCTGGGCCCCTGGCAGTGCTGGAAGAGAACACGTGCTACTCACGATGGGTACTTTGAAGAGGTGATGCCAATTTCAACACAGAAATCCGGAGCTGTTTTAAAGAAGTTTAAGTGCATTATGGATATCTTACCTTTCTGTCTGTCAGTTGACAACTTATAATTTTTAAGCTCTTAAGCTTTTTATCTACAACATTCCTTCGGATAATGTAGATATGTTCTTGAGTTCTTCTTAGAACGCCTTTTAACTTCTTTTTCTATGGATTATTTTAAAAAATGTTTACTTATATAACACAGGGCTTTAAAGACATCAATTTTATTTAGAAATGTGGAGGAGGCCTTTAAGTGGGGCACAGAAGGATCTCCCGTTCGCCTGTTCCATCCCAACCGCATCAGGACAACTCTGGCTACACTGTTGTCCTGCAAGCCTTCAGCACAGCCTTAAAAGTCGATTTACTTCAGCCAAAGAGCGGGAGCAGCTGTGTTTATTATGAAGGTTAAAAAGAAAACCACCCCAAACAGTACCCGGATCCCACCTGTGCTGCCTTTTTAAAGTCCCAGGTGACATGGTCCTTGGGGATTCTGGGTGCCAAGTCTCGGGGCTTCTGAAGGTGAACACCCAGCGTTTGCCTTTTGTCCTCTCCTGGAGTGGAGTCTACAGCGCTCAGGCTCGTCCGGAGCCTCTCCAGCTCCTGGATTAGTCCACAGGCCAGACCTTGCTTCTGGCCATGCCCTGCAGGTGTAGAATCCCCAGCCTCTGGGGTCCCGGCAGTTCTGTTAGCCTGGGCGAGGGAGGTGAGGGATGTGCTTTGGAGAAAGATGAACTAGTGGAGGGACACGCGTGTGTTTAGGCCTGCTAGCTTGTCGGGGAAGAAGAGCTGGGTTGTGAAGAAGATGTGGGTAAGCGGGGCTGGAAGCAGGTGAAACTTGATTTGGGACTTTTTTTTTTGCCCCAACACAAGTACCAACACTTGTACGAGACTTGAACAACATAAACTCCACGAGGGCCCCTGGTCCTGCCTGTCTTCACGTGAGGGGCCTGGGAAGGCAGCTTGGGTTAGAGCTTTCTCTTAAATGCTGGCCAACTCCTGAGTGAGTCTGGTGTAATAGGATAAATGGATGCATTTGAAAAAAAATCCTCTTTTTAGCATTTCTGTCTGCACACCCAGAAGGACAGCTATGGCAGCAAAAGCAGCCTTGGAATATGTTTCGTATTTAGTCTTGTTTGACAGTCTGGGATATTTTTAAGCAGGATTGAGTCAGGCAGCCCACAGCAAACATTCAAACTGTCTTAATCAGCCAGCCCATTTGGCACACAAGGACCTTGTTTCATCCTAGTAGTAAATAATGCTGTGTGGAATGTGCCCACATCTGCTGTCTTTCTAGAGTCTGTCCGCTGCTCTCTCTGTGCTTGTTCTGGTCACTGCTACTTGTTTCATTCCCTGTAGCTTTTGATTTCTTTCTCTGCCCAGGTCTTGATTTGTGGTTTTTAGATGTAGTGACATCTTACGTTATGGCTGTACCACACAGACACCGAGCTCACCTTTGCCCACAAGTGTCCTCCTAGTGTGAGTTCACTTCCTTGTCAGTGTTTTTCCTTCGCTGTCATCATCAGGAGTGGTACGGAGGCCATTGTGCGGCCTTCCTGCGCCGTCAGCTCTGCAGATGTGCGGGGCAGAGCTTTCCTCTCGCACACAAGCATGGCAGGTCCCTGAGGCCTGGTCCTTACCGCAGATCCTGCCCCTGCCCCTGTCTTTTCCTCATAGACTTTGTTCAGTCTTCCAGCTTCTCAGCACCTCCCCCCCCCCCCCGCCCCGAAATCACCTGACTCTTATCCCATTAATCTGGTCCCAGAGATTGGTTGACCCTTGAATCCAAAAGCTTAGTGAGCTCAACAGATACTAGCATTGTTCTGGTCACAAGCTTTTGTGCTGTCCCTGTCTACGCGGTTCTGTTACCTCTCGCGCATCACCCTGTCTCTCTGTGTGTCCCTCTGCCTTCACGGCTCGGTAGTTACAGCCTTCTCGGGCAGTGCTGGGGAATGACTTAGTCATTTTCAATCTTAACCAAAGTTACTTTTGTAGACTTTATACTGTGAAGACGGTGCTATAAAATTCCCAGCTGACGGACTGGGGCCTCTGTGCTCTGCTGAACTGAGCAGTGTAATATTTTGAAAAGGAATCCAACACAAAATTGCTAACTCTGATTTGATAAGAAAATGGCCACTGTCATTTGGTAAAAGACAGAGTTCAGTCCACCAGTCATCTGGGCTAAGGGTCCTTTTTAATAAATAAACTAAGGTCAGCATCATGATTAGGAAACCTTACTCATTTTCCCCATGTATCTCATTGGATTTCTTGTGCTGGGATTTGTTTCCCATGGACTCTATTTCCTCCTTTATCGCTGGCTGCCCGACCTCTGTTGCTTCTAAGCCCTCCCTCCCCCAGCCGCCCTGCTTGCCTCCTTAGAGATGACACCCCGCCCACGTCCTCCTGCCTGTTGGATCTCTGCATCTGTCCACACTCCAGGTGATGCTCCACTCTCTAGATTTCTTTGACTGCTCCTGTAGTTTTCTTCCCTTCACCTGCTCTAGGTCTCCACGAAAGTCTGTGCCTCGCCCCCTTTGTACGGGTAGGGTTCTTCCCCTGCCCCCTGGCTTCATCCAGCCCTGGCCCAGAGTAAGAAAACTGCCTGGGGTTTTCCCTCTTCACTCTCTACTCCCCTCTGGTCCGTGTGGTTCCACAGCCCACCTGGAGATCATCTGCAGGTGCTCTGCCATCCTCTCTGCAGGACGGCTGCCGAGCTCTGTGCGTCCACTGTCAGCAGGGTGAGCGCGGACAGTCTGACGATTTCAGCCCGCTCCGCATTTGTCAGGAGGGCTGCTACTCTCCATCTCAGGATTTGTTGCAGGGATTGGAGGCTAAGACACAAACCTGATGCTTAACAGGCCCTGGGGTGTGGCAGCCCTTCCTACATGGCGTTCAGTAGTCAGGTGGGCTTAGAGCAAAGAGTGTTTTGGTTTTTGTTTTGTCTTTTTGTCCCTCAGATAAACCTGTTACTTTACCTGACTAGTCTGTCCCTGCAAATCCCCCAGCGCCTCTACCTTACCACTTGAATGACAGGTGACTAATTCCCATGGGACCTCCTCTGGACCAAAATAGGCAGCTGGTAGGATTGGCTAATGCTCATCTAAAGTGTCAGGCTAAAACTCTGCAATGTCGCTGTAGCTGGAGGCAGTGACTGCACACTGTGCCCCGGGTGTGGTTGAAGACAGTGAGTGTGCACACTGTGCCCCGGGTGTGGTTGAAGGCAGTGAGTGTGCACACTGTACCCCAGGTGTGGTTGAAGGCAGTGAGTGTGCACACCTGTGCCCCGGGTGTGGTTGAAGGCAGTGAGTGTGCACACTGTGCCCCGGGTGTGGTTGAAGGCAGTGAGTGTGCACACTGTGCCCCGGGTGTGGTTGAAGGCAGTGAGTGTGCACACTGTACCCCAGGTGTGGTTGAAGGCAGTGAGTGTGCACACCTGTGCCCCGGGTGTGGTTGAAGGCAGTGACTGTGCACACTGTGCCCCGGGTGTGGTTGAAGGCAGTGAGTGTGCACACCTGTGCCCTGGGTGTGGTTGAAGGCAGTGAGTGTGCACACTGTGCCCCGGGTGTGGTTGAAGGCAGTGAGTGTGCACACTGTGCCCCGGGTGTGGTTGAAGGCAGTGAGTGTGCACACTGTACCCCAGGTGTGGTTGAAGGCAGTGAGTGTGCACACCTGTGCCCCGGGTGTGGTTGAAGGCAGTGACTGTGCACACTGTGCCCCGGGTGTGGTTGAAGGCAGTGAGTGTGCACACCTGTGCCCTGGGTGTGGTTGAAGGCAGTGAGTGTGCACACCTGTGCCCCGGGTGTGGTTGAAGGCAGTGAGTGTGCACACCTGTGCCCCGGGTGTGGTTGAAGGCAGTGAGTGTGCACACCTGTACCCCAGGTGTGGTTGAAGGCAGTGAGTGTGCACACCTGTGCCCCGGGTGTGGTTGAAGGCAGTGACTGCACACCTGTGCCCCGGGTGTGGTTGAAGGCAGTGAGTGTGCACACCTGTGCCCCGGGTGTGGTTGAAGGCAGTGAGTGTGTACACCTGTGCCCTGGGTGTGGTTGAAGGCAGTGACTGTGCACACCTGTGCCCCGGGTGTGGTTGAAGGCAGTTGAAGGCAGTGAGTGTGCACACCTGTGCCCTGGGTGTGGTTGAAGGCAGTGAGTGTGCACACGGTGCCCCGGGTGTGGTTGAAGGCAGTGAGTGTGCACACCTGTGCCCCGGGTGTGGTTGAAGGCAGTGAGTGTGCACACCTGTGCCCCGGGTGTGGTTGAAGGCAGTGAGTGTGCACACCTGTGCCCTGGGTGTGGTTGAAGGCAGTGAGTGTGCACACTGTGCCCCGGGTGTGGTTGAAGGCAGTGAGTGTGCACACCTGTGCCCCAGGTGTGGTTGAAGGCAGTGAGTGTGCACACCTGTGCCCCGGGTGTGGTTGAAGGCAGTGAGTGTGCACGCCTGTGCCCCGGGTGTGGTTGAAGGCAGTGAGTGTGCACACCTGTGCCCCGGGTGCAGCCCCTGGAGCTTGAGTGCCTGCCAGCACTGGCTGGGCCACACCAGAGCACACATCCAGTGGTCGGAAGCTGCTCAGTGTGAAAGTCAGAGCCGTCTGTGGCCTCGGTTCTCTCATAGGAGGCGACAGGCGTGGGTGGGGAGAGGGTGGGCTCTGTCTTGTGTTTTGCGTTGCCTGTCGATAGCATGTAATGGTGTAAATGGTGTAAGAGAAGGCGCTGGGGACAGGTGCCAACCGGAGAAGCCAGCCAGCTTCTTCCATGCATGGAAACCCAAATGTAATTAAAATTGAATAATTTTCAAGTTCTAGGGCTTGTGAGGTCATTTGCCTCTAAATTTAGAGGTCAAGTTTGGGTCTCCTGCCTGTGGTTGTCTAGTTGTGAGTGGCAGTGCCGTGTTCCGTGTGGAGAGTTGACAGAGTCGGATCTGGAAAGGTACCTTGTTCCACGTGGAGAGCCGACACGGGAGTCAGGCCTAGGGGGGTGCCGTGTTCACATGGAGAGCTGACCCCGGGAGTCAGGCCTGGGGGGTGCCGTGTTCCACGTGGAGAGCCAACACGAGAGTCAGGCCTGGGGGCACCGTGTTCCACGTGGAGAGCCGACCCTGGGAGTCGGGCCTGGGGGGTGCCGTGTTCCACGTGGAGAGCCGACACGGGAGTCAGGCCTAGGGGGGTGCCGTGTTCACATGGAGAGCCGACCCTGGGAGTCGGGCCTGGGGAGGTGCCGTGTTCCACGTGGAGAGCCGACCCAGGAGTCAGACCTGGGGGGTGCTGTGTTCCACGTGGAGAGCTGACCCTGGGAGTCGGGAATGGGGGGTGCCGTGTTCACATGGAGAGCCGACCCTGGGAGTCAGGCCTGGGGGGTGCCGTGTTCCACGTGGAGAGCCGACCCTGGGAGTCGGGCCTGGGGGGTGCCGTGTTCACATGGAGAGCCGACACGGGAGTCAGGCCTGGGGGGTGCCGTGTTCACATGGAGAGCCGACCCTGGGAGTCAGGCCTGGGGGGTGCCGTGTTCCACGTGGAGAGCCGACCCTGGGAGTCGGGCCTGGGGGGTGCCGTGTTCCACGTGGAGAGCCGACCCAGGAGTCAGGCCTGGGGGGATGGGCCAGTCAGTACTTGTCCCTAAAACTCAGGGTGATCTGGGATGATGTTTTTGAGTGGAATGAATAAGGTAACATGGACAAAAGAAGCCACAGCTGTGAGTGAACCGTAGGGCCCACCATGTTAGTGGGTTTTCAAAAACCCATGCTGGACTCAACTATAGAACACATGGTATCTGTCCATCTGTCTCTCCATCCATTAGTACATCATGTGATAAAGATAGCTGTGCAAAGAACAGACTTGTATGAGAAAAACGTTACCACACATTCAAGTATTTTAGGTTTTTAAGCTCCACGTTTTCATGTAGCATCGGCTGCTTTGCGGCTGCTGGAGCAGGCGTCTATTTCCCTTCTCCCTTCTCCCTTCTCCCGGGAGCCCTCCCGTTATGAACACTGAGTGTACTTTGGCTCATATGATGTTTGCCAAACTGGAGGAATAAAGGAAACGAGAAGAACTGTCTTTACTTTAGATGTCTTCGTGCTGATACATCCATAATACAGTGCGCTGGAAGTTAGATGCTGTGAAGTAACCTTTTAAGACCCTACAGCTATCATCTTTGACTTTGTGCCAAGAGAAAGAGGCATTCACACTCACAGTCCTAACTAATTTAAAATTACAAATATGGCCAGTAATATCCAGAAAATACATTCTCCATTATTAGTAATAAAAGGAATGTAAAACAAAAGGTAGCTGAAGTAATTTAGCAACAGATCGACACTTTTAAAAATGAAAAAAGGAGAGAAGAAGAGGAGAGATGTTGACTGTGGCCCTTTGTTTGGGCCAACGGAGGTATAGTAGGTACAACCTGCCTGCCTGTACTTATCAAAATGCTCCAGCAATGCGAACATGTTCCATACAGTAATTCCACTTCTGGGAACTTAGTTCAAGGAAACAATCAGAAATTGGCATAAATATAACATCAAGAACTTGGAATCAATCTAAATGTTCAACAATAGGGGATTAAATAAATCAAGTCTGAAAATCCATGCAAGGTACTCTTTTGCCATTAAGATGAGAAACTATTTAGAAAAAAGATGGGTAAAAAGTTTGTGGAATAAATATACATTGAAAAAATGTCAGGAACCTAGTATTTTGAAACATATCGTCTATACGTACATACAGTGTGTCTGTATATTAAAAATACTTCAAAATAACACATTATCTCTGGGTAGTCTGGTGGTTTCTATTTTCTTCTTTAGCCTTTTTATACTTTACAAATTCTTAGGTTTAAAATCAGAAGAAAACTCACAGCTTAACAATACTCTTCTTTAGAATGCTTGTACTTACCAGCCATCCAAAATCATAAGGAAAAAACTAAAAAAAGTGTGAAGAGAATTCAGTGGAAGTGACATCTAAGTATATGGCCAGTGGCATTTCAGATGGTGGTGGTCGTGCCTTATGATGTATATCTTGAATGTTCTTCTGTAAAGATGTGTCTTCCTTTAGGAAAGCAAGAACAAGTGTTCTCAAAATTGGTGGCACAGGGGATTGTGACTGTGGTCTGTCATAAATAATAAGGATGTTAACAGTAGTGTATATTTCCTTTACTCTTTCAGATATTCCTGAAATTCCCGAAAGCATCTCATTCTGTAAAGCCCTGCAGGTTGCGGACTTCAGCGGAAACCCACTGACAAGGTGCTGCGGCTACTTCACTCCTGTTTCTAGTTAGATGGGTCTCTTTCCAGCCACGTTTGTCACATCGGAGGCACCCGCTAGACCACTGGCTTTATCAAGAATGGTGGACTTTCCCAGCTATG
The DNA here is from genome assembly GCF_024711535.1 of Dipodomys merriami. Taxonomy (NCBI): domain Eukaryota; kingdom Metazoa; phylum Chordata; class Mammalia; order Rodentia; family Heteromyidae; genus Dipodomys; species Dipodomys merriami. Next base: position 2,314,464 of record NW_027202516.1, on the reverse strand, counting down.
TATTTATAAATACTGGACAATGAGAGTCACACTAGTGTATTGATAGAAACTCTGAAAAGAGGTGTTGGGGGGTGTGAGGAGCAGTATGAATAGTGTAGTTTATAAACCTCCAGTTGAGCCTTCTTGTCTGTCGGGTCAGAGCTGAGCTCTAAACCCACAGAAAGCTTACAGCATAATTATCTGAAGAGAAGTCTTATTGGACTTATTTTTTCCACTCCAACAATGAAATGTATTTTTAATCTCAACTTCTCTCTAACTCTCCTTAGGAAACCAAAACCTTGCCGGCACCACTGTTTCCTTACTTTTGCGATGGTTGGGGGGATTTTGCTGCTTCTGGGGTTTCATAGCCTGGCGTCTGGCCTGGCTGGCAGCACTCAGGAGCCTCCGTAGGCCTCCTAGCCTCGTCTGGAGTCTTCTGAAGGCTGTGTTGTCAGGATAAGTGAATGATGCCCATGTGTGAACGCAGGCACAGCCCTGGGAGCCGTGGCCTCTCTGGTCCAGTGGGTACATTTCCAGGGTTTCTCGGGACTCCCCATCAAAGCCAGAGGTCTTTCCTTGTTGACTGTACTAGATTTGTGTGTCTAAACTACATCCCATTGTAGCTGCAGTGGCATCTTTTCACCTTCAGCCACCATTCCTCTCTTCTCACAAATCCTGGTAACCATAGGAAACATTTCTTTGTAAACATTAAATAACGTTACTTTGAAGCCTTACTGTTCTTTTTGGCTTCAGGCACATATTAAAAGTACCTTTGTGTAGAATGTCATGAAATGTTCAATTATATATAGGGAGTGACAACTTGAATAAAAGAAACAAAGTAGCAGTTGGCTGTCGGCTGATCTGTTCTAAGTAATCCTTAGAAGCAACAAGAAAAGAAAGGAGTGAGCAGCTGTCCTGTGTTTCATAATCCCAGGGACTGGTCAGGTTTTTCTCTTTCTTTTCATGGTGCTTGAAACTTCGGCTACACAGCAGTGGGTTTTCCTTCCTAGGGCTTTGTGACACTTGTGCTTCATTCTGAGAACTTGTGTATTTATCCTCCTTATGATTAATTCTGCATTGCCCTCTGTGTATCATGAGCTGTTTCTCCAGTAGCTAGGTGGACTCTTCGGCCCCTTCCTTGAGAGTGTTGATAATGCAAAAGGGCAAGGCAAGTATGTCATCACAGGGTGCAATTTTAGGGTGTTATTTCAGCGAGCACATTAGAATTGTTTTTGTGTTCTGTATACACTGCTACTTCAGTTAACAAGCTCTTTTGTTCTAGGTTGCCAGAAAGCTTTCCTGAGTTACAAAACTTAACGTGTCTTTCTGTAAATGACATCTCCCTGCAGTCTCTGCCTGAAAATATCGGCAAGTAAGTTTTTTTTTTTTTTTTATGTCCAGTACATGTGTACCATCAGTTCCATGTGGAACTTTCCTTTCATGTTCTTACCATCGACGTAGGAGACCATCTGTCCATCCATCAGTGTTACCTTTAGTTATCCCCAGGTTTTAATGGTTATATAGTATGCTGCTACATGGTACTAGTAATAAACGTAATTTGTTTGCAAGCTTTCTTCACATTGATGCATTCTGAAGAAGTAGCAAACTGAAGCAAAGCAGCCAGTTTACTTTCTAGTAGCAAACACTGTTGGGAATGACCACTACTCAGTCATTTTAATCCTGAGCAGAAGAGCAAGGAGGTCCCCACTGAAAACGCACAGGAAGTGTGCTAAACATCTGTTCAGTCTGACAGTAGCTCCTGAGGACACAAGTGGCCAGTGTTTGGAGAGCACGGATGAGCTGGGAGAGGGGTGGATGGGGTGGGGTGGAGCAGGTGGGTGAATTTCTGTGGTGCTAGCTTGCAGGGCAGGGGGATGTAGCCATGGTGAGAAAGATAAGGGGAAGAAAGGAAGGGGAAGCGTGTGCGAGTGAGGAAGACTGTGGAGCGTTCCACCACCACACAGATGGAGCCCTCTTAGCAGACCGCCTCCCCCCCTTCGCCAGCATGGAGGGAGTGGGTCTAGTCAAGCAAGGCTCAGGCAGAAGCACTTAGATCAGCACCCAGCCCAGCGGCCTTACTTGGTAGAGTGCTCCTGGCATCTTAGAGGTTTCCCTGCTGTTGCGTGTGTCTTGCAGAAGTCCTAAGACAAACCAGAATCTGCTCTTTGAGAACCGCCTTGCATGACTGAACCCAGTCACCTGACATGTCTGTTCTGAAAGGTCCACAGGAGTTTTAAACCAGCACCTATCCCCCTCCTTTCTGTCCCGTGACCCCGTTTCAACTGGCAAGCCCATGTTTTTATGTGAAGTGCACTGACGGTTTTACTTTACGCCAGTAGATTTGCTAAGACTTAGGATTATAACTCTCAGGAGGGGAAGAGGTAGAGATGGGACCAGGGGGCGGGGGATTCACAGTCCAGGCCAGCCAGACATAGTTCTCAAGACTCCATCTCTCAAACTGTGATCCCTTGCCCCATTCCCACTCCAGGAGCCAGGATTGCAGGCCCGAGCCGCCTCACCGGCTCCCCTCACTTTCCTGATAGTGTCCTCTCATGCACAAAGGCTTATATTTTAATGAAATCTAACTTGCCCATGTTTTTACTTTCATAAGAAAACACTGTTGTGTGACCTTGTGAGTACTGTCAAGGTCATAGGCATACTTTCACAGGGCAGACAGGCAGGTCAGCACGAAGCCAGAGTGTTTCCAGTGTTTTCAGTGCTCTGGGTGTGAAGGTTGGGGTGACAAATCTCCAGGGGAGCGGAGGATCACCCAGAGGCTCGGGGAGACCTGGGGTCCTTCCGGGAACTTTGTCCTTGTCTGTGTAACTCTCTTCATGAAAGTTCCTACTCTTTGTTGTTAAAGAAATTGGTACCATACACTAGAAGTTAGTCTAAATGTCTCTATTTCTTGCTTAATGAAGTTTCCTCCTCCAAACCTAACGTGCTTGGAGGAGAGAGGAAGTGGAGGGTGAATTAGCCCAGTGCTCAGAGCAGCCACGGGCACTGAGTGGTTATCAATAACTCATTACTGGTGGAGCTTTGCTGGTAGAGGTAGGACATGTGAGCTCCTTAGGGGCTCTGGTGAGCTGGGGTATGTGGGTCTTAGTCTGTGTCTGTGCCCTTGGGAATGGTGTTCTCAACCTCCGGGGGCTTGAACAGATGAGCCCCATGGCCTTCTCACAAGGCCCACCTGCTGCCCACCCCGTCCTGTCCTGTCCTGGATTGCGGCCTAAGAGGGGATTCCTTTCGCACACTGCTGTCCCGTGAAGTGCTTAGTTCTTGAGCCTGCAATTACTAGAACCTGTTTATTGTTTCAGAGAACAAAAACAAAGAGTTTTTTTTTTTTTTTTTTCTAGTTTAGGGTTTTCCATAGCTCAGCAGTAGGGGCAGCTCAGCGTGTGGGAGGTTCTGAGTTTGAAACCCGTACCACAGACACACGTCTTTCCAGGGCAGAGCTTCCAGGAGGACATTTGGAACAGAGGGTTCCTAAAAACAGGGCGGCCTGCATTCTGCCTGCCGCGATAAGGTCAATACATAGTCAGTGATGTGCTGTGCAACTGTTCAAAATACGGATGTGTGTGGCTTATGAGATGAGACAGACATCTGTTAATTGAGGACAGCAGAGAAGCTGGTGTGTGTGTGTGTGTGTGTGTGTGTGTGTGTGTGTGTGTGTGTGTGTGTGTGTGTGTGTGTGTGTGTGTGTGTGTGTGTGTGTGTGTGTGTGTGTGTGTGTGTGTGTGTGGCCAGTCTATAAATCTGACTTCCCTTCTCCAGAGTGAGAGGAAGCGGCCTCAGTGGAGAAGCTGCAGGCGTCTTGGTGAATGCTGAGGTCTTGCTCCAGCGCCCTGTCTGTTCCTTCCTTTCCTTATCCACAGTCAGTTCTGACAAAGCAGTTATAAAAATTCTGTTGTCTAGAAAGTTGATGATGTCATGTTAGAAGCAGGACTATTAAAGACGAATAATTCACACGCTACATTTTGTGTCTGATATTTAACGGCATTTTGTGGGGTGTTAGGTGTGCTCTTAGTCTCTGCAATGCTGGACAGTAGCTGAAGTGAAGGGTGCGGGCATGTCCAGCCCCGGGCTCCTCATTCCTCTTGGCCTGTGAGGAAAGCTCTGAGCTCTGACGTCCCCTCCTGCACTCTAGCAGCACTTCCTAGTATCCTGTCCTGAGACCCTTGAAGAGGCCCAAAGATGTTGGGTTGAGGAGAGAGTCTCAGCGAGCACAGACACCGCCCCACTGCTGTATTTTGGAAGACCGCAAAAGGAGACATTTCCTTCCGCACCAACGTCTGGTCCCACGTGGCATCCACTGTCAGTCGCGCTGTCTGGAGAGCCAGGCTGGGAGGGAGGGCCTACCTGGTGGTTCAGTATTCACCCGGGCAAGCTGTGCTGACTACCAAACCACTCAGTGGTGTTAGAAAATCAGCTTTTTAGTTCCCATGTTTCTGGCTTATTTGATAAAATGAGGGAGGGTGGAGGATTAAGGTGGATTAGAGTATTGGGGTAATATCTGCCTCCTACCAGCTCAGAAGTAGAACCCTGAATATTTCTGCACTATATTAGCAAGCAGGAGCTTGAGGTTGGTGTGGAGCCGAGGTCTGAAGAGGTGACAGACGTGTCACTTGCTTTCGGAACCTGTGTGCGGTGCTGTGCTGACATGCTGGAGCGTGAGGGCTTCCGCGGCTGCCGCCTGGCCTCTGCCCATCAGAGCTGACCCACATACTCGGGGTCTGGAGAGAACATCTGTCTCTCTGCGCTCAGCCCCAATACTGAGCTATGCACGAGGGCAGGAATCTGCTGCCGGGGTGAGGTGAGGCTAGGACAGCAGATCCTGGGCTGGGTGAGCTCAGTGTTCACCGTCACCGCCCCTCGTGTCAGCTCCCACGAGCCTGATGCCTACTCCTCTGTGGAGTGGGCCTGGTCGGTGGCCTCAGCTCCTCGCCGCGGAAGGCCGTGCTGTCTGCGTCAGCCGCTGAGGCTGGGAGGCTGGCCTTTGGTCTTGGTCTGAGCTAGTGGCTAGTGAGTTATTTCCACGTCAGGCGGGCCAAGGCCTCAAGTGGGGTGCTTTGTGGGCATGACCTGTGTCATTAATTCATCTTATTCATATCTTCGGGTTAGACTTGTGGGTTTAGTGGAGGCCCGGTGGTGATGACACATTGTTGCCCTGGGAAGTCACATGGGGTGCGGCTGAGCTGTGTTTCTTACTGATTGTGTGTGGTGGGGGAGCAGAAAGACGAATCTGGGGATTTCCCTGACATTCCTCTCTTTCTGTTTCTAGTCTTTACAACCTGGCTTCACTGGAACTGAGAGAGAATCTTCTTACCTATCTTCCCGAGTGAGTCTCTGGGGAACAGTAATGAATTTAACTATTTTTGAAAGGACTATGGCATTATGGTAAAGAAAAAAAATCTTGTCTGTTGCCACCAACCTTGAGAGCGGCTGCCCCCTTGTCATACTCTTACCATTGTGAAATTTAGATGGGTGCTATTTTGGAGTAATAGTCCAGGTAAGGAATTTATGTTGCTCTGTATGTCTGTGTTTTCACTAAATGTTGTTGTTTCTTTTAAACAGCTCCCTTACCCAGCTGCGGCGACTAGAAGAGCTTGATCTAGGAAATAATGAGATCTATAACTTGGTAAGTGTGTGTCATCACAGGCATGTTGAGGAGGAGTGTGTGTGGAGTTGTGTCTCCACAGACCTGGGAACCTTGGAGAGGATGCTCGGTTCACACTGGTATGAACTGAGACTCGGTGTGGGAGGGTCAGGACTAAAGTTTTGAGGCATGAGTGGAAATGATTGGTGTGTTTAAGGATAGGGTGATATTAGAGAAAAACAACAGCTGCCCACCAGAGGCCCCAGCTCTCATGATTAATGTCAGCATTCTGGGCTTGAACTCTGAGCCTCGTGCTTGTTAGGTAGGCTCTACCATGGGAGCCGTGTTCCAGCCCTCTTTTTCTTTAGTTTTGTGTTTTGCCCAGGGTTGACCTTGGCTGCACTTCTCCTACCCATGGGCTTTGCATAGCTGGGACTGTGCAGCTGGCTGTAAGCCATCGCACTGACTTCTTACTGAGATTGGGTCTCAATTTTTGTTCCCCATGCTTGCCTTGAGCCGTAATCTTCCTGATTTCTGTCTCAGGAGTAGCTAGGATTACCCCAATTATTATTTGACACTTTATAATTCCTTCTTTGTTAGTGGAAACCTCAGACTTGGATCTTTGCTACCATGACATTACTGCTTTTTGTTTTAGCCAGAATCAATCGGAGCTCTCTTCCATCTGAAGGACCTCTGGCTGGATGGGAACCAGCTGTCAGATTTACCTCAGGTAACTGAGTTTCTCGATGTTGCCCACAAAACATCCACCAGCGGTATTTAGAGAAGCATCTCAGTAGCTTCAATCTGTGATTGAAAAAGCACTTAGAACTTGTGTAATTATATGCTTCCCCAGAGAAATTGGAAAGCACAACACACCAGCCTCACGCTAGTCCGTGTGTCCAGTGCAGCACTGGGCGTGGTCAGAGGGTAAGGAGAGTAGGAGTTGAAGGAAGTAGGGATGGCGGGAAACGTGTATTTGGGGAGTGGAGGAAAGGTAAGTTAAACAGGGGGAGTTTGCCAGTCCTGGATGGGCTGTTTCATTAAAGTGGCGAGCTTTTCTGTCTTGCAGATGGTGAAGCTGTCCACAGGTCTGTGTGTGCTCATTTTGTGGAAGAGCAGGGGTTTGGTGCCTGGGTTAACAGGCACTACTTGTGATGGAAGGAAGGAGAAAGTAGAGTTTCTTAGCAGAGAAAATCTCAGGCCTGCCGTGTTAGCTGCTTGCTTCCCAGTGCAGACTGCTTATTAGTGATGAACTACAAACACGGAGAATTGGGCTGGATCTCCCCGCCACTGTCCGGGCTCCTAATCTTCATCTGTTACGTGAGAATGATCGCATACCTGTGGGAGGCAGAGCTCCCTGTTTGTGGTTTCTACAACTTCTCATTTTCATTGAACGAGGGTCCAGAAATCTATGCTCCCTTCATACTTGAGTATACACTAAAGAAACATTCTCACAACTTCAGGACCTCATGGTAACAAATTCCTGTCCTGTGACAGGTTTGAGCATGAGTTTCTCTATGCCTTTGATACAGGAAATAGGAAACCTGAAGAACCTGCTGTGCTTAGATGTCTCTGAGAACAGGTTGGAAAGACTTCCTGAAGAAATCAGCGGCCTAACTTCTTTAACCGATTTAGTAATTTCTCAGAATTTACTGGAGATAATTCCAGATGGCATTGGTGAGTGTTGAAAGCACTGCTGCTAAGGTACCACCTCCTGCCGTCTTGATGATGTGATCTTGTGATGATGAACTCATCTTGTGATGAGGTTACCTTGTGATGATGTCATCTTGTATTGAGGCCATCTGGGTGAGGTCATCTTGTGAGCCCATTATGTGAAGAGGCCATCTTGATGATGTCATCATGTGATGATGTCATCTTCTGTTGAGGTCATCTTGATGACATCATCTTGTAATGAGGCCATCTTGGTGAGATCATCTGGGACAGTAAGACCTCACTTTGATGCTGTGTGGACTCCTGTCAGGTGCTGGGAATGTGGCTCCATTGCTTGTCTTTAAAGAAGGCAAGCCATGCATATAATAGATTTAAGTACTTGCAAGTATTACTGTCATCTTGGTTTGATAGCACAAATGTTGACTCATTATTTACTTTATCAAGGTCTTATCTCAGTGGTTTCACTAGAGTTCAGCCAATCATAGAATGTTTTAAGGCATATAGACAATCACCAGGACGTTTCTAATTCAGCATCTTAAACAGTTATGAGACAGTAGCTTGGACCTCACTGCGTGGCAGAGGGAAGATCTCTCAAAGGGAGAGATGGTATGATTGAGTTGAGCCTTTTCTAGGAAATTGGGAATTTTTTAACCACTGTACTGTTTGGCTTACAAGCCAAACATTTTCTTTACTGTAAAGGAACAGCCCTGTGTGAGAAATGCAACACAGAGAAGTTTTAACAGGAGTGAGCTGTTAGCTCCACTAGAGCAAAGCCACTTAGAAGTGGCTCTGTGTAGCCATAGACGGGTTGTCCTTGGGTTGCTCTCTAACATTTTTACTGCAAATCATCAAAGGAAGAAGTAGCTGGAGAAGCTATGTGACAGGACCCCTTGTCCCTGCTGTTCGGTCAAGATGGAAAGGGTAACTGTTAACAGCACTTTCATAGGAATCTCAGAGACACTGTGTTTTAGTCAAAGCCAGCTAGAAAACTGATGGGGGTTTTGACTGGGTGGAAATGTTTAAGGAGATTCGTGCACGGCATCTGGTGATGGTGTAAACCCAAACCCAGGTTTTGCTGCTCGGGAAGGGAAGCAGTAGCAGCCTGAGGCGGTGGGCTGGCCAGGCCCCTGAGGGCTGGCTGTACAGGCATCTCTCCTGCATCTTTAGTTCAGATGGGTGCAATGAAAGCTTATGAATCTCATTTCACTTAAGAATGTTAACAAGCAAAGTTTCTTGTTACAAATTACTTGGGCATCTTAGAGAAGAAATCAGTACACGCTTGCTAGGAGCCGGGAGAGGCCACTGTCTTCTTGTGGGAGATATAGTTAAGGGTCCTCTATTGGGCGCCATGGCACCCTAACAAGCACTGGAGGATGCTCCGTCCACTGGCACTGAGGGCAGGTGCAACACCTCCCCCCCCCCCCCCCCCCCCGGGACTGCATTAGCAGGATATTGATGATGCTAAATAAAGGAGCTTAAGAATCTGTTTTCCGGCTGGGAAGGTGGCTCAGTGGTAGAGTGCTTGCCGTGGATGCATGAGGCCCTGGGTTCGATTCCTCAGTACCACATAAGCAGACAAAGCTGGAAGTGGCACTTTGAGCTGAAGAGCTGAGGGACAGCACCCCAGGGCCAAAGTTCAGTGCCACGACTGACCAAAAAAAAAAAAAAATCTGTTTTCCGGTCTTGCCCTGTGTCTGCATACTGGCAGGGTATTCCTTTCAGCATGCCTTTCTAGTGGCTTTCTCCTCTGCTTGTAAAGTAGTTGTATTCTGTTTTGATGAGGAAGGTAAAGGTCATTGTGAAGGGCATTTGGATGACTTGGGAAGTTCTGTCAGTGGAGCCAGCCTGCAGTTAGACTCATTCCTCTTTCCCATAGCCTGTGTGCATAGCTCTCGTGAGCATCTTCCCTCCCAGAATGAGGCTGGCTCTGCCTTAACATGGCTTCTCAGGGCTGTGCTTCATTCTGTGCATATAGCATGCTTCCTGGAGCCATTGGCATTCATAGGTAGTTTACATAATCCACACCTTATTAACTTCAGTTAGGTTGACTCCTGGCGTAAAATGAAGGTCCCTTCAGTGCCCACAACGATTCATGTTTAAGATGCATCAAAAGCCTGCTGTGTGTTCTTTAAATTTCTGGCTCCGATAGGATATTTTTAGGTAGTGCCATTTAAAATGATTTGTTTCTAATTACTGTTTTTGATGTTCTGAACAAATTAGTCTAACTCTCAACCTCGAGTGATTTAGTGAGTGCTGCAATTTCATAATACGAAAAGCTGGCTGAGAGGAAAAAAAGTCAGTAACTGTTTAAGACAAAAAAGAACAGCCATAGGAAATACCAAGTGGCGATCCGGAAAACAGTTTTAACTCATGAGTTTAAATAATGCTTCCGCAGGAAAACTAAAGAAGCTGTCAGTTCTGAAGGTGGATCAGAACAGACTTGCCCAGTTGCCGGAAGCAGTTGGGGACTGTGAAAGTCTCACCGAGTTAGTTCTTACGGAAAATCGTCTCCTGGTGAGTGTGGTTTGACATTACCATGCAGATGTGTTAGGGCAGATCCTGATGACTGGCAGCTCAAGTGGACCCAGGGGGAAATGTCCTCAAGTCTCACCTCAAAGGGAGCCTGGAATGCCACAGGTGGCACTGAGATCGACAAAGCAGCAACTAGGCTCCGGGTCCTGGGAGGGCTCCTAGTGCAGGGCTTGGGGTCTAGGCACTGAACCGATGCCTCTGGGTCCGAGTGGGGGGTTGAGAGTCACTTACTGACCTGTTGATGGCTCTGTCACAGAGCCCGCAAGGGACATTGTTCAGGGACTCTTGGAACCGGGTAGGAAGAGCAGAGACATGGTGGATTGTCAGGACAAGCCCTGGCAGCTTGGGGCTGAGGAGTGCTCTTTATGGGAGAGCCAGAGAATGGTATCTGATAAATGTTTGCCAAGACTGCTGCTGATTCCATCCCAGAGCTGGGCGGGGCATCCCCAGGGCTGCACACTTGGCCCGGGCTTCCTGTCACTGCCAGGAGAGCAGGCTTCAGATGAAAAGAGCAAAGACAGACTGCAAGGGAAGAGCGAGGCTTGGAGCTGGGGGAGTCCAGCCACATCTTTCCCCAAGCTCTCTCAGCAGCATGCCAACTTCTGCAGGTGTGATCCCAGTTACCAACCCTTCCTGTCCCCCAGATAGTTATTATAACAATTATAACAGTAATACTCACCCCCTGGCAACACTGGTTGTGCTGAAGAGCATTCCTCTCCTCTCTGCTAGGCGTTGCTCTGTTTGTCTTTGATTTTATTTCTTTGAAATATATCAACAAAAATTCAACATATTGCATTTGACTCTTCCCCAAGCGATGATTATGAGCATCTTATATTCAGGAAAACGTCCTTATTTCTTTTGCATGATAGTCCATGCAAATAGGACTTTTTCAGCTGTTAGAAATATGTGGTCAATCAATAATAAAAATGCTATTTTTTTTCAGACCTTACCTAAAAGCATTGGAAAACTTAAGAAGCTGAGCAACTTGAATGCGGACAGAAATAAATTAGTGTCTTTACCAAAAGAGGTATGTGCTAGAGTATTAATGTGATAGTAATTATGAGGAAGAGATAACATCAGCTAAAGGATCCACATGCTTGTGATATTTTTAATGTTTAAAGCCATATGTGGCACTTTGTAAAGGAATGCTTATAAAGCAGCTTGGAAAAACTTTTATCCAAGAGTGATCATCAGTAGTATGAAGAAGAGTTTGAAAAAGTGAATTGATTAAATTTTAAGTGAAGAAATAGGTTGACACTTAGGCTTGACATAAAATGGAGATACATTGGCATAAGTGGATAATTTGGGAGTTTAAGCAGGGGTAGTGGGTGACTTTGGGTTTGATTGTTGAATTTGGTGTGAAGTTAAATCCGGTCCCATAGTCATTGTGATTATAACAGTGGATCTCCATGGAGCTATGCTTCTGGGCAGAGATTTCCACGAAGCCTTCCTGTCTGAGATGAGACGCGGTAGAGAGGAAGGCCGGTTGGAGCCACGGCAAGCTACAGCTCCCAGGATGTTTAGTTTTCTTGTCAGCACTCCAGCAGGAGCACAGAGACAATCACCTTCCCTTGTGGAGGGTATCTGTGTGGACGTATCAGGTGAGCGCTTGAATTTTGTCACAGGTTATGGCGGTGTTAACCGTGAGGAGGGAGCCCACAGTAGGTCAAAGGAGGTTCTAGAAGGCTTGGTGAAGAGGCTTGCTTTCCACTGGGAACTAGAAGAGCTTGATTGGAAAAGGGTCAGACAAGGCATGATTTTCTTCCTTCCTTCCTTCCTTCCTTCTTTCCTTCCTTCCTTCCTTCCTTCCTTCCTTCCTTCCTTCCTTCCTTCCTTCCCTTCTTCCCTCCTCCCTCCCTCCCTCCCTTCCCTCCTTCCCTTTGTCATTCAACAAAGCAGTTGGTGAACACAATGCATCTTAACCAGTGTTGTTCCTTTCAGCATTCTCGTCCGTCCCCTTGCTGTCTTCATTTTCTGGGGTGTGCATTGGATTCTTGGCTGCATTCTTCTCCCCTTCTTCTCTTCATTGGTCTATCCTTCTCCCCTTGACCTTACTCTACCCCCTTCTAAGTAATAGAGCCTAAAACTAAGTTTAGCTTCCCTCTCAGAGCCCCATCAGCTGAGCTTTGGTGAGACTTCTTCTTTGCTGGGTCCTCACCTAACGAAGCTATTTCCTGTATGACCTGGTCTCTGGTCTGGGGCTGTTTTCTTCGTGTTTCTCTGTGTTGGCCCTTCCAGTATTGATGTCAGGGTAATTTCATCTGAGCAGCCGGAGCTGAGGCCACTGTTTCCCTTGGGCCCCATCTCATCGTGAATGGCCTGGCCCGACCTGCTTCCTTCCCTCCTTTAGGCTTTCCGCCCACAGTGCCCAGTCTTTTCTGGGGGAGCTGGCCAGCTCTTCCCGAGGGGAAGCAAGAGTACATTGGTTATAGGTTGGCCCATTTTTAACCTGATATGTCCTTAAATAGGAGCCCTGGCTCCGAAGAATGACTCGTCTGTCTCGGACAAACTGGAACAAAAACGATTCTGTTCACCAAAACATTTTGGTTGCATTCCCTAAACAATAAAGCAAAACTCAGCTGATACTCTGAGCACTAATGTTCCTCTTGCTGAAAGGCACTTGTAGATGGCTTAGATACTTGTAGAATGGCTCACACACACACACACACAATGCAGAAGTGAAAGATTTATTTCTTCTTGCTCGGTGCCGTGCCCTGCACTAGGTGCTTTCAGTGAGCTGACTCACCGGCCCTGGGTGGTTGGGAGGATTTCCTCCTCGTGCACACACGGATGCTACAGCCTCTGCCCTGGCTCACAGAGCGAGCAGCAGATCACACCAGGCTCCAGAAGTGAGCTTCTACCCCCAGTCTAGTGGGCTGGGCCTGGCCACTCAGAGCAGAGAACTCAGTAACTCAGGCTGAGCCTCAGTCACACTGTTGACTCGTGAGCTGGAGAAAGGGCAGGAGCTTGCTTCAGGAAGAAGAGATCAAAGTACCTTTAGTTAATAGAGCTTAGGTATATTTTCAACACATGCTACATGTTCATTCCTGGTTTCACCCCTACCCCAGCTTTTCTGGACCCCTTTTGCATTCTCTTTCTTGGGTACACATTCGAGACAGTCATTATGAAACTTACCACCCCCTCTTTTTCTTTTTCTTTTTTTTTTTTTTTTTTTTTGTTGGTTGTGGGGCTTGAACTTGGGCCTGAGCACTATCCCTGAGCTCTTCAGCTCAAGGTGAGTGCTTTACTACTTGAACATAGTACCACTTCTGGTTTTCTGGTGGTTAATTGGAGATAAGAGGCTCACAGACTTACCTCTCCAGGTTGGCTTTGGACTGTGATCCCTCAGATCTCAGTCTCCTGAGTTGCTAGGATTATAGCCGTGAGCCATTGGCACCTGGCCTTCTTTTCATTTTTAAGAAATAAGTCATGTGTTGTCTGATAGGAGGGTTGTACCTAGTACCTGCTGTGTTTGTTTCAGTTTACTACGACAGTTCTGATGATGTGAAAAGTAAAACCCTGCAACAGCTTTCTAACTTCTTTGCATTTTAGCTATCACATTCTGCCCATTTCCTGTGAACTCAGAACTCGCTTCGTGGCTTTAGAAATGACAAGGAATGAAGGCTGTACCTTTTCCTCCTGCTTCCTGATGAAGTAGAGAGTGGGTGGGTTTTCAGCAGTGGGATCTTTTCTAACACAGCGTCAGCCCTGCTCTTCCCCCACCCCCCCCCCCCCACACACACACACACACTCACACAGCTCTGGGAGTAGGAATGCTGCTGAGTTCCTTTTTCCAGTTCTGTTGTGGGTCACATGTAGTGCCCAGCAGAACTGGCTCGAGTGCTTGTCCCTGGTAGCCTTGGCTGAGCAGCTAAACTGCCAAGTGCTCCTGACCTCACATTGTGTTTCTGTGGCCTAGCAGCACCATTGTGTTGTGTCTCTCCATGTAGCAATGTGACAGGTCTGTGTGTGTACACGTGCATTTGTGCCTGTTTGCACACACGTGTGTGTGTCTGTACATAGATGCATACTAACTCTGCCTGCACACCTGATTCTATTTGGTCAACTCCTGCACTTTTCTGATTAGATTCTTTTGAAAGTTTATTATTTTCTCTTGGGACAGTTAAATTGCAAGATGAGATACCTAAATCAAAATGCCAAGCAATTCACTTTATGCCCAGAACCCAAATTGTATCAATTGCCATTGGTTTGATGTGCTATATAGTTCTTTGCATATTTTGCTTTTTATTTTTTTTAACCTTGATGTCATTGTATATTGTCAGTTTTATGGCTTCTTAGTCTGTAGCAACATTAACATGTTTATTTTTCCCAAATGGTTGAGGGGAAAATGTTTGCACTGTTGGGTCACAGTAATATATTCTGTGTGTGTTTTGTGGTGTTATTTGTAGTAAACATTTGCAAATCAATGAATGTCTTTTGTTTTCTTAATTGTTAGCTGCTTGGAAATTTAGAAAAGTCAGGTAAATTTGTTATCTTGTAAGTATTGTTCAGAACACACTTGTATTTCTAACTTGTATTTCATTGCATGAAGGTTCCAATTGGCTGACTGCTTTGTGTCTCCTTCATTGTAAAAGATTGGCATTAGCTCTGATTTCTGTTTAATGACTGCATGGCCTGGAACTCTATGTTGTGTGTCTTCCAGACTTTTTTTAGGGTGTTCCCTCACAGAGGACGCTCTTCTGTAAAGCCATTGTTAAGTTGCTCCGAGTTCTGAAAGGCATTACTGAGCACTTTTCCATCCTCACTGAATTGCAGTTTGTTGGCACGACTCTAGCTTACACGGAAAAGCCAAAACTCACTCTGTTTGCTGCACAGGGCATGCTTCTGCATTTTCAAGCCACTTATTTGTGTCTTTTGTTTCTCATTCTGTTGTTAAGTATATGTGTTTCTGAGAAAGAGAGTTCCTTAGACACGCATATTTTTGGAGGTGGGAAGAGATTGGCAGTGATTGACTCAGGACGACAGGAAGTGAAAAGGTGTGAGGGAGCCCCATGGGACCATGGGAAGGGGTGAGCGGGAGCACTGACTGGCCACCCCACCCAGAGCAGACTGGGAAAGAGACACTGGCTGGAGATCATACAGTATATGATATGTGATACATATATATATGGATAGATAGATAGATAGATAGATAGATAGATAGATAGATAGATAGATAGATATCATGTATAATAAATACACATAGAGTTCTCCAAATTGAGGCCGTTTTCTTTGCATTGAGTCAAAATGAAAGTAACCTTGTTCACAATTGTATGAAGAGACAAGATAGAATTTGCAAATAAAGGCTTTTTAAAAAGAAAATCCAAGGTACCTGTAGATATTAATTCCCTTTAAATCTTATTCAGATAGTCACATATATCAATGGTGATAGACTTTATTTGGTAATGATCTTTCTGCCCTTTTATTACACTTTTAAATTGTTGTGATTTGTTTCTAGTATGTTCCAAAATGGAGATAAGACAATGCCTAAGAATATTAGAATAAAGTATATATATATAGTATTTCCTCATATTTCAAGACAGAGAAAGCATTTCTAAACTTGGAAGAGGAAATAAGTCATAAGAGTAACAACCTGAAAAATAGATTTGTGATCTACTAGTAAATAAGAACAAGGGAGTAAGAAGACATTTACATTTTCAAATGAAGGAGATTTCTCTTCATCTCTGTTAGAAATCCCTTCACATCACAGAGAAAGAATGCACCCATATAGAAAGGTAGACAGCACTGAAAAGAAATATGATACACAGAAGAAAAAAAAGTAGAAATAGCTCTTAATGTGAAACTTACCTCTGGCTCATTGGTATTTACAAAACAATACAAGCATTTTAACCTATCAGATTTCCAAGATTTTAAGTAGAGTATCAGATGTTGGTGAATGTACAGGGTTGTGTATGCTATGTATACTGCAAGTCATTAGGGCCTCTCTGAAAGGGAGGCGGGGGTGGGGGGGATGGTTATGTTCTTAAAAGCTCGTAAAACACACCCTTTTCGTAGGAAAATGTCCAGGGTTGTACACTAAGAACAGAGGAGAGTGCACAAGAACACTTGTCACATTTTGTGCGGGAGCAGCTCAGCTGGTCGAGGCTCCATACAGAGCATGTCCAGACACAGAGAACGTGGCCAGGCACTGGGCCAGCGCTCTCCTGCCTGTTCCTGCCTAATTTGCACCACTGTTCTGTGAGTATGGGGAAATCACTACTGATACCCATCCGATTGTGAAACCCAGAACTGCCCCAAATCACACAGCAAAGAGGAGGCAGGACCAACTAGCAACATCAAGCCCAGAGGTTCGTGAAATAACCCGTTACAATCTGTAGAAGGAAATGCGAATGTGATTGGTAAAAGTAATGACATGAGAATAAGTGCTTGGTAGCGTCTGTGTCGAAGGTCACGGCGTTGGTCCTCATTTCATGAGTGTATATGTGTATAATTGCAGACGCAGGGCGGTAACATGGCATGGTTGTACCTGAAAATGTTAATACCGATTATGTCTGTTAGGAGTTCAGTAATTGCTTTTCATCATGCTTTCCTATTTTTTCCATGTTTTTTTTTTTTTTAAAAAATTTCAGCCAGCATAAGCTGCTTGATAAGAATCAGAAAAAAGAATAAAAGAAGAAAAAAAATACCACAGCTGTTACTGAATGTCAGTGGCCAGTGACTCCGTAAATACCAAGTCCACATGATGCCCCAAGTGTGTGTGATGCTGGGAACATTAGAATGATCTTCTGCGGGGACGCAGGCTTGGCGAAGTCCTGCAGGGGAGTGCACGCTCAGCTTGTACTCTGTCCAGGTTTTGCATCTTGCATTTACGAGTACAGGGAGGAGGCTGCTGAGAGGCAGTGCGCATCTCTGCCATGGAGGGCAGCTGTTGGGCGCAGTGGGATGTAAGCGGACAAGGCTGCGTCACTCTTGCCTGACAGGCTTTGTCTTTGTGTCACCAGACCCGAGTGTCCCCTCCAGGTTTAGTGTGGCCCGCAAGCACTGAGTCATGTCTGTCTCCCAGAGCCGTCCAGGGCGCAGGCTCCGTGGTCCGCAGGCCTTCCCTGGGCAGTGGGCAGCGTGTATCGCTGGGATTTAGCACAGACCCCAAGCAGCCACGCAAGGATTTTTCAGTACATTCTGTCATTCTCAGAGAATCCAGGTCCAGCCCCTTGCATTCTGGGAAGGTGCTATTATGTGGTTTAAGGGAAGTTTAAAAATATCAGCTTCCAACATAACTGGTAATAAGTTATTTCAACAGTGACTCTGCTTCCCAGAATTTCTAGTGCCGAAGACATTTTACCCTGAAGGCCACTGGTGAGCCATCAGATTCTCCCTGTGAGCCTGGAAGAGAAAACAAAAAGGTGTGCGAGGACACTAATTGGTAGGAGTCCCTCACTAGTTTCGACAGTGGGACACGCTAGTAGGAGGGCAGTTTGGAAGGTGAGCTGGGGGAAACGGAGCCCCGCCCGCACCACCCGGGTTCTGGGTCCCCCGGGGTGCGCAGGCGCCGATGGGGCTTTGCCTCCTGGACAGATGCTCCCTGCCGCGTTTGTTGGACAGCTGTGAGAGCGAGCGTCTGCAGTCCACACGCAGCTGTGTGTGTGTGTGTGTGGGGGGGGGGGGTTGATGTAACATCTGCTTCTGGCCTCTGTCTGGTGAAAGTAGCAAATCCACCCTCACAGCCCAGATGATGGAGCCTGCCCCCAGCCCTTGTCTGTGGGGGTCTCAAGGCCGCCCGCCCAGTGCCCTGACGCTGACGGGGAACTCCGCCTTTTCAGTTAGGCTTCTGATGACTTAGTAACTTTTTTAAAAGCCAGAATTTTGTGCCATCCTTCATGTGGCGGAGCTGGAAGGAAGCTGTGTTTGTGCATTTGCCTGGGACAGCGTGTGCTCTGAGTGACAAGGCATCCCCTGTCCATCCCCAGCGCATGCTCCACACACGGACAATAGAGGTCAGGAGGTCACCACTGGCTTTGACAGCCAGGGGCCCACAGCTGCGTGGGAAGCCTCGCGGAGACTCGAGAGGGAGGAGAAGGACTGGGGACCCTAAGCACAGTAGACAGCTCTCTCACTCCCGTGAACTTGCACTATCCAACTTGTTTTGAACTTTTAGAACCCCTTCTGACCCACTGTGAATTTTTGTTTGCTATTCAAGAACACAAGTTGAAAATGGATATCCATACAGTGCACATAGTGTAGCAGCAGGGCACCACACAGGACAGCGGGGGACAGTACAGCTCAGCCCGTGGCTCCCGGGCTGGTCGTGACGGCGCCTTGCGTCCTTTGGGGTCTCATGGGTGGGGAGCCTCGTGGAGGAGTCTGCAGCTTCGCTGGGTGCTGACGCGTGCAGGTCCACGCGGGGTGTCCCGCATCCTCATCCCGGGCCCCTCTGCTGGGCGGGTGAGGAAGCTTCTCCAATCCCTCGTAACAGCGAGCTTTGTCATGACAAGCTGAGTTGCAAGAAAGTTCTGGCTGGCAGTCCTTAGGAGGGTCGAGGTTTTGGTGATTTCCTTCTTCAAGGACATGGATGGTCTGTCTGACTAAGGCTGGTATTAGGGCTCCTCGTTTGAGAAACCTAAAGGAGAACTACCTTGTCTTCATTGCTGTGTCGGCAGACAGGACTTTGGAGCAAGCACATAAACAGAGTGTATACAGTTAGCTAATGAGAACTTGGTGGGTCTCTGGCCACGCATGGCTGTAGGCAGGGTGGGCAGCAGACGCTGGCTAGACTGGACAGACATGCACAAATACATGCAATCAAGGTTCTCAAGATGGTTTTTTCTTTATTGAGATTAAGTGATTCCACAATGCTGTGGGATAGTGCTACTTAGCCAAAGCCACCAACACAGTTTCACCTTCACAAGGAGCATTGTCATTATCATGGTCTCGAACGCTTATGAACTCTACAAACTGACACGACAACTTTTCTTCCACATTGGGTGATATGTACAGTTCTTTCCTTTTGCTTAGTGTCAGCTGTTCCCTCCTTCCCTCTCATTCCTCCCTCCCATCGCTGCCCTTGAGTTGCTTAGTTCACTTCCATCCATGTCCAGTGCAGCTGATGGGCCTCTGTTGTATTTAAGATTCTTAAGGTTCTTGAAGAGACTTTTTATCGTTCAGAGTGTTGGACCATAATAAGGAAGGAAATATAGAGTGCAGTTTATCACACAGGCCTATCCTGTAGACCGATTTATTATATAGGCAATTTATTACCTAGACCTGACAGTTCTAGGAAGGCTTTACAGAGGGATTAGAGGACAGTTGGTTAATTTGGGTGACCAGCACGATTTTAAAAGGCAGAAATAGGAAAGGTGAGATAAAGCCGCAGAAGGCATATTTTGCAGTAGAGTGAGTAAAACAGTGTGACTGGCGTGTGAACTCTGAGAAGAAAGGCCGTCCTAGGCCTGAGCATACCGGGGAGCTCTGGAGAGGTCACTGTGCACAGGTGCTAGTCTCCGCTTTTACTCTGTGCTTCCCTTTGCATCCACTATATGCTTCAATACAGTAGCTGTGTGATTTCTGAATTGTTCATATTCTAAGGGATGAAATGAAAAGCTTGTGCCTGGAGCAGTTTCATGAGTATGTATTCTGGTTCTCATTGTATCGCATGTCCGTGTTGAAGCATGTGTGTTTTTAGAAAAGGGCCGGAGTCATGCAGATGTCACGGAGGACTTGAGCCTCTTGCTCTTCCTCCATACACAAGGCCTAGAGCACTCCTGACCCGTGTATCAGAGGGTCCTCGATGCCTCTGGAGCCTTCCTGGTCAGGATGAAGGAACGCTGTGTGCTCTGGAGTCGTGCGCACTGTGTCCGGGATCGAGTTGTTCTTCTTTTTGCTTCTTGGGCTTTCTGACAGATGTGTTCCAGCAGATGTGTTTGGGGAGAATTACTGAACTCTCGCCATCTTCTGCTTTGAAGACCAGATGTACAAAGTTCAATTACCTTTAAATTGTTTTTTAAAAGAAGGTAGTAGAAGTTGATATGGTGTCGACGTGGATTAACACGCATTAGCAGGTTGTGACTGGGGAGACTAACATGTATTTGACACCTTCACTCTTGTTTTCTAATAAACTGTTGCTTTTGCATTGATCAAGGGAAAGTGCATATACTGAGTTGCTGTGTGACTGACCAAAAGCTATTGAAAGGTGCATGGTACCCGGCAGAGCCCTCCCCTCCCTTTTTATAGCTGGAGCCGAGAACCAAGTGCAGGAATCGAACGGGGTGTAGTGTCAGCCGTCTCTGATGGCTGAGCTCCCGCGCCGGCAGGTTTGGTCTGTCTGGGCTGTGTGGCTTGGGGAGCACAGCAGTCAGATGGGTGACAGCAGGGGAACACCGCGTCTCTTCCAGAATGACATTCTTGAGTGGCCTCGCGTACCTTCTCAAGTTAATGTATGTTTGGCATTTTGTATGACTGAGACGTGAAATCAAGTGGTATATGTTGTCATTATTATGCTGTTTGGTAAACAGAATGGCTGTCTGCCTCTTCCCTGTTCCCTCAGTGAGGAACAAAGCTGTGTTTTCTCTCCCACTGTAGATCGGCGGGTGTTGCAGCCTAACTGTGTTCTCCATGCGTGACAACAGACTGACTCGAATACCCGCAGAGGTGTCGCAGGCCACAGAACTGCATGTTTTAGACGTGGCGGGAAACAGGTAAGTGCATCCCAAGGGGCTTTGTTTGAGACATAACAAATGTGTGTGTCCCGGCCTGGTCTCTGCCTTGCTCCACATGACAGAACAGCCTACTGGTTATATCACAGGCCCAGGCTCTAGAAGGTTCTTGAGTAATTAAGCCAGGAGGGGGACTGGTGAGGGTCAACCTTGTCCAAGTGGAAACTTGTGGGGAAATGCTTTCTAGCTGGCCTGAGGGAAAGGCACGGGCCTGCCTTAGCTTCCCTCCACTGGAGTGAGTGTGGTCCCGTTCAACTCGTGGTGCTTTGTTCTGTTGTGCTTTGAGATGGGGTCTCATTTATGTTGCCCTGGTGGATCTCAGATTCCTGGGGTCAAGCCACCCCACCTACCTGAGCCAAGTAGCCAAGACTGCAGGCATTTACCATTACACCTGGCTGAAGGATTTTTTTTTTTTTGTCAGTTGTGGGGCTTGAACTTAAGGCCTGGGTGCTGTCCCTGAGCTCTTTTCCTTAAGACTAGCGCTTTACCACTTTGAGCCACAGCTCCTCTTCCAGTGTTCTGGTGGTTTATTGAAGAGTCTGACAGAGAGTGCTCACCTTTCTAAAGAGAATGCTTTCCTGATAGACCCTTAGGACCACTGAGAGGCTGCCAGTGCTCAGGGCTGACCTGGCCGGGTGGGGACCGTCTGCGGAGTGAGCTGCCTGAGCCTTCCAGGTCACGGTGGGTGGGTGGGGGGGAGGGGTGGTTGTAAACTGTTCTTCACCTGTTCTCAGAAAAAGAAGTGGCAGATTCTTGCGCTGCTTGGGTTGGAGTGGAAAAATCTAATTAAACGTTGAGTTACCTTACTGTCACCCGAGTGCGCCCATGTATAACACAGCCGGGCCCAGGCAAGGGCCTGTTTAAGTGTTTAATCACCACCTGTTTAGAAGTATTGCCACTGGAACTAATAATAAGCCTGGGTCACCCAGCCCGCCTTCCACAGCCTGCAGAAGTGCCACGCATGGGAAATCTCAGGAAACAGGGCCGACGTTACTGTGTCTCCTCTCAGGCATATAAAAATAGCACTTGCCAAGCGAGAAACTGCAGGGAGTGTACAGAAACTTTGTTGGAGAGCAGAGAGGGTAAGTTCGAGTGGAGCCCGATGCTGGTGAGCCCCTGGAAGCCCAGCACAGCGGCAGGGCTGGGAGAGGTGATTCTCAGCTCCCCCAAAATGTGCGCCCGCTGCACAAAGTCCGGCGTTTGCAACTCTCCTTGCAATAATAGTAGCGCCAAATGGCAGAACCAGTGCAGTGGGGATAGACTTTAGGACATTGAATTTTGTTCTAATATTAACTAAAATTTTTATTAAAAGTGAAAATTGAAAGGACAACAAAACAGTAGAGTCCATAACTGGAAATAAGACCCGGGAGGACCCGCAGTGCTGAGAGCCAAGAGCAGGGATGTGAATGATGGGAAACACTTTCACTTCTGCCTTCTTGTTCTCGGGAACAATACCGTGTGCTAGTCTGCCAGACTGGACACAGGTCCCCTCGAGGCAGCAGACCTGTGAGCACAGTGACTTTCACGCTAAAGATTTTTGGTATTGTTTGCTTTATCTCAGTGACTATCTTTGAAATGTTACATACTTGTGAACACTGTTTAAAACTTTACTAAAGCTAAAATATTCCAACAACGGGTAACAACAGATACAACTTTAAATTGTGAGTTGTATTAAGCCATAGGGTTATCATAACATTAATGAGCCAGCCACGTTTAGTTATTAATTAAGAAAGGAATTCTGAAGCAAGGAAGGTCATGGGGGGCCCCGGAAGGGAGAGGCGCGGGGTTTAGTTGCTTCTTCGCTCTCGTCCTTGGGCTGTGGGCATAGACAGTGGCCTCCGGCTTTTCCTGTCTGGGGCAGCTTGGTCCTAAATAGAACAGATGAGTATAGATGGGTGCGGTGGCTGCTGCTGTGTCTATGTCTACACTAGGTACTGGAATAAAGAGAGACATATTATGAACCTCTCTGGAAAGCAGGCTCTGTCTCCTTCCCGTTTTTTGGCTTGCAGCTGGACAAGGGTCACCTAAGAGAAAGAGGCCCCAGTTGAGGCTCTGGGAGGTTCTGTCCAGCCCAGGGAATCTGTAGGCAGACAGGGGCAGGGTCCTCTTTCCTTGTGACCCTGTTGCCTGCGGAGGGTTAAGAAGGACTCGTGTGTGCGGTGACCTTGTCCAGGAGCGTGCACACTGATGCCAGCACTTCATTTGAAGGAAAGCCTGTGGGTTAGACATTGTACAATCTGAGTTGAAATATGATTATAGGACCTGCTGTTGCAGAGACTGGTAATTTATTCTAGCTTTTCCCATCCTGATTGTCATCCACAGAAGCTGTTATTTATTTATTACTGACGCTCGCAGAGCCGCTTCCTTCGCTCAGCATGCAGCCCGGAAGCCATTCATTATTCTGAATCCCAGTTGCCATGACCTTGTTTGCATCTGTCTGTGTTTTGTGCCAGTTTCCAGGCTGCCTTTTCCTTGTGCTGTCAGGACTAAGGGCGGTGCTGAGTCTCACTCTGTGCTTCTTGCCCAACACTTGAAACTTTAAACATCCTCAAATGTGTCAGTTAACACTTACTTTCAAACAAACAGGAAGGTCTTCATGTTCTATAAAATGAAAACTGTGAGGTACTTGAAGCTTTCTCAATGTGTAATGGATTTGTTGATTTTTTTTTTTTTTTTCTGATGGTCCTGGGTAACCCTGCTGCTTCACACATCTAGACAAACACTCTGCACTTGAGCTATGTCCCTTGTATTCTAACCCTACTAACATTTTGGTTTGGGGACAGATCTTGATCCCTTTTCCTGGGTTGGTAAATTCAAAGCCCTCCTGCCATGCCTCCAGGATCAGAGAAAGGCATGCTGGGTACTGCCCCGCCTCGTTGGGTATTCAGGAAAAGAAAATCCTTGGCAAATCCTTTTTTTTTTTTTAACTTGCTTGCATCTGAAAACATGTCAGACGGGTTTAGGGTGGGGGAGAAATAACTGTGCTGTGCATCCTGCGTGAGGACAGAGCCCAAGGGGAAGCTGGCCGAGGCCTCGTGCCCACAGTTCTCAAGGGGGGGAGGGGCTGCCACTGCACCGTGTAGTTTCTGGGACTGTCACACGCCCTTTTCCGTGTGCATGGTGCGGTCATGTGTGGTCATGGGCCCTCCTGAGGGCATGTGAGCATGTGGGGCTCCCGGGGACCTGCCTGGTTCATTAGGCACTGTACCCCTAGGCCTGAGGCCTGGTTTGCCTGTGTGGGTGGGTCCATCTTGCTGCATCAGCTGTCACAGGAAAGGAGCATTTGTTCACCTCTGTACCTAGTATATTGAGAATTTGGTTATTGTGAAAACATTGCTGATATAGCGCCAGAACACTTTCTGTGCACTTCAATGATTATTTCATTTATTAAAGTAACTTACGAAAGCAGTATGGAGGTTCCTCAAAAGACTAAACATAGAGCTCCCCTCTGACCCAGCAATCCACTCCTGGGCATTTATTCAAATGATCACAAACAAGGCCACACTAAAGCTGCCAGTACAACTGTGTTCATTGCAGCATTATTTACCATAGCTAAGATGTGGAGCCAACCCAGAAGCCCCTGAGTGGAAGAAGGGTCAAGAAGATGTGGTATATATACACAATGGAGTTATAGGCTTCCATCAGAAAGAATGACATTGCCCATTTGTAAGGAAATGGAAAGATCTGGAAAAAAATTATATCGAGTGAAGCAAGCCAGGCTCAAAGAAAACTAGGGTGCATAGTTTCCCTCATTTGTCATAACTAGAATATGTTTGATATTCTCAACACAGGGTCTCAATAACCCAATTGCTAAGTGCATAGGACCATAATGAAGCATGCCAACGTGAATGCCAAGAATTGGAAACAAGAGGTTCTTATTATGTCCTGTATGCAGTTGTGTCTCTTTCTTTCTTTCTGTTTTAGTTTTCTGTACCCCTTCGTTTGTATTTAAGTTTATATGATTCATGGAAGGGAAAGGGAATCACAGAAATAGCAAGGACAAAGGATGAACTAATACAACAATAATACAAGACACCATGATGGAAATGAACTATACAACTTGGTGGGAGGCATGGGGAGGGGTAAGTGGGAGAAAATGAGGGAAGGAGTAAATGTTTAAAAAAAAAGTTCTCATTACCTTACTTGTGTAACTGTAACCCCTCTGTTCATCATCTTTACAATAAAGATAAAAACAAAATAAAAGTAACGTACCCAGTTTTTCCTGGGTCTTAGGTGAGTTTTATAATGTGGGAATACAACTTTTCTTGCTTGTACATACAATTCAAGTATATTTCCACGAGTTCTGTCATCTTGTGGAATATCTGATAATTCAATATTAATATGAATATCTGCTGATTCAATATTCGTCTGTTGATGACATGGTTGAATTCCCACGTGTGCTGACTGAAGTCTGATGAAGTCACTTCTCTGATTGGTACCTTACCTGGTAGCCCAGAGCCATCCTGAGATGGAAATACTGGATGAAACAAATACAGCATTAAGTTCCATCCACCTTAGGGGTGTTTCAGGGTTGTAGACCAGTGTGACCCTTGCATTCCTGTGTGGGGCTGCCTGTGCACCTTAGGGTACTGGGCATTGTTCCCACCCGACTTCCTGAAGGCCCAGGCTCTCGGTCCCCTGCCCAGGCATGATAGCCAGAAATGTCCCCAGATTCTGCCAAATGTGTCCTGGCTGAGGCCAGATGCTCTGAAGTAATATTTGCCAGTACCCAGTGTAGATGACTTTGAAAGGTTTATTTTGTGTAAGCATAAATGTAAAAGTGATAGTAGGTGTCATATTGCAATTTGTAACGTGGTCTCAGGTGGTCTTTCTGATGTGGATAGTACTGACCTGAGCCTGAGCAGGGGAATGGGTAGAAGCCCGAAGATAATCATTTAAGGTGGGATGTCCCAAGAATCTCCCTAGAGAACACTTTTGCCTGCGGCCTTGAGGTCCTAAAGAGAGAAGCTATGGCAGTGCCTACCGAATGGTCTATGGAGGAGCAGATCTCATATCAGAAATCACATCTTCTAACAAGGTCATTACCGATCTTATCTCTTACCATAAATCACGTCCTCTAATAATCTCATATCTTATTATAATCAGCGTCTTTTTGCCCTTGGAGCCCAGTCTGGAGCTGGTTTTCTCCCTGTTCTCATTGGTTCTTACTGATGGGGGCTGATTTCCTGATGGTGTCCCCTCTGTTTCCTGTCAGGTTGCTGCATCTGCCTTTATCGCTGACCTCCTTGAAGCTGAAGGCTCTGTGGCTGTCTGACAACCAGTCCCAGCCCCTGCTCACGTTCCAGACAGACACTGACCACAGCACAGGGGAGAAGATACTGACCTGTGTCTTGCTTCCGCAGCTGCCTTCTGAGCCTGTTTGTCAGGGTGAGTGTTCTCATGGCTACAAGAGCCAGCTGCGGTTCTGGAGTCCCCTCCTGCTCCCTTGTGTCCCCCGCCCACCCAGACAGGCAAGGTCCCTCGAGCCAGCCCAGGGAAGGCCATGCTTGGGCATCTCTGGGAAGATGGCCCAGTCCTTGCAGAACAAGAACCTCTTTATTGTGTCTGAGATTCTGTAAGCAGCTGTCTAGCTATGAATTGCTGTTAAGGCAGAGCATGTAGTACCCTGGAAAGGGCAGTGGTCCCTTAAAGTCGAGACCGAGAAGTGGAGGGTCGGTGGTCAGCCCCACCACACACTGTCTGTAAGCTGGGGGTTGGCGTGAGTCCTTATAGCGTTGTCTGCACTTTAAAAAGTTATCCACACTCATGACAAAATGCTATTGTAAATCTGTCACTGAGGTCTAGGGTGATGGAAACTGCAGCACTTTGGGGAGAGGAAGGGCCCCAGTCACCCTGCCACTCAGCTATGTTAGGTGAGCCTTTGAGAGTCTAAAAGGCACCAACATCTACCACCTGCACCCACAACCAGTCAGCAAAGTTCTGAAGTAATTGTGTGTTAAAAAAGATTATGAAGGCAAGTGGAACCCTAATTACTTAGGAGGCAGAGGTTAGAGGATCAAGACTTAAGGCCAGCTTGGGCATAAAAGCTGGCAATACTCCATCTGGGCCTGTGGATGAGCACACAGCTGTAATCCCAGGGAAGACACGGTGGCTGGACAACTGATGGGCCGGTCATCCAGTGACTTAGGGAGGCACAGGCAAGATCCTGCTTCAAAACTTGCAGAGAGAGGTGGAGCGCCTGCTTGTGCAGCACCGACCCAGGCCAGCCCCATGGCCACCAGCATGGGTTCCTTCAGTGGCTGGTGGCTGACATCTATTAGGAACCATTAAACACACTAACCTGGGAGATACTGTACACACTCTCGAGTACGACAACATGTATTACTAAGAAGAAGGGAGCGAACCTGCGCAGGCCCTTTTCTCTTTGATTTTGATGTCAATGTTTTTACACAAAAAACAAAGACGGGGGTGGGGGGGTGGGGGGCAGTGGAGTGTGCTCCGTGTGTGTGTGGCGCTGCCCTCCCGGGCCTCCCTCCGTAGCAGAGGGCTGCCAGCCGGCGGGCCTGCTGACGGTGCTTGTCCCCGCAGAGAACCTGCCTCGCTGTGGAGCGCTGGAGAGCCTGGTGAGCGGCGACTCAGACGAGGCCTGGAGTGAGCGCACGGTGCACAGGGTCAGCGCCATCCGCTTTTTAGAGGAGGAGAAGGATGAAGAGGACAATGAGACGGTAGGGGCCGGGGCTCCTTGGCCCGCTGGGGCTGGAAGCGGAGTTTCCGTGTGTTCACCCTGGCGGCACACTTGCTGTGTCGCCCTTCCACACCTGGGAATATATGTATTTTAGAAAACGAATCTTGGATCTTAGGAGTGCTAAGGCAGATGAAATTCTAAGATCCTTTTTTCTTTTTTGTCATGAGAATAGTTCATGGTACCTCTCTTTCCCTGTGATGGTTTTCTCACCTGCTCCTTTCTGCATCCTTAAGATTGAGAAATCTCCCCCCTCCCCCCGTCCCCCTTGAATGAAATCTCTTCCCTTCCCCCTCCTTATGGCTGGGGCCCTGGGGCCCTCGCACAGGCCACATAACCTTCAGGTAGTCTAGCGCAATCTTAGCAGGACAACCCTGAGTCTCGTTCAGAAATCAGGAAGTCAGGCACTGGTGGCTCACGCCTGTAATCCTAGCTTCTCAGGATGCTGAGATCTGAGAATCATGGTTCAAAGCCAGCCTAGGCTGGAAAGTTCCCGTGAGACTCTTATCTTCAATAATGTACTTAAAAAAAATAAAGCCAGAAGTGGTGCTGTGGCTCAAGTGGTACAGCTCTAGTTTTGAGCACAAAGAGACTCAGGCATAGTGCCAGGCACAGAGTTCAAACCCCAGGACTGGCAAAAAAAAAAAAAAAAAAAAAAAATCAGGACTAGATTTCAGAGAAGCGCTCACCCTTTCTTTCATCAGCCTTGAAAACGTCCCAGAACCCGGCACTGACGCCCCTACCCCCCCCCCCCCCCCCCCGCCATTCCATATCCTTGCACCAGTGAACCTGCTGAGCAGAGCAGAGCAGAGCAGAGCAGAGCAGCCCTTGGGAAGGGCCGACCAAGCCGTTGCCCCGAAGATGGCACCGGAGGAGTGCGGGCGGGAGTTAGGGAAGCAGCGTGACCCCGTGTCTAGTGCTCGCCACAGCGTGTGTACTTTTCTGGTCCAGGCCTCGTGGCCTCTGTCGTGCTCCCCGGTGGGGTGGGGTGTTAACCTGGTGCGGCTCCTCCTGAGCTCGGACCAGGGCGTCGGGAAGACGCTGCTGTTGTACAAGCTCCTGAGCACGTAGCCTGTTAAACAGTAGAGGAGCTTACAAATGGCCACGCCGCCCGTTGGAGGCAGTCAGACCCTTCTGGATAGAATATTAGATTTGATTTGGGATTTTCATTTAATCCTTTGTTTTTCCTCTGTGTACCTGTTAAGTATAGCTTAAAAGTGTGATTTTGTTTAGGGAGGTTTATTTCCCGGGATATGAATTCATCTCCTATTTTACAAGGTTTTCGTTTACTCTAGGTGGGACGGGTTTGCTGACCCTTGTCCCCTCCCCCAGGGCCGTGCGTGGTCCCCGCAGGCCTCTCTGGGGCGCTGTCCACTGCCCCCTCATACTCGGTAGGGTTTTAAGCCTTGCACGGGGATGTGAACCCGGTGAGTCGGTCCTGGCTGCGCCTACGCACGGCCTCTCCATGTGATTTCAGAGGACGCTGCAGAGACGGGCCACGCCGCACCCCGGAGAGCTGCGACACCTGAAGAGGGCGGCCGAGAGCCTGCGGAACGACGCGCACGCCGCGGGGGGACTGGATTCAAACAAAAACCAGCTCAACCACGCCGCCGACCGCATGACCACCACGTCCGTGTAGCTCCCCGCCGCGGCCGGGGGCCGCTGCGCCCGTGAGCTCCTCCTCAGCCTCAGCTCCGTGTCCTCCCCTGCTGTGGGGAGGCCCACGCACTCCGGAGGCGCCTCTGCTGCCGTGGCCTTTGCCAGCCCCCCCCCCCCCGCCACCCCGTGTCCATTCGAATGCCCCCCCTCCCCCCCCAGTGCCTTACTCACCCCTCAACCAGCCATCCTACGGTGTGCTCCGGCCGGGCTGCCGTTGCTTGGATTCCGGTTGTGTGTAATGCGTAGAATACACTACTGCCCGTGCGGCTTTCTGGGTTGGTCCCGGGGTGAGGGAGAGCAGGAAGGGGGCTCTGTGTCCCCGCCACGCAGGGCCAGGAGAGTTTGAATGCAGTTCTCTTGGAGCTACTGTTGCTAAGGCCTTGGATGTTGGGGGTGGACACTTTTTTAACTTTTTGGCAGCTCAGATGGTGTAAATTTTAAAATTTTGTATAGGTATTTTGTAACAAAAATATGTATTTCCTTTTGTTAATTTTATCTCGAAGACGGTACATATTTTAGTATTTGTGCAGAAAACCAGACCCGTCTCGCAGCGTTTGTCTTATTTGTACCATCCACTTGTGCCTTACTGTATCCCGTGTCACATCACACGAGCTGCGCCCGGCCCGGCCGAGCACTGCGACCGGCACGCCGCGTGTACTCACCGCCTGGACGGGCGCGCCGCCTGTACTCACCGCCCGGACCAACCGTTCTTAACCAAAAAGAAAGGTGAATTCATCTGCGATGCCGAGTTAGCTTGGCTGATGTGTGTTTGCAGAGATGAACCAAAGGACTCGACTGCTTCCCTTCCATTCCTTCCACTTCGGCTCTTCATGAACACACCCGTCGTGGTGCCGTGTCCTGCCTGCTCCAGCGGTGTGTGCATGTGCCATTTGCGTAACAAAGTAGAGCAGAAAAGCACACGGGAGGAACCAGTGCAGAAACTGTGGGTTACGTGCTGAAGGGAGCGAACCTTCTTCCAGAAAGCTTTAAGAGTTATATATTTGGATATCAGACCATAATAAAGGAACATGCCCTCCTGCCCCCACAGAAACAAGTGCAATTCAGTTTGTAAATAGGATTTGAATCAAAGCGTAACACAACACTGCTTCCAGATTGAATGTTCCATCCGCTAACTTAAGGGGTATTGGGTATGTTTTAGAATGATTGTTGATTTATTTTGTATGCTGTGACAAAAGAGAATTGTGGTGTCTGGGCATCGTGTGGGGCGTGGGGGTGGGGGTTCTCCATTAATAAACTCACCCTGGACCGTGGCCGGGCGCTGAGAAGTGATTATTTGGCGTGTTGAGCAGGGGTGGGGAGCCGCGTCCTCCGACGCGCGTTCCCGTCGTCGAGGGCGGCGGGCGCGGGCTGCTCTGGCAGGCCCTGTGCGCCTTGCGCTCGGGGGCGTGTCTCACACACAGCCCTCAGTTGTGCGTTCTGCCTGGCTGGCCCCTGGACCCCAACACACACAGCATGCACCTCTCTTCTACAAGTTGCCTCTGCATTCTCTTACCTTGGAGGCCACACGTGTGGGTATGGATGATTTTAAACTTCTTCAGTGGAAGTCCGTGAAGCGTCCGTGGCTCTCAGCTCGTTACTTGCGTGTGTCATTTTAGAATCCACAGGTGCTTGTTTTCTCTACTCAAAGATTTTGACATACTCCTTTTTTTTGTTGTTAAGCCAGTAAAGATGATGCTCCCATCGGGGACCGGGGACTGATCCAGAAAAATGCAGCTTTCACGGTGGAAGGTCATGTTCACACTAAGGACAGATAGAATTTGCAGTGATTTTTTTGTTCATTTTCATATATAAAGCTCACCCCCCGCCCCCAGTTTATCGGGGGGGCAGGATGCGTGTGGGGTTAGGTTTTCTAGGAGAGGTTACGAGCTTAAGCTGTTTGTTGTTACTGTTGTTTTATTTCCTTGTTTGTCCGGTTGCTTGGTGTGGTTTTCTGTTTTCATTTGCAGGATTTTGTCTGTTTTGTTTTCATCTAACTTCATTGTTTCCTTCTAATCATTTATTTGGCTTTATCCTTAGGATGCTGGGAACAGACTTCAGCCTCACCATGGAATGAGGAGCCCTCCTGAGGCTGTTTGCAGTAGTTCCAGACGTTTCTCTAGGGGAGAGCATTGGTAGTCCTGAGATTGCAGTCGGTTAACAATCCAGCCCAGCCCTTGGGGAAAGGATGGAGGACAGTGTGGGGCTGTGCGTCCTGTGGGGTTGACAGCTAAAGTCAGGAAAGAGCTCAGCAGGGCCGGGTTGCCCACTTTTTCATAGCCCTTTGAAGTCATTGAGGGAAACAGGAGCTGAGAAGCATGCTCAGCCACCCCTGCACGCCAGGCCGACAAGTGAGCGTGGCCAGCAGCCCTCTCTGTCCCGGAGCCTGCAGCTAGCCTGAGACGGGTGGATCTGCGCTACTGGGCCGTCACTGTTCTGCGGTCATGGCTGCGGCGTGTGCCACCCCCAGAGGAGGCGCTGAACTCTGCACGTGTGGAGGGAACCTGCTGGAAAACTAGATGCAGGTGACTTGCGGAGTGGAGCGCATCTCCACTTTGTCAAGTGTTTGCTCCTTGGAAAAGCCGGACGGCTGGTGGGAAAGGGAAGGTCCCGAGGCTGTGTCTGCACACCTTTGCAGGTGGGTTTTGTGCCTTTGAGCCAGCCAGGTGGTGGAATTTGAAGCCATGAGCGCTGCAGTCCCCACGGCGGGCGGAGTTCAACCCCGAGCCCCTGAGCTTTGGCTTGGTGCTGGCGGGTTGGGTGGATTCTCCTGGTTTCTTTTTAAGGCTTCAGCGTTTGATTGTAAACAGCTAATGAACTGGAGCCATCAGAAAGTGTTGACAGTGCTGGGAGGTTACGGCTGGAGGTGGGTTTATCATGGTGCGGGTGCCAGGTGAACTGCTCAAGCTGATTTGGCATAGCTCGTGGACAATGGCTAGGGTGGAACAGGAAGATGGAGGCCAAGTTGAGCCTCGTTTGCACCTGGAGCTGGGAATGCCACGATTCTGTCTGCTCCGTGCCTCTCCCACCCCCTCCTCCACAGTGCCGCAGGAAAGTACTCGCAGAGTCTTTGCTGTATCTCGTCAAACTCTGCAAGCCATACAGAATCACAGGGAGCTCGGTTAGTGGGTGACGAGAAAAGAATGGATAGTATCTCAACATGAAGCCAATGACAGTTTAGTGACTGGCTCTCTGAGAGAGCTGTAATTGGTACTTAGCTTTAGAATGAGCTAATCTGTTAGGAATGATTTTTTTTTAAATCCTAGCTACCTTTACTAGCTTGCCCTTAGAGAGTAGATTCGTTTAAGGCTGGTGGGGGGGGGGGATAAGGAAGATGACTCATGATTTCTATTTTTTATTTAAAATTCTCCTTTTAGAAAGCATTGTTGCGAAAGATTTGGTAAGAAACAATGGTTGCTGTCATTTGGAAACGATCTCCTAAAGAAGCAAAAAAGAGGAAGAATAGAAAACTTAGGTGATTAAGCAGTGGTTGATTTTATTTGAATGTGGCTCTACCGCCCTGGTGTTGGAAAGAGAAGACTTGCACTGTCTTCCTACGGCAGGAAACCAGCTTGGGCTGGGTCGCTAGAGGGTGGCACCCTACATCGACGCTGCTTAAATAGAGACCATTCCTAAGGTAGGTCACAGACGATGTTTGATTGCTTAAAAAAAAAAGTGGCCCAATTTGCCCAAGCAGCGAATAATCCAGCTTTCCACTGAGCACCCCAAGAAAGTTCCTGGGGAGCCCGGGGCTGCCGTCTTGGGGCTCACACACCTGGTGCTGCTCCCGGCCCCCTCCTCTTGTAGGTGTCTGTGCTTGTTTGTTTAAACCTCGCTTAGCACTACTAGAAAAAAAAAAAAAAAGACAACACGCCGGCTTGTCCGGGCATTGAACGTTCTCCCTGCGTTTTTTTATCCTGCCCACTGGAATGGGTGGGGTGAGTTTCGGTGCTGGTTTGAGAAGTTTCGAGAACAGGCTGTGGGCTGGGCCTGTTGGTTTTAGTCATCTTGGAACATCTGCAGGGTCAGGCGCGTGGCCACCTGGCTAGGGAAGGCTGGCGCCTTCTTGTTCTGCCTTTGTTCTTGCAGACGCACCTCGGGGTCCTTCACAGGGCCTGGCAGGCAGCGAACGATCCTCTTCCAGGCCACGCTCTTACCTGGACGCCTGAAAGGCATGCAGCCTAGAAAAACCACAGGTAGGCCCGTTGCCTCCATCCCAGCATGCACCTGGCCACGGGTAGAAGCGGTGCGTGGGCCTCGTTCCCTAGAGCCCTTTGCCACTTGTGGTGACTTGACTGACGGCACCGTTGACGGCGGCACGTCTCACGCCCAGCAAACCCTTCTGGCGATCAGCCTGTTGGAAGGAGCAGTGTCGGGAGCCCAACATGAAGCTCTGTGTAGTTCATTCCCCACACCCACCAGGGTGGGTGCGCTCAGCTCTGCAGAAGTGGTATCGGGGAGCGGCCACAGCTGCTCTCCCCGTCCCTATCTGAGGTCAGCGTTACAGTGAGGGTGCTCAGGATGGCAGGCCTGTCTCCTTACCAACGCCTCACCCATGTCTACCACGGGCCCCAGAGTCCCCTGGTAACCCCACCAATGCCGCTCATTCACCAGGCCCACGGTGACTACTAATAGCAAGTGCTTGCGTTTCTAACAGGTGCTGGCATTTCTTCTCTTCCAGTAAGTTCCCAAGGCTGCTGGGCTGGTGGTCCAAGGAACATGTTTGGAGAAACACTGCATAGTGTCAGGAAGCTTGCCTTCCCTTAAGGTTAGGCTCCTGAGAGACCTTTGTTCATTTCCGCAGGCTTCAGTTGACTCATTTGTAAAATGGGAACAACGCTTTCTCTAAGCCTCACTGATAGACTTGGGGGTTGGGTGCGAGCAGCACACAGGAGGTTCTCGTGATTAATCGCGGGCACTGAGGACGTGGGCAGAGGCGCTGGGGGTAGGCACAGCACATTCTGCTCCTCAGCAAGCGCCCCTCTAGGCTCTTGATAACGTAAGCAAGCCGACGGGAGCAGAGGATGTGCTCAGGACAGAAGCCATGCTGCATCCCCGAGGTGAGGGACCTAGAAGGCCGCGAGGGTTGACGGCCAGATGTGGTTCGCATATGCAGCCACAGCCGTGGACTGCAGTGAGGAAGAGCCACACTGTGCACATTGGTGAGTCAGTACCTGACCTTCGGTCCAGGGGTCTTTAAACATCCACCCTGCTCTAACGCCCAGTTCCTGGGGGAATTCTGCCACCCCTGGTATCTCAGATCGCAAAGACACAACAGAGTCCCGGCCTCCGCATCCCCAAAGCACTCTCTGGGTTCTTTATGCAGGGCCTGGGGGCCAGTCTCCTCATTCAACTCCTTTAAGTTTCCTTTATCTGTGATTATCCCCCTCACCCTGAAATGCAGGTATCTGATACAGGAACATGTAAGCAAATGCATTATATGTATAGTACATATGTGTACACATATATACATATACACGTAAAACTTTTCATGGTTGGAAGCATATGTGTGTGTATGTGTGCAGACACAGGAATTTCCGGATGTGTCAGTCGTGTGTCACACTCCCCGACACACACAGGTCACACACAGGACTTGGTAGTGTAGTGTTTGCTGTCCCCGGGTCTTCTCTCCCTCTTTCAGAGATGTTGGATATTTGCTGTGGCAATGTCTAATTTTGTCGGTAATAATCCCATTAAAATGAAGTCCAGGAGTGCTCAAATGAGAGTCCATCGGATGTTGTGGTTAAGTTTTTCTTCACACAGGGTCACGTGTCTGGTTCATACACGCCGGGATGAAAGGGCTCTCAAAACCTCCGGGCCCGGCTGATCATAGCTGCCACCCGCTCCTCATTGCCCCTAGAAGCCAATGGCTGCACCGTCCGCGGATACAGCCGCGTGTGCCGGTGCCCTGCCTGTCCCCCTGGGCTGACCTCAGACAGCCAGAGCCCTGGGCCTGGCCAGCATGGCCCCCGGCCTGCTCCCCTGCCACATGCCTGGGTCACCCTTCAGTCAGAGCTCAGGAGCTGTGGCCCCCCTGCCCCCGGTCCTGTTACTGTGTGGATTGAGCAGCACCATTGCGTGACTGGTCGGGCCGTCCCGGAAGCTGTTTAGCATTCTGTAGGCAGAGATTGCTGAAGAGCGGTTAAGGCGCAGCTGCAGGCCGGCCTGGGTTGTGGGAGAATTGCGACGTCACGCGCGTGGACCACCAGCTCCTTCCCCGTGACACGGGGTGCTCTGTCGCCTTTCATGGGGCTCCTTCCTCTTCTCATTCACTCTCCCTTCCTTCCTGGCTGTGCCAGGGCTCTGAAGCAGAACTGCCCTCTTCCCCTCCACTTCCAGATTTCTACCCCTCCCCCACCTCTAGTACATCCCACCTGGAAAATTCCTTGTGTGGACGACCAGACATCCCCGTGACCACAAGCAGTGGGCACGCGTCTGCTCTTGCCTTTCCTGGCTGCTTGGACCCCAGGGACGGGACCCTGCCCCTTGGAATGCCCGCCGCAGTGCTTTTCCAACTTTTGGAGCACAACGAAGGAAGGATGTTTTGCGTAGCCACCCAGCAAACTTGTATGTGTCCCCCGAATGAGCTCCCTGACATCGTGCTTGCCTGTGAAGTACACAGGAAGAGCTCTGGCACTTGCGATTGCATTTGCATTAGGCGCCAACCGCAACCGAGCGAGCTTGTGCAGCTCATGAATGGGTGGGTTTCCAGGTGGACTTCTTACATCGTTACCTTCTGTAACCTATCTTTCTCTGCTTCTCCCCAATGTCTTACCATCTTCCCAAATTCCTCCCTCCCCCCAGCCTCTCTCCTCAGCCTTCTGCTCTCCATGAATGAATTTCCTACCACGTCCAACCTTGAACCTCCACAATGAGCCTCTGCGGGAAGGTGGTTCCTGGCCATTCAGTTCCCAGAGTCCTGCACTGGTGATGACCAGAGGGAACTACATTCTGGGTGGAAGCTCATGGACCTGGGTCTCACCCAGGACAAAGCCAAGGGGAAAACCAAGCACAAGGCTCTGCCAGGGGCCAGTGTGGAACAGGTGTCTCTGGTTGTGCTGCGTTTTGTTCCCAGTTGTGATTGTTAAATGTGAGTCTCTAAGTCATCTCTCAAACAACAGCACAAGTATGTCATCAATTTGTCAAGAAGAGATAATGTCTCCTGCACGGAGTGGCCGTAATCTGTGTCAGGCTCTCTAGGCTGCAGTGTGCCCATGAGACCAACTCCATTTTATTCTCAGAATGCCATGAGCTTGAGACATTATCCTACTGGAAAGGCCAGGACATGGGCAGAGGCAGTATGATAGACTTGCCCACAGTGTCTGCTCTTGTGCTTGAAGTCAAGATGGTTTGATTTACCCCTGCACTTTTCCACGCACAACTCTTCATATCAAATAGAATTGTGGGTGGTAATGGTGCCAATACAGAGACATGAACAACGCCTGCAATCCTGGTCCAGCCCTCTGGTTCCCTCAAGCTAGGTGGCCCCCCTCCCCTGGCTTCTAAAAGTGGAGGGGAGGATACATCACAGAGGGCAGAGAGCCGGGGGGGGCCTCTCAGCAGCCAGCACCGATGGGCTGCCTGTCTGGTGAGGAAGGTGCTGGAAGGGGATCCCAGGCTTGAAGAGAGTACCAAGCAGAGAGAGAGCAGGGAGGCGCAGTGGGGTCTGTGGTGTGGAGTGGAAAGAGGTGATGATTGGAGGGAAATTGGGTTTGTAGCTACAACAGTGTTGGTAGCAAAAGGCACAGAATGAAAGCTGCCTGGTTGACAGGCCTCTGGCAGAAAAGAACCTTTGCAAAGGAAATAGGGCTTTGTAGCGGCTCTCGCGCTTTGGGAAGAAAGCGAATACAGCGTTCATGAGTCAGAGCTTCTGTGGGTTTCCCCGGGGAGTCGGGCAGCACCCTTGGGTGTCGTTTTCTGGGCTACGTGACAAGGTGTCTGGTCGAGGTTTCTCCATTACATGTGGTCACCACCTTGGAGTTCTCGCTGGAGCGCTCAGCCGACTTCTGGGCATTTCAGGAGAGCAGGGTCAGGCGAGGCCGGGCGACCCCAGTGCTGTGGCTGAGTCCAGCCCGCCTGGAACTCAGCGCTCCGCAGCCCAGACCCTCTCTGGAGAGCTGAACAAATGTCTCGCATCGGTCCTAAGTCCTTCTGGCGGCTCAGCTTTCCCTGAAATACATTCTTACAAACTTTGAATGGCGTTATAAGGGAGTCCCCGGTGAGTGGGCTCCGAGGTGGAGATGCATCATGCAGAAGAAGCTCAGAGCCTCAGCGGTGGTGAGTGAGGAGGAGGAGGCTGGGCAGTGACACTGGGCGAGCGCTCGTGCAGCTCAGCCGGGTTCCGGCCGGACCAGCAGTGAGGTCAGGAGTCTGTAGAAGGCAGGAGTGCATCCTGGGACCGGGGATTCCCGTGGGCTGCCACTGGAACCGAGGCACAGGACAGCTGGCCTCGGTGGAGGGCGGGGCCCGCAGTAGACATGGAGCAGGGACAGCAGCTCTTCCTTCTCAAGGGGTTCGGAGCTGCCATCACCGCATCCACCTCACATGGGATCCGAAACACATCCCAGCACTTATTTAATTTTAAATAATTTCAAAGATCCCAGTGTTGGTTGCAGGGCTTGAACTCTGGGCCTGGGCGCTGTCCCTCAGCCCTTCAGCACAAGGCGAGCGCTCTACCACTTGAGCCATTGCACCACTTCTGGTTTTCTGGTGGTTTATTGGAGATAAGAGTCTCACGGACTTTCCTGCCCAGGCTGGCTTTGAATCATGACCCTCAGATCTCAGCCTCCTGAGTAGCTAGGATGACAGGCGTGAGCCACTGGCGCCCAGCAAACCCACTTTTTTTATTCTATTTGTTTTGTCTAATGAGAGGAAATTAGGAATCATTGATTTACTGAATTCTTATCTGATTCTACATGTCCTAAAATTGTCTTACGAGTCAGAAATAAAGAGCTGATAGTTGTTTTCCTCTCTCTCTGTCTTTTGGTTTGCCACACGGTCTTGATTTCCAGTTCAGGAGTGACCTTTGACTTTGCCAGTCCCAGACACCTCTGCTTCATAAATCCAATCTTTACCAATACTTGTCGTTAGTTCAAAGGCTGCAGAGCTAGTATTATTTTCCTTGTCTTTTCAGAGTCCACTTAAATGAAATTTTTCAAAAGAAATGAGAACAGAAAGTAAACACGGGAGGGAAAAGAGAAGTTTCCCTTGGGAACAATTTCTCATATTGGTTTGTGGTCCAAATTCATACTAACTGCGGTTTAAAATGAAACGAACCAAAACTCCAGCCCCGCGTTTCACTAAAGCCACTCCGTGCTGGGAGTGTGTCTCTGGATTATTGCACGGGAGAGACACGAGTCCGTTCTGGAAGAATGGGCCCACAGGGAGCGCCCAACAGGTCCTGACAGTGTGTGCACCTCTCTACCACGGGGGACGGAATGAGCTGATGAATTTCAGATGCAGACACAGTCAGGAGGCCAGAAGTAGCATTTCCCAGGCTGCTCCACAGCAAGGCGTGTCTATCTAGTTGCTTTTGAGGCTGAGTGCCGGCTACTGTCCCCTCCTCCTCCTCCTCCCCAGCTGGGCAAAGACCATCACCGCTGATTTGCTGCACAGACTGGGTCTTGGATGGCCCAGCCAAGGCTGAATGGACAGTAAAGCAAAGATTTTAGTCTCTCCTGGCCATAAGGTCTCTGTTAGAGATACACAGCTCTGTTCTTACAGAGGGGAAGCAGCTATAGAAAACAGAGCAATGAGCGGACCAAGTGAGAGGTCAGCCAACCACCCAGCAGGGGGGCCAAACCCAGGCTGCCATCTGTGTTGTAAATAAAGTTTTATTTACACCGGCTGTGGCCACCCATTGCTCTGGGGCCTGGAGTTTCGGGTTTCTGCATTGAGGATTTTGCATGAGTACCCAGAAAAGCCATCAGGACAGCCGGCATTTTGTGGAGAGCCGGAGGGAAGCAGAGCACGAATGCAACATTGTTCCGTGATTACCTCTCTCCACATCAGACCTGCTCAATAAGGCAGTGCAAATTTTCTCACCTATATTTCGAAGTTGTGAAAACAGCGTGTGTTTATAATTCACGGTTATGTATTTGCCAAAATGAAGGAGGCATGGCATTGCTTTTGAACCCGAGTTTGTACAGAGAAGAGGGTGTTATTTGTTAAAAGTGAAAAAAAAATTAAAAGAGGCTAGAAACGAAGAGCATAAACAGCAGGCGAGCGCATTCTCAGAAGTTCTGTGAGTATATCAGAGCATTTTTCAGATTTCAGGTGTCTCTGGGTAAGGACTGTGTGTTGTTTTCCATACCACTTCTGTGCAGTTTTGAAGGGCAAAGCAAACATGAGGCATGTGTCTATTCAGCCTCCTGAGAGCTGGGATTATAGGTATGAGCCACCAGGGCCCAGCTTTTGTTATTCATTTTTTTTCATACACACTGATGTTTTATTTTGTCTTTCATTTTTAATTGTTGAAAGGAGTTTCACCCTGAAGAAAAAAAAAACAACCACCACCAGTTTCTGAAAGGACTACAGGATAGCCCTCAATTTCAACTCAGGGCAAAACATCCTTTTACATCTCCGAGACAAGCTCTGCGTCACATTCTCAGAAGAGGTCAGGTTTGCTTCAAATTCTGGCTCCCTTGGCTCATCCAATTCTTTTAATTAATTAATTAATTAATTTTATTGTGAAAATACCATACAGAGGGGTTACAATTACATGGGCAAGGTAATGAGTACATTTCTTATCAAGCATTGTTGCCTTCTCCTTTGTTTCCACATCCAATTCTTTTCCTACGCTGTGTTTTATTGTCCTGTCCCGTTTTCCTCAGTCACTTGCTGAAATTACTCTCGTCAAACCTCGCGTGGCTTCTTAGTCTTCCATCCCAGCTTCTTCCTCCGTCTTCTGCCCAGTTCTGCCACTGTGGCCATGTTCTTATAAACAAAAACAAAAACGGAACCTGCCTTCCAAGGTGGGCGTATTACTTTTCTTGTCATTTTCCAGTACTTTGCCAGGAGCTGGCCTTGCCCGGCAGCTCGCTGTGGTCTGTGTGCAGCCCCGTCCAGCGCTCTGCAGCTGGCTCAGCCGTGCGTGGAGCTGAGCTGGGCTTACCCAGACGGAGCCAAGAGAGTCAGGGATCTTTCTGATTGCCTCACAGTCAGAGGCTAACTAGCTCGGTGTTGAGGCGTGCCGGCGGCCCTCTCAGGTGCCCGGGATGTAGTGGAAGCCACTGGAACCTTTGCTGTTGGAGGCTGTGGGAGTCACGGTGGGATGATAGGTAGGCTGTAACCAGTTGGATTTTGGCCGTGTCAGGGACGAGACTCCCTGTGCAATTCCTAGTTCATTCGTCACACTCATCTGTGATAGGGAAAACATATTTCCCAAGAAATCAGACTG
The DNA here is from genome assembly GCF_024711535.1 of Dipodomys merriami. Taxonomy (NCBI): domain Eukaryota; kingdom Metazoa; phylum Chordata; class Mammalia; order Rodentia; family Heteromyidae; genus Dipodomys; species Dipodomys merriami. The sequence goes on along the minus strand of NW_027202516.1, from coordinate 2,274,259 downwards.
TATTATCTTTACTTAGCAAAAGGCAAAGTTTGTGGGATAAACAATGGCTAGGAAAAGTTAAGAAAATAAGAAACAACCATATAACATTTTAAAAAAAATCTCATTTCCTCATAGTGACTAAACGGTGTTTCGATTGAAATGTAATTAACCTAGAGAGACACCAAAGCTTGTTACATGGTCCTGTGAGTGCAGAAGTGTTCAGGCGGTTATGCAATCAGCTCTGAGAACACGAGTCTCTGAAATGGGTAGCAGTCGCACTGAAGTGTTTTGTGTCCATGTGCAGTCTGCATGTGTGATGTGCAGCCACACGGAGGTGCTCACCAGTATGGTCCCATCTGGTCTACAGATGGGAAACCAAGGCACGGAAACCACTCAGCTGAGCTGCCAAGTGTCAGAGCTTTGCTGAATCCAGAAATTGGTTTCAGAGAATGCACAGGCTGGCCAGGCTGAGCAGCGTTGCGGTGACAGAGGACCCTGACTGATGTGTGAGTGAATTTGCAGGTAGCGGGCTGAGCTGGGGAGGAACGCATGCGCGGGCCACCTCGACTCTTGATCGGGACGGCGGCGGGTGGTGGGCGTCCTCGCTCGTGACCAGTCCTCCTCGTTCTTCCTCGTTCTATCCGCGTGTTAACCGCGTGTCTGTCATTGGGGTGAGTGTGCCTACATCTATCTGTGTGTTAACTGGTGACTGCAGAGTGCAAAAGCAAACATCACTATCAGAAAGATGTGATTCTTGCAGTCTGGCCAAATGCCCTGGGGCCGTTGGACTTTCAGGCTGGTGTGGCTCCCAGCTCAGCCCTCCTGGCCTTCCCCCTGCAGCAGAGCTGCAGGGGAGCGGCCTGGGGGTGACGCGGGCTTTCCTGGGCACCAGGGGACACCATAAGGCGCTTCGGTGGAAACCATGCGCGCTACATTTGAGGTGAGAACAGAACTCGATGACCGTCAGTTAAACCCGCATTCTCTCAGAAACACAACCCAGGCACCTGCGGCTTCAGTTCACAGACCTCGGGGCTGGGTGTGCACGCAGGTGTCATCCTGTGACACCAGGCGGGGAAGAAGGACAGGGGCTGCGGTGACCGGTGACAGGGCAGCCGGAAGGCCCCACGTGGCCCGTGGAGGCCTGGGCGCTCCGGGATGGAGCTGCAGGCGGGCTTCCCCGAGAGGCAGGCCGCAGCCCCACGCAGCCGGTTCCGGTTCTTTCCTTCTGCAGAGCGGTGCTGCGGCCGGGCCGGGCTTCTCGTGGCTCCGCTGCGTTCATCACAGCGTCTCCTTCCGTGTGTGGGAAGAGGGGCGTCTGCTGTGCAGGGGCCTGGCCCTGGAGGCCCTGGTGCGGCGCCCACACGCTCCTCACGACCGACTCCCCAACACCTGACAGAGTTCTTCCCACCGCCAGTGCCCAGCCCCTTCCGGCCGGATGGAGTCCCAGGCAGGAGTGTAGGGTCTGAGGACACGGGGTGATTTCAGGCATTTTATACAGGAAATGTTCTCAAAGATGCCCCTGAAAGGTGGATGAATGGATTCTTCCTGTTAGTGAATTCATTTTTTTTTAATGCTTTTCCCTTTGCCCAGAGTTAGGGATGTTGCTTGAGTTAGGGATGAGGCTTGAACGTGGATCCTGGGCACTGACCCTGAGCTTTTGTGCTCTAGGTGAGCACTCTACCTCTTGGAGCCACAGCACCACTTCTGGTTTTCTGAGTAGTTATTGGAGATAAGAGTCTCATGGACTTTCCTGCCTGGGCTGGCTTCGAACCGTGATCCTGAGATCTCAGCCTCCGGAGCCCTGTGCTTTATTGGAATGGAAACTCCCCTGGGGCTAAGCCCCCTCCCCCCGCCCCCCCCCCCCAGCAGCAGCCCCCTGGCTCTGTGTGGGTGGCGTAGGTGGAGGCGTGGTTAGGAAGGAGGCAGTGAAGTTGCAAGATCCCTGGCGGGGCTCGTTACGGGAAAGGTGGACAAACAGAGCAGCTAACAAGAAACAAGGAGGCTGCGGGACACCACTTTCTATAAACTGCATGCTCCAAAAAGAAAAGCTGTGGACCTTTCTCCGTGTAGTTAAACAGCGAGGAGAGAAGCACATCTCTTACCCTTGCCATTTGCAGAGGTTTACCCGGGGTATTTTAAAGTTGCCTTTAGAAATCACGTAGGGAGATGGGTGTGGTGGGCGGGCATCAGTGCTCACACACCTGGGGCGGGTGGCATTCATCCCCTCCGTCCCCTTCTTCAGATGCGTCTCCTTGCGCCATCCTGCAGGCCCCTGGGTGCGAGGAGCGGTAAGCGGGGAGGAGAGCCAGCACCGCTCAGCGGACTGGACATCAGCGGCCGTGTGCTTGATGAAGCACTGTGGAAATACAAGGTGTTCCTCGTTGTTACTTCTGTTGATTTTCTTTTTCAAGTTTGGCTGGATGTTCCCGGCAGCGATCTCCTATTACAGCGGGTCTTGGGGGACCTGGACAGGTGTTTTCAGTGCTGGGGGTGGCGTTCAGAGTCTTCAGCTGCTCCGCTCCTGAGCCACGCCTACATCCGGCTCTCGGCCTCCCTTCCCCTCCCCTCCCCCCTCCCCTCCCCTCCCCCTCCCCTCCTTTCGGTGGAGTGAAGTCGGCCCTTGGAGTGTTCAGTCTCACACGACACTGCTGTCCAGATGGACCAAGTCCTCTCCGAAAAAAAGGTGATTTACTCATAGTGTTTAAGATCGCTGTATGTGTACAAACTGTGTATAAGTTCATTACTGTCAGGATTCATTAGTCACCGCATTGTTTAGCTTTTAAAACCACTTACTGGTCGCTGAGGTAGGTGGTTTTTGGTTTTGATAAATCTGAATTTAAAAATTTTTAAGCTTAAGTCAGTAAAATCCCTATCCCCAGAATCATTGCCTCCTAACTGGTTTGAAAGAATCATTAGCCTGATTAGAAACGGGGATCAGAGCCAAAGGCCAAGAAGCAGGCCCCAGCCGCTCACGCCTGTACTCTGCGCGACTTGGGAGGTGGAGACCACCGGATCAGGGCTGCCGCTCTCTCGGGCGCTGGCTGGGCGTCGTGAGGGTGGAGGAGCGGTGGGCTGAGAGCATCCTCGGAGCACGCACTCTCCGTCTGGAGGTAGGCCTCTAGCTCAGCGCTCCCAGCTTTGGGCAGCGCGAGAACACGTTCGTGACGTGTAGAAGAGGCGACACCTGCTTCCCACAGGAGCTAGCCACATTAGACAGACGCCTCACACAAAACCAGAAACCATTTCTTCTGGGTGAGAAAATACGAGTTATTAGGAACTAGGAATTCTTGAAGAAACAACTTGCAATTGCTTCATCTTGACTTTCTTCCAGATTTTTTTTTTTCGGGGGGGGGGGACTGTTAATTGGAGATAAGAGTCTCACAGACTTTCCTGCCCAGGCTGGCTTCAAACCATGATCCCCAGGTCTCAGCCTTCTGAGTAGCTGGGATTATAGGTGTGTGCCACCAGCACCTGGCTTCTTCGTTAATTTTCTGAAAACGATGTGTTTGAGGAAAGTTTTTTTCCCCCAGATCTTATATTATCAGAATGTATTTGTCCTTTGCCACTTGTTGAATCGTTAGGCCTAGGATTCCAGCTTTTGATTCCTCCTTACTGTTTTGATTTCTAATTCTCAGCATTGTTTCTGAGAGGGTCAGTACCATTCGGATTCTTGGTCTTTGATGAGAAAAAAAATGGAGGATTTTCAGGAGTTTTTCTATTTTATTGTTGTTCTGAGATTTAAGGTGGAGATCTGTATTTATCTATTATGTTAGGATTTTGGTGTGCTTTTCAAGGTGCAAATGAATTTTTTCAGTGATGGGAAATTATATTTTGAATGTTTTGTTTCTTCTCTCTTTTCTGGGAGGGAAAAGTACGTTCAATGAATGTCCTTTTACGGAATTATTTTTGGGGAATGCTTTCATTATCTTTACTCGTACAAAGGAGTCGCCACTCAGCAAAGCAGTTTCTGAATGCAATGGGTCTTGATCAATGCCGCCTTTCTGAATTCTTGCCTGCCCTCCCAACCTAGCCCTTCCCTTGCTCTTCTTAATGTGTTGGTTACGTATTGATGTTTTAAAATGAGTACTCTTAATAAGGCAGCGGTCCTCAGAGCATGCAGCCAGCCAGCAGTAGCCGTGGAGAATCAATTACAGATGCACATTCTCACCTCCTACCTAGACCTACTGGGTCAGGAGGGTGTGTCCTCGGTCTGCTGGTCCCAGGCTTCCCCGGGTGTCGCTGCAGGCTCAGATCCAGGGCTGGACAGCGAGGAGCAGGTGAGGGCCTGTCTGTTACCGGGCCAGCTTGGTGGCGCCATGGGTGTGCCGAAGGCTTTGATCTCCCACTGGTGGAAAAGACCAGGTGTAGTCATCCCCCTAGGAGGAGGAGGCCCAGGGGAGGAGGCCCAGGGGAGGAGACTAGGTGCCACAGGCGGGTGAAGGCTTGGGTGCCAGGAAGGACCGGCAAGGTCCAGTCTGGGAAGTTGGCGATGCCCAGAGGGAGGGGCGGAGCTCTGCCTTCCGTGCTGTGCATGCTTAACGCAGCTCGCGGGCTGCAAGAGAAATCAGCTGTGTGCAGCCAGCTGCAAGAGAAATCAGCTGTGTGCAGCCAGCTACGTGTATGGGGCCAGATAGACACTCAGATAGAAGAAATCCACGTTACTCTGCAGGGAGCTCGCGCCTTTTGGCTCTCCCCTAGCAATATCTTCCCCACTCATTCAGTGTTCGTTGAATGAATAAGTGAAATGTTAGGATAGTTTTAGAATTTATAGGAAGTGCTTAAACTTAGCTGCTTTTTTTTAAAAAAAGAAGTAATCTATAGCCTTATGCATCGTATTCTGTACTAAAAATAATTTGTGCAGGCATGGTGGTGCAGGCTGTGGTCCTGGCCACGGAGCAAGCTGAAGTGGGAGGCTGGCAGGTGTGAGGCCAGTCCGGGCAGTGTGGACACCCTCTCCTCTAAATAGAAGTTGAAAAGGCCAAGATCCTGACTCGTGGTCACACCACTGACCAAGCCGTTGCTGCCGCTCGCAGATGCGCGGAGGAGAGGCGCAGACGGGTGGAGAGGGGCTGGGAGGGAGAATCAGGGTCCACGTGAGCCTCGCCCAGTCCATCCTCCTCTCCCTGCCGACCTCTGCTCGCCGAGTGGGGAGCGCCCTGTACCCCCGTGCACAGAGTGCACGGCCTTCAGGTGGAGAGCCTGAGCCTTGCTGGACAGCTCCGCTTGCCGCCAGCTGAAGCAAGGCTCAGGGGGAGCCGTGACCCAGGCCGGGGCAGGTGAGGGCCTGCGGGCCGGGGCGCGGGGGGTGGGCGCTGCACAGGCTGTGCCCCGTCTATGTCTGAAGAGCGCTGAGCACTGAAAGGTGAGCCGCACGCCTCCTGCGCGTGGCTGCAAACCGAACGTGGCCATGCCGGGCATCAGCAAGCGGCGACTCAGCAGCCCTGAGCGGGACAGCACCGCCCAGTGACCCTCGCCAGAGCCCCGCGCCTCCTCTCCGCTGGGGTCCTTGCCACAGAGTGACTCGCGCGTTGGGAAGGGCTGTGCCGGTCACCGCTGACGATGAATTCTCTCCTCTCCCACAGATGAGACCGCGTCAGAAACTTTCTCAGAGCCCCAAGTCATTTACAAGGCTATTTGAACCAGGTACCACTAACTGATTTTCTTCAAAGCCAGCCATTCTTTGAAAGGTAGGCATCATTCTCATACTTCATACCGGTGTCACGTTTAATAGCATTTTCTGGAATTTTCCAAGTGCTCTGGGAATGGAAAGAGAAACTTGCACTGCCTCAGCAATGATGTGTTATCAACTTGAGTGACATTCACATGCTGCCAGGTCCTTGGGTGTGCACGCGCATGCACACGAGCGTGCATTGTAAAGAAAGCAAATCTGCCCTCTGTGGTAGGTAGGCCAGGAGCTAGGATTCCCGGGCCTGTTAGGTGCAGAGTTTGGGGTGCAGAGGATGTAGACGAGCACTGCTGGGGAGACGCTGGTCTTCTTGCTGCAAAGGCCAGCTGGGACCTGGGGTCCTCTCCTTCAGCACCTCTCCTGAAGGCATCTGAGCAGCCTCCACAGAGCGCTCTGTGTTTATAAGTGGTGCAGCCTAAGTTGTCACCTGCCTGGCTCTTCACCTAAACTCGCACTTTCTCTCTTGAGGATAGATTCTTCAGGGTGTTTATTTATAGAGAAGTGGTACATGACATACAGCGGACAGGTTTCCTTGGAGAGTATCTAATGGCTTTGTTGAATTAGAGTTTCAGCATATATTGAACCTTGGCTAAATGCAGACCTTGCCTCTAAGCGAGCTGGTGGCCAGGCCTGGAATCTCAGCCACTCAAGGCCAGCCTGGGCAGAAAGCCCTGCGAGACTCTTGGCTCCAATTAACCAGCAAAAACCAGGGCTGGAGGCACAGCTCAAATAGCAGAGCATGAGCTGAGCAAGCAAGTGAGTGGTCTCAAGGCCCTGAGTTCAAACCCCAGTACCTCCCTCACCAAGAAATGCACTGCCCAATATGGCAGCCATTGGACACACTGCTATGGTGCTCGGGGGTGTGCAGCACCCAGCTGGATGGGCCATAGACGCAGCCCACACTCTGGATTTTGAAGACTTGATATACAAAAGAAAGCATTTCATTAGTAGTGTTGACTATTAGTTGAGATAATATTTCCGGATTAAATATAGTATGTTATTAAGAGACTTTTATCAATTTCTTTATAGAAGTTTTGTTTTCTTGGGGGAGGGTGTCAGTCCTGGGGCTTGAATTCAGGGCCTGGGTGCTGTCCCTGAGCTGCTTTTGTTCAAGGCTAGTGCTCTACCTCTTGAGCCATATGCCATGTCTGGCCTTTTCTGAGTGGTTTATTGGAGATCATGCGACTCACCTCCTTTGTAGCTCATATCAGTGGTGGACAGTGCTGCTTTAGAGTTTATATTTGCCTAAGAATATCAGCAAGCCATCACTAGTCAGGGGGACAGGCTTCAGGGAGGCTGCAGTGAGGAAGAGTGTGGATGGTGGGCTCAGAGAAGCATCGAGGGGACTGGGCTGTAAAATGAACACCAAAGCAGGTTACACAGAAAGTCAGGTCAAGAAGAAAGACAAGCCTGCGTAAAGCAAGGGAAAAGACGGCTTGAGGTTTACAGGAAGGTCTGCCTGTCATAGAGAGAACAGCCCTGAGGAGGCAAAGGCCGGGGGATTGTGAGTTTGAGGCCGGCCTGGGCTCCATCAAGGTTCAGGAGACTTTAGACATACAGTTTTGTCTCCCTTAGGTCGACTCAAATTCTGTGTAACTTCTTTTATTATTTTTATGGGTCCTGGGGCCTGAACTCTGGGCCCGGGCACTATCCCTCAGCCACTTCCGGTCTTTTCTGCTTATGTGGTGTTGAGGAATCAAACCCAGGGCCTCAGGCATGCAAGGCAAGCGCTCTACCACTGAGCCACCTTCCCAGCCCTCTGTGTAACTTCTTTAGGACATATTTATTTATCCTGCTAGCTAATCTCTTACCCAAACTACTGCTTAAACCCAGGCCTGCAGTACTTCAGGTGTCCGCCAGATGGCACTCTGCTCTATAATTGAAGGAAGGCTGGTAGGTTTCGTTTTTTTTGTGTTTCAATTAAAACAATGCCCCTCTCCCCAGCAATTTCTTGGCTTAGTGGTGTTTCACCTTTCCAAATAAGCATTTCTGTCATTTTTGAGCATAAAAAAGATGTGTTTCTTTTGTTTGTAAATTATTCAGCCAATACTGCACAAATATGCCGCGTCACACATAGAAAGCCACGTAGAAAAGGTGAAAGGTAGCAAGTTCCGTTAAACTGATGACCTCATGCGTCCTTCCAGCCCCCGGGGGCTATGCTGGGTGTATGTTCGTGAGCTGTGTGCACCCCGCTTTCGGCAGCATTGTGTTATTTATGTGTTTCCATTTTAAACCAGAGTTCATCTCATATATCAGTTACCGATAAGTTGAAGAGGCAGCCTACGTCTCCATAGATTTTCCTCCTCTGTGTTAGGGTTTTTTGTTTAAAAACCCCAGAGGTTCAATAGATTAGTGACTGTACTCGTGAGACATAAATGGGTGGCCGTGAGTTAGAGCCCCAGACAAGGAAAATGCCTCCTGATGTCATTAGCGGAATCCGCTCGTATTTCCCCCGTTCCGTGCTCTGGACTCCGCATGAGTTTTCTTGATAAGACTGTAAAAATGTCCTCTTTCAGAGCAGGCGGGGCTGCTGTGGACAGCTGTCATCCGCAGGACGCCGGTTCCCCCGGGGAGGCGCGGGTGGCCGGGCCGGCGTCCCTGAAGACCTTGTCCTCCGACCTCGCCTTGGCTCCTGTCCCCAGAGCCTCGGCCGCTCGGCCATGTGGCCCCGGTGTCTGCTCTCACGGCAGCGTGGCTCGGGGACCCCAGCCACGGCGCCTTGGACCCTTCCTCACTTGCTTTTTGGAGGCCAAACAAACAAGAAACAAGACCCAAGAAAGAGCTGTTCTCCCCTCTCCGAGGAGGAGAGGGTGGATTCTGGCATTTTCCTGGCGCTGTCACACCTGTCTACCCTCCCGGCCCCGTCCTCCTAATCCATCAGTCTCGTAGCCAGGAGAAGTAGTTCTTAGTAGGCGGAAGATGTTCAGAGCTTGGTAATAGTGCAGAGTAGCGGAGCCAGGCAGCGAGCGCAGCGGCTCTAACTTGAAAGCTTCCTCCAGCATTTTCACCTCCGCCGTTCTCCACGTCCGCACGAGGGACGCAGGCTCCACTGTCATCTTTACGCAGGAGGAACTTGGAGCCCAAACTGGCCTTGAACTGAGATCCTCCTGTCTCAGTTTCTGAGTGCTAGGACCAGCACACTTGGCAAGAGCTACTGTTCGTTTGTCATGGGTCTTGAACTCCAGGCCTGGGTGGCATTCCTGAGCTCTTTTTGCTCTACCACAGTGCCACTTCTTGTTTTCTGGTGGTTAATGGGAGATAAGAGTCTCAGGGACTTTCCTGCCTGATGTGGGGTACTGGCGTTGTCGCTGGCTGTGTAGCTGTGTGGTGTCTACAACGTAACAGACCAGGCTGCTCAGCTGGATGTTTAGCTGTGATGAATTCATGTGAGTGATTTTCACAGTTTTATGACTGTTACTTGGGTCAAAGTAACTTTACTATTAAACTTATTTTAAGTTGGAGGCTAATCTTTTAGAATCAACCAGTCTTCAAGGCACGATAGAATATTTTTTTCCTGTAATATTCTTTATTCTATTTCTATACCATGGGCACTTTGTTGGGGAGAAGACACAGATGCTAATGGAAAACCTTACTTATTTATCATGCAAATCCATGATATTTACCTTCACCGTGGTAGTTTTCTGTTTTGTAACTGAAATTATATGACCCCCATCATAGACCCTGACCTCCCCACCAGGAAGATGCCGCGTGCTGCGGGCAGGCGTCGGGCAGGGCCGGCAGGCATGCCCAGAGGCTCCCCAGACACACTGCAGCTTCAGAGCACAATCCCGGATATGTTACCTCGCAAACTGTCCTTGCATCCTTGGCCATTCCCCCCTCCCCTGCCCTCCCTTCCCTTTTGCTGACCTCCCCTCCTTTCCCCTCCCCTCCCCTCCCCTCCCCTCCCCTCCCCTCCCCTAGTTTATTTGGAGTTTTTGAGAATGCTCTTCCTTCTTGGCCCCGGATTTCTCTATCACTGTCTGTGTGGCATATGTATCCTTCTGCGGGCTCACATTTGGCCTCTGTTTCTGAATCCATTCCCAATTCTCTCTCTTTCCCTCTCTCTCCGTACCTTTTCTCTCTCTCTCTCTTTTTTATTTTTTTGGTTTGCTTCTCTTTATCTGTTGCATTGCCCATGGCCTTGACTCTGGTAAGGACGCATTTATTGATCACTAACAGGACGCATTTATTGATCACTAACAGATTCGTATCAGGGATGGAGAACTCTGGCAGCAGTTTGTGTAAGTGATGTGGGCTCATTGTGTTGATGGTGGACAGACTGCATCAGCCCGGCCTGTCACAGCCTCGGCCCCCTGGCCGGCTGCAGGGGCCAGGGCGGCCAGCAGGGGGCAGCCTCGGCCAGCAGGAGACAGCCTTCCTGGTGCTTCTCCTTTGCTGGCAAGTTGGCGTTTTTTTCAATGGACTTTTGAAGCGGCGAAGTTCTGTTCTTGTACGTTTCAAGCAAACTCTAGGTTGGCTTGCAAAGAAAGATGAAGTGGGCGGCCGAGCTTGATACATCCGGGCTCTGGGGACTGCTGCTTGTTCACACGCTGGCTGGAGATGCGATGTCAGCCTTGTCCTTTTGGGTTCACATTTTCATGTTGCTTGGAGCCGGTCACCTCTGTGTCAGCCCACCTTCTCCCCACCCCCCTCTGGTCCCCCTCCCTTACCCCCCCCCCCCGGCCATTTGAACTTAATATTTGGGGGAAGGTCCCGACCAGGCCTCACAGGCAGCCTGCTCTGCAGCAGGCCGGGCCGGGCCAGGCAGCCTTCTGGATGGTCTGCTTGTTCCCAGAGTCGTGTGTGTGTGTGTGTGTGTGTGTGCGCGCACAAGCGCGTGTGCGTGCATGTGCGTATGCGTGTGTGTGCAGCGTCAGGCTGCGGTCTCCCTCCACACACACTCACAGTGGAGTCCCCATGGCAACGTAGCCGAGTGCCTGCTGTGCCCAGTGATGAAAATGCTGGGTGGCTGGTGGGACAGGGATGCGGGGCTGCGGGGCTGAGGGGCTACGGGGCTGTGGGGCTAGGGGGCTGTGGGACAGGGCTGCGGGGCTGAGGGGCTACGGGGCTGTGGGGCTGTGGGACAGGGCTGTGGGGCTGTGGGGCTAGGGGGCTGTGGGGCTGGGGTGCTACAGGGCTGCAGGGCTATGGGGCAGGGCTGGAGGGCTGGGGGACTGTTGGGCTGCTGGTCTGTGGGGCTATGGGTCTGTGGTTCTGCGGGGCTGTGGGGCTGGGGGGCAGGGCTGTGGGGCTGCAGGGCTGCGGGGCTGGGGGCTGCAGGGCTGCGGGACTATGGGGCAGGGCTGGAGGGCTGGGGGACTGTTGGGCTGCTGGTCTGTGGGGCTATGGGTCTGTGGTTCTGCGGGGCTGTGGGGCTGGGGGCTGTGGGGCTGTGGGGCAGGGCTGAGGGGCTGCGGGGCTGGGGGCTATGGGTCTGTGGGTCTGCGGGGTTGCGGGGCTGGGGGCTGCGGGACTGTGGGGCTGGGCTGTTCCTCTCCTGGGCGGTGCAGCCTGCAGTTCCCAGGGCCCGCCGGGCATCATTTGTCCAGGTTGGTCTGTGGTCCGGCACCAGCTAACGAGCCGACAGTGATCTGCTGGGTCGGTGGTGGCTGCTGTGGGTGCAGCCCTGCGTGTTCTGGGGATGGACGGCCCACGGCCCACGGCTGCTGAGCCACCAGTGCACCGTGGGGCGGGGCGAAGGCGGTGGGGGCCGGGACTAGTGAGTGCGACGTGGGCAGGCGTTGCAAGGCCGTGGCGGAGGCCACCGCTGCACCCGTGCCGGCCTGAAGCATCGGCATGGCGGTGTAGATGCGGTGTGTCATGCCCACACCCAGGCCGGCCCTGGGGGTGCCGTGAGCAGGCCGCTGTCCTTGTCCCCCCCCACCTCCCCTCAGCCCGAGCAACACTACCTGCATCCTAGAAGAAGATGGTGCCCGTGGGAGCTGCAGAGCTCCGGCGAACACGTGTGCGGAGCCAGCACTGGGTTCTTCCTCTGCCCAGTCCTCTCCTCCCGCACCCAGTCCATCTTGCCATCTGCCTTCCAGAAACACAGCCCAGGCAGCCACCTACTGGCTCCTGTATCTGGGAGAACAGTGAGGGAAGAACCTTGGACCCGTGGACCCTGCCTGAGAATCCTCTGGAATCAGCCACGCCCAGGCGCGCTTACATGGTGAGGAAAAGCCCGGCTTTCAAAGTCTCCGGGAGAAGTTGGCGAGCGCTCACGCTGGGGCTCGATGAAGGCGGGCGTCCATCCTCAGCACAACACCCGCATTTCACAACGGGAGGGAGCGATCCTGAATGGCCGACTTGCGAGGCGCCCACACTCGGCCGCTCGCTCGCCGTTGTCTTCCCATCTTCTTGCTTCTCTGGGGGCTTCGCAGTTCCGTCCGCACATCGGGGTGGGGTCAAGCTCGCGCTGGGCAGGGGACCTGGGGAGGTTGTGTGGGTGTGGAGGACGCAGGAGTGGGAAGGAGGCCCTGGGAGCCCTCCGTGGCTGTTCTGGAACCTTCCTTCTAGAACTTGCAGATTGCACTTGGCCTTTTAATGCTGGAATTGGTAGGTTGGGGACAGTTTGGAGTTTAACAGCTGGGATCAGAAAAGGAGAAAGTCTGAAGGACTAAACCATCTTGCTGGGGAGACAGCAGGGTTAGTAAATGGCTGCTTTGTGCCTTTGCTGAATTCACCTTTGAGGCATGGAGTTGATCCTGAGCTGGATGTGAGGTACAATGTAATATGAGTGTGTATGTACACATATAATATATATATATGTGTGTGTGTGTGTACATATACATATATGCAAAGGTATACACACACATATGTTGGGTTCTGCCAAGTCTGCTGAGCGTGTAATTAAAAGTGACGTGGTGAGGAGGCGGTCAGATTGTGAACAGGTTTTAATATGCTTCTGAGGGCCATACCAGGTCCGGATGGAGCGGGTGAGCCGGGCTGAAATTGCGTCTTTCTTATCTGTGTTTCAGGAAGCTTTCTTATTAGAGCCATCTCCTGGAAGAAAGAAAAGTCATATTAAAAAAGATTGAAACATGAGTCAGTTTCTAGAATGAGGCGACACAAAGATGTGAATCCTGGAAAATCGAGTCAGCAGAGATACCTTAAACAATAAGAAAACCTCCCGAGGGGAATTGGCCTTACTTCTGGGATTGATCACTCTTGGTAATAATAAGTGGCTATTGTTCTATCACAAAACTGGCTTTGGTTTCACTCAGCCGGTTGTGCACAGCTATTTTGCTTTCTCCTAATACGATTCTCTTAAGTTTCATCTGATAAGAAGGAAGGAAAAAGGCATTATGAACTCCTTACAAAAGGAAAATGCCTTTTTCCTCTCCTCCGTGATGATTCAGACATTTGGAAATATTTCCTCACAATGCTGCCCAGAGAGTTTTCTGAGAATTAGACGTGTTTAATTCTGATAATTTTCCCATTTGTTTAACCCTGACATGGATGTCACAGGCTTCAACAGAGTCCTATTAGATACACGAATTCTCTTAAAACCTGTCAGCTCTAAGATATGTGCCTCTCAGCTCAGGTGAATGGAGCCTCTTTGTTAAGAGTCCCTGTTTCAAAAATCAGAGAGCATCCTGGCCCAGCTGGTGTGATGTGGACATCTCCTGCGTCTCTGTTCTTTCTTCTTTACTCATTCCGCTCCCTTACCTTTCAGAAGGCTTTTCTCCTTCACACCCCCTCCCCCCATTCGTTTTCTTCTTTGTTTCTTGCGTGAGCATGGGCATTTCTCTCTGTCGGTCTTTCCTATTTCTGTCCTATCATCTCAGGGGGGTTGTATTTGCCCATTCGTTGTGCGTTGTTTCTTTCTGTGTTTGTTTTTGGTTTTAGACAGCTGGGATGGGAAGGATTTATTTTAGCCTTTTATGCTCTTTGAAGTGGTAGTAGCAGCTGGGCATGGTAGCTCATACCTGTAATCCTCCTACTCCAGTAGCTGAGATGGGGAAGGTTTACTATTGAAGGCTGAAATGTCCATGACACCCTATCAGGACCCATAAAAGCTGGCGAAGGAAATGGAAATAGGAGGATTGGGGTTCAGACTGAGCCGGGCATAAGTGAGAGATCCTATTTAACATGTGAAGCAAAAAAGGAGCGGAGCCTGGCTCAAGTGGTAGAGCCCTGCTTAGCCAGCCCTGAGTTCAAACCGTAGCACCCCAAAACAAAACGTGCTGGTCGCACGTCACAAGGTCTTGATGTGACAGCCAGCTTCATGTCTCAGATAAATAGGGAAGAAAAGGACAACATTGCTACATTGCTTCCCTTTCTTTTCCCTTTCTTTTCTTTTCTTTTTAGCAGTAGGAACTAACAGAGCATTGCCCGGGAACATCGGGACCCTGGAGTTCCCTTCTCGCCGTTTTCCATTTCTTTCTGCTCTGTCACTGCTTCATTTTAAATTCTCATTGAGGCTGTTCGCATTTTCTCATAAAACTTCAGTGAAGTCTCTTAATGATTTTCCTCATTCGACCTCTCGCCCTGGTCTCCGGGGGAGTCCTGGGGAGGACTGTGAAGAGAGGCCGGCCCCGCTGTAGCGCCATCCATGAGAGTGTGCGTCCATGGGACATTGCCATTCTCCCATAGCCGCTAAGCGTTGGCATTAAGAAGAAAGCCACCTGTGGCCGTTCAGCTGCAAGCACGGAGCAGTGCAGGGAGGGGTGCTTCTGGCGGACGGGACCCAGAGCTGCGGCAGCTCCTGCCATCAGCACTACGTCTGATGGTCTCCTCCTTCCGCCTCTTCATGCTGTCTGCTGTTAAGCCGGCCAACTCCACGGAGAGACCAAGGCCTGTGTTGCCAAATCCTTTGTATTTTCTCTCCATTTTTTCATCTTTAAGTAGTTGTACAAAGGGGTTTCCATCCTACGCACCAAGTAATGAGTCCGATGCCTCTGTGTCTCAAGCCAATCTGGAAGCCGGGAGGCCGCCCACCCCTGGCTGACGTGAGTGAGCGTCACGCATCGCGCGTGGGGCTGCTGGTGCACCAGCAGGGCCTCGGAAGTCCGCCATTTACAGTTCTTCTCATACGCCCATGAGGTTTACTTCTGAGTTCATGGGTCTTGCTAGTTTTACATGGTGTCTGGCAAGCTAGGGAAACCTTAGTCGTATGATAAAGCTCCGTTCATCTCCCAGTAATAGAAGGCTTCTGTGACTCAGCCAGGCCAGACGCGGAGTTAGAGAAACACGTTTGCCCTGGTTTTCGCAGTCCATGTTTTATGATGGAAGCATCTTAGACCACCTCCTGCTATCTGGAAAATGAGTAACCAAGAGCGTGGAAATGGTTATACACAGAAATGATACTGGCCCAGCTCTTGGAATACGTGTCTGTATTGTGCAAAGACGCAGAGTTGTCTGCCCGCAGAGGCTTTGCACCTGGCTTGTTTGGTGTCTGTTCCCCTGGGTCTCACGGAGGCCCGGTGCTGCTTCTCTAGTGTGCGTGTGATCTACGAGTAGAATTCCAGGCACAGGGAGTGAACACATGCATATTTCACTATGGAGAAATAAAATCTCAGCGTGCAGGGACCCCAGGCCCAGTATGACCTCACAGTCCCCTCTCTGCAGCTTTAATCTTTGTGCCAACCTGGAACCATGCACTGACAGTTTTGTTTTTACTGGGAGTCCTAGCACTATATACCAGCCAGAGTGCAGTTAACCTTGGGGAGGCATTGTGGAAAATATTTAAATATAAGCCCTCTGGCCTTTTATGGTTTACATTTGTATTTTGGGGGGGGGGGTCTGGTCATGGGGCCTGAACTCTGGGCCTGGGCACTGGAGCTCTTCAGCTCAAGGCTAGCGCTCTACCACTTGAGCCACAGCGCCACTTCCGGCTTTTTTTTCTTTTTGCTTATGTGGTGCTGAGGAATCGAACCCAGGGCCTCAGGCATGCAAGGCAAGCGCTCTACCACTGAGCCAACTTCCCAGCCCTCCATTTGTATTTCATCACACGAAATTAAAGAGCATTTCACTTTGGTAAAATCTGCTTACTGAATGACACTTGTGAATAACATGTTCATCCATTATCATTTAGGATTTTTATTCAACCATTCTGCAAGTAATTTCACTTTGGTGGCTCTTCAAGAATATAGTATGAAAGGAAAAACATATCTAAAACTGAATATTGGAGATTTCTCTACAGCCTGTAAAAATCGATGCAAATCATAACATGGCCTTTCTTCTTGGTCGGTCATGGGGCTTGAACCCAGGGCCTGGGCGCTGTCCCTAAGCTCTTCTGCTCAAGGCTGGTGCTCCACCATTTGAGTCATAGCGTCACTTCCAGTTTTCTGGTGGCTAATTGGAAATAAGAGTCGCACGGACTTTCCTGCCTGGGCTGGCTTTGAACTGTGACCTCCAGATCTCAGCCTCCTGAGTAGCTAGGATGACAGGCGTGAGCCACCGGCGCCCGGCTAATGTGGCCTTCTAAACGGACAGGTGAGCCCTGCATTCAGAGTCGTCCCTCACCTGACCGACGGAGTAACGCACAGGCTGGCGTGGCTGAACCACGTGAGTGCTCAGGCTGGCGTGGCTGAACCACGTGAGTGCTGTGACGCAATCGTTCTTAAAGCACGGAACCGCGTTTGGTTGGCTTATTCATCTTCATCGTCTCCTCATTTCCCGTTTTGCGGCTTAAAGTATTTGTCCCGTGGCTTTCCCCAGGCGCTTGCGGCACCTTTATCAGTCTCTGCCTATGATTGCTCCTATTCAGTGACGGCTCCCAGCTTTCGGCTCATCTTTTCTCCATCAGTCTCCTTCCGTTTGAAATCCCTCCATTTCATCTGTCA
Source organism: Dipodomys merriami (assembly GCF_024711535.1). NCBI lineage: Eukaryota > Metazoa > Chordata > Mammalia > Rodentia > Heteromyidae > Dipodomys > Dipodomys merriami. Next base: position 2,257,807 of record NW_027202516.1, on the reverse strand, counting down.
ATTGTCCTGACGCTCCCCCACCCTGCCTCTGATCAGAGTTCAGGAGCCTGGCCTTCCAAACAGAAGATGCAGCTCTTACTCAGGTTGACTGGTGCTTTGTACTCACCCTACTGACAACCAGAAAACCATGTTAGTACTTTCGCACTTACATTTTTCTGATACTCTAATGCTTGAAACAACAGTTTGGTAAGGTTGTACTGAAGTTGCTTTCACCAGAGCAACAACAACAACAAAAAGCCCTCCTGTTCTTTTTAACTGAAATTTGAGTTTAAAACTGTGTGACTTGAAATAAAATAGTCTTAATAAAGTTGGCTTGTTAAGAATGTCCTACTGCTTACTTTAAGTGTGCTTTAGAAGAAGAACTCCTCATCAATGACACTGAAGTACCTATGAAGTTGTTTTTGGTAGCTATATTCTATTGGAAAAATTATTAACATAATTATATAGATTGTTACCTTATTGTTTTGTGTCCTGAAAAGACAGTTCTTTGCTTTGTGTACATTGCTTTTTGTTCCTGAAGTTGTTTATTTTCAACCAAAGAAGTATCACTTGAATTTAGCAAGTTTGTATTATATGTACATTTGCTTAGCATAGATGGCAAACAATTCTAGTCTATTCTGTGCAACCTTCCTCTAACCATTCTGAACCCATACATGTCATTACAGATCACTCCTTCCAGATACTACTCAGGTAGATGCTACCTCTCTTTATTTTGGCCTATAGTAAAAATAACAATATTCTATTTTTTTGTCCAACAAATTCAGACATTATTGGATGTGAGTAGATTTAATGACTCAGAGATATCAACTATGATGCTTACAACTTTCTTGGCCTTTAGCTGTGGTCACCAGATGGCCAGTCATCAATCCAAGTCTTTCCATGAGCCTTTTATGCAAACAGAGATCTACAGACAGCCATAACAGCTCAAAATTTGTTCAATTAGTTTTGAAAAATATTATATGTATTTTTTCCTATAGTTTATCCCCTGTTGTCACTGTATTTGATTTTGGTACCCTGGGTATTGCATACATGTTTATCTGAAGTAGGGAAGGGAAGAAGAACAACAAAATGGTCAGACAAAGGACAAAGGGCAAACCAGTGCAACAGTGATATGCACAAGAAAATACGCTGGAAATGAACAGCGCAACTTTGGGGGTGGGATTGAGAGGAGGGAAAGTAGGAGAAAAATGAGGGAGTGGGTAACAAGTTCTACCAGAAATGTACTACCTTACATATGTAACTGTAACCCCTCTGTACATCACCTTGACAATAAGTTAAATTAAAAATTACGATGTGAATATGAATTACATACATATTAGTTTTGCTGAAATAGGCTGTAAGTGCATTTGTGTGAATATAATTAAGAATTTAAGTTAAATATAAATAAAAAAGATTTGCAGGTGGGGGCACACATTCCGGACCCCAGGCCAAGGTGTGACTGTTTATTTTTGCCTGTTGTTTGGTGCTGGGTGCCTGCCTGCCCTCCAGAGACTGTGGACACTCCGGACAATGCCCTAGTCTCCCCACTGTACCTGAGTCGCTTAGCCTGCCTGCCATCCAGAGACTGTGGACACTCCGGACAATGCCCTAGTCTCCCCAGTGTACCTGAGTCGCTTAGCCTGTGTTCACGGACGTTGCTTGCCACCTCCCTCCACCCTCGTTAACCAGCAGTGCCGGGGACAGGTAGGTGTTGCACTGGTGCCTGGTAGGCTCTAGAGAGAAAAGCCAGGCGGTGGTGTACGCAGCTGTAATCCCAGCGATCCAGAGGCTGAGGCAGGAGGGGGCGAGTCAAAGCCATCCTGGGCTACGTGGTTGTTATTTTTTTTTTTAAAGAAGAATTAATGGTTGACTACAGATATTTAATTAGACCAATTCATATTCCTTATTACTCTAATCGGATGGTTCTGAGGTTTGCCTGCCGGTGTGTGGAGGAGAATTAACGCGTCCAGTTGGAAGGAGAAACAGTGCATGAGCAAGACGTGTGAAGTACGCGCAGCACGTGCTGCCCACGGCTGTCTGGGTCGTGCGTTTTCTAGTTTGGCTGGGGAGCTGTTTTGGGCCCCCTGTGAATGATGTGGAGGTGCCGTTGACAGAGCATCTCTTGGTGCTGTGTGGACCAGTTCATGATCTCCACAAGGAGGTAGCCAAATCCTGGGCTGTATCAACTCAAGTGTTGAAATGAAAATAGTAGCCCTTGATTGGATACTTCCTACGAAGTGACTAAGTATCTCCCTCGGGTGATGTTAATGAGCCACTCCCTCATGTTCCCGATCACCTCGCCTCCTGGGGGAGACATCAACGGCACCCTGGTCCAGCCTAGCGATTCTGAGTTATTCTTCAATGGGAGGGAGGGAGACAGAGAGAGAGAGACAGAGAGGGAGGAGAGAAAGAGACAAAAGCACAGAGAGAGGAGAAGGCGGAGAGAGAGTGCGAGGGAAAGGGAGGGAGAAGAGCCAGACAGTCTGAGCACAGGTGCTTGCAGCTTGGGTGTGTCTCACACAGCGTAGTGCATTCTCAGGCTCTCTAGCTCAGCAGCACAGGCCCGTGGCAGGTGGTCTGGTGTGGGATAGGTGCTCAGCCGTGACTCACCTGCGCTGCCCGGGCTGCTCCGGAGTCAAGGCCTGACGCGAGCTGGCAGGAGAGCCCGGTGGGCGCGGTGAGCGAGGAGGAGCTGGCGGTGCAGGCAGCGGCCGGGCTGTGGAGCCGCTTCCCGTGTGCTCTCCTAAACAGCTGTCCCCGTAACCCTCCCTGTCACCATGAGGACGGTGTATGTATTTCCACCGTGGCGGGCTCCTGTCTCCCAGGTTGCTGAGGGGTGGCGGTATGTGGTGACAGAGCCTCGGAGCTACGGGCAAAGATCTGGATTTATACTGGTCACCGCGGGAATGCCAGCAAATGCTATTTCTCTCTCACTAAGGAAGCCATTCAGTACAATACTGTGTGAGTGTAAGGAGGGCCGGTGAAAGGTGCGAAAAATCGGGAGGAGGAAAACAAAGCAAAACCCTCAAAAGACATGACTATAAATAGATGTCAGCATCTCTGTTGGAAAAAAAAATTAGCAATGTCTATCAAAAAGTTGGATAGAGATTATCTTCTATAATCTGGTGAAATTCAACTATGGAAGTCAACTTTAATTAAATACCTTAGAGATAGAAAGAATGCTCTCTAATAGAACTAGAAAAATCCGGGAAGCGTCTATCATTAAATGTGAGTACAGGAAAGAGACTGGGAGAAAAAAAAATCTTTCAAAATAGTGATCTATTTTGGTTATATTTTTGCTTGTTTCTTTTCCATCCTCCCATGTGTCTCCTAGGCCCCTTGGTGTTGGCAGGGCTCCTCCTGTCCCCTGCTGTCCCCTCCTGTCCCCTCCTGCCCCCTCCTGTCTGCGTCCCCCACACCAACACCGCTGGAGTTGTGATGGATACCTCATTCAGGTCAAGCAAATTGGATTTTTTTCCTCCTGGGAGTTTAGACCTGAGACTCCAGAGAGAGCAAACCCATCTGCATTCATGCTTCAGCAGGAGGACATGCAAATTTTGCACTAGAGGTGCAGAAATCTTCTCTCCCTTGCACAAAGAAAGCAAATTTTGAGAACAATAAGGAAGTAGATATACATACACGCAAGAGAGCTAAGGGCTCACAAGTACCAGGGAAAAAACCCTAGTGACTCCTCTCTTCTAGTTTTTGGTTCCTATTCCCCCAGGATCTGATGAATACCCTGAGATATTCTTGAGCAATTTAGTACCATTATTTTTTCTCAAGCTGGTGCTTGTTAGCAGCAATCAGATTTAAGTAAATCATGTACCATTACTTTTGGCTGTTTGGAAAAGCATCTCTAATGAACGTGTGTTGCTATAATGTTGTTATAGTAACTTTAATGATGGATACATGTTTTAACCAAGGGCAGATGTTTTGTCAAGAAGTGTTTGACACACCATGCATAGTGCTCAAGACACAGAGGTCCCTCAGATAGTAGAACCACACGGTTTCATCTGGTCTCTTGGGAAGTTGGATAATTTCATTTGCTTCACGTATGCAGTTATTTGCTACGGCTGGTTTCACTTTTTTTTTTTTTTTTAAATCTTTTTGGGTTGGTCTTGGGGCTTGAACTCAGGGCTTGGGTGCTCTCCTTGAGCTTTTTCACTCAAGGCTTAGCACTCTGCCACTTGAGCCACAGCGTCACTTCTGGTGTTTGAGTGGTTAATTGGAGATAAGAATCTCATGGGGACTTTTCAGTCCAGGCTGGCTCTGAACCATGATCCTTAAATCTCAGCCTCCAGAGTAGCTAGGGTTACAGGTGTGAGCCACCTGGCTGGTTTCACTTTTAAAGTGATGAGGGAAGACTCGGCTTCTATGGCATATTAGGACATACCCGGCTTGTCCTTGCTTGTGTCTGACCTCTGGCCTCTGACTGTTGGTCTTGCATTCCAGCCATTAGAAATACTGATGGATAAAAACACTAACGCAGAGGACAGAGTTCATGATGTTCAATAAAAATACAGGTCGTAGAACAATATGCAATCCAAACAACTCACAAGTTATGGATAATATAAAAGCTGCGATAGAAATACGCCTTACCATTCATTCTGGTATATTTGAGTTGTGGCTTTTCAGATAACTAAAACTTCCTTTTTTCTTACCTTCTGGCGTTTTTTTCAAGTTTTCTGTAGTGTATATGCATTCCTTTGGTATTGAAATAAAGATGAGTTATATTTCTCATGAAAAAAGTAATGGCGATATTCACAAACCAAAATAGTATCATCAGTCTTCCTTCCTGATTCCAAGGAAGAAATAGAAGCTGGACTGGCGTGCGTGCCGTACCCTGGGGCCCGGGTCCTCGCGTTGGCCTTTTAGGGGAGCGTTTATCAGGTCTGGGATTTATTTCTGGCCCAGAGCACCCAAGGCTGAGCACACACTGGCCGGGGTGAGTCTGCTGGTGCGGAGGCAGTGGCTAGTTACGAGCGTTGCCGCTGATCTTTCTGTAGTGACTGTGCAGTTTCCTAACCTCCGCTGCTTTCAGCTTTCTTGTTCCTAAGCTGATGGAGTGAGTGTGTCAGTCCTACGACGATGGAGTCCCTGTGAGCACAGTGATTGAGTGTGTCGCTGCGCCGCAGTTGGTCCTTATTTCTAGTAGGTGACAGACGGAGATCTTCCACCGTGACCGCCATCAGCTCTCCATTTCTGCATGTCAGTCAGGTACGGGATTCCTGTCCTGAGCTTCCCCTGTCCCCTGTGTATCTGACCATGCTGAGAGTAGTTTAATAAGGGCTCCTCTAATGGAATACCTCCTGATCACCGGAAGATCTTATTCAAGGGCAGGTTGGAGCTCTGCACCTCTGGGTGGAACCGGGTGCTTGACGTTTCAGCAGGTCCCACGGGGGCATGGCACAGTGCCAGCGTGGTGAGGGATGGCCCGCCCCCCCCTCGGGAGCAGCGCCCTCTCTGGCCAAAGCTTGTTATTTATACTTGGCAGCCTCTGGTGTGTTTCTGTGATTCTTTTCACTCGGACCCGTGTTCCTGACAGTGGACAGCATGCTCAGCTTGAGGAAGTGATCAGAGCCAGCGTGGGGATGGAGACTCATTCCCTCCCTCATGCTTCTCAAATGATTGAGGTGGATAAAACAGAATGAAAATGGTGCCTCAAAATGGCGTTGAAGGCCTGATGTCCAGGCCTAGGCCCTGCTTGACTCCCCGTCCACTGTGCTGGCTTCCTGTCACTTCCAAAGAAACTCAGTCTCTCTGCTTAAAAAATAGTGTTGGTGTGTGTGTGTATGTGTGTGCATGTGCATGCATGCGCACATGGCATGAAGACTAACTTAGAAATTGTCAACCCAAAATGGAACTAGAGGAAATCATTTAAGACAGTAGTGAAGTGAATTAGGCTAAAAGACAAATCTATGGTGGTGCTTTCCCCTTCTTTGTAAAGTGTTCTTGGTTTCATTATAGAACATAGGGGTGAGCTGGGCACCGGTGGCTCACGCCTGTAATCCTAACTACTCAGGAGGCTGAGATCTGAGGATCACAGTTCAAAGCCAGCCCGGGCAGGAAAGTCCGTGAGACTCTTATCTCCAATTAACCACCAGAAAACCAGAAGTGGCGCTGTGACTCAAGTGGTAGAGCGCTCGCCTTGAGCTGAAGAGCTGAGGGACAGCGCCCAGGCCCAGAGTTCAAGCTCCACAACAGGACAATTATGCCCTGTCCAATTATGTGTTAAAATTTTATCAGCATAAATTAATTATACAGAGGAGTGTCATGGCGGTATTGACACACATGCATTGATCACAGTGACTAGACCACAAACGGTACTGCCAAACAATGTGCTCTTTTATTGCGCTGCCGGTCAGCTGCAGGCGGCCGGCACACACTGAGAGCGGCCTCGGGGTAATGTGGACTGCATTCTGCTGGAAGTCGTTAGGAGGAAACGGTGTGGGAGCGGCCCAGGCCGTGGGGGCCCGTGCTCTCTGGACAAGTCTTGCTGTTGGCGAGCAGAAATGGCCCTGCTCAATTGTGGAATTTGCTCAGCCTTGTCACGGCCCATCTGGCGCCTAATTCTGGCTTTCCTTCTCTGGAGACATTGGCGTTTTATTTCAGGAGAACTTTCTATTTTACCTTAAAAACCCCGTTCGACTTGAATGGAAGAGAAAGTCCATTTTAGTAACCTTTCACGACCACTTACATCTTTAGGGAAGCTTAAAGCAGTTTCATCCACACACCAAAAAGTGGACGTCTGGAGACGTCAACCCCCCCGCCCCCTCACCCTCCCTCCCCCCACCCCCTACTCCTGGCCCCCCCCGCCCCTCCCCCTCCCTCCCCCCACCCCCTACTCCTGGCCCCCCCCCCCGCCCCAGGCCTTCTTGTGAAGAAGTCATGTGGGGTGACTTACCAGCCCCCTGTTCAGGCAGTGATCCCCAGTGGGATGAAGCTCATGACTCTCTGTCTGTCTCTCTGTCTCTCTCTGTCTCTCTCTGTCTCTCTGTCTCTGTCTCTGTCTCTCTCTCCCCCTCACCCCCCTCCTCCTCTTCTCCCTCTCTCTCTCCCTCTTTTAATTTGCTTCTGCATCCTGTGCCCAACATCCATTATCAGTGACAGATGAACAGTGATCTCTGAAGACAGACAGGGTCAGCTGCTCTGGGAATGTGGCCGGTGGCCTCTCTGTCACTGGCGTTCCGCCGCCAGCTTCTGTGCGGGTTGGAAGGTGGATATTCTGTCTGCGTAGGTGCAGGCTGCTGGAGCCCCGTGCGGCTTCAGCGGATCGAGCGGAACGAGCCAGGCAGGCTCTGTCTCAAAGGGCCCAGAGCTGCTCCCGCAGGAGCCCAGCGATCGATCCCTCATGGCCGCCCGCCATGGCTGCGGAGCTGCGGGCTATGGGAAGGCCGGGCCACGCGGGGAAGGGGGCTGCGTGGCGAAGCCACACAGACACAGCAACCCTTCCACGCGGGACTCCTTTCTGGAGACAGAAATGTGCATTGTCATTTGGCTTTGTTCATAGCACTGTCCACTGAAGTTGATTGGTTGTCTTCTCTTTTGGTGCCCCTGTGAGAGAGAGAGGGAGGGGAGTGAGAGAGAGGGAAAGGGAGGGGGGGAGAGAGGAGAGAGAGGGGAGAGAAAGGGAGAGGGAGAGGAAGGGGGGAGGGAGAGAGAGGGGGAGAGAGAGGAGAGAGAGGAGAGGAAGGGGGAGGGAGGGAGAGAAAGGGAGAGAAAGGGAGAGAGGGAGAGGGAGAGGGAGGGGGGTGAGAGAGAGGGAAAGGGAGAGGGAGGGGGGTGAGAGAGAGGGAAAGGGAGAGGGAGGGGGGTGAGAGAGAGGGAAAGGGAGAGGGAGGGGGTGAGAGAGAGGGAAAGGGAGAGGGAGGGGGGTGAGAGAGAGAGAGAAAGGGAGAGGGAGAGAAGAGAGACAGACGACTACTCGGAACCATGTTCCTGGGACAGGAAATGCATGGGACCCGGGAGCAAAGTCTGTTCAGTGGTGCAGCTGTGAGGTCATCACCGTGAACATGACAAATGGACCAAAGCCACTTGAAATTGTCCTGGCCAAGTGTAGAATAACTGAGAAAATCATACATGCTGGGCACTTGGATCCTGATTCCTAGTAATCTTTAAAAAATACTATATAGATGGGTTTCATTTAAATCATTAATGTCTTAATATTAATATCTTAATCATGCCAGTTTTGAAAATATTTAGTATTTCCCTTTCCTCTCTTCTTCTTCTTCTTCTTCTTCTTCTTCTTCTTCTTCTTCTTCTTCTTCTTCTTCTTCTTCTTCTTCTTCTTCTTCTTCTTCTTCTTCTTCTTCTTCTTCTTCTTCTTCTTCTTCTTCCTCCTCTTCCTCTTCCTCTTCTTCCTCCTCTTCCTCCTCTTCCCCTTCCTCTTCCCCTTTCCCTTCTCCTTCCTCCTCCTCTTCCTCTTCCTCCTCTTCCTCCTCCTCCCCCCTTCCTCCCCCCCCTTCTTTTTGAGTTTCTGGGGTTTGGAATCTGGGCCTCATGCTTGCTAGGCAGTTGCTCTACCATGTAGGCCCTGCCTGTAGCCATTTTGCTTGATTTTTTTTCCTCTAGAGCTGGCGTTTTTTCCTGACCAGCCTCAGACTGTGACCTTTTCCTTTCCCAGCTTATTCATTGAGATGAAGTTCCCCCTAACTTTGTGCCCAAATTGGCCCAGAACCGGGGGCCTACCTGATCTTACCTCCTAAGAAGCTGTTGTGAGCCACTGTACCCTACTTCTGTAGTCTTAAAACCACAGACTTTACTTTTCAATTAGTTTTGATTAAAAACTGCAGTACCTATTTAGGAAAAACAACGTTTTCAAAGTCTGACAGCTCTCATTGCATTAAAGAATTTTCTGTTTGTTCTGCTCCAAGCAATTGCTCAACCTCAAAAGTGGTTTTATGGAGAGCATGTTCCTTCCCTTGCATTGATGGAAAACGTTCCTGGTCATTTGAAACTACGACCCAGGACCTAAAATAAGGGGAAGAGAGTATCAGGGGAAAGAGCTACGTTTCAGCAGAGAGGGTTTCCTTGTCATTGAAGCTTGGCCCTTGTGAAGGCACGGTGGTTTCCAGGCAGTCACGATGGCAGTTATCACTCACTAGAGCGTGAGCTTTTGCTGGCGTCAGCTGACGGTCAACTCTCAGAAAGCCCTCGGGGGGCCGTGGTTTCTCACATGCTGTAGACTCTGTCTCAGATTTTCTACCATTGGTGAGGGTGGGAGGCGAAAAGTTTGTCCGTGTTTACCAGTCTGAGATATGCAGACAGAAAGAAGCTAGGTGTTGGAGGAAACTTCCGGAAGGGTTGACAATGGCTGTTTAAGAGTTTGCAGCTGATTGAAAGAGGCAGGCTGGACTCCTAGACAAGCAGGAAGTCCCTTGTCTATATTCTGCTCTCCACTCCTTCCTCCTCCCTTTCTGAGCCAGCGAAGGCCGCACGGGCTCCTGTGACCAGTGTGAGCTGTTGAGCGGATGTGTTCTCAGCACTACATCTGAGCTCCATGTGCACTGGGCTCTCCACGGGGTGGGTGGTCCCGGCTGGCCAACACAGCATCCATGTTGTCTACACGCGTGTGGAGTGTCACGGGCTCGCTGAGAGCCCTCGGGAGCCGGGTGGAATATGAGAAACCCACATAGAACTGACTGATGGAAGAGAACTTCTGTCTGTGTTTCTCCTCGGGCACACCATGTGGAGAGTCACCCACCCCGTGAGGGGCAGACTGAGGTTCCTTCAGAGAAAACCGGCACTTGTTTTCCATTCCTCGTGTGCGGCCATTGTGTGGCTGTGTGAGCAGGGACCAGCATGGGTGGGTACTTTTGTTGTGGACATAAAAGTCTATGGAGGAAGCGCAGGTGTGGGGAAATCACCGTTGTTAAAACGGCCCCGTGGAATGGCTACCGCCTTTAGCCCCCACCTGCCCCAGTTCTGAACAGAGTCCAACCTCACCACCCACTTATTTGTTTGCAGAATATGAGGGGACGAGGGGAGAGGGGTGAGGCTCTGTCTGGAGTGGACGGCCCCCTCGGGGTCATCCGCACTGCTGAATGGCCGTCTCTCCGGCCTGTTGCAGCATGGGTTTTAATTTCCTGTGTGGAGCGACCCGTGGTGTGAATTTATATTCCTGGAAAAGAAATTTCCAGCTGAGAAAGGAATTATGAACATGCCCCTGTTGCTTTGTTCGGATAGTAGCGTTACTGAGATGGGATTGACCATTTCCAAGTATGCTCGCTGCCCCTGCGTAGAGAGCTGCGGATGCATGTCCCCTGCGTAGAGAGCTGCGGACGCATGTCCCCTTTGTGGATAGCTGCGGATGCATGTCCCCTGCGTAGAGAGCTGCGGACGCATGTCCCCTGTGTGGATAGCTGCGGACGCATGTCCCCTGCGTGGATGGCTGCGGACGCATGTCCCCTGTATAGAGAGCTGCGGACACATGTCCCCTGCGTGGACAGCTGCGGACGCACGTCCCCTGCGTGGATAGCTGCGGACACATGTCCCCTGCGTGGATGGCTGTGGACACATGTCCCCTGCGTGGATGGCTGTGGACACATGTCCCCTGCGTGGATGGCTGTGGACACATGTCCCCTGCGTGGATGGCTGCGGACACATGTCCCCTGCATGGATAGCTTCAGGCGCACGTCCCCTGCGTGGATGGCTGCAGGCGCATGTCCCCTGCGTGGATGGCTGTGGACACACGTCCCCTGCGTGGACAGCTGTGGACGCATGTCCCCTGCGTGGATAGCTGCAGGCGCACGTCCCCTACGTGGATGGCTGCGGGCGCATGTCCCCTGCGTGGATGGCTGCAGGCGCATGTCCCCTGCGTGGATGGCTGCAGGCGCATGTCCCCTGCGTGGACAGTTGCAGATGCGTGTCATCGCAGCCGATCTCGTTCTCATCGCCTACAGAAGGAACCGGGGTCTGCAAGTCCTCTGAACCTGCGCCCCCACTCCCAGAAGGCACACAGTTTCTTTGCGTCTGTGGATTTGCCCATTTGGAACATTTGTTTCAAGAGCGTCATATAATACGGGATCTTTGATGACTGGTGTTTTCACTTCAGTGTTTTTCAAGGTTCATCAATGTTATTTGCATGTTTCAATACTTCACTCCTTTTTGAAAATGCTGAGCGGTGTGTTCTTGAATGAGTTACTATACCTACTCCACCATTCCTTCATTGATAGAAATATATAGACGCATCCCTGTATCTATTTCCACGTCTTGCCTATTATGAACATTGTGTGGAAGTTTTTGTGTGGAAATACCCCCACTTCACCCACGCGTGGCATTGCTGGGTCGGTGGAAGTTTGGTGCCTGATACTTTGAGGATCTTCTACATAGTCTTCTGAAGGGGCCAGACCTTGTTAAAATCTCAGCCTTTCACTCTCCCACACCTTCCAAGGCTCTGCAGATAGACAAAGCACAGCCATCGTAGTGTGTGACAGCATCACCTCAGGACTGTGTTCATGTCCTCTGGCCCCCATGAGGTTGAACAGCTTCGTGTGGATTTATTAGTCACTTGGACAAGTGTTTGAGCAAATCTTTTACCCATCTTTTTTGTTTGTATCGAGTTGTCTTCTCATTGTTTATCTGCAAGAGTTCTCTAATCTATTAATTTCTGGATACAAGTCCTTTATCAGACAGATGTACTAGGATTTTTTCCCTCTGGTAATTCTTGTGCCACATGTATCAGAATGTTTTGCTTTTTATGTCTCATTTGCAGTACTGGCGTTTGAATTCGGGGCCTTGTACTTGCTGAGCAACAGCTCGACCCCGTGGGCCATGCCTCCGGTTCTTTCTGTTCTGGTTATTTTTGCCAGCGGGTCTTGCTTTTGGTCTGACTGTCCCTGACTGTGATTCTCCAGTAGCTAGGTTGTGACAGGACGGAACCACCACAACCAGTTTTTTCCCGAGAGGTGCTACCTCTTGAACTTTTGCCAGGTTGGCCTTGAACTGCAGTCCTCCTATTGCAGGCTTTCAAGTAGCTAGGATCACAGGGTAAAGCATCGTACTATGAAGCTTTTGATACTACTCAGAAGAAAATCTTGTTTCATGTAGATAAATGTCATGTAGCCCAGGGAAGTAACAGCATACGCTCTTACTGATAACATATTTAATGCATTAAGACAGACAGACAACTTGTGTTAAGTTCTTTGTGCACGATTAAATTTTGCAATAACTCTGTGAGCCTGGCATCCTTCCACTGACAGGAAAGGAAATGGAAACTCAGAATTCAGTAATTTGCTCAGTGACCCAAGTAGAAAGTGGCAGAATTTCCAGATGAATAAATATTCTTCCCATGTCTGTTTATTTATTCTTTTTTTTTTTTTTTTTTTTTTTTTTTTTTTTTTGGGTCCGGTCGTGGGGCCTGAACTCTGGGCCTGGGCACTGTCCCTCAGCTCTTCAGCTCAAGGCTAGCGCTCTACCACTTGAGCCATAGCGCCACTTTCCGGCTTTTTTCTTTTTGCTTATGTGGTGCTGAGGAATCGAACCCAGGGCCTCGAGCATGCAAGGCAAGCGCTCTACCACTGAGCCACCTTCCCAGCCCCGTTTATTTATTCTTGAATACTTGTTGAAGCAAGTTTCAGTGTTTTGTATAATACGTATGATCTAAGATAGCATCTTTAACTTTATTCATTTGTTGTTTTTAAAAAGTCTACCTGATTCTGGAGACTCACACACAGTGAGATCTTCAGAGGATTCTCTTGGGAGAGGAACACAAAGACACCAGGCCTATGTGCCTCTTTATATTTATATAAAATTATATATATAATATATATATATAAAGGTATAGAAGTAAAGAGGAGAGGGAGAGAGGAAAACAAACCCCAGGATATGACAAGATATGGAAACAGGAGATTTTTTTTTATTTGTTTTTATTTTTATTTTTATTTTTATTTTTTCTGTCACAAAGTTGAACCCTGGGCCTGGGCGCTGTCTCTGAGCTCTTTTTTTTTTTTTTTAACTTTTTAAAAATTGTATAACCGTTTTATTATATTATTATCAATTCTTTGGGTTGTGTTTTTGGCTTTATTTATTTATTTATTTAAATTTTTTTATTGTAAAGATACTATACAGAGGGTTACAGTTACATGAGTGAGGTAATGAGTACACTTCCTCTTGAACATTGTTACCCCCTCCATTGTTTTCCCCCTACCATCCCCTCCCTCCCTCCCTTCCCCAAGGTTCTTTTTTTTTTTTTTTTGATTGTGATTAAGTGATTACTTAATTTCCGGTAATTCACAGTATTGTGGAATAATGATGCTCGTTTAAAGTCACAAGTTCATTCTAGCTTTCCTGGAGCAAATTGTCTATCACAGTCTGTAATATATAACGGTGCTCACATGTTATATACCATATATGTGATCAGCAGCGTGGGGATATTTGGTAGTGGTTCAACCAGATGAGTGGGAGTTCTTTGTTTCTTAAGTCCTGTTAGTTTTGTCATATCACCTAACATTTTGGATTTATCATCCACTTATCAGGGAGACCATGTACTGTTTGTTTCTTCGTTCTTGGCTTACCTCGCTCAACATGATTCCTTCTAGCTCCATCCATTTCCCTGCAAATGCCATTATTTTGTCATTTCTAATGGCTGCATAATATTCCATTGTGTATAGATACCACAATTTTTGGATCCATTCATCTGTGGTGGGGCATCTGGGTTGTTTCCATATCCTAGCTATTGCGAACAGTGCTCTGAGCTCTTTTTGCTCAACACTAGCACTCACCACTATGAGCCACAGCTCCACTTCCAGTTTTCTGATGGTTACATGGAGATAAGAATATCACAGACTTTGCTTCCTGGGCTGGCTTTGAACTGTGATTCTCAGAGATCAGCCTTCTGAGTAGCTAGGATGACAGGGGTGAGCCACTAGTGCCTGGCTTTTTTCGGTGGAGCAGGGGATGATTCTGTCTTCTTTACGTGTGTGTGATGTATGTGAGTGTAGATCTTTAGGAGGGCGGGGGAAGGGCACAGAACTCGAGGGGGAAGGTGACACAGTGCAGCTGTGGAGTTCACTGGACCAGAGGAGAGGAACTCTACAACTCGAGGGTGGAGACGGGAGGGAGGGACTGGGAGAGAGAAAGGGAACGGGAGGCCCTGTGCGGAAGGAGATGGATCTTTACCTGACTCGTGGCGTTGGATAAGACATTGAAGGTGACAGTCAGGCGCCGAGGGGTTCAACCTGGGCTGACGGATGGGTGAGACCTGCGGCCACCGTCTCCACCGACTCTAGAAGCCGGTTTTATTCTGCATTGCCCTCCACGTAGCTGCTTTGCCACAACGCAGAAGGGGAATCAGTTACCCGTAAGTTGTATGATGAATCTTCTTGAGGATATGTAACGTTTTCCCAAGGAAGTACAGACATTGCTTCCCTGGGAGGAAAGGGTTTCATAGCTTCTGTCCTCTAACTTTGTTCCCAGAGGATAACAAGGAACAAAATAGGGTTTTTTTTTTGTGACAAAAACAAACCCTACCACTTTTATGTCATGGTATTTCTAAACGCCATTTGCCAGCTTTTCAGAGTGAAATCGAAAACAACCCTTTAATCTATTCATTGGGCCCCTTTATAGTTCTGACTCATTATCCCTTTGTTCCTTCTCTTTCAGTGCCTTTTGGGAAAAAAAGATTACCAAGTGTAACACGTGTGTCTCCACTGCCCAGGATGTACACTGGAATTCCAGAGAACTAAACTGGTTGGTCCATATTCACCTTTCACAGTCACATTCACCCTCCAAACTGACCCGTTCTCACTGTAACATCTTGCTCTGCTTTAACAGCAAGTCACTGTTCTGCGATGGTGGGTTTTTGTGGTGAACCTCTTTCCAGGTTCAGGGAAAATTATGTGTTGGATAATTCTCCCATTGGAGAGTTTGCTTTTCTGTTTAGTGACATTTATCACTCTCCAGCCCAGCTGCTGACTTCTCTTCAGTGCTGTGTTTGTGGGGCTTGGGCATCTATAATTGGAAACACTAGCTAACCAGAAATTATCGCCAGGGCTGTGATAGCGTCCCGGCCTCTCACAAGCTGGAATGTACAGCGGCTCTCACATGTAAGCATGTCAAGTCATTTTCTAGACTGAATCTGGACCTCTTTCTCTCCCTGACTCTCTCTCTCTGACTCTCTCCCTCTCTCTTTCTCAACATGGAATTTAAAAAGATGGCAAAGGAAAGCTTATTGGACGAGAATGTAGAGGAGAAGCTGCTGGTAAGATCCAGCATGCCGGATTTGAAGTGTGGTGACAGGGTGGAAGAGCGGGTGGGTCGGAAGGTTGGCCTGCCAGCCCCAGTTCCATGTTTTGCTGTCAATAACCTTCAAATGCTCGCCTTTCGTGCCTATCCCGAAAGCAATGTACCAGCGTTCTATATAGAATTTCATTACGGAAAGTGGGCCAGCTTGATTTTACTTAGACTGTGTGTTTGACCTTCATTTGAAACCTGAAATCCTTTTACTTTGTACTTTTCTGTGATTCAACACTGGAAGATTGTCTTATTTATTGATCTAAAGCTCTTAGCAAGTATACCAAGTCCAATTTCTTGTGAAGATTAACAGGAGTATGTGACATGGGAAATATCTAAACATTAGAGGACTTCTGATTTACAGAGTACCAATGAGCTTACATTATAAGGCGGTAGCTTTTTGGATTCCTTTGGCTTGTTTTTGCTGTATAAGTAATTTTACCTTGATGCTAAGCAATTAACTGTCAATACATAAGTAGTTGCTTGCATTTACTGCAATATGATTCTACCACACTCGAGTAGAATGTGCTGCCCATGGCTTTTTCTAATGGGTATAAGTGGTTGATTATATTAATAAATATATTTGTACTTGGGGTTATAGAGTTAACATTAGAACATGGCATGACACATTTTAATTGCAGCTGTAAGGAGCGACAAGTCAAGGCATATGGATTAGAATGTTTTCAAACTTTTGGGACTGCGTTGTTCTTCCTGTCTGAAGTTCAGCTTATGGCCGGGTAATGATGTGAAAACTGGGGAAGTGGAAGAGAACCACACTGGACTAAAATATAGAAATCCCAAGGTCTTACACGTTAGCTCTTGGATAAGATATAACCATTTCTTCAAGTACGGAGGTCATCATTTGAAGTTGGCGCTACGGACTTCTGTCCGGGCAAACATGCAGTGGTCACAGACAGTTTTGCTTTTGGACTGGATTGAAAGGTCAAAAAGCAAATTAGGCAGTGGTGGTGATTTTGAAAGGACGAGGGGGAACCTTTTGCTCTTTAACTTCTAAACAGAAGGCCCTGGGATCTTGTTGAATCTCATTCAACTTGTTTATCAGACAAGAAAGCTAATTCTTAATCTGAAGACTTTTGTGAAGCTCAAAAATTATATAATCTATGCAGATTTTCTAATTTGAGCCTATTTTCAAACTGTTTTGGTTTGACTTACTTAAAAAGGACATGGCTGAATGTGTGTGTGTGTGTGTGTATGTGTATGTGTATATGTGTGTGTGTTAATGCGTGTGCATGCCCATATATATTTATAAATATATAAAGAGGATACTGGAATGCATTCAAAGTAAAAGGAAAACTTAGATGTAGTCGACATGAAGGTTCAGGAATGATAAAACCTTGTGGAACCAGATGTGGAGTAAATAAATACACAAATAAGAAGATGCTCAAATGAATGTGAACTTGACCCTGAGCTGCCTGGCGATCTTCCCCAGGAAGTCTTGCTCGTCGGCCCAGGGGATGTAGGCAAGTGTACAAGGTGAAAACCACCTTTTATTGTTTGAAGGGATTTGATGTATTAACAGTTGGCTTTCTGGAAGGTCAGACATTCTGCCTGCCCAACTCTCCCTTGAAAATAGCTGTAAATCCAGAAGTGAGAAGAAAATGTCTCCTTTGGGGAAGTGGCTGTCACAAAAGTCGTGAACATCACTGCAGTGGAGCCTCAGGCCGGCCTCCGATTAACTTCCAGGAGAGTAAAGAAAAAATATGCCCCAGGTCAGGAGCCGGCAGAGCTGCGACCCTGCCGGCAGGCACGGAGGGCGCCTGGCAGCTCAATACGGACACGAGTGAGCAGCAGACACGCGGACCCACTCATCCCAGACACCACCACAGTCGAAACCCTGAGTCATCGGCAAACTGCAGCTCCTCCAAGCTCCTGGCTGATGGCATTTCGTTTGCTTTATTTCTTATTTTTATTCATCGATTTTATTTTGCCGTCATCACGTGAAATGGTGGTCATTCAGCATCCTCAGCAATGTGGCAGCTCTCTCTTTCTCTGTGTCTGTCCTTCTGTCTCTCTCTCTCTCTCCCTCCCTCCCTCTCTCTCTCTCTCCCTCTCCCTCTCCCTCTCTCTCTCTCTCTCTCTCTCTCTCTCTCTCTCTCTCTCTCTCTCTCTCTCTCTCTCTCTCTCTCGCCCTCTTTTTCTCTCGTGTTTTGTTGCCTGCTGTACCCTCGGCCTTCCTTCATTTACGTTCCCTGTATGGCCCATTTATCATCAGTATATTTTGAATTTGTTATCCACCTTTCTCCAGAGAGTGGCAG
This sequence comes from Dipodomys merriami, assembly GCF_024711535.1. NCBI lineage: Eukaryota > Metazoa > Chordata > Mammalia > Rodentia > Heteromyidae > Dipodomys > Dipodomys merriami. The sequence continues at coordinate 2,240,321 of NW_027202516.1, read as the reverse complement.
AGCTCAGTAATAAATTGGTATTCCAAAATACTCTTTGGAAATAATTAACAGATGGGCATTGGTTCACAGACTTTCACAGAAAGCTTCTCAACACGTACCCTCAACTGGAAAGCCATCGGAAGGACTTCAGAGCCAGATTCTTGAAATGTCTCAACTCAGTGTCCCTTCTGAAGTTTTAGCTATGATACTGTTAATTTTTCTTATTTATTTTTGCTCGCTAGTTTATTCTCCTCAGGAAAATAAGACCGCTCTGGCAATCTTAGACAGGGATTGTGGAACTGATCTCCCTGCCCCGTGCTGGAGGGGTTACTGATTACAACAGAATCAGGCCTGGTGGGGAAGAAAGAATCCGGTTCCATGTTGGGTGAAGATGTCTAGTTGCCCTGTAGCAGAGCAAATGAAATCATGACTGTCACTGGTCTTTGTCGTAAGAAATGGCGCCGTCTTCCTCCTCTTTCTAGTCTTCTCTGCAGAGCCACTAGGAAATGTTCAAATTCCTGAAGAATCTTAGCACTAGATAAGAAAAACAAATGGAGAGGTGTGCGGTTGAGATGGCGGTGGAGATCCCTCACGGGGAGCCGGCATAGCATCAGGTGAAACTCAGCACAAATGCCTGCCCTGTCCACCGCCATCCACATGGAAACTTCTCTGTGTCTGCAGCGAGTGAGCATGCGTTGATGGTGACGAACTTCCAGAAAAATAGTGAGTGCACTGAAATGTTGTCAGACCTGGTCCAGGTGGTGGAAAAAATGGTGTTTGTGTAGCCTTTAGCAAACCACTTAACCTTCGCTCTCCTTATCTACAAAGTGAGAGGCTGGAATGCTGTGCTCTCTGGCATTTTCTAAGTGCATGAAAAAAATGTCCCCTGGCTGTGGTTTCCATAAATCCTTCCCATACCAAACCAGGCCCAGCGATAGGCCCATTAGGAATCTTGAAATAGTTTCTATTTTATGTCAACACCAGGCAAAGATGAAATGGAAGTTCTTGTTATTAGATGAACACCTCCTCTAGTACAGAGAGGTACTCAGGGATCGAATTGAATTTGTTTTTCCTGTTTTCACTGAGAAAGAACAAAGATTCAGGATTTGCATCATGGGAGAAATAGATGCACCAAGTAGAACGTAAGTGCCTTGATCTTAGTTTAGAAATATAAAAAAATTCTATTTTCTCCTAATATTACATAAAATAAAATGGATGATGTGATTTCATCCGGAATAAGGTGTTAGGAAAAGGTATATATTTGTTTTAGTTGATATTTCTAAAATGGCTTCTTGAGCTTTTCTTCAGGCCCCATTGCAGTCCTTACCTCTGCGAAGCGCATGACACAGATAGCTTTGTCCCTTTGCCGCTTTAATTCTAGCCCCATTTTCATGTTCTTTCTTCCTTGAAAAAAACGAGGGCTGTGACTATTAGAACCTCAGGAGGGGAGCTGAGAGTTGAGGACTGAAACTGAAAAGGATCCAGAGTTCTATTTTACGGTTCAAATCGAGTTCTTGAAGCCATCCGGCCTATTGAAGACTGCTGCTAATTAACACGGTGTCTGCGGATAATGTAAGTCTGAGACGCGGCGTGTTTGAAGGGATCTTTTGATGTAGTCCTGCGAGGGTGACAGGCAGGTGGAAGTGGGTGGCGGCGGCCCTTGGGGTGCCGGGCTCTCACAGACGCTGTGGCATGTGTGTGAGATGATTGCCAGGCCCTTCCTGTGGGAATTCCAGTTCCAGTCGTTCCGCCCGCCTAGGGTCCCCGCATGAATGACAAATAGGCTGCCACAGGAGTGATGGAGTGACATTAGAGACTCCCTGGCTGGATTTTGCTGCATGACCTTTGTGAAAACAAGATGAGTTGGGGGGGGGGGCGGGAAGAAAAGATCCGAGGCTGTGTGTGGGTTCATCCTTGGTCTCTTTGCCACTGTTGACCACGTCAGTGTTTCTCGGGGTCCTTGTGTGGAATCTCTTCTGGGTGAGTGATGGCTGTCTCCCATGCCCCCTCTGGGGGACATACGTCACCCCAGCCTCAGTTTACTTTTAGAACTAGGCCCTGGAGATGAAGCATGTAGAGCTCATCCGTCCAGAGCCCCTCTCGTGGTTTTAAATGAGAACTCAGCACCGTGATGTGAGAAAGAAAGTGAGGGAGCCCTAGAGCGCATCCTCGAAGCGCGTACAGTTTCTCTGGGCCAGTGGAGAGACCGGAGCATGCGTGATGACAGTCTTCGTCCAGAGGCGGAGAGCCTGCATGGGGCAGCGTATCTGCTCACTGGCTGGCTATCTATCTATCTGTCTATCTGTCTATCTGTCTGTCTATCCGTCTATCCATCTATCCATCTATCATCTGTCTATCCACCCATCTATCTGTCCATTCATCCATCTATCATCTATCCATCCATCTATCTATCTATCTATCTATCATCTATCTATCCATCTGTCTGTCTATCTGTCTATCTATCCATTCATCCATCTGTCTATCTATCTATCTATCCATCCATCCATCCATCTATCCATCTATCTGTTTGTCTGTCTGTCTGTCTATCCATTCATCCATCTATCTATCTATCTGTCCGTCCGTCCATCTATCTATCTATCTATCTATCTATCTATCTATCTATCTATCTATCTGTCTGTCTGTCTGTCTGTCTGTCTGTCTGTCTGTCTGTCTGTCTGTCTGTCTGTCTGTCTGTCGATCTGTCTGTCGATCTGTCTGTCTGTCTGTCTGTCTATCCGTCTATCCGTCTGTCTGTCTGTCTGTCTGTCTGTCCGTCTGTCTGTCCGTCCGTCTGTCTGTCTGTCTGTCTGTCTATCAATCAAGGGATCTCAGAATGGGAAGTTTGTAAATGATGGAAACCTAAAAAGTGCTCCTTCAGTATCACTTTGAAAGGGATGAGGATGGAGCAGGTGTTTGTCATGTTCATCACTCTTGCTCTTAGTTGACCCTTGGAGCTCTGAAATATCAGAGATTGCAAAACCAGAGGGAATTTCTAATAGGCTTCCCTGTTTCCCAAGTCCCCAGGTCCTTGGCTCCATCACTGTGTGTGTGCTCTGTGGAGGGCTTCTGATGGCACACAGCGTCCCCGGGTTCTCAGAAGCCAGGCACATGCCTATACCTGCAGCCTATGGTTTTATAGGGTCTGTCTGGAATCTTCCATGGCCTTCCAGTATTGACACCATGACCTGGCATGACCATGTGGCCTTTAAAGAGTATTTTAGGGTATTCAATCCTCCTGAGAGGGGGATAGGTGTAAACATGAAGAAAGAGGGTTTGCTATGGGCTCTGGCAAGAATGTAATTCCATACCATGGTTTTGAATATCATGTTTTTGTTATTGTGAAAGTGGAAATGTTTTTTAGAGAGCGGAACAATTAGCCAGGATGGAGACACACGGCTGTAGTTCCAGATATTCAAGAGGCTGAGGTGGAAGTTCTTTTGTGTTTATGGGTGAAAGTTTCACTCATTAGACATGTAGTCAAAACTGCATAATCTTTGGATACTGGTGTTTCCAGTGATTTTTAGATTGCACTATGTAAAGTGTTTAAACGGCTTCAGTTTGATTTTCCTCTTGGTTTCCCGGGTAATTTGCTGGAGGGAGTGGAACTGTGTGATGACATTTTATGAACTTTAAATCGTTTTCTTCTGAAAGTCATGCTGGGAGCTGCCATTTAAAAACAAACAAACACAAGCAAAATAACTCAAGGGGAATAAATGTGTTGGATTTAGAATGGGTAGATGTTATTGAAATGTTTTAATGGCCAACACTGGTCTCAAAGCCAGAGCTTGCCTGCCTTTCAAAGTGAAGGACTCTGGGCACCTTTGACAGGGTTAAAGCGTGGGCAATTGTACAGTTGAGATCAAAGGACTGAGTGAAATGAGTATTACTGGATAAACCCTGCATTAACGCATTCTCTCTGGCATGGTGCCGAACTATGAATTTGGCTTCAGATGAGCAAGTGGGTGGTAGCCTCATGGATGAAATTACAGGTGCTAGTCTACTGATTGACCCCAACAAGCAAGAGATGAGAGTAAAACATGATACATTTAATTCTGTCCTGAAATTACCCAGTCTGTTGACTTTTTAAATTAGTTTTAATCAGTTATTGGGGATGTGTGTGATTTCATGGTTCCGTTTCATACATTTCCAATGTGTTTCAATCAATTTCACCCCCTCCCCAGAACCATTTCCACAGTTTATTGTTGTTTGCATAATGCAGATAACCTATTTTAATTTCATTCAGCCTCGTTCATCCTCCTTGTCACATCCCATGTCTGCTCTCCTTCCTGACCCTCTCTACTCGTCAGTAGATTTCATTCCGCTTCTCAATGTTTTCATATATATATGCAAACATATTAGAAAATTATTTACCCTCTTCCTTTTCCCCTTCTCTTTTTTGATTCATCTCCAATGAATCAAACAACTATGTATATATATATATATACATATATATGAATATCTATTGCCTTTTTTAAATTTTTGTCGGTCATGGGGCCTGAACTCTGGGCCTGGGCGCTGTCCCTCAGCTCTTCAGTTCAAGGCTAGCGCTCTACCACTTGAGCCACAGTGCCACTTCCAGCTTTTTCTGCTTCTGTGGTGCTGAGGAATCGAACCCAGGGCCTCAGGCATGCAAGGCAAGCGCTCTACCCCTGAGCCACCTTCCCAGCGCCTCTACTGTCTTTTAAAAATCTTTAAAGTGAAGTTGAAGAGAGTGGGGGTAGCCAGACACAGCGGTGCATGCCTGTAGTCCTAGCTGTTTTGGAAGACAACGGTGAGAGGGTCGCTCGAGTCCAAGGCCACGTGGTGAGATAGCACAGGGAGATCCCAGCCTGAGGACAGGAGGGAAGGAAGGAGGGAGGGAAGGAAGGAGGGAAGGAGGGAAGGAAGGAGGGAAGGAAGGAGGGAAGGAAGGAAGGAGGGAAGGAAGGAAGGAGGGAAGGAGGGAAGGAAGGAAGGAGGGAGGGAAGGAAGGAGGGAAGGAAGGAGGGAAGGAGGGAGGGAAGGAAGGAAGAGAGGGAAGGAAGGAAGGAGGGAAGGAAGGAGGGAAGGAAGGAGGGAAGGAAGGAAGGAAGGAGGGAAGGAAGGAAGGAGGGAAGGAGGGAGGGAAGGAAGGAGGGAAGGAGGGAGGGAAGGAAGGAGGGAAGGAAGGAGGGAAGGAAGGAAGGAGGGAAGGAGGGAGGGAAGGAGGGAGGGAAGGAAGGAAGAGAGGGAAGGGAGGAAGGAAGGAGGGAAGGAAGGAGGGAAGGAAGGAGGGAAGGAGGGAGGGAAGGAAGGAGGGAAGGAAGGAAGGAGGGAAGGAAGGAGGGAAGGAAGGAAGGAGGGAAGGAAGGAAGGAGAGAAGGAAGGAGAGAAGGAAGGAGGGAAGGAAGGAGGGAAGGAGGGAGGGAAGGAAGGAAGAGAGGGAAGGGAGGAAGGAAGGAGGGAAGGAGGGAGGGAAGGAAGGAAGAGAGGGAAGGAAGGAGAGAAGGAAGGAGGGAAGGGAGGGAAGGATGGAAGGAAAGATGGAAGGGAAGGAAGAAAGGGAAGGAAGGAAGGAGGGAAGGGAAGGAAGGAGGGAAGGAAGGGAAGGAAGGAAGGAGGGAAAGAAGAGCTAAAGAATCTTAATGCAACCTGCCATGTAAGTAATTTCTCTTCCTGGCGTTTGGGTCTATTCTAAATGCTTTCATTCATGCCCACCCCCAAATTTCTCCAAAGAACATGGCTGGGCCCACAGCCACCTGACGGGAGCCAGGAATGTTCCCCGGTGCATCTGTGTGAAACTCACTGACACCTGGGGACCCCAGCAAGGCGCCCAAAAGTCAGCTTTTGCGGTGGGCGGAGCCTGTCGGAGAGTTAGGGGCCATGCTGCCTGCTGACAGAATCTGCGCTACAAGTGGGGGGGGTTGGGGGGGACGGGACCGTGCACGCCACTGCCAAAAGTGACTTCAGACGAGTCAGAGTTGTCCTTGCAGCAGAGCGTGGGACAGATGACATTGATGAGGAGCTGCACGCCGAGAGCAAGGCACGCTGTGGTGTATTCGTTCAAGTCGGGTGGATTCTCATCACATACCGAAGGCGGGGTGGGGGGGGCGGTGCTCATGAAGAAAAGAAATCCATGCAGCTCACAGGATGCACAACAAAAAGCCCCAAGCTGGCTGGTCCCAGTGGAACAGCGACCTTCTCTCTTCCTTCTCTCTCCTCCTCCTCTTCTCCGTCTTCCTCCAACCATTGTTTTTGGCACTGGGATGGAATCTTGCTGCACACGCGCTCTCCTTCCTTGCTGTCCCCTAACTCTTGGCCCTCCCTTGTGAAGGCTCTGTGCCTCTCAGCGCGCGTGCATTGCGTGTGAGCTAACCTCCATCCCAACCACCGTGGGCTGTTACCCTCCTAAGGGTGCATGGGAACGGGGCACTGTCTGGACATCGATGGGAAGTTGTATGCTTTGCCGTGTATTTTTTTTAAATCGTAGAGTCACCAAGGCGCAAGGGGCTTTGGTGCCGCTTTCTTCCTTGGCAGTGGAGGGGTGGGTCGGATCCCGGGGTCTCACTGTCCAGTGGGAATCGTGGGGGCTACGTCTGCACGGAGACGTATTTGCAGGGTAAAATGCTTTAGAGGACGACTGTCTTACTCACCCACATTTTAGCAAGAAGCGCTGAAGTGTATTCTTGAAACAGGTGAATTTTGTGTCATGCAAAATATAGTAAAAAAAAAAAAAAAAGCTGTGATTCTTAAAGGTTGATTTCTCAGATTAAAAAGAATAGCGTATCATCATTGTGCGGGGAGACCGGATTCCACCATGTGCTGCAAACCAGAGCAGCCTGGCCATCTTGGTATTCAGTTGTTAAAGTTGACAGATGTGCTAATTACCTTGGTCCCTGGCTCTGCGTTCAAGAATTAAAAGCCGCAGAGCTGGGAAGGTGGCTCAGTGGCAGAGCGCTTGCCCAGCATACACGAGGCCCTGGGTTCGATTCCTCAGCACCACATAAGCAGAAAAAGCTGGAAGGGGCGCTGTGGCTCATGTGGTAGAGCGCTAGCCTTGAGCTGAAGAGCTGAGGGACAGCGCCCAGGCCCAGAGTTCAAGCCCCAGGACTGACAAAAGTTGCCGCAGTGAGCGGAGGCAGCCCTGGCCAGCCTCTTCCAAGCGCTGAGCTCTGTGCTGGTGAGAAGCGCACTCTGAGTTTTCCTACAGGTGTCTCCTTGTTCTGCCCGTGTCTCAGGATCGCTCAGTACTGCTTAAAAACATGCCTCTCCACAGGGCGGTGCTGGGCGTGATGCCAGCTCGGGCTCTCCCCCTTACTGCATAAGCACATAGATGGGTCGGTCACATGGCTGCTTTTGCCTAGAGGTCTGAAAGGAAATCTGTTGCATTAGTGATAGGCTTATTTTTTCTCCTCTGACACCGCATTATTTCAAAAGAAGACCTTGAGGTTCATTTGAAAACCATTACTTAATTTGTACTTCAGCTCTGAAGCCCTTAGTGGGCATTAAGTCGCTGAAATCAATGCTGCAGGAATTGAAGAGAAGGAGCAAGGCCTGGCTGCTGGAAAGAGCTTGGGTATTTAAGAATCCCGAGTTTTATGCCAGCTCTACCGAGGCTTCCTGGGTTTGCTTCTGATCGGACGTTGGAAGAGTGAAACTTCCTACAAGAAATAGTTCATGGGCTTATACTACGTGCTTGACATGTCGGGGAAAGAAAATTTTACTTGTTTGTTTACTTTTTTTGTTGGTCATAGGACTTGAACTCAGGGCCTGGGCCCTGTCACTGAGCTCTTTTGCTCAAGGCTAGTGCTCTACCTCTGTGAGTCACAGGGCCACTTCTGGTTTTTGATTGGTTAATTGGAGATCAGAGTCTTACAGGGACTTTTCTGCCCGGGCTGGCATGGATTGAACTGCAATGCTAAAATCTCAGCCTCCTGAGTAGGTAGGATTACAGGTGAGAGCCATTGGCACCAGGCCTAGAAATTTTTATCTTTTTTTTTCTTTGAAAAGCAACTATATTCAATAAATAGTCTATCAGTATATATATATATATATATATTCATGTATTTCATAATTATATATATATAATATAAATATGATATATTTCATAATTATATATATCATATATATGATATATTTCATAATTATATATATCATATATATATATTCAGTATTTCATAATTCAGAAAATTTTCCACATCTTTACTTGTGTGGAATTCCACTAAAGACAAAAACAAAAGAAAGACCATAATCACGAAAAGTATGCCATTGCTACACTTCTGACAAACGCACGAAAATGGTCATGGAGTCATTACTTCTTGTGGAAATTTTGATCTTAAAAGGTTCTGTTTACACATAGTTATTTTCAACTCCACTTCAAGTGGTTGAATAATAACCTCCTTCGTTACACATTCATGCGGTACAGTGGCACGACACACAAGACCAAATTCCGAGAGCTTTAAACTTCTCAAGGACTGTGCCAGCAGCAAAAATACGAATTCGGCTCTTGGCAAACCGTGGCCATTGTCGTATTCTGCTGGGGGAGCTCCCCGGGAGACCTGGGAGTAGCAGCCCGCGCGCAGAGGCTCCACGCTGCCTTTCTCTGAGGTCAGGGCTGGGCGGCAGCTCTCCCTGGCAGCCGGTATTTTTATCTCCTCACCCCAGCGTGGCCAGCGCAGTCACCGGTGGCTGGGTTTCCTAACGCATCCAGAAACTCATGTCTCTCCTTTCTCCAGAGCCTATCAACATACACTTTCCACACACATAAATTCACCTCATTTACCTTGACTGTTACCTGTCAAGGCCTATAAGCCTTCTTTATATTTTTCCTTACTTTCAGGGGTGAGGAATGTAATTTCTAAATGTGAAGAATCCTCTTTTTTTACCCCCCCCATCATATAATTTTTTTATTTTTATTTTTTAAATTAAGTAGTTGTACGTGGGACTTCAGTTCACCCTGTCACCTTAGGACGATGATGCGTCCCTGCACTGTGTGCCATTTTTTTTTTGCTGTAAAAAATACATTAAACGGACATCCAGTTCAAGTGCTTTTATCTGAAGGAATGTATTAGTCAATATAATTGGCCCTTGGGGAGACCCAGGGTCTACAGATTCCAGTGCATCTGAATTCAGTGATGTAGTCCAAGCTCTGGCTTTGTCTCCTTTTTTTTCCCCCAAGGAGACAAAGATGGAAAGCTAATAGAATATAAAGATAAGATGGGGGCTGGGAAGGTGGCTCAGTGGTAGAGTGCTTGCCTTGCATGCCTGAGGCCCTGGGTTCCATTCCTCAGCACCACATAAGCAGAAAAAGCCGGAAGTGGCGCTGTGGCTCAAGTGGTAGAGCGCTAGCCTTGAGCTGAAGAGCTGAGGGACAGCACCCAGGCCCAGAGTTCAGACCCCACGACCACCCCCTCCCCCCAAAAAACGATGGGATGGGTGGTGAAAGCTGCAAGCTAAAGTGAGGTGAGGACACACCCAGCTTAGATTCCAGGATAATCTGGGAAGATCGTCTCTGCCTATTTATCATTAATCAACCAACCAATCTATTAATTATCAGTCTGTCAGCCTGCCCGCCTGTCTGTCTGTCCATCCGTCTGTCTGTCTCATCAGAGGCCCAGATGAGCAGTAGCTGGTGGTTGTGGCAAATGTGATACGCAGGACCAGGACCAGTGAAGTAGAAGAAAGGCAAAGGAGCCGTGATGCTGGCAGGAGCCATTAGGACACACATTAAGCCCCAGCAACATCAGAGATCACCTAGATAGAAAGAAACTGAAAATTCACCTAGATGTGGTTCCATCACCCACTCAGAAAGCTTGTCTGCCTTCTGAAATTCTAGCACCAAAAGACTGACACTGAGTTTTTTTTAAAGAAAAAATTAGTAGGTATTTGGTTTTTAGTCAAACTTCTAAAAGACACACTTATTTTTCTTGTACAGAAAACAACTGAAACGCTTATTTACCAAGCAAATGAACAAGCACCAAGAAGTGTTTAAATAATGTGCCATCAGTCCCATAAATGATCATTGCTTACTGAGAGGTCTCTCTCCCACTGGTTCTGTAGAAAGAAGCTACACAAACCACGTCTACTTCCTAAACAGGAGGGAGTGATTGTGGGAGATGGTTTAGGAGAAAACGTGGAGGTGTGTTACACCGTGGGATTACGGGGGAAGGGAACGAATGATTGCAGGCTGAGTGTTCATTGGTTCCCCCAGTGCGCTGGGCCTGTGTCACACAGAAATGGGGTCCACATTGGGGTGGGGGTCCCCTCCCCCGTCGTTGGTCTGTTCCACGTAGAGGTGGTGTGTGTGTGGGCACGCACACACGTGCATGTGCACACACGTGCACACGTGCGCACGAGGTAAGAGCGCTTCCACTTGCCCCGTGTGGGCCTTCCGCCCGCCGCCGCTGCCACCCCGACCCGGTTCTTCATCCCTGTGTGGCCTGAGGACAGAGCTCGGGGAACCCCCACTTGTGTGGTTCAAAATGGTGGACTTAGGAGTTACCTCGAGGAGCGGAAGGACGTCGACCGCATGGGAATCTGAGAAAAGATGCGCTCATTTTTCTAGTGAGAAGGGCGAGCAATTTCTTTCCTTCCTCCTAATTCTTAATCTGGGCAAATTCAGTGTAAAGTAGACGCAGGGATGCGTGTGTAAGTCTCATGTACTGTTCAGAGGACGTGTTCACTTTTGGGTTTTCCACAGCGTGTCACGCCTGGTCATGCTGCACACGGCTTACACACTTACACGGCAGTGACTGTGGGGGAGGGGCGGAACGCTCATGATCTGTGATCGATCTGCTTCGCACGGCTCCCGGGGATTCACTTAGAAAGCCCTGGGAAGGCTTGGCACAGGGCTCTGCTGAACAAATGTTTCCCATTACAATCGTTTTTTTGTTGCATTTTTGGAATTTAAGTGTGTGTTTGCGAACTGGGACTGTGAGATGTTGGCAGATAGCATTGTATTCGTGACGGACGTAATCGATCATGCAGGGATGACTTGGAATGGGGAATCCACAAGCCCCCCACCCCAGACAGTTTGAGCTTTGCTCTGCTGTGTGAGCTGTGGACAGCAGAGACGCAGAGACGCCCTGAGCATTTCGTGGAAACCTTCTGCCTCTGCTATGTCACTGCCCGGCAGTGTGCTGTCACAGCCCCCTCTTCTGTAGAAGGAAGTCTCCCCACCCCCACCACGGCCCCTCCGCCCTGTGTCAGCAATGATGCAGGAATCCGCCCCTCCCCTCCATGCTTCCCCCTGCCAGCTCACTGCTTCCCGGCAGGAGGCTTAGAGTCAAGCCCTGCTGCTATTCTTAGTGGCTCCACGCCCTGCAGTGGGTGACACCGATGGGCCGGCCAGCGACCAGCACAGAGGGTGCCAGCTCCAGATCCCCAGCCTCTGCTCTTTTCCATGTGTTGAGGATGGGAGAGGGAGAGACAGACAAAAAAGATGGCCTTCCTCGAGATTCGGGGCTTAGATGAAGCACCACACACACACACACACACAAGTACATGCGTCCACACATACACAATGCACACATGCAGACCCACATACGTGCACACACAGGAATACACTCACAATGCATGCACACATGTGCACACACACGCACACACACGCGCACACACACACTCACACACACGCGCGCACACACACATGCACGCACACACGCACACACACGTACATGCGCCCACACATACAATGCACACATGCAGACCCACATACGTGCACATACAGGAACACACTCACAATGCATGCACACATGTGCACACACCTTTTCACTGATGAGCTTTACAAAGGGTTCTCGTCTACATTCAGCGTTAACTTAAAAAGTAGCAAAGCAATAATAACTCGTGTTTCACCCGCACGGCTGTCGGTGGCCGCTGAGTGCAGGGGCGGCCTGGCTTTTGAGCGGTGATTCTGGGTGGTAAATGACGCCATCAACAAGATGGTGTCTTCCCGTGCAGTTTGATCAGCAAAGTACCACTGTGTGTCCTCCTTTTCTCTGATAGATAACTGCTTTTGTCTTTTTCTGGCTGTGTGGTCAAAGCAGAAGCATTTGTTACTCTCAAATGTGTGTGCTATCAGGCTGTGTCGGGACCATCTTTTTTCCCGTCTTTGCTGAGTGGAGATTTTTCCTCTTTGTCCTTATCACATGACTGCTTCCCAGAGACCTAACAGGTCATGTGCAAATATACATATCCAAGTCTGTAAGAGTGAACACAGAAAATATGAATATATCTCCAAGAATATCTATCTATCTATCTATCTATCTATCTATCTATCTATCTATCTATCTATCTATCTATCTATCTATCTATCTACCTATCTATATCTATCTACCTACTATCTGTCTATAGCACTGCAAGATTAAATCCTGGCTTTCAACTTCTTGTAAATTCACAGTGGAATTTTTACACACTCTTACACGTGATTAAACATAGGGCTGTACATTTTAAACATGTTTAATTTTATGGAAGTATCATAATCTGTTTACCCTGCCATCTTTTACGGTACATGTAAGAGTTTGAAAATACTAGAAAAAGTTATGTTACAGTTTTTTAAACTTAGATTTTGTTGACTAACCCGGCTTAACTAATTCAGCCAGCGAAGGGCAGACCCTCCTTTGCTTCAGGTGTGGCTTCGGGTGAGATTCTCGCAACCAGAGGAGAGAGAACACACGAACCAACACTCACAAGCAACGTGGAGTCTGCTGTTTCGAGTGTGGGTGATGCAGGCATAACTTGAGTGTGAAAAGTCCACATTGTGTTCACACGTAACTAGGTCTGAGTAGGAAATGAAATGGAAGTTACTAGAGGGAAATTTGAAACAGGGGAGCAGGAACTGTCTAAGAAGTTGATATTTGACTGAAAACCAGGACGGGGTCTCTGCTAAGCTCCCGGGAAGCAGTCCTGTCTGCGTGGTTCACTAAGGATTCAAGAGTTTGCGTTGTCTGATTGACCATCTCCAAGCTCTCAGTCTGGAATGACTTTGTCCTGGGGAATACTGGGGTTTGAACTCAGGACCTTCTACGCACTAGACCAGTGCTCTACCACTGGGCCAGGCCCTCAGCCGTTTTTGCTTCAGTTATTTTTTCCAGTAGGATCGTCTGCTTTTGCGGGACGCACCTCGGACTGTCATACTCCTGCTTGTGCTTCCTGTGTCACTGGGCTGCTGAGCTTAGAAGGTGAGCCACCGGACTCACCTTGCTTGCTGAGGACTTGCTCACGTTGCGCTGGCTGGCCTCGAACTGCTGTCTTCCTGGTCTGTCTCGCATCACTGGTGCTATAGGCACACACGGGACCCTTAACTGACTTTTGTGACATCCGCCTATCTTTTATCTGCCAATCATCAATCTTTATCATCTCTCTCTGTATCAATAACATAAGTATCGACCACATCACACCCACGTCTGTGTATCTGTGTCAAAATTTCAAAGTTCCTACAGCTGGTGCCACTTGTGTAATAAGAAAGATGACATTTTTTCTGGAACAAACCGTGATGGTGCTGGGCAGGGAGGGAGGATGCCCTCAGCTGCTGGGCATCCTAATTTCAAAACTATTTGTTGCTGCAACTGTTTGGTGAGTGGCCCGGCCCGGCCCTGTGGACGCATGCCGGGCCCTCGTGCCCCTCCCTTGGCCTGTGTGCCCCCCCTCGGCAGCCCTGGCCCTGGCCCAGGGGCAGCCCTGTGCATCTTGCCTCTCCACGTTTGGGCTCTAAGTCGAACAAGTTTGAGATCTTGCAAGATTTCAGCGAGAACCTGATGTGGGGCCCGCTGTTTGCGGAGTGTGTGAGGTCGAGCGGACCTCTGGCACAATGCCGAGGCTCTGGCCGGCTGCCTTCCCTCTCGCGAGGCGGCTGGCTCCTCCCTGGGTGGAGGTCACGCTGTCCCTGCTCTAAGCACGGAGGCTCTGCAGCACTGGCAGAAGCAGGCCCGGGAGCCGGCTCCGCCTCGCTTCTGAGAAGATGCTTTCAGCGGTTAGCACAGCGTGTTTTCAGTGCAGTCCATGGCTCTGAAACGTCTCCGCTCTTCTACACCTAGAATAAAGGCTAAAATCTACCTCTGAAAGCTTACAGCAAGAATGCCTGTGTTTCTGCAGCTTTTCCCATGGTGAGCCCAAATTCCTAGCTCTTTTTTTAGTGAAATATTTCTCTTCCGTGAAGAAGAAAGTTTAAAAAGTGCTTTCAACTGAAGGAAGAAAGGAAATAATTTTCTTAGCTGTTTATAGTATTAGCTATATTCATCCTGGCATTTGCAGAGGGTGATGTATTCCACCGCGTTTTCATATCTCTCTTGTGATTTCCACAGAGCTCTAAGGTAGTAAAGTTATTTTTGTTCATGTTTTATAAATGAGGTAGCAAAGTTACAGAAAGTATAAGAAAGTCATTTCTGGGTTAGGATTTATTGGGTGCGCCCCTGGGCCTGGCATGGTTGTAAGAACTTTAGATGCATTCATCCAGCCACCTCTCCAACCGGACCCGACGATTTTCACATTATGTCTATCCCAACTTTTCCTATGAGGAGATGAGGTGCTGAGAAGTGCAGGGACTAGCTCAAGGGCATTCAGAGGTGGAGCCAGAGATGATGGCTTTTATCCACAAAGCCTTGGTCCTAACCCAGGGCACCTAGTCCCAGAAATCTGTAGGGGGCTCCAGGGAGCGGCCGCATGGGCCAAAGCCTCTCAGAGCCGCTCAGAAAAGCTTCCAGATTGAGGAGTTGGGCCGCAGGGCCAGGTGGGGGTTTCGTCACCAGCCTCCTGATGCTTCTGTTACCTTGTCTGGCAGAGTAGCATGTGAGCAGCTTCACAGGCACATTTGCCTGCGATTTGTTTTACTTTTCTCACATGTAGATCTTGGAGGGTGGCGGGGGGGGGAGGGGCACAGAGGGAGAAAGGGTGAAAAAGTGCAGCTGTGGCGTTCACTGGACACGGGTGACAGTGAACTCCACAAGGCAGGGTGGAGAGGGGAGGGAGGGACGGGGAGAGGGCGGGAGGGAGACTCTGTACGGAAGGAGGCGGACTCGTGACCGGACTCCTGCCCTTGTCAACCGCATTCATCGCCTTTATAAAAGTGGCTGATTCCGTGTTGTTCGAAATATTTCCGAATGGAAGGAATGTCTAACCACGACAATTTGGTGGTGAATTTATGTTAAGGCATAGAAGATTTCTTTGATTACCATCTGGAGAATAATACAGCAGGAGAACGGTAGTTTATCTTTTGCTAGCAAGATGCACATTCTTAGGCAATTCCAAGAACACACAAATCTCCAGCTTTTCCCTTCCGTGGGAGCCACGCGGCGCTCACCCGTCTCTACTTAACGAAGCCCCTGGCGGCAGTTCTACTAAGGATTTGAGAAAAATTGTTCTGCTTAGTAATAACTTCTTCTTCTTCTTTTTTAAAGAAAAATAGTGTGTTGAAATCTATTTCATGAATGCAGTAAAATGCAGTTTTGCTTTAAAATTTCCAAGACGCACATGAAATTCCTTCAGTGAGGTAGAGCACCTGTTTTACTGGGGGAATGCAAGAAGGCTTGACTGTCCGGGACAGGGAGGTAAAAATAGAGACTAAAGGCTCCACAGTTTATTAATAGGACTTGACGGGAGCAGGAGGTTTGACCTGTAGTACCACTCTGTCGGCTCACGTGGCGGTAGCAGACTCTCTGGATGTGTGATGTGGAAGGTGATTTGGACCACAGGGCCTTTGTGCTGCCCCATGCAGGTGGAAGGAGCAAGGGGCCCTGACTTACCCACAAACTCATTCCCTCCATGAACTAGCCAGTTCTGTTGCAATAGCCTTAGAGCGTTCAAGAGGCCTAAGCCCTCTTCCAGGTCCCGCCTCCTAGTACCGTTGCCATGGTAACTACATATCAACATCAGCTGTGGAGGGGTCATGGTACTGAAATGACAAATGGACGTCCTGGGAAGTGCATGCTTGAACTCTGGGCCTGGGCGCTGTCCCGCAGCTCTTCAGCTCAAGGCGAGCGCTCTACCACTTGAGCCGCGGCGCCACTTCCGGTTTTCTGGTGGTTAATTGGAGATAAGAGTTTCACAGACTTTCCTGCCCAGGCTGGCTTTGAACCGCGATCCTCAGATCTCAGCCTCCTGGGTAGCTAGGATTACAGGCGTGAGCCACCAGCGCCCGGCTAGTGCGTGCTTTTTCTGTGTATCTTGATCATTCTCTTTCCTCCCTGTGTTTCTTTCCATCCAAGTGTGTTGAGTTTACTTTTTTTTTTGATAAAGCAAACGTCTCTGCTTTGGTTCTCAAATACATTCAGCCTTTACATCAGAAAGGCTTCAGAGGGAAATACATTGCTTGGTCAGGCGTGAGAATGGTGCTTTGACTTTCTTTGTGCATCTGACTCTTAAAAAACTCACTGGGGTTGAACCGGCTTATGGAAGTCAGGTATCCCACGTTCTCTGCTGTGATTCTATTAACACAGGGCTGGGAATTCTGCCAACACTTCCTCTTCCCTTTAAACATCGAGAGGTGACAGGTAATAGATGAGAAGGGGTACTATCTCAATAAAGAAGAAATGGAAACAGCTTTGATGATGTTAGAGAGACGGAGAGAGAGGGAGAGAGGGAGAGAGAGGGAGGGAGAGGGGGAGAGAGAGGGAGAGAGAGGGAGGGAGAGGGGGAGAGAGAGGGAGAGAGGGAGGGAGGGAGAGAGAGAGAGGGAAGGAGAGGGGGAGGGAGAGGGAGAGAGAGGGGGAGAGAGAGGGAGAGAGGGAGGGAGGGAGAGAGGGAGGGAGGGAGGGAGGGAGGGAGGGAGGGAGGGAGGGAGGGAGGGAGAGAGTGAGGGAGGGAGGGAGGGAGGGAGAAAACAATGGAATGTTTTTAACCTTGTTATCTAATACGTTGTTTTATAAATAGAAAAGCCACTCCATTAAATTTGATGGGTGATAAATTTGATACCATTTCCCCCCCCCAGTGTTGTTTTACTAGCCCTGAAAATATTCGGAAGCCTGATTTCACTCACAGGGAGTGTTTGTTGATCCCCTCCCCGCAATTTTATCCATAAAAATAGACGAGGTGACAGATTGTTGGGAGGGTGGCTGCGACGTTCCTGTCTGTTCCAGGCCCTCAGCTAGGCTGCAGGTGACATGAAACTCCTGTGTGCCTGGAAATCTGCTGTGACCCTGGCATTTCCTCGGAGATGCCTGGAGCCCGCTGGAGCTTCTGAAAGCTAGGCGTAGCTGCTCTGCGTTTCCAAGATGACAGCATTAGTCTCAACCCTGTGGCATTCTTCGTGAGATTCCAGGTTCACACCGAACCACCGTGATTTCAGTAACTCTCTCTCCCTTACAAGTTCAAGTGACATGCATGTAATTTGGCTAGTCCGTGTTAAAACCACTGTCGTGGACCATCTCTGACACGTTGGGCGATGGGAGGGTGAGGTCTGGGCGTGCGTGAGAGCGAGGGGGCGTGCGTGAGTGCGAGGGGCGCGTGCGTGAGTGAGGGGCGCGTGCGTGAGTGAGGGGCGCGTGCGTGAGTGAGGGGCGCGTGCGTGGCGTCCTGCGGAGTCGCTGCAGGCCGGTGCCCACTGTCTGCTCTGAGCTGGCCCACGCTGTCCCGGCCACCGCCCCAGTGCCGCCCACCCCTGTGCCACAACATGCCATGTCTCCAGATGAACACAGAAGTCCAGCCAGGGAGGGGGGGACGCCTTTTACCACTGAGTGAAATGAATAGAAGTGATGTCAGCTCTAAGCTCTCATTCGTGGAGGTATTCAAAACACAAAGAACCAAAAGTATGTGAATGACAACAATGAGGGAGTCAGAAAAAAACAGGAAGGAGGAGAATCAGAACAGAAACATGACACATGGATTCAGAGACCAGAGTGTAGTTGGCAGAGATGCCCAAGGCTGAGAGTGAGATGAAGCGCGGAGCGGTCGTGTGTAGGAGCCCCGTGGAGGTGGCAGCATTTACCGTTGTCTGGGGAATGAGTTTCAAGTCCGTGCGTAGAGCACCTAGCCATCCTGGATGCAGACAGTGGCGGAAAGTTCAGGAAGGCTCCGGAAGGGCTGGGTGTGGGGAGGAGCAGAAGGAAGCGCTGCCAGTCATGTGTTCCCTCGTGTCTGTTCCCGCAATGGGCGCCATTTCCCCAACGTGCCTTTGCTTTACGAACATTCCACCCTCTTACCGGACACACAGCTGGTGTGTCAGGAGGGAGACAGAGGCAAGAAACGCGAGATGATGCAATCCACAGCGTTGTCATCTTTTCCATGAGGACCAGTGGAGCGGCTGTGAGGAGAAGGCTCAGGCCCCGGTCCAGGCTCCGCTGGGGCCCAGCTCGCATAGCCGAGAGCTGAGCTCTTCATCCGTAAGTGAACAAAGTGCGGCCGGTCACTGCACAGCGCTCGAGGTGGGGTGCAGAGTGTGCGCCTCTCTCCCCTGCAAAATGGCCGAAACAAGCACAGAACGCCCATCCTGTTGTTCACGCCTTTACCCACAGCGCCAGGCTCCGAGCTCTGTCAAATGTGAGCCCGTGCGGGGCGTGTGGATGGCACGGAGCACACGGGCCCCGTTGAACACGCCACGAGTGTCAGGACGTGAGAACGATGGTGCTGCTCACACCCCTGGGCGTTACACTGCGGAATTCGCGCAAAAATGAACACAGCGGTGAATAGGATACCGACAGCACAGACGTGGAAGACTAAAGAACTGGCTGGAGTGGTGCGGGGTGAGACGGGAAAGCTGGAGGAGGGAGGTGGTCGAGCAAGGCTGGTGTGGAAAGTCCTGGTGAGGCACTGCTCCGAGATGCCTAGGGATTTGTGCCAATCCTGTTACTTCCTCAACATGGAGAGACACACAGACATGCATGCACACACACACACACACACACACACACACACACACACACACACACACACACACACACACGTCTCCAAACCATTGCCTTTTAAAGTCTTTGCTTCGACATGTACTTGCTTTGGCCCTACACGTTTTCAACAGTTCGCTTGAGGAGATCTCCGAAGTCCTTTTCTGCTGGCGTGGCGTTGTACTGGACACCTGCGGACAGGAAGGTAACTGCGGATGGAGATGGCGTTGCTCCCGTTCCTTATCTGAGCAAGGAGAGCAAGGAGAGCAGGGGCCATTTCCCTGCACTGCAGAGCTCCGTGTGTGTGTGTGTGTGTGTGTGTGTGATCTCCCATGTCTCCATTGCTTTTCTCATTTGGGTTTAGTGTTAATTTTATTTTGCAGCATTTTGGGGGGCTTACTGGGATTTGAACTTGCTAGGTAGGCCCTCAACCTAGAACCGTCCTCTCAGCCATGTCGTGATTTCTGAAACAGAAGGATAATAGTAAAGGGAATTGTCTGTCTGCAGTGATTATGGAGCGAAGGATGCTAAGGGGAGCAGCTGCATGTAAGACAGGCTTTCAGTCTGTTTCTAACAGAGACCAGGCCCTGTACCCACTGGGTTGTGGTAGGTAATGGATGTTGGTAGGATGAATAAGGGAACTTCAGGAGTAGAATTAAAAATGGGTCAAGCTGTGAGGTTTTCTTCGGATCTTCCGGTTCCCCTACTTTTCCTCCCACCATCATGTTATTTCCCTTCCAATCTGAGAACTCCTGGCACTTTTTTGTACCACTCTGTGTGTGTGTGTGTGTGTGTGTGTGTGTGTGTGTGTGTCTAGGTGTGTACATGTGTCTGTGTAGGGGAATGTATACTTAAAAAATGTTACTGGGAAAATGAAATCCTATTACCTTTTCCTTACTCATTTTGTAATATATTTAGTGTGTACTTTATATGTGATAAAGATATTTTAACTGACTTTTGACAGTGGTGTGCTAGCTGCACTTAGGATTAATTCTCTTAATTATATTTAGCGATTGATGTTCTAGAGAGTGGTATTAAACGATTTTAACCATTTAGCTTTATCAGGTTAACTACAATTGTGGTAAGGAAATTTGGTCAAAGTAGATACAACATGAAATATCTATACTTTAAAAAATAGTGTGGGATGGAAGGAGGCAGAAATGGGCAGTGGTTTTGTGTGTGTGTGTGTGTGTGTGTGTGTGTGAGTGTGTGTGAGTGTGTATGTGTGTGTGTCTATCTTGTACATAATAATGAAATCTTGTTCCAAATTGTATCGTTCAAGATGGATATTTCTACTTAGAAAATCTCTTGTGTGTTTTTGAGCTCTATGCTGAATGTAATTGTTACAATCAAAGAATTGGACGGTACACTTGTTTCTTTAAATCATCACATCAAGAACTTCCAATTAATGTTCTTTTCAAAACAAGTTAGCTCTGCTTGAGAAATGGCCCTCATCTCTTAACTTGAGGTTATGGTATTGATAAACCCTGATTTTCCAACAACTGAAAACCGTTGCCTTTCTTTCAAAATAATTTGGTCATCTGGAAGATAGTTTTGACTTCAGTGGAGAGAAAATCGTCAACGAAGAGGCTGATGGGGGTGGTTGGGCATGCGTCGTTTTCACTTACCTGTGTGTGTTTTGTCTGTTTAGCTCCAATCGGGAGTTAACGATGAGGCACATGTCATTTGTGGTCTAGGATGTGTGATTCTACTCTGGGGAAAGGAGCCATAGAAGTCTGGAGATTTCCATCAGCTGGTAAGCGATGGCTGGAGTACGGGGCCTGGGGGTTTGCTCCCGGCCCTCCGGGTCTCCTACGCTAGGATCACCCAGCAGCGCAGTTCAAAGCACCTAGGACTTCCTCAACCGTAGGCAAGCCCGTCCTGACGTGGGCTTGGGGAGCTCAACTTTAAAGGCTGATATCTGGAGGTTGAAACAATTCTGTAAGGAGAAGGAGGCTTAGGGACCCTTGAGATAGACAAAGAAATTGAGTTCGAGTTTGGGAAAATCTGGAATGAGCAAGGTAAGTGGCTAAGGGTGGGGGCCGACTCATCCATTTCAGAAGTAAATTCCCAACTCTACATCTGTGCGTGTGCGTTTGTGGATGGAGGGCTGTGAGAGGGACTTAAACTCTTCCCGAAGGCCGTGTGCGTAAGACCTGGCGGTCAGCCTCTGATGCATGGGGAGCCGGAGGAGCCGTTCAAAGGTGGAGTCTGGGGGGAGGAAGCCAAGTCACCTGGCCCACGGGGTGCTCCTGAGGGGGGACACCCCAACATCCTCTGTCCCCTGAGGTTACTTACTGAGGGTGGCCAAGTGAGCAGAGCCTGGGAGATGCAGAGAGCAATGGGTGCATCATCATCACCATCACCATCATCATCATCATCATCACAGGGATTAGATGCAGAATGGATAGGCGTTGCATGATGTGTGACTTCAGCAGAGACACAGAGGTGTGTAATTCCCACTCACAGCTTCCATCCACTTCTGGGAAGGGAGATGAGCCCTGCACACACCAGCGCGGTCCTAACTCAACATGGACGCTCATCCTGGAGGCAGTGTGGGAGGTGACTGCAGGAGATACCCACGTCGAACCCAAACAGTCACCACGGCTGATAGCCAGAGGGGAGAAACTCCACTTTTGTTTCTAGTGTAAATCTATTCGGCTTACTTTCAAAACAAATTCTTTCACCTTGCTTTCTTCCGTGGCATTGACATGGGAAAACATGTGGGAAACTTCATGAAATTCCAACCCTCTCGTGGAAAGCAAACACATTGTAATTTACTCGCGGCCTGTATTTACCAAGACATGATCTCTTTTGGGGGAGAGGGAGGTTAAGATTAATGAGAGGACCAGGGTGAATTTTAAAATTCATGAGTTGGCATTTGATCTTTAGTGTGACACTAAGATTAATTCGGTATACTGTGTGCATTTGTAGCTGCATTAATCAAATGTACTGAAATTGATAAAAAGAAGAAGGAAATTGACTTTGACAGACTGTTTGATAGTTGCCATTAATTAAATGCCCAGCAAGTCCAATAACATACACAGTTAGTATAGAAATAAAACTTTAATTCTTCATTTTAGAATTGCCCCTAATTAACTTTCAATAGGTTTGACAGCATGCTTAAAGCAATTGCTTCTTTAGCAACAGACACACAGCTCTAGCTTCTTTACAATTATCAGCTAATTCCAATTGCTTTCCAGAATTAGATTCGATCTCTTTTCCAAGTCGGGGATAAATAAATTTCACTGCTCTCTTCTGAGCAGGTAACCAGCCTTCTGAGATTCTCTTAGGTTGAGCTGTACATCTTCTGAAGAAAAGTCTGTATTTTAATATTCAAGGCACCAAGGCAGGAAAGTTAAAAGCTCTCCTGTGCATATCTTATACCTTGTAAGTCAAGACCCAGGATGCCACAGAGCTCTGTCTTTATGGTAGCAGGCAGGACAGTCAGTAGTGATAGGAATGAAGACTACAGGCCAGACCAGTCTTCACTGACCCCTACGTCCAGCGGGTCTCAGTGGAGATGGGAAGGCACAGGCATTTGAAGCCAGGATTTATAAGATTTCATCCTTCTGTCCCAGCTGCCTTGAAAGTACAGGGCTGGCAAATCAGCTGTGTACAGCAGACTTCTGGTGTCCTGAGTCTGTGTGTCTTTCCACACCTGCAATTCAGGGTTACAACTCAACTATTTTCATGTACTGGCTTGTTAGGACTAGTAGCTGTATTTGTTTCCTCTTGAGACGATGTTGAGATTGTTCAAAGGATATCATCTATCCTTGCTTTCCTAAGTTTATATCTCTCATTAAGATGTTTATAGGTAACAGATGGGGCAAATACATTCACACATGTGTGTTCAGCGAGACACCATTATAAAATAATTGCACAGTGTTAGAATGACAATTCAAAAGTACTCAACATTTCCTAAGTACGCCTTTAAAGAGCCGCAGCTCAGCCTTGTTTTTATTTCAAGCATAGTAGAATGAGCTAGGAAGTAAGCTTTTCCCTTTCAGAACATAATGTCTGGTCAACACAATTCTTTGAAAGTTATCAGAAAGAAAAAGAAAACTTCGCAAAGTGGAGAGTGGTTAAGTTCAAAAGGGAACTGTCTTGGCTGTCAACAGTTTGTTTTGCGTAGCATGTCCACTAGCAATTCCTCATTTATTCTGTTTTTAACTCTGTTAGGATAAACTGTACCAAGCGATTGTTTCTGGCCCCATTGCTTGGGCTTGGCCGCGCCAGTGCCTGCCCGTGCCAGCCTTGTTCACTAGTGCAGCGCTCAGCTCACCTGAAGCTGGTCTTGGTGGTTCTTCCGTGGTTCTCTGTGCTGCTTTGGCATAGCTTGACATCGTGGTAGAATTTTCGTTTTTCTCCACCTCCTCCTCCACTGATATCGGGGGTAATGATCCATTTCTAAGCTGGACCCATCTAGGCATTGATTCTCTGCTACCTAGGTTTCTCTGGTGGACGATTCCTAAGTTGTTGGCTTATGTGATGTGTTCTAGAAACTATCGGTTTCACTTCGCTAAAAAGATGGCGCATGCGAATTCTTACATGAAAAACTTGCCCAGCTCTGTGGATGTCTGTGACCCTTCGATGTACAGGTCAAAGAGAAAGAAATATGTAACAAATAAATTCATTATGCAAGGGAAGGACTCCTGCTTTTGGAACGGAGTCTGCGCTAGCAGTTATGAGGCGCCGATGGCTCTCTTCTTAGTTTATTATCCTTCCATGCATAAAATAAGATATATTGAATCACAAACACCTATGTCAAAAAGCACGATACAGACCTGAGTACTTCATTCACTAAGTACTTCATGCACTAAGTACTTCATTCACTCAGTACTTCATGCACTAAGTACTTCATTCACTAAGTACTTCATTCACTAAGTACTTCATGCACTGAGACATTGTCTCAGAACTTATCATTTCAAAGCAATGATGGAAAGGGCGATCTTGATGCTGGCCAGCAGCACTTGAGCATCACGTGAACGGTCTGGGATTCTGTAGAGACTGTAGCGTGGAGCCAAGGTCCCCGTGACATCTGTGTGTTAGACGCTTGGTCTCGAGGAAGAAGGCGGTGGACAGGTCAGAGGCGGACTCGCGAGCCATCCGCTCTTTCTTCCATGACTCCTGCAGGCTTTTGAAAGGGATGAATGGGACCCCAGCTCCTCTTCTCCTGGTTCAGTTCCTGACTAGGAATGAAGACTTTGCCACCACTGTCCAAAAGCCACACGGGGTCAAGCTTCTGGTTCTGTGAGCCAAAACCCAACCTCAGGGATTTGTGAAGGCAGCAGAGGTTGACAGATACACACGGCCATGTCACAGTGCAGATTCTACACACTGTGTGCATAGAATCTCCCGTCAGTGTCCGCATCACTGAGGATATGTTCAGTTTCAACTCAAAACAGGTTCTCTTCCTCATGGGCCCTTTCAGCTCCTCTCACGGACCCCTTTTGTGAACACTTGCAGCAGTGTGAAGAACTTCCACTGCAAAATGTAGGGGAGGGGCCTGGGGGAGGGGCATGCTTCGGTCTTGGTCTTTGCACGTTTAAAAGGGTTTCAGGGAGAAAGGAGCAGTTTATACAAAATGACAAGTTTATAAAGCTGAGATTTCCAAACAACCCCAACAAGCAAAACCGCTTTCCATGCAGTCCTTACCCACTGAGGGCACGCGGCCTCCCCAGCCGGCCGCACCCCACGCCGCTAAAACCACACTTCCCTAATTTGGCTAATTTCCAAAACTTCCTGGAGACCAGTTCTTCCTGTTTCCTTCCGTCAGAGGACCTGCCTGTGACTTCGTCACAGGTCCTTGTTGGTCAAAGCCATTTTTATTTTTAGAAAGAGCCAAAAAGTCATGATGGGTACGCTTGTCCAAGATGTTTTCAAAAAGAAAAAAAAACAAAAAAAGGTGTAAAAGCAGCGAAACTGATTTTCTTAAATTATGAATTAAACGTTTAAGTTTGTTCTAAGAAAGAAATTTAGGAAATACTTTGATGACTGTCAGAAATATTAAAAGCAAGATATGTCTTCCCGAATGTAACTTGAGAATTGCAGTTTTATCTGGTTAGGTGTTGGGATGAAGGCCAGACTCTTGTCTGCCCGGTGTGTCTTCAGCCTCAGCTGCAGCCTTGTGTCTGCCCGGTGTGTCTTCAGCCCCAGCTGCAGCCTTGTGTCTGCCCGGTGTGTCTTCAGCCTCAGCTGCAGCCACAAGGCAGCTCTGTACAGAACAGCACTCAGAGGAATGTGAATTTGGTTTTTTTAAATCATGCTTCTGTAACATGTCTTTATAATTCGGGCGTGGAGAGATGTTCTCTTTGAACTGGAAGCCCACGATCTGGGACTGTCTCTGTTTCAGGCAGAGGCTAGTTTGGGCTCCTTCAGATGCTGCTGCAATCCCAGCCGAGCCTGTCCACGCCAGAAATGTGTCCTGGCGTTTCCTGAGATCGTGCTAACTCGGAGCCCACTATGATTTACCTCGAGGTCCAATGGTTACCCTTGCAGGAGCACTAAGCAGAGTACAGACAAAGGCTTGTCTGGATTTGTCCGAAGAGGTGATCTCTTCTCTTGCAAATGCCTCTTGTAAGCGTCTTGAATGACTGTGGGCTGCGGCTCATCCTTTCTCACTGTTTCCCTCTTGCAGGTGGCCGAGTGACGAGTTGTCCATAGAGGGCGTTAGATGCTCTCCCAAGCATTCTTCTCTTTCCTCTGGCTCAGAGGCTGTGGTTGACTCTCTTGGCTTTCATTGAGAACCAGTACTCACTTAAAAAAAAAAGCTTTATTGTTATTATCAAAGTGTTGTACAGAGGGGCTACCATTCTGAGAATTAGTACTCTTGATTCCTGGAAATGTCTGCTGTTATCCTTCCAACCTCCCTCCCTCCTCCCCCCCACCCCTCCTCACCAGTCCAAGATCCTATCTACAATGGTGGAAGCCATGTCTCACTCTCTTTTCCTGCCAGAAGGGCCAGGCTCAACCCTTTCCCCAGAACTGCCCAGCTTCCAAACCGTATTGTGTATCAGGCGGGACAGCTTGGAAGTGTGTGTGTGTGTGTGTGTGTGTGTGTACTTGTGTCACCTACGTGTGGCAGCCAGTCATTGCTCCCGGCACCTTGACCCCTCCCACATGTAGCTTTTAGGTTTCCATGGTGACCAGTCTGGCCGCATAGTCCTTGAGGAGAAACCATTAAAGAGCAGATCCAGGAGGAGTGCTCTCATTCCATGAGATAAATTGGGTTTGTGGGTATTTCCTGTATTCATTTAGTGGATTCTTACAGAAAACAAGTGCTAGTAAACTTTGGTTTTATGTAGGTTGAGAGTCGCTGTTACCCACTAGCCCTAGCTACATATACTTGAACCAATTCTCCTAAACTAGGTCACTGCGTTTATGCAGCCTCGAACAGATTCTGAAGCCAATTTCCTACAGGCTTTTTTCCTGTCCTCTCTCCAGCCCCGAGAATTCCTGCTTAGGAAGATTGAAATAGGAGCTGAGAATTTGCCTTCCTAATACTTCAGAAATTGCAATTAATTTGTATAGTTTAATAAAATTTGGATCTTACCTTTGGAATGTATTTTAAATTTTTAAATTTAAAGCACAACTAAGTGGAAATAAATCACGCTCACTTCCTTATCCCTGTGCTTGCGATCAGATGTGATTGGCGTACTGGGTTTTGAACTGGCTTCTCATCAGCTCTCTGCTGCACGAGCTATACCTCCAGCCCTCGTGCGTTGCTTATTGTTTGAGCTGGGGTCTCACTTGCTTCTGGCCTGCGAGGATCTGGACCGGGCTCCCTTGTTTCATGAACCACAAAGCTGGGACAGCAGGCAGTTGGCACTGCGCCCACCTTCGGTTGAGGTGAGGATCTCATGAGCTTTTTGCCCAGGCTGACTTTGAACCTCTATCCTCTTGATTTTTACCTTCAGAGGAGCAAGGATCACAAGAGTTGGCCACAGTGCCTGGCCTAACTCTAGAATTTGTAATAAAAGATTCTTACAAATGGTGCTTATGAACTCACGTTTTAACTCTGTGCCCAAGCAATCTAAGTGTATGTGTCATCAATTTTCTTCCTGTCCATTGCTTTGCATTTGACCCATATTTTCTTGGGAAATATCTTTTCACATTTTTAAAGACTAAGTTGGGTTATCTTTTTAGTTTGAAGTTGGTAAGTTGTTTTTTTTTTTTCTTTTGAGACAATGCTGATAAATGGCTCCTAGTGTGCTCTTGCTGCAATAGGTAGAAATTGTGACAGATTTTATTGTAGCCCCCGTGCTCAGCTCTGGGACCCGCCTGTGCTTTGCAGATGGGCAAGGAGGAGTGAGGAAGTGCGGCTTCTGATCCCTGCCAGCCCCGCAGCTGATGGGGAGGTTCAAGGGCAGAAGGTTGCTTTTCTATTCTTGAGCAAAAGGGAAATCAAAACGATAGCATCTTTTTCCTTTTTCTCTCGCACTCTCACTGTGAAAGGCCAGCACCTTTTGACTGAAGTACAGGCACCTCAGCTCACTTGCCTTCCTTTCTGAAATAGTAATCATTTTGGAATTTGGAGCTGGTGAAACTAGCCAGTTTGGGGGTGCTGTGTCCTCCCAGCATGCCGGCCAAGGGCTTGTGGGCTTTGAGGAACCCACACAGCGGAAGAAGAAAAGCGGCATCAAAGAGCGAGACCAGCCTGAGGGCGTTGTACCGGGGTTCAGAGTCCGGCTACAGTTCTCTGTCACCTCGGGCAAATCTTCAGTTTTCTGAATAGGAGCAAATACTACAGAGCCTGCAGGGCCAGGAGGGCCTAGAAATATGGCTGCTAGTCGGGAAACACTGGGTGTGCAGGAGCACCAGCCATTATTGTGGGAACCTCAAGTTCTCTTCCTCATTGTCGGAAGAGCAGTGACGATGCGGTTGGAAATAATAACAGCAGCAGCTGGCTCACTACGCCCCCGAATGCCGTGTGTTTCCTAATGAATTTTTTATTCAAGGTGACTGGCGCTCCTCCGTGGTCCTCCCATTGGTGAAGGCGGTCGCGATTGGTCCCCTGAATTCTAATCGCCACGTCGGAACTCAAAAGAGCGCAGCCGAGTTTCTACTGGAGTCTGATGACTGCTGAAATCTCTGCCGACATTTTTAACACGCGTGAGCGATCGGTCGTGGCTCAGGATGTGCGTGTTGTCGCTGAGTGCAAAGTGAATATGCTTTAGGCCAGGTGCGTCGGCACCACCTTTGTGGTTCTATCTGGAGTGTAGCGTAAGAACAACGCTTCCATTGTCTTTGTTCTACACGGCTACTTCCTGGTTCCCAGAGCCACTGTCCCCAGGGAGCCTCTGGGTGACGTGACCCCGGTCAGCCCCCACAGCTGGCTCAACACTCGGATGTGCCTCCAGTCTGCCTCTCACACGCAGCATTTCCCATATGAGTATCCACACGCAGAGCCCTTTCTTTTCTTTCTTTGATGGACATCTGGAATGAAGGGCATGAAGAGGTTCAACCGAGTCCTAAGACAGTTGTTCAGTAGTAAGATGACTCAGGCTCAGGAACCTACTGCGGCTGAGCTGCCAGCCACCCGGGGAGCATGGCAGCTCGCCCAGGAGCGCCCACCTCTGTCCCTGCCAGTCCTCCTCTCCCGCTCCCATGAGTGGGAGCCAGCGAAACTTCAAAGTGGTGGGTTAGGATGGGGTCCACGAAGGCATGACTTGTGTTCATCTTCTCACAAGAAGCACACCCTTAAATAGAAGTGGGGGGCTAATTGTGCAGCCATGGCAACATCTCTGCAGCCTGTAGACCTCGTTCCAGGCTGTGACCAGGGCAGCTGGTCATGCCTGTATGCCCAGCCGTCTGTGTCTACGCCTGCCCCCGGGTAGTCTTCTCGGTCCCTTCCAGAGGCTCCTGGACCGTGCTTCTGAAGGGAAACTCACCTTCTGCGCTGTGAGCTGAACCAGCAGGGGTGTGTGAGGGCCTGGCGCTTTCTGAAATGAGGTGTGCCTGGAACGGAGGCTTCCAGAATTTCCTGGAGAAGTGGGGAGTGGGTCAGTCTGTGGGGCTTGGCGCTGTCCCTAAGCTTCAAAGAGTCCTGAGGATGCCACCCAAAGGCAACTTCATCCCAACAGCCTGGCATGAAAGATGTCCATCTTCTGTGTTCCCAAAGCAAGAGTTCCGGGCCCACAGCGCCAGTGGTGTTGTCTCCAGACACAATTCGGGCCGGGACGTCCTGATGGTGAGCGGGATTCACCAGAGCTGGGATTTCAAAGGAGCTTTCGTTTCAAGAGAAGGGGGAGGAAGGTTCACTAGCCCGATGCCTGTAGCAACCACGTGGCTCTTTCTTGGCTCTTATTCCTACCAGCAACAAAGGGCTGGCGTGAAAGGGAGCCTGAGACCATCTTTCCTATTAGAACAACAAATGTTTTACTGACATTTGTACGTTGATGAGTTTCAATCTCTCTCTCTCTCTTCCCCCTCTCTCTCTCTCCCCCTCCCCCTCCCCCTCCCCCTCTCTCTCCCCCTCCCCCTCCCTCTCCCCCTCCCCCTCCCCCTCCCTCTCCCCCTCCCCCTCCCCCTCCCTCTCTCCTTCTCCCTCACCCTCTCCCTCTCCTTCTCCCTCTCCCGCTGCTGCTCTGTCTGTCTGATATACAAAGTTATCAGAGTGGCCTTCTAGATCATCATACCTGTATCTAAGCCAGCCCTGGGCATTGATCAGTATGACAGCATTGGAAGTGTCTAGACCAGATGAAGGCAAATCTTCATGCTTAGGATCAGATAGGATTTCAGGCTTCCCTGCGTTTGTAGCAAAGCACAAGGGAGAAATGGCAAGGTGGATCTGTGCCTTCCACACCGGTCTTGAGACAAAGTTGACAAATCAGGCCTCTGTTGCCTGATTTCTACCTTCACTGGGAAAAGCAGGTGAAATGATATGCTTCAATATTCCAAGTAACCATTGGGTATGACTTTGCACTGAGCACACGCCATATTTCCTCTTTTCCCTAAAAAACATGAAAAAGAGGTCAGTCATCTATATCTCGAGTGTGAGGGAAAGGAGATGATGTCAGTCGCTGGGGGGAGGGGCTGGGGCGGCATAACCAGCCATGCTGGTGGACGGCCAAGTCCAGTCACGTCCATTATCTGCAGGCACGTGGCTCGGAGCATGCATTTTCTCACCAGACATCGAGTTGGATTATTTAAACCGTCTCTTGAGAATGATGGAACTTTTTTTTTCTTTTTCCATTGATGAGAAAATAGCCTTGCGTGGGGCTCGCAGGAGCAGCCCTCTGCGTCTAGAATTCTCTCTGCTGGGATCCAGGCCGCTCTCATTTCCACCCAGCAATTTCACAGACAAATGGAATGGTGACCTGAATAGGTTGTATGCCCACAAGCCCTGTCATTTTGGCAGAAAGGCTTCAGCCGGCGCCGTTGACTTCCCCTGTCAGGCGGGAGCCTCTTTGTGGGATCAAAGCGGCTGCCCGGGACACGGTGCCTCTCACCGCCGCTGATTGCGCTAATAGTGCTTGAAGATGGACTTGTAATCAGTTCGCCTTCTCCATTGTCTACTTAAAAACTGGGGCTCCTGAAACCCCAGCCAGGCGGTGGGAAGTCTAAGTTGCCCCTCACACTTGTTACACTATTGGCTCAGGATATAGAGATAGCATTGCCAGATTTAGCAGGTAGCAATATAGGACGCTCAGTGACACTCGAATTTCAGATGAGTGCATTTTTAATGTAGGTAGTCTTTTGCTGAAGTACTCATTCCAAATATCTGATTCAGAAGTCGATTTAGTGTTTATCTGACATCCAATTAAATGAGGTCACCTAATACCAGGAGCCTCGCTTCGGTTAGTGCCGCTTCCAGCAGCGTAGAAATGTATTTTACGTTGGCTACTACTGAAGTTTAAGGGTGTCACTGAAGCTGGGCACCAATGGCTCACGCCTGTCATCCCAACTACTCAGGAGGCTGAGATCTGAGGATTGTGATTTAAAGCCAGCCTGGGCAGGGAAGTCCATGAGACTCTTATCTCCAAGTAATCCTACACACCAGAAGTGGCGCTGTGGCTCAAGTGCTAGAGTAAAACAAAAGCTCAGGGGTAGCACCCAGGCCCTGAGTTCAAGCCCCAAGGCAACACACACACACACACACACACACACACACACACACACACACACGCAGTATACATGCAACTGCTTCTGGAAGACAATTCGGCTGGTGGGTCCTGGGTGCGTGTTGGTGGTCTCTGGGTGAGCCGGGGCTCAAGCACTGTTTCATCTGTAAAGGCGCGTGAAGAGTCTCTCACCACCGATATGTGTTTAATTCATAACGTGCACAAAGAGAAAAAAAGGAAGGAAAAATTCCATTCACAGTAGCCTCAAAATTACCTAGGAGTAACCCTGAAGACTGCCACAAAGAAAGTGACGGACACTGAAGAAAGAACTGGAAGAAGACGCCAGCAGGCGGAAAGGCCTTCCGGGAGCTGACAGAACTCCCCAGAGGCCTGCAGATTCAGTGCCATCTCCCAAAAATACCAGCATCAAGACCAAATCACCAGATCCCACATCGCCAAAGCAACCGAGAGGAAAAGGAGCGATGGGGCCCTGCGGTCCCTTCCTGCAGCCCGGTGACAGAGCCCGGCCGCGCCGGTGACTGGGGGTCAGCCAGCCACGCCTACAGCCAGCAGAATTCCCGCAAGGGGACCAAATGTATTTGTTCAAGAAGAGATAACTTCTCAACGAATAGTGTTGGGGGAAACCAGAGGTCCAGGAATAGAAGCACGAAACTAGGGCTGGGAAGGTGGCTCAGTGGCAGAGCGCTTGCCCAGCATACATGAGGCCCTGGGTTCTATTCCTCAGCACCACATAAGCAGAAAAAGCCGGAAGTGGCGCTGTGGCTCAAGTAGTAGAGCGCTAGCCTTGAGCTGAAGAGCTGAGGGACAGCGCCCAGGCCCAGAGTTCAGGCCCCATGACTGACCAAAAAAAAAAAAAAAAAGCATGAAACTAGACCCAGATTTCTAACCTGGCGTCAGAGTGAACTCAATAAGGATCAAAGCCTTTACTAAGACCTGACCATTTAAAACTACTGGAAGGAGGCACACTTTTCAATATGTTGGCGCCAGCAGCAAGTTTATGATCAGTCCTCCCGAAATCCAGGAGACAGAAGCAAGGATGGACCAAAGCAGTATGTAAAAGTGAAAAGCTTCCGGACAACGAAGCACGCGTCCCACAGAGTGAGAAGAAAGCCCGGAGAGTGGGAGCTGATCCGTGCCAGGCGTCCGTCCACCTGGCAGGTGGTGAATCTGCAGGTCAGGAAGCGAGCGAAGGTCAGGGGCAGAAGCAAAACCCTGGGCTGCGTGGTTGGCTCATCAAAAGTCACGGCCCCAGAGCTCTGTGCGGCAACGCAGCCCTCAGGGCCTGCACCGATCAGTGCTGCATTTGATATCAGCAACTGTTTGATCAAGGGCGACAGCTGTGAGGAATCCAGAGAAAGCCAGAGTTTGGGTCTTCGTGAATTTGATTGTGATATTTTATGGTAGTTTGACATCTTCTCGTTTCTTCTGATGTCAGGGTCATTTCTCTGCAAGCAGAACGGTTGCTCTTTTATCCACGTTTCCTATTTTTGAACTGATTTCTTTGCATTTAAAGTTATTTGACAGATATGGCCAGGAAAAGTCTGAGTTTCTCTCAGAAGACTGCTAAGGTTAAGGAAGGTTAATGTATTCAGAGGAGACTGGGGTAATGGATGCCTTACTGTCTCCAGCCCAGAGTCGCTGGGGAAGCCAGCAGGAAGAAGAGGTCAGATGACACGCTCTGTCATCTCTGCTGCTCGTCGGCATCGGCAGCTGACATAGGTGAGGGTTTGCGTGTGCTCCGTGGGCTGACATGACCTCTTATCTCGACGTTGTTGACCCCTGCCCGTGTGGCACGTTGTCATCAGACAGTGCAGCTGCCACGTGGGCTTGGGTGTCCCGTGAACTCAGCGGCACACGTGCGTCCTTGCGATGGTCCTGTCGTGGCTCCGACATCAGCCGCAGCTGGGAGTCATCGTCTGTGTGTGTGTGTTGTTTCCCAGCTCGGTCGCTGCTTGGTCCGGGACAGTGGCGTCTCTAACGCTGGCTGATGGCAGATGTGAAATTAGCTGTGCACGGAAGCCACCTCAGTGTTGGAGTTGTGAAATCAGCTTCCAACTGTGAACGGAATATCGTGGTGAGGAGACTGTGCAACATGAATTGGAGAAGGCGTTCCGCGCTGAAGCTGGGACTGTTTTTAAAGGAACACTAAGATAGTATACATGTAATTAAAACATTCTAACTAGGAAGAATGTGGGAACACAGGAATAGAATTCACTTATCATGGCCTTAGTTATGTATTGTGACTAAGGAAATATGGAAGCCAGGTTCTGTTCTCTTGCTCCCCATTTTATCCCTTCTTGAATCTCTGACTTCTTTTTTTCCTAGGTCTGGCATCTGAGTATTCTTGTGTGTGTGTGTGTGTGTGTGTGTGTGTGTGTGTGTGTGTGTGTGTGTGTGCGCGTGAGTGCACACTTGTTGGTCTGGGCACTGTTCCTTATCATTTTTACTCAAGATTGGTATTCCACCACTTGAGCCATAGCTCCACTTCTGGCTTTTTGGTGGGTAATTGGAGATTACAGATTTTCCTGCGTGGCCTGGCTCCACATCTTACACACTTCTGGTGGACTGAGGACTCCTGATGACGTTTCATTAGCTGTTCTTTTTCCAGTGGTGTCCCTTCAAACTAAAAATCACCCACAGCACTAACTGCAGAGCCCCGGCGTTCACAGTTGCCTGTCGGGGGTGTCGGGCCTCTGGTGTGGGCGCTGAGAATTTCCACAGCCTCGGTGGGGGGTGGGCCAGGTCTTGCACTTCAGTCGGGTCAGTGAACTGAGGCAGTGGAGCAGGACACAGCCGGGCGCCAGGAATGCTTTCCAGAACATGTTGAGTGTCTCCAAGATCGTCAGCAGGTGGCTTTCCTGGGTGTGCAAGAGCTGGAGACTTTTCCTAGTTCAGCTAAAAGTCCTCCGCGTGGCAACAGTCAGGCCGCCTTTCCCTTTTGTGTCCTTCCTCCTCAAGCAGGGGGATGATGCATTTCAATGCATTTCGGTGTCTCAGTGCGCCCCCCGCCTTTGCATCCTCTCCGAGCTGAGGGAAAGGGTTGAATGGTGAAGAAAAGCGCCGTGTTTTGAGGTGTTGTGACTTCTGTGAAATTCTCTGCCTCCTGTATTTTATGTCTAAAAGTGATGGATGCAGAGCCTTGAAGGTTCTTCCACAGGACCTTTGCAGAGGTGCCCTACAGGCCGTGCTCTGGTGTTGTAGCCAACTAGAAGCCTTTGTCTCCCAGAAGCCCCAGCGGCACGGGGCTGCGGCGGACCCTGCACTGACCTTGCTGGCAGCTGTCCGCTAGGAGCCGGCCCCAGAGCCATGCTTATCCTTGGCGGTACATTGGCTCCTAATGAGAGTCCTCAAGGGATGGAGAGGAGCAGAGCCGGGCGCTGCTGACCCCGCCCAGAGGCCCGGGGGGGTGGGGGGGGACAGCTATGGTAGTTAGGCTGCCGTACCCTGGTCAGGAAGCCCGGGCCACCTGGGAGTTCTGCTAGGACTCTGGGAAGTTAGTCATGCTCTCTCTCCCTTTCTCTCTCTCTCTTTATATATCTATATCTATATCTATGTACTATATACGCTAGACCTAAGGGCTTGAACCCTAGGCACGGGCCTTGTCCCTAAACTATTTTGTTGAAGGCCAGAGCTGTGCCGCTTGAGCCACAGCTCCGCTTCCAGCTGTTTTTGGTGACTTATCGAAGATCAGAGCCTCACAGCCTCTCCAGCCCAGGCTGGCGTCGCACGCCTCCTCCCATCCTGATCCTGATGTCCCGAGGATTACAGGTGTGAGCCACCGGCACCCAGCTGCGTAGCCATCTGTAAGCACCCACTTCCCAAACGAGGATGACACCCACCGGTATCTGTTTTCTAGTCACTGTGAAGTCAAAATGCGTCTGCGGTAAACAAGAGGCACACATCCGCTCCGCCCTCGGCCCTCGCTCTGTTCTTCGTAGCAAGGTAGCGGCTGACTTGGGCTGACTGCGGCATCCGCCCTCGGCTTTGGGAGATTCCGCAGAGCAGAGCAGGGAGAGGGGAGAACAAAAGGCTCGGTGCGAGTACAGCAGGGAGGCCCAGCCAGTGAGTCTTCCTGCTTTGCAAGTGCAGCTGCAGGATTCTGGGAGAAGCCTTCAGCTTGCCAAGTATAGATGGCTCCTTTGAAAAGGTCACTGTGGAGCAGCTGCCTCCGGGCCATTCCCCCCTCCCCCTCCCTCCTCCCTGCCTCCCCCTCCCTCCTCCCTCCTCCCTGCCTCCCTCCTTCCTCCTCCCTCCTCCCTCCTCCCTCCTCCCTGCCTCCCTCCTCCCTGCCTCCTTCCACCCTGCCTCCCCTCCTCCCTCCTCCCTCCTACCTGCCTCCCCCTCCCTCCTCCCTCCTCCCTGCCTCCCTCCTCCCTGCCTCCTCCTCCCTCCTCCCTCCTCCCTGCTTCCCTCCTCCCAGCCATTCCCCCCTCCCCCTCCCTCCTCCCTGCCTCCCTCCTCCCTCCTCCCTGCCTCCCTCCTCCCTCCTCCCTCCTCCCAGCCATTCCCCCCTCCCCCTCCCTCCTCCCTGCCTCCCTCCTCCCAGCCATTCCCCCCTCCCCTCCCTCCTCCCTGCCTCCCTCCTCCCTGCCTCCTCCTCCCTCCTCCCTCCTACCTGCCTCCCTCCTCCCTGCCTCCCTCCTCCCTGCCTCCTTCCACCCTGCCTCCCCTCCTCCCTCCTCCCTGCCTCCCTCCACCCTGCCTCCCTCCTCCCTCCTCCCTGCCTCCCTCCTCCCTCCTCCCTCCTCCCTGCTTCCCCCTCCCTCCTCCCTCCTCCCTGCCTCCCTCCTCACTGTCTCCCCCCTCCCTGTCTCCCTCCTCCCTCCTCCCTGCCTCCTCCTCCCTCCTCCCTCCTCCCTGCCTCCCTCCTCCCTCCTCACTGTCTCCCTCCTCCCTCCTCCCTGCCTCCCTCCTCCCTCCTCCCTGCCTCCTCCTCCCTCCTCCCTCCTCCCTGCCTCCCTCCTCCCTGCCTCCCTCCTCCCTCAGTCCTGCTCTTTGTCTTGTTCTTCAGCCTTGTTCCAGAGTGGCTTCTTGGGCCTGGGAAGCCTCAACTTGCGGTGTGTTGATGCTCGCCACATCTCCTCTTCCTTCCCAGTTCTGCTGGAGCGATTTGTAGGCTGGACTCCAGGCCCGCTCACACTCTTCCTTAGCCTTGCTAAATCAGCCCACACTTCCGCCGCTCAGATTCACATGTCCTCCAGCCTTGACCCCACTGGGCCTCTGTGTGGCCTGACAACGCGCTGGCTCCCCGCCTCTCCTCCTTGCGTCTCCCCGGCTTGTTTGCTCACGGGATTTCCATCGTGCCTCTTGTTTGGGTGAGATGATTGGATGCATTTGAGCTCTAGACTCATCCAGTTCTAGAGTCTTCCACTGGTTGTCCGAGAGACCTCTTCAGTGTAGCGCAGGGGAAACTAGCTCCTGTTTTCTCTCCATTACTGACGTGTGCACGTGATGGTGTCAGTCCCACCTTGAACTTTAATTCTTGGACTCAGTCATTTCTGCTTGGAGCCCTGGCTCAGTTTAGCAGATGTGGCAGAGAGGAACCCTGGTCTGGGTACCTCTGTGCTTGCTGCGCCCCGGAAGTGAGATCATATGGCTGCTTTGCTGCACGTATTCTAGAAGTTTCTCACGTATGGCTTTCCCCTAGGGACACTGACTGCAGCTACCCCGGCCCCCACGGTTGGTCTGGATACGCTTTCACTGCAGGGTTTTGAATTCCGCTGCTCCTTCCTAGTGGGTCAGGACCTGTGCGGGGACCTCAGGGCGGAGGTGAGGACTGGGGGAAGGGCAAGGCGGCCGGCGGGACTCACAGGGCTCTTGAACTTCTTGCTCTTATCTTCCAAGGTGAAGGACGCGGCGCAGCCATGGTGGCTGTGGAGGGTGTGGGGAGCGTCCCCGGCGCTGAGCCGGACAGTGCCCAGGGCCCCGGCACGGGGGGCAGGGGCAGCTTCGTTCCCCATATCTCCATGCACACACGCGTGCCCACGTGAATGCACAAATAAATAGTCACAGTGTGGAAGCATGCGCTCACACTATCCAAGGTTGTGCGTCTACTCCACGTGGTGCCCAGGTGTGGGATTGGCGGCTCCCGCTTCCTCCCGCCATCCTGTACCTGCACGCCCCAGCCACCCGGCCTCTGTGCCAGGGGTGGGCAGGGGGGGCGGGGGGGAGGGAGGGGGAGGGGGGAGGGGGGAGGGGAGGCTGCCAGTCCTGGAGAGAGGGTCCACATTCTCCAAGGACTGTGCTCGGTCCCATGTTAGGAATCAGGACTCAACAATTTTCAAAACTGTGTTGTTGTTTTTTTAAGATTTAGCTCAAT
Organism: Dipodomys merriami; assembly: GCF_024711535.1. Classification (NCBI taxonomy): domain Eukaryota; kingdom Metazoa; phylum Chordata; class Mammalia; order Rodentia; family Heteromyidae; genus Dipodomys; species Dipodomys merriami. The sequence continues at coordinate 2,203,173 of NW_027202516.1, read as the reverse complement.
ATTTTATTTTCAAGGCCAATATCCAAGAAGGCTGACCGTTTCTAGGGGAGGTTGACAAAATACATGTAAATAAAAAAAGTCTTAAAATTACAGCAGATTTTTAAGAAAAAGTATTGTGTTGTCATTAGAGTATAACATAGTCATCTTTCATTTTAAAGAATCTTGTTTTTAAAGTGTATGTTTTTGTTAAATGAATAAACTCCCAAGTTAAAAGATAAGTTACAGACTCTCTCTCTCTCTATCTATATATATATAGCCATGCAGAGTTAACATAACTTTATTGTTATTAACAATTAAGGTACCGTCGCAGTTTTGGCAGGTGTAAAGCGCTGTTGGGAATTACCTTAGCTCTGCTGGCGTTTTGTGCTTCCAGGAACTTAACTTTACCTCGTGAGTGTTTTGTTCCCAGGCCACAGGATAATTCAACTCCCAGGACTGGATGCCACACTGTTTCCTTTAATGGAGTGCAGAATGGGTTGCGTTGGGTTCTGAGCTGAGCCATGTCGGGCTAGCGGGAAGGCGTGGGTCTGAGGACAAGAGTCCTAGCTCTGGTGGCCAGCCTGACTCTGGACAGCTCTGCTCACAGACAGTGTGACTCCCTCAGACCGAGAATCAGAACATCCCTCCAACAGACCAAAATAGAACAAAGTCACGGCTACACGTAACGCTAATTGGAGTTGAAGCATTTGCCCAAGCCTGAATCAAGTCCAAATATTGAGTTCGTTTTTAAATTTTTAAATCTGTGCTGAGCATACTTATGTATGTTTTGAAGTCTGATTGTAATTGTTGTCAAACGTGAATGTTTCCAAAACCCGGAGACTGCAGCGAGACCAGGCCACGGCCTCTCCTGAGGCGACGCAGACTGAAGGGGTGCCTTCTGCCTGCGGTCTCGGAGATGCACCTGCTCGTGACCGACCGTTTTCTCATTTGTCGTTGCCACGAGCACTTCTCCCCCACCAAGCCTCCTCTCTCTAACTTGGAAGCGTTCTTCTTAGAGAAAGTCAAGTGGGTGGGTGACGCACCCGTTTAAATGTATTTTCACCTTCTTTGTTTCTTTCCTTGTGCGTTGCACGTGAAGAAACACAAGCAGCACTTCCCACACTCTGCCCAACACCAGGGAAATCCCATGCCTGGGACCTCTCAGTTTTCTCCGTGACTTCCCATTGGTGGTGATCTCTCAGACAGGGGCATATGGACACCGACGATTTTATAAGGATGCTCAGCTCACGGTACGCGGGGCATGGCCGCGAGCTCTGTTAGCGGCCGCTGGAGTTCAGCTGAGCCCTTCCGGGCAGATGTTTCTATTGGCACTAGCGCTTACCACCTTTTTCTGCCTTATTTTGGGTTTTCCACTTCCAAGACTGTTTTTATTTCTGTTTGGAGCAACTTCCTTTGGCCAAGATAGCCTTATTTTTATCCCCCCTTTCCTGCTCTGCTCTGGGGAGTGGACGCAAGGCTCTCGCCTGCCAGCAAGCTCCCTTCATGGAGCAGGATGTTCCGTTCATCTCGAGTCTCTCCAACAGCTGGCTGGAACTGGAACTGGCCCACACGATGTAACAAGCGTATGTTAGGTGCAGACAGTGGAGTGTGTGTGTGTACACGTGTGTGTGTGCGGGGATGTGTGTGGCGTGTTGGGAAAGGTTCTCTGGGTCTGAGAACCACTTCTGAAAATTCCTGGCTGAGGAATGGGAGCTGAGCCATCACGAATCATTTCTGTAGATGTGTGGTTGTACCTTGTGGTACTGTTCATAAAACTATCACATAGATACATTGTTTCTGAGGCACTTGTTAAATATGGAAGCAGTATAAAATCACTATTATTTTCAAGGAAGAGATTGTATAACAGAGGCCCTTAAGTTATGTTTAGTAGTTTGAACTGAATACTATTTTGTTTTCCTATTGAGTACCAGTGCGTTCTTTAATATATAGGCGTTCTTCAATATTGTCTGAGAGAAATTATTTGGCAATGAATTGTAGGGGGAAATAGTTATTGGGAAAATTTCACTCTAGGAATCTTAGGAGGAGGCTGGATTAGTCTTGCTTAAATGATAGAAGGGAGGAGGAATTTTCCAGAACTCACAGAAGAAAAATGATCAAGTTTAGAATAAATGGTGATATTCCTGCCAGCAAAATCTAGCCACCCTGGTGTCCTGGAGCAACTCCACGAGCTCAGCCATTGTTCTTGGTGTCACTGCTCGGTGTCCAAAGTCGCAGGTCCCTAGTTGTAAATCCTTGAATTGCATTCATACCTCTTGTCCTGCAATTTGTAAACAGTCTACACATTGCTAAATTATTATTACTTTCTCTTGTATTTAGCTAATTTTATTAATTCTACTTCCGATTCTTCAGGTCTGAGTCCTTTCTCTGTTCATGATGATTGACACCATCTGATCTGGTGTCTCTGAATACTAATTCACCAGGATAGTTTTCAGAGGGGAAATTGCAGCTAAGTGAAGCACTGATAATTTGTCAACCTGGATACTTTGTGCAGCATGACTTGACTAGAACTCGGAATTAAATACCCAAGAGAGCGGATTAAAAATAGAAAGGGTTTCAATGTCAGAAAATGAATTCTTGAGGCATCTTTCCTGCCTCTTTCATTCAATTTATCATATACACACTCTCTCTCTCTCTCACACACACGCACACACAACTGCAGTGCATGCCTACATACATGCACATACATGAACACTCACACATACACACATGCACACACACACACATTTCTGCAAACGAGGCAGTGCATCCTCTAGGGCTCCTAGGGTGAAACTGAGCCAAAAAGGCTGAGTTCTTTTGGCTGGCAGGTTCTACATGCTGGTGGATTGTAATTTCAAAGCAAATCGTAATTATTGGACTCACAACAGCAGATACCACATCCTTCACTTGGAAACAAGAACTGGAATGTTTTGTCATGAATACTGGTAGAAGTTTTAATCATTTAAAAATTATCCTCTACCTAACAAGCCATGAACATCTTACTAGATGATAATGTTTTATTTATGATTTTATTTGTAGGTAGGCAAGTAGTTTCACAAGACTCAGAAGAAATTAGTAGGACTTAAAAAATATCTTCCCAATCAAAACATTTTTAAAATACAGAAATAATCACATATACCTGTGTTATAGCAAAGGTGTCATTAGTATTAGTGTGTTATCTGTGATAACAATATTATAATGAAATAAATAGAACAGCATGATATAATTCATATGATAATAATAATAATAGAATGGTCTTAGTCTCAGTCACTGCAAGACTGTGAGATGCAGGCGGCTTCAGTGTGGTGAGGATGCTCATAAAGTTACTGCAGCTTGAAGCTGCATAGAGCACTTAGATCTTCAGGCCTGCTGGCTGGCAGATTTGTGGACCACAGGTGCAGTAGTATGTGTGTGCTCGTGGAATTCTGAGTCCCTGGAAGGGTGATTCATCAGATATTTTCTAAGCTTAACACCATTCCATTCTGTTTTCTCCTTTATTGTGAATTTTTAAAGATGTTAAACAGGAATTACTGGTTATAATTCTGTCGAAAAACACTAACCTAGGCTAGTGCTTTACAGATGGAAAATCTGGGGGCCTGGCAAAGGGAAATGACTTATTTAAGGTCAATGGACTCAGAAGTTGAAATAAGTGGTCTTTTAAGAACACGTATGGACTTTTAAAGAATATCCATATGGCTTTCCAGAGTGGTTGGACAAGTTTACACTCCCACCAAAAGTATAGTAGTCACATCTCAGCTAGCATCTGTTATTATAAGTTTTCCTGATAATGTCCATCCTAACTGGGGTGAGGTGGAATCTTAATGTTGTTTTGATTTGCATTTCTTTTATGGCCAGAGATGTTGAACACCTCTTAATGTGTCTATTTGCCATTCTTCTTTCTTCCTCTTAAAAGAAGTCTCTCTTTAAGTCATTAATCAATTTATTGATTAGGTTGTTGAGTTTTTAGGGGTTTATGTTGAGCGGGGGGGGGGGAGAAAGGGTTAATGTTTTGACTTCTAAGTATATTTTAGATATAAGGCCTTTTCTGATGTATAGCTAGTGAAGATCTGCTCCCATTCTGTGGGCTTTCTATTTATCTTGCTAGCTCTGTCCTTTGCTATGCAAAAGCTCTTCAGTTTGATACTATCCCATTTCCCTATTACTCAGTAATTCCACTCTTGGGCAATTTCCAATGGACTGCAAACCAGGGCACACTAAAGCCACCAGTACAACCATGTTCATTGTAGCATTATTTACCATAACCAAGATATGTTATCAACCTGGATGTCCCTCAGTGGACCAATGGATCAAGAAAGCATGGTATATATACTCAATGGAATTCTACTCATCCATCAGAAAGAATGATATTGTACCATTCGTAAGAAAACAGAAAGACTTGGAAAAACTATATTATGTGAAGTAAACTGTAGCCAAAGAAATATAGGTTTCATGCTTTCCCTCATTTGTGGCAACTAGAATGTGCCTATAAATCTACAAGTAAACACACTAAACGGCTAGCATAAATAAAAAAAATATGCTCGCACACTGGGGCATGATAAGTTATATAAGACATTTACATACAGAGGCAAAGGAAGCTGTGCATAGGAGTGAAGGACAGCCGCAATAAGTAGCTATGTGCAGATGATCATATAAAATAATATTCTATGAAATGAACTCCAAGAAAAGGAAATGAGACAGTTTTTTTTTTTAGTTGCTATTGTTGCTGTTTCTGTTTTCTTTTTGTCTTGTTTGTATTTGGGAAGGAAAGGAGGGGCACATAAAAGGTGAAGCAAGGATGAACAAACACTGCAGTGATACTCACTGGACACTATCTGGAAAATGAACTGGATCTTGTGGGTGGGGACAGGAGGAAAGACTCGGAGAGGTGTTTTAGGCCTAGGCTGGGTGTAGGAGAACATTTTGAGAGTTTCTGTGTATAGCAGCCTCAGACCCTTCCATTCTGGGTGACCCCCTTGAAGGTGTCTATGATGTACTGACAAGAGGTTTTGGCTTTTCCCTAAGAGCTCATAATGGGCGTCTGTGGGCTTGCTAGGGAGTCCTGCTATTATTCCCGGACCTCCATAATATCCTAGGAAAATGTCTGCCTTGGCTGGATTTTCTTTAAATGCTTACAAACATCAGAGGAAGAAAGCATTTTTGGCCTTTTGGTAAGAAGTTTTCTATTAGCTGTATAATTTTGACAGTGTGTGTGGCCTAAAAAATATCTTCCCCGCCCTTGTCACTCACAGACCCCCAAATGTGTCTCAAAGTCAATTAGACTCGCTCAGAAACCTAGCATCTGTTCCTTCCCTCAGTCATAAATTCCCACATAGAATCCGTTTCTCCTTTTAAAGTGGTTCCCCTAGCAACGGAGCCACACTTGCGTGATCAGAGCCGTTTGTCACTTTTGAAGTCTAACTTTTGGATATGGCTCCGGGAGAGGAAGAAAACAACATCCAAACAAACATGTCCGGAACTCTAGAATGGCGCATCACCCACGGGGGCATCGCGCAGGTGAGTCTGTGAGGACTGTCCTCACACGCGCAGCAAAGATCACCATCCCGTGGAAGCTATCTTTGTCACGGAGAACAGATGGGAGTGATTCTCAAAGTGGTTGAATTATCATAAAGATGTATTCTGGGAAGCAGTGGGTAGACGGAGATAAAGGACGATGTGCAGCAGGCAGGCACAGCGCATGGTGGAAGCTCGCCTTGGGTTGTCCAGTCTTTCTTCACTTCAGGCTGGAATACACGCATGGGCGCGGCTCAGGTACGTGGCGAGACACCGCTTTCTGAGCCTTCTATGCATCAAGCGCCAGAGCGAAGTGCGGGCGAGGTGCGTCTGACCCAGTCCCAAAGCTTGCTGTTCATTTTCCCCCTAAAGCTGCCACTACCACTACTACTAAGAATATTTGTCGTTTATCCCGGCGTGCCTTTTTTCTTTTTTCACACATCGCGGTCTAATCTTCCGATGATCGGAGTTGGACCTTCGTTTGATTCTGGGTTTCCTTCCTGTCCCAAATCCTGCTCCAGCCCCCGCTCTCTCTAGAATGCAGTGCAGGGCGAGGGGCTAGAACGACTGGAAGGAAGCAAAGAAGAAAGGGAAGGGTAATGATGAGACCAGGGTAGCGTGTGGGATCGGCAGAGACCCCGCCCGGCGGGAAGAGTAGGGGCCGCACCACGGAGCCCCAGGCAAACTTGGCTGGCATGAATTTGCTGCCAGGACCTCAGGGTGTATGGAACATCTTTCCGTGGGAAGGTCTTCCTCAAGCGTGTATGAATTACTGCACATAGCTGTCACGTGACCCGAGGCACTGCAGCACGGTGGGAGGGAGGGAGGGGAAGGGACCACGCAATGCCCGGGCTCTGACCTGGAGCAGGAAGGTTAGGGTGGAGTCTGAGGCTGCAGAGGAGGGCTTTCTGGCGATGAGTGTGAGAATGTGCTGGTGCTTGGCAGGGGCGTGCAGCACCCATTCTGTGCCACGCCTACTCGTGTGTTCCCGTTTCATCCAGGGGCCCAGGGTTCTGCTCAAGTTTGTCCCCCTGGTCCCGGTGACAGAGCTCAGCCCTGGCTGCCCTCGTGAGCCGTCGAGTGACCCAAATGGCCTCTGTGTGTGTGAGTGCATTTGTGTGTATGCGCATATGTGTGTGCACACAGTATACATGTGTGTGACGTGTGTATGGACTTGGGGGTCCATGTATTGTGTACACGCATGTCTATGAGTGAGTGGGATGTGTGTTTTGGTGCCGGGGGTTGAATTCGGGGACTAACGCTCTCTGTCACTGTTCCCTACCTAAAAGTTATTGTTCTATTCTAAGGAATGAATTGGAACAAGAAAAATGTACAGATTTTTTTTCTGATGCATAATCTTGGGTACATTTTTTTAAATAGGCGATGTTAAGTGTGATGAACAATTACCTATTATTTCCCTAACTAAACTGGTTTGACAAGGGTTTGTTTCATGGTATAATTTTTTTTCCTGTCAGCTTTTCAAGGAAATATAACAATACTTCAAAAAAGTGAAATGTGAAATCCTGAAGGAAAATGTTTCATTTTACCGGTAAGCTTATTGAGATCACGGAGGTGATACATTGTGAACTAGCAAATATCTCTGTGGAAAAAGAAGGCCCTCTGTCTTGCTAGTGGAACATTTGGCCACCTCTGCCTTGGAACAAGGGGCTTTTGTGACTTGAATTCCTTTGTGCCCACGGCCTGCTCCGTGGAATGCCCGCAGAACCTCTAGAACTTGTTTTCACATAGTTTGAAGGCCCCTCTCCCACTCAGTCCTGTTGAGTTGAAAACAACGCACGTGTGTGCATATATAGCAAGGCCTGCAACTCAGCATCCGCTCTTGGATCCACAGCCAGCAGAATGCAGGGCTCCACATCCCAGATCCTCCTCAGGTAACTGGATTGATGAGGCCAGGCCTCACTCTCCAACGATTGGTGAGTGGTTCTTAAATTATCTCCACTATGAGTACTCAGATGGATTTTTTAAAATAAAGCGAAATAGTACTGTAACATTGAAAAAACAAAGACTTCTTACCGTTGCTTAGACTTTGCTGGTAATTACAACTAGAAGACTTGGAAGAAACTTTTCATGTAGATGTAATGATTTAAAAATATCACTAGTGACAATGGACTTTCCCGAGGGACAGAGATGTAAGGACATAACCAGCAAGGCAAGAAATATGAATGGAAGTTGATGAGAAAATAAAGTGAGATCAAAATAATGATTTGAAAGATAAGTACTTGGGAGCATAGCCAGTAAAATCATTTCACAGAATCTAACAATGATTATGCCATGGGCACATCTCTCTTTTAAATGTGCATTCATTGTTAAGTTGATAACTGCTTTGGGAAACTCAGTATTTCAGTGCATAGCTGGAGTTGGAAATTTCACATGTGATGTTTGTTATTTTCAAAAAAGGTCCCCAAGTTAGACAATGCACTCTCTGTATGAGAGTGAAAGCACTGATCTTCCTTGCGAAATTTTAGGAATCTCTGTTTTAACTAGTGGGAAGTTTGAGGAAGTAGGTAAGGTACTATTTTAGGTCAGCTGGGTATTCTTTATTAAGATGTTTTCATGAGGTTTAAAAATACTTTCTAATAATCTGTTATTTTATTAGTTTGAATTTTTCTTCCTCTTATATACTGTATTATTACTTTATTGCACACTTTGAAAAGAAAGGAAAATGCTTCCTTCATATTAAATTTAATATTACCTCTTAGTATCTTCCTTCAAAATGATACCTTTTTCTGGCTCTAATGGATACATGCATTACAGTATTAATACATTTATTTGTATGCTTTCTCCTTTCTAAAAAATAATGTTATTGCTTCAAAGTAAGACAGAAAGCCAGGCACCAGGGGCATGCGCTACCAGGAGGTGTGTGGTTGTAGGCCAGTCCATGTAGATAGGTTCACAAGGCTCCATCGGGACAGACGCAGCTGGACATGGTAGAGCGCCCCTGTCATTCTAGCAGGGGCGGACGGCAGAAAATAGGAAGGTTGAAGTGGAGACATGTGCCTGAGTGGGGAGCAAGACCCGATCTCAAAAATAACTGGCACAAAACGGGCTGGAGGCACTGCTCAGCAGCAGGGCACCTATTGCTGGCAAGTGTAAGACCTGAGTTCTAACCCGACTACTTCTGAAGAAATGAACAAGACAGAAAGATAGGTGTTTTTTTGTTGTTGTTGTTGTTTTTTGGGTCTGGTCGTGGGGCCTGAACTCTGGGCCTGGGCGCTGTCCCTCAGCTCTTCAGCTCAAGGCTAGCGCTCTACCACTGAGCCACCTTCCCAGTGCCAGGTGGTTTTTTTTTTTTTTTAAGTCAATCTGTTCTTTCCTATGACACACTTGTGGGACACCCGGGAGAGTAGAAGCTGAATGTAGAATATTGGAATAAACTCTTTCGGGGTAGATCATAGTAGAAATTGTATTAGTATCAGAATCGTGGCGTTGCCTTAAAGGATGCTAGCTTCAGTCTGTCCACTTCGCAACGTTCTACAAATGTGTTTCTCTCATGAAGCATCTCGGGAGGATTCGCTAGGGTCCCCAAGCATCTCACGAAGTCAGGCGTGTTGCTTTTGACCTTTTCCATGTGACGTATTCGTATCTCTTTGGCTACATTTTGAGATCTTCCAGTCATCACCCATTTATGCAATCAGTGCTTGTGGTGCTGACTGTGTTGTTTGTGAACAAGTCAGTGTTGGCCAGCAGGGCTCATGGTGGGTAGACCTGACCTACAAACCACCTCTTCTTCTTTCTTCTGGTCACTGATTGCTCGTCTCCATCAAACTCACTGCTCCTTTCTCTCTACCTAGACCAGGAAGAGCAGTTCATTTATTAACTCTGTGAAAATCCCTCTCTCTTCTTCCCCTCCCTTCCTCCCTCTCTCTTCTCTCTCCAAGCTACATTCCTTCCATACATTCGCTAAATGTCACGGCAGACAGAAGGCTCCATGGACTGTCCGGTTCAGTAGTTTGCACTGTGATGGATAGGACACTTTGGATTATTAATCAATGTGTTCTGTAGCCAAATACATGTAGGAAGCAGTAGGGTAAGCAAAGCTAATTATGGAAAGCGAGAGAGTGTACTGATACATTGGCCAGGGATGATGGTAAAGCCAGGAAAGATGAATGCAATCACTAAAACTGATGATTTTTATCCAAGCAACTAGAAATAACAGTTTTATTTAGATAGAAAGAGGGACAAACAGACACAATACACTGAGGTGTGGGGAACATTTGGGGGAAGTTAAGGACTAAGTTTGGGGGGGAATCCTGTTAATTCAGCGTGAACTCATTTTGGACACGAATGATTTTCATATATGAGCTATCCAACTGGAGATGCTAGCTTCATGGAGCTATAATGCAAGGGAGCCATCCAGCCTGGGAAATGGAATTTGGATCCGATAAATAATCTTTCTGAAGCTGAAGAACTGGGCTTGTTCCCCGGGGGCTCTGTGTGGAGGGGGTCAGGAGGTGGTGTGCCAGACACCAGTGTAGCGAGACAGCAGAGCCGCTGGAATGCTTCTTAGCATTGTCCCTGTGCCATCTTCAAATGTATTTATTTAGCTTTCTATGTATTCCTCTACTGTCTATTTCTATTTGTTCTATTATTTATCTTTAATCTGTTCATGTCCAACGGTAGGTGTTCGATTTTCATTTCTTCTTGTATCTACTTATGTCCAGCGCTTTGGATTCTCCCCAGTGCTCTGCAGCGTCTGCTTTACTTTAATTAAAGAAGGCTATGGACGTGGTGTAGCTCAGAGGCTGAGCTCCATGGAGATGGGGGGGTGGTCGGGAGGAAACCGCCCGGAGCTCAGGGCGCCCCACACACCTGGACGCAGTGGCGGGACCCGCGGTGCTGCGACCGACGCCCGGGTTTCCCATCTTTCCAGAAGGGAAACGTGAAACCACCAGGGTGGAAATGATCGTTCTAACCTGGGTCAGCAGAAACAGGGCCAAAGTGAGCAGAAGGTCAGAGGAGACAGGCCGGCTGGCCGAGGCCCGCTCCCCGCATTTCGAGTTTCCACTCTCCCGAGCCCCTGCGCACTGCGGACCCCACGGTGCCGATTAAAGCGAGGGGCAGCCAGGCAGGTCCAGGGAAGGAGGTTCAGCCAAACTGGCCCGCTTTCTGCCAGCCCACCTTCCCCATGCAGGCCTTTGCTCTAGGTGTCAGTAAAGGAAGAATGGAGACTGGAATGATGTTACCTCGGTTGTCCCTGGGAGCACGGTCTACCCCCTCGGCGCTGGTTCGCTGGCATGTCACTGGGAAGTCTTCACAGCCCGGCAGGTGGCCTTGCTTGCTAGTCTTACCGTCCTTCCTTGACGCATGTGTGTGGATGTGGGGGAGGGGTCCCCAGAGTTTCTGAGTGTAAAGATGTCATCCGCTGGTTCTGGAATCCAAGGTGGTCCATCATAGGCAGGAGCGACTCAGGAGGAGGGAGACAGAGGTGAAGTGGAGGCCGCGCGCCCGGTTGTATCCCGCTGTCAGTTTCTGAGTCCCAGGGATGAGCCTGTGGCTTCTTTTTATTTTTATTATTGTCATGACTCTCAGCAAAAGCAGCTTCTAAGTGTCCATGCTGCCTCACAGTCTCTGTGCGGCACGGCATCGACGCCCTGCCACCGTCTCGGGCCTGCAGCTCTCCGGAAGGTGTCTCTTTCGTGCCAGCCGAGAAGGGCAGAGCTGTGAGCCGGGGCTTATGCCGGGGAATAAATGTGCCGTCTATTGCTGCCCCTCGCCACGCACAAAGCGGAAGTGTAGACAAATGTTTGATGTTATCTAGTCGCTTTCACGTTTCTTGGCAAGCTTTTGTGGACTCAGCTACTGGTTTTCCAAATTTGGTTCCTACGTCAGGAAGAGAGATGATTGGTCCTACATTATTACTTTAAAGCCAGTCTCTGAAGAGAGCTTTGGCTAAAGGTTTTGCCCTAACACGTTTGGTTGGGAGGGTGGAGGATGCCCGCTCTAGTCATCAATAGTGCCAAGCTTCTGAGAGAATTTGGGGTGCGTTTGTTTCTTGTAACTTCAGGATTCCTTGCCTCCTTTGGGAAAATGGTTACTCCAAGGGGAATTTGTGTTCTGTGTTGGGGCAGAAACAATGAATAGTTTGTGTTAATGAGATGACTGGGGTCTTTAAAGAGAATGTGAATCACACTTCTGGAAGAGAAATGGTTGTATCTGAAGGATAGAAGAGTCTCTCCCTCCCCAAATAAATTATATGTCCTCTTACTATCAAAGACTATGATCTGTCATCTCTCTGTCTCTCTCTCTTTCAGTCTCTCTCTCTCTCCCTCTCTTAAGTAGATCCCTCCACTTTCTACCCAAGTGAGAATGATTCCTTAGAAATTGCTCTACGTAGATGTGCTCTTTGAGGTGATATGTAGTCCCCGATCACATGGCTGAAACACACTTTTACAATGTATAACTATTATGTGTGCATTTTAAGTAGAAATCAATGATGATTTCTATCACTAAAAGTATAAAACTAGGAATTGTTAGTGAACAAGGGGAATAAAATTATTAGTGAAAAGCTGTCAGGAATAGCACAATCCTGGATGAGTTTCATTGTTTCTGACACCTGTTAAAGGATTCAGGGAAGAATTTATGTAGGGAAACGGTAAGGATAGAAGTGTTTGCTCTTCCAACTTTGTGCCAATTTTTCTGAACAGTGCTCATTGTTTAGTAGAGAGAAGGAAGAAAAATCCAAAGGCTAGAGGAGAAGGGGTCTTAGTTATTTGGTTCCACTTAGATAAACCAAGCTATTGACAGAGGACCGGACTGTCACTCCCCTGGATGCCAACAGTGTGATGTGAAGTAGATGCTCTGGTTCAGTGATGTGTGTGAGAGTGTGAATGGAGTGCGTGTGCACATTCATACACAGACCCCTCTGTCCGCATTCTGCATTGAGAAAAGATAAGATAGCTTAATTCAAGACCAGGGATAATGTAGATTTAACACACCTTTTTAGTCTTAGTTGCCTTAACTTGCATTATGTTAGTTATGCAGTTCAGGAGAGATGTGGGTGAGGAACTTGCACGGGAGGGTGCTCGAGCTAACCTCTGAAGTAAGTTCCTCTGCTCCTCCCACCTACCTGGGGAAAGTCTGTCCGTAGCATCCCACAGCAGACAGAGGTCTGACCCCAGGGCTCCCTGCTTGTGACTAAGCCTGCTTGCTGCTCACTGCCGTCCAAGTAGGTGCCCCCGCCCAAGCTTTTCTCTTGGCTTAAAATAAGTGCTGGTCTGCTGGGCGCCGATGGCTCACGCCTGTCATCCTAGCTACTCAGGAGGCTGAGATCTGAGGATCACAGTTCAAAGCCAGCCCGGGCAGGAAAGTCCGTGAGACTTATCTCCAATAAACCACTCAGAAAACCGGAAGTGGTGCAGTGGCTCAAGTGGTAGAACATTAGCCTTGAGCTGAAGAGCCAGAGGGACAGCGCCCAGGCCCAGAGTTCAAGACCCATGACTGACAAAAAAAAAAAAAAAAAGTACCAGTCCATCTTGCCCTCGCAGGATGCCATTTCCCACCCTTCAAAGTGCAGCCCCAACGGCCCCTTTCCAAACAACCGCACTCCGGTCACTGTGAGCTCATGGCCCTCCAAGGTCTCTCGTGAGGTGTGAAATGCTGGCGACCCCCAGCAGGCCCTCTCCTGGGAGCTGAACAGCAGAATGTGAGCTGCGCCCAGCCTCCACCACACCTGCACCTCACAAGCTCCCCGCATGGCCTGTATACACAGTGGAGCTAGGGCTTCTGTGTATAGCACCCATCTATCCATCTATCTGTCTGTCTGTCTGTCTATCTGTCTGTCTGTCTGTCTGTCTATTGATCAAAATATCTATCTATTCTGTTTGTATATGTATATATATATGTTTGTATACATATATATGTATATGTATATGTATATATATATATATATATTCTGTTTGTTGCATATCTGTTTATAGCCTCAAGTGGACCAGAAACTTTCTGAGGACAGGAGAATCGAACATTCCCTTCTGGGTATCCATAACCCCCAAAGAAGGTGACATAGGACAGTACTTACATTCAGAAATATGGACCCTTTCAAGGTCAAGATATCCTGAGTAAAATCAGTGTGTTGTCTTTCTTGCTCGTCGGTGGAATCAGGTGTAGCAATGGTTTTCCTCCCTGCATTTCCACGGTCAGACTCGCTATGTTAAGGGCTACCACCGAGGCCCCTCGGCTGCAACCTTTATCCCGTGTCCTGGCTTTGGGCAAAACAGCCGCGCCTTCCAGCGGTGTATCTGTCACTGTCAGAGCACAAATATAGACAGTACAGATGTAAAGAAAAATCAATACTGAGACAATAGAAACACTGGAGGCTGATGATGACAATCTATTTCATCAGGGATAAATTTGGAGATTGGCGTATCTGCTGTCTGAATACTCAGTGTCTTCCAGGAACAGGAGTTTTTTCTTGGATTCCCATCTCTGCTTCAGAGTGGATTGTGCAAATGACAAAGTGTCCGTCACTGTTGCTGTGACACCACACACACCGAGTGTTGTTTGCACCAACTACGGGCAGCGGAAGCGCTGGTTTTCGGAAATGATCGGCATGTGTTGTGTAGTTCTTTATTTAGACATGGGGTTTGCACGTGTTCGTGTCTCTGTGCTCTCTGCGAGCGTGACGGGTGGATGGAGATGGTGGAGCGAGGCGGGTGGGCCATGCACCCCCTCCTCCCGCTCCACGGCTCGTGCTCTGTGGTGTGGCTTCTGTCACTGTCACAGGAGACAGAACTGGAGCCGAGAGGGCGAGCAGTCACAGGGTGGGGGGCGGGCTGTGGTTTTCACGGCCCCCTGGCAGGGGACAGGTGAATCTCTTGTGGAGTTCTAAATGCAGAACATTGTCAAAACAAATCTGCACATTGGTCCTGAGGCAATCCCTCCGTTCAGGGGAGATGTTGCTTGCTCTCTTTTTAGAATTCTTTCTCCCCCCCTTCCCTGCGTGAGCCTCTGTGTGTGTGTGTGCGCGCGCGTGTGTGCGTGTGTGTGTGTGTGTTGGTTTAGTAACAGGCTCCCTTCCCACCCCAGTCTTGGCTTCCCCCGCTCCCTTCAGTGATGAATCCACGCTTCGGCGTGTCTGCAACACCATTGCTTCCGAATGAACTCGCGAGCGCAGACCACACCCCAGGCACAAACAAGCCTCTGCTGATGCCTTCAGGAACTTTGCGCAGCCATGTCCTGGGTCCCTGGGCGTTGCTACAGGAAGGTAGGAGGCGGGCACTGGGGCGCAGGTGGATGTGTTTGTGGAAACGAAGTGCTCTGTCCAGTTAGAGGCCAGGGCGATCTGATCCGCGTGGGGCTGCCAGGGTGCCGAGGATCTCGGCACGGCTCTATCGCTGTGGCTCTCCTCCGGGGTGGCGAGCTGGCATCGGCGTCAGGCGGCGAGAGCTTGTGGGGAAACAGAGGCCAGCCAGGCAGCGCAGCCCGAGACCCTGAGCTCAGCGCAGGAGCCGTGGGCCGCCTGGCACGGGTGATCGCGCGTCTGGAATTGCTGGGCTGTGGGGGAGGTGAGGCGATGGGCGTTTCCCAGCGTCTTTGGGAAACAGTGGGCTTCCTGCAGCCGACTCGTATTATGGAAGCACCCCGTCCGCAGAGCTGCGGGCTTGGACGGCACTGGCAGCGGAAAGTGTTAATTGGCAATTACGAGCGCCACGCTATTCACCGGCGTCTGCGCCGCCTCCTGTGGCAAAGGGCTTCTCATCGCCGTAGCGATGCATTCCAGCTCCAGTGGAACTTGGCCACACACTGTGCAGTAAATAGCAGGAGCTTGCTTGCTTTCTTTTTTTTTTCTTTCCTTTCCTGAACTAGAAATTCAAGTCTACAGGGTTGCACGGGACTCTCCCCAGTCTCGCCGGGCCGGGTCGGCGTCTTTCACCTCTCCTTCTGACATTCTCTATAAGTGAACACGAGACTTGGGGAAGGAAAGAGCCCCATGCGACTTCTCACTATGAACTTTGAATAACAAGCTGCGGTCCTAGCTCTGATTGTGCCTAGGACTGTGCACACAGCGGGGGGGGGGGTGGTTCACCTCCCCCCCCCCCCCCCGCTTTGCCACTCTGCTCTGCAGTAGTAACCTGGCAAGGTGGGCAGGGTCTTCTGCCCTATTCGATCTTCCATTTGGGTTTTCTGGAATGACATCATCTAGTTGTCCAACTGGAGTAAGCGATTGCAACCGTGTTCCTACGCCAGTGAAGGCATTTTACACTGATTGGGGCCTTTTCAGGACCATATGGCAATAAAGTAGAGGGAAGTAATCTCATGTACACTTCCTTGTCTGTCTTCTCAGCACATGGATATGGCTACAAGTCCTTTTGGGCATCTTGACAAAATCACCTTACTGATTGACACGTCACTTTTTAGTTATGCTCCAGTCCTGTTTTAGTTGCTAGAATGATAGCTATCGGCCTTTAATAGGCCCACGATTTATGATGCATCCAGTGTAGAACTTTGCATTTTGGAGACTGCAGACACATTGTACAGTCGTGTGGGGCTTTCTGAGAAATGAAATGTCACCACTGTACCTGCTTCCGAAGGTAAAGCTACTTCCTGTTTCCAATGGCTAATTGGGTTTCAAAACCATGGAGTGCTTATCCCAAAGCCTCTCCCATGGTTTAAACCCGGTGTGGCTGGACTTGGGCATCACCGGGGATGATGAAGTGCAACCCAAGAACAAGTTCACAGGGGCTTGAACTTGAGTTCTAAAAACTTTTCTTTATTATTTTTCCCAAGTGACATTCTAGAATGGATGATTAGAGACACACAGAGGCTTTCCTTGTCCGGGCCATGCCTGCCGCTGTCTCCTCTCCACAGGGCTGTAAGTTAAGTTTCAGGGGTGCTGGGCGCTCTATGGCGAAGCACCATGCGAGTCCGCGGCGCAGCCTTGTCCTCTCTCCCTGTGACCGACTCACCGACGCTGGGCTGTGTGTCACTGATCTCCTGCCCTGAGGGCTTAGTGCCCTGAAAATGCTTCATAAATGTACTTTTCCATACCTTTGCACTGGGCACGGCAAACCTGCATCTTCAGATCCCAACTTCAGCGTTCGTTCTCAGGACGGGTGTGAAATTGTCCTGCAGGCTGCTTGATCAGGAATCAATACACGGAGCCTGCAGCCCTTCAAGGCTGAATCGGTGGACATCCGATCTGAAGCAGATCGAGGCTGTGTTCCTGATGAACGCCCCCCCCGTCCCCCAGAGTAGAACTTACCCTCTGTGCTGCCCGCTGATCCGCCGCCCCACCTGCTGCTTCCTGGCTGGCAGCCGACCCTGGGAGATGCTATGCCAAGAAAAGGCCCCGTGCACTGTTACTCCTTCTGTGTCATTTTGATTGACAGCGGTGGGCATGACCACGTGGCAGTGTGCGATCCAGGGAAAGAAATAAGTATGGTGGCGCGCAGGGAGCAAAGGCCAGGTGAGTCTCTGGCTGGAGGAAGGTCTAACGTGCCGTGTCTCACAGGTCTGCTCTGCGGACGGCGACGCCAAACCCCTGATCTTCACCTTCGTCCCCACGCTCAGAAGACTTCCGACCCACACTCGCTGCGTTGACACGTCCCAGTTCCTTGTCCGAATTCCCGGCGACCACAGCCCAGAAACTGTGAATCGGGTAGGTGGACTTTTATTCTTTTCATGGCAAACAAGTATGTTAAATTAATTGCCCATGCCAATGACTTGGAAATTTGTACCAATGTTTATTTCCTCTGTGTAAAGCAAGATGGCTGTGAAATCTAACATTTGATTAAAATATCATACATGCAGCAGTGGCACTCAGTAGACATGATGTGGAAAGTGAACTATACAGCGTGTAGGCAGGGACAGGCAGGAAAAAACGGGAGAGAGCCAAGGAAGAGGTGACATTGTCCTGAAAGAAACAGACTATAACCTGACTTATAGAAGGGTAAACCTGGCACATCACCTTTATAGTAAGAATAATAATTATATATATGTATGATTATCTAGCTATCCTGTATCGATCTATCTGATTTCGAGGGCTCAGAGTATATGTAGCTCAGTGGTAGAATTTGCCTTGCAGGCCCAATGCTGACATTCAGCCCCAGCACTGATACATATAGATATAGACATATTCAATCCCAGGTTCTCAGTAGTGTATTATTAATGCATTGTTATTAATTTATTAGGCATTATTCATGCATGCCTCCCAACTCTTCTATTGTTTGCATTCTCAGGACAAATTCTGCTTTCTGTCACCTTCCTCCAAAGGTATTTTAGAACATTAACACTATAAGTATTTAAATTCATCTTGAAAGGAAATCATAGATAAAGGGACCATGTGTTATTGTTTTATGTGCAATGAATTAGCAATGCTTACAGATATTATGCCTAAGCCAGGCACCAGAGGCTCACATCTATAAATCCAGCGACTCAGGAGGCTGAGATCTGAGTTTCAAGGTTCAAAGCCATCTGGGTGGGAAAGTTTGTAGGACTTTTATCTCCAGTTATCCACCAAAAAGCCAGAAGTGCTATGGTTTAAGTGGCAGCACACCAGCCTTGCGTGTAAAAGCTCAGGGATCGTGGTACCCAGGCCCGGAGTTCAAGCCTCAGGACAGACAAAAGATAAAAACAAATACAAACTTCTGCCTAATGTTGGGGCAGTGGGAAATGTCCACTTGCTCATACTTTGCTGCTAGGTAGATACTTCGGTAGAATTTGATGGAAAATGTTTATCCACAATCATAAAACTGTTTCTGACCTAGATTTTGGAAATGTGTCTAGGGTTATCATATTTAAATTTAGAGAAACATTTTTATCTTGAAGATGTATTTTAACATAGTGTTGAGTTTATTGTTATAAATCAAACATGGCTGGGGACGCTGTTAAGTCCACTGGCAGGGGTTAAGATGTGAGTCTGACCCCGATTGGAAGCTGTCTATCTAAGTGGTAGTGATTTGCTTGCCACCCTGTTGTTTTCAACGCTGCTGTCTTGGCTCAAAGACTAAAAGGCCTGATTATTTCAGAGGAAGTAAAAGTTACGCAGAAAAGTAATTGAGGAAAAGAAACAGTGCCAACTACCTCACCACAAGCAGAGAAGAATGAAGAATGTTCTAGTATGCCATTCTGACAGTTTGTAGATGGGGTGGCGGGAGGGTTAACCTGACTTAACGGACCGTAAGTGCATACCACATGCATTTAATAAGACCCATGCGTAAAAGGGACTGTAGATGCCAGAGTGGGGTTGAGACCAAGCCAGGAGCCAGGGGAGAACAGCATCTGACCGAGGACGTCCCCCCTCCCTCCCGCAGCCCTGCCCGGCCGCCGCCCTGAGCCCCAGCCCTGCGGTTCAGCGAGACTCAGCGCCAGGCCGCTGTGTGCCCAGCATGGCCCTTGAAGCTCGGGGGATGCAGCTCGGCGACGTGTTCCAGGCCCGCTGCGTCCTCATTGTGGACTCTGAAGGGGAGGACGAGGCCCCCGACCCCACTCTGCCTGGGCCTCTGCCCCGGGCCTCCTCCGATGTGGTCCGCCCCAAGGCCCCTGGGCCCCGGCCCAACGCCCCCGGCCCAACGCCCAAGCAGGTATGTCTGTGTGCCTTGGGGTTTTGGGCACAGGAGGGCCAGGACTGAAAAGACCGCACCGTCCAGGGGAGAGGTGGGACAGAACAGACGGGGTGGGTGTGGGGTGGACGGGGCAGGTGGAGGGTGGACTGGGCAGGTGTGGGGTGGACGGGGCAGGTGGGGGTGGACGGGGCAGGCTCAGGGTAGACAGGGCAGGCACAGGGTGGAGAGCTCTTTGCTGCAGCGTTCTCAGGGCGTGCCGCCTTTGCTTTGGAGCAGTTCTGGGAAAGGTTGGGTGTTTGGCCGGGGACTTGGGCCGGGGGTGCAGGATGCACAACTAGGACAGAAGCAGTGTCCAGGAGGGCCGGGGAGGGACTGGAGAGGGAGGGCGTGTGAGGAAAGTGATCCCGTGTGGCCAGCCCGCCGCCCACCTCAGTGCAATGCGGGCAGCACCCCCAAAGTGGTCCTGCTAACCTCCACCTCCCAAGCAGCTGCGGTGATAGGCCTGTGCCACCGCGCACCTCCTTCCCCGCAAATAAGAGGAAGATGGGCCACGGACCGGCTGGTGGGCACAATTGGAATACAAGGTGACCCTGGCGTGTGTTTGAACATGGCAGTTAGGATGTGAAAGCTGGCCTTGAGAGGACAGGACCCGACCCTCCCGCGGAGGATGAGCTGGCGTGTTGCGTTCAGGGTCGGCCTGGCCGCCCCTCACAGGAGCCCTAACGCAGCTCGGAGGCTGGTTTTTCTTGGCAAATTGGTCTTTGTGTCCTGGTAGCAGGCTCCTGCCTGTGGCACGGCGGCAGGTGGACCTCGGCCTCGTCCAGGCCTTCCCGCGGCTGTGTTTTGTTCCCCTCCGGTGTCTGGGCCTCTGGGACACTGCGGGGCACCTCCCGCCGAGGCCTACTGCTCTAAAACATTATTTCTTGCTAGTTGCCCCCCGCTGAGTACGAGAGTGAACTACGGGGCTGAAGGTGTGTCTCAAACGATAGCCAGCCCAGGCCCTGAGTTCAAATCACTGAACTGCCCAGAGGAAGCACAGCACAGCACAGAACGTGGTATTCTGAGCAGGCAGCCTTGCGCGTGAGCGTGCACTGGGTGTGAGGGCTGAGAGGCCGTGTGGGAGGTGGCGCCAAATGCAAAGGGCCCATTCCCAGCGGAGGCTTCCGGAGGTTTTAACGAACGCTTGCTTCCCCCAGTTTGATAGATTTCTTTCCCTGGCCCTTTTTTTTGTTTTTGTGAGGTTAAATATACAAAGGTCAAGCTAAAGGCAAAATATGTAACTGGGAGTATTTCTTTCCCCTAAAAGGTAGTTGAGAAGTTGATGATAGCTCATGGCCTTTAGGTGCCAAATGAGAAGTCGCAGCTGTGCCTCGCTGCTTGATTCGGAGCCGAAAGCCATGCTCACCAGCATCGTTTCCCGTAACGAACGCAGCGTTAGACAGCGAGTACCTGCGAGTGTAAACCAAAAGGAGCCCAGAACGGGGTCCCCGGGTACCACAGCACGCTGCAGAGCAGAGGCTGAGGATGAAAAGCCTACAGCCACCCCATGATTGGGTCAGGACACCAGCACTGATTTTTTTTTCTCAGCTAGAAATGCAGTCTGTTGAGAGCGTTTCTTGTCTACCTGATAATAACGAATCGATGAGTCAGGTTACTCGTGAGTTGTGACTGGCAGTTAAGCTCGTTCTAAAGAACATCTTGGTCTCTTCCTCTGACCTTTGCCCATTACATGGCCTCTGCGTGGATCAGGTGCTGTCGGCCGAGAACTCCCTGCCGGATGCACTTTTCTTCCTGGGCCTGTGTCTGTTTGCCGGTCCAGGCCCGTCTCGGTCGGGCCCTCCCAGGCCCTCCTGGCTGCTCCTCTTCCGCCTCTGTGATTTGCCCGGCTCTCCCCCACACCCCGCTCCCTCCTACAGTCTCCACATCCTTCCTTCTCATCTGGTTTTAGTGACTGCTTTCCTCGTCTTCCTCAGGAGACTGAGCAGCTCCGGGTCGAGGCTGTCCCTCGTTCACTTCTGCCTCTCCCGCACGCGGCGCGGTGCTTTGTATGTAGCGAGATGCAGCAAGGAATGTGACCGAAGCCCTCCGCGAGTTCCCATCTGCTTCTCTTGGGAGCCCTCGCTCGGAGTGACTCCACAGGGCTGCAGAGCTGCCTCTGGGAACGCAAGCATCCCTTCCGCCTGCTCCAGCTAGCTCTTTTCCAAAGCCGCTTTAACATTTTTACCAATCAAAAATCTTTTATTGGCAAGAATCCATTGTAAAACAGGGCTTCGTTGTAAAACAGGCTTTTGTAGGTGTGGGCTGGTAGTAGGGCTTGAACCTACAGCCTCATACGCTTGCTCACCAGACTCGCTCATGGCTGGCACTCTACCACTTGAGAGACACACGTCTAACCTGGCACTTTTCTAGCTCATTGGAGATGGAGTCAGACTGTTTTTCCCCTTGCACCATGACCCTCCAGATCCGAGCCTGCTGAGTAGCTAGGATTGCAATGAGAGTCACCAGCGCCCGCCTGTGTGGGATGCTAATTTCGTAACTGTGTGGGTACAGGTTTTTTTTTGTTTTTGTTTTATTTTTTGTCTGTCATGGGGCTTGAACTCTGGGCTTGGGCGCTGTTCCTGTGTTCTTCAGCTCAAGGTGAGCGCTCTACTGCTTGAGCCACAGTGCCACTTCAGGTTTTCTAGTGGTTTTTATTGGAGAGAGAGTCTCACAGAGTTTCCTGCTCAGGCTGGCTTTGAACCTCGATCCTCAGATCTCAGCCTCCTGAGTAGCTAGGATTACAGGCGTGAGCCACCAGCGCCCGGCTGTGGGTGCAGGTTTTATTTCCCCTCACAAGTTTAGAATCTTTAAAGGTAAAGCTCATGACATATTAATTTTTTATTGTTGTTCTGTGCATATTTAGTGCATCTTGAACCAAGTAATTTGGATATGTCATTTGAAATATACCAAGTATATGCTATATATATTTAGTATGTCTTGAACAAAGGTATATGGATAGGTCATTTGAAATATACCAAGTAGCTTCTTTGAATGGCATGTTTAAGGAGCAGTACATTTTGTTCAAACATCACTAACTTCAAAATAAAATCAAAGTAAACCCATCAAGGCTACAAGTGTCACTTAGTGACACTGCCTGGTATGAACAAGGTTGGATTTGATCACCACCACCACCAACAGCAACCACAAAGAACCAGAAATAAAGAAGTGTAAGAATGCTCTTTAAAATGAGGAAGAGGTGACATTGCCTGAGAGCCATTGTGCTCAGACCCTGACCTAGGGAACTGTAACCCCTTTGTCCAACTACATAATAACAGCAATAAAAACAAGATAAAATCAGCGGTTGAATCCAGAGCCTCTTACATAAGAGAGAGGGACTTAAACGTTCATGTAAAAGCCTAAGAACCGGCTCACCTGCAGGTGACAGTAGTGTTCACTGAGAGGTGAGCGTCCACACGCGGGCGCCCGGCCTGCACCCTGTGTGCCAGCGCTTGGAGCGGAGGTAGAGGCAGTGGAGCCGAGAAAACCCAGTGCCAGTTCCGTTTCCTGCACCTCCCTGTGGATGGCTGATAGATGGGGAAAACTCATCATGAACAGGACTTTTGTCCCAGGAAACTGGATGACTGTGAGCACGAATCGTAGAGAAAACAACACCCTGGCGTGATTTTCTTGGAAGGAGCAAGGAGGAGGTGAGGTGTGGTGCTGCTTCCGTGAACTGACATCAGCAGCTGCAGCTGAGAATCGGGACCCGGGGCAGAGGGGAAGGCCAGAGGTATTCACTGGAGAAGTGTGAGATGACGGAAGTAGACAGTCATCCAAGGAAAGAATGTGGGATAAGAGGTCAGGATTCAGGCCAGCAAATGGCAACGTAAAGACCTGGGAACGAGGAGAGAAGCTAGAAGACACAAAGAATAGAACTGTACTAGAATAGAATTGTACTAAAAGCTCCAGGGGCCGGTCACGCAGCCCGCCTGAAGTCCCTACTGCTTGAAGGTGGGGCAGCAGGGTGGCCTGAGCCTAGCAGTTCAATGGCAGCCTGGGAGACCCTGAGACCCCCTTCAAAGAAACACATCTGACATGTACAGGAGTTCCAACGAAATGAAGTGGAGAGTGGCTGGCAATGAAAAACCAAGGTTAAATGAAGGATGCCCTCCATTCCCATGTCTGGAGGGAAGAGGCATTGGATGGGGTGTGGAGGAAGCAGGGACAGACACAAGCGGAGAGGTGGAGGAAAGGCAGGCACAGGGTGCAGACAGAGCTCTTAACTTCCGAGCTCAGGGAAGGTAAGTCTGTGGAGGAGCTGACCAGCCATGCCTTGTCAGTCCTTCGGGGCAGGCTGCACGGTGTGGAAGTCTTCTCTGCCTGGCAGAGGGCACATCAGGTGTAGCCAGCCTGCCCATGAACAGGGCTGGGTGAAGTTTCCCTCATAGTAGATCTAAGTGGACTGGATGGAGCAACATAATGGCAGTTGGATGAATTGGTAAAAGCGGGCTGGAAAGGACAAAGGTGGGTAGAATGTTGAGGATGCGGGCAGCAAGGGGAAGATTGAAGCACATTCTGTTAGAATCTAGGGTGAAAAACAACAGGGAGTCAGGAACATGACACTGAATAGCAAGAAATGCTCCAGTGCTTTGGGCCAATGAAGTACTCAGAAGTGTTGAGGGACCAGGCCTGGTGGCTCATGCTATAATCCTGGCTACACAGGAGGCTGAGATCTGAGGATTTCCACTGGAGGCCAGCCTGGGCAGGAAAGTCCATGAGACTCTTATCTCCAA
Source organism: Dipodomys merriami (assembly GCF_024711535.1). Taxonomy (NCBI): domain Eukaryota; kingdom Metazoa; phylum Chordata; class Mammalia; order Rodentia; family Heteromyidae; genus Dipodomys; species Dipodomys merriami. Next base: position 2,179,394 of record NW_027202516.1, on the reverse strand, counting down.
CTAACTATCAAAAGCTGGAAGTAGAGCTATATCCCAAGTGGTAGAATACCAACCTTGAGCAAAAGTGTTCAGGGACAACGCCCAGACCCTGAGTTCAAGCTCCAGGTTTAGCATATGCGCACACACACGCACACACAGTTATTTCTATTAGGGAATATACCACTTCCTCTAGTAGAATATTTGGTAATTAAGATCCATTGACCTAAAGAAGTTGGAAGGGATAGGCTTTGTCTTAAAAATATGAATTTACACAGTTTTGGCATAGTGGCAACTGGGTAAACAAGATGAATCGTTAAATACGATGAAGTTATTTGTCGAGAATATGATTCACAGGCAATGGGACTTTTGTAGCTATTGGTATTAATTTATGAAGTTCTTTTCCAAGCACAGCTGTCGTAGGTACAGCAGGGCACAGTTTTAAGGTGGCTTCTGTTACACTGTGAGAGACTGACCAGGGAAACAAGGAGAAAACACTTACTGTGGTGAAACATGCACAACTTTAAGCCAAAAGTGTCCCGACTATACTATTAACCACAAGAAAATGGCTTCTTTTAAACGCTGGAGACCAGTCCTATCACAGATCATCTCATAGCTCCAAATAAAACGTTCCCATTCTTGCAATAATAGAAGCATCACAATTGCCTCATTAGTAATATTTGGACTTAAATCTATTTTCCCAACCATATAAATCAGTTATATAAATACCAGCAAGCAGACTTGTTTCTAAGTAAAACTTGTGCCAGGGAATTATTAAGTATTTTTGTCCTCAATTTGATTGAATTCGGTTTGATTTTTTTCATTATCGCTGATTTTCTGATATTCTGGATTATGGGAATGTATTCAAAATCTATTTATGGGGCAAAAATTTTGTGTTGCAAATATGCACGAGTTTACATAGAAAAGGAACATTCTGGATAAGTTTGCCCAGAAACTACGAAGTTTGTGAAGAGATATTTGACTTGGCCAGCTTCAAATGTCTTTTTGGAGATTGTTGTTTGACATGAAGGTCTTTGTATCTGCTAGGATAGAAAGCCTCTTACTATAAAGAAGCCGAGAGTTTAGGAAACTTGGCTTCATGTGTATTTTCTGCTGGGTGACTAATGCAATATGTATGTGTAAATATATACACCTATATCTTTACACACATTAATATTTTACATGGCTGATAGTCCTCAAAGTCATTTAGGTATGCCTGCTTATATTTTCTCTAACAGACCTGTAGAGTAATGTCAATAATTTTGCAGCAAAGTCTTCAAAATCGTTAGAGCCATTTATTATTTTGGAGATTTAAATCTTATTGTTATTATAAAGGTGATGTACAGAGGGGTCACAGTTACATCAGTTGGGTTAAGACTTATGTAATGTTGCCCCTTCCCTCATTCTCTCAGTTTTCCACAGGGGGATATTTTTAATGGCACAAGAGACAAATGATTTTATTAGCAAATATTGATTCTACCAGGGGGTTTCCGTCGCGTGTGCTCTATGTGCGTCGAGTGTGGGTTCATTGAGTTCCCCATCTCTCAGCCTTTTTGGGGCCTAGCTCCTAGTGGGTTCTCTTCAGCATCACGAGTCATTTGTGTTGTCATCTTGGTTTTCGTTCTGGAGACGGCCTGATGTGGATGGGCTGTGGATCAAGAGCAGGGCCCTGTTCTCCAGACCGGATGGAGATGGGCTGTGGGTCAAGAGCAGGGCCCTGTTCTCCAGACCAGATGTGGACGGGCTGTGGGTCAAGAGCAGGGCCCTGTTCTCCCTGATAGATGTGGATGGGCTGTGGATCAAGAGTGTAAGGTCCACTCCTTGATGGCTAGCAGACTCCACCCTCCTTGCAGTTACCTAGGCAACTGGGACACCTGGAAGAGGTCACATCTGCATCCTCTGAGGTCACAACTGAATTTGATGTGGCAACACCTTTCTCTGCCCATACCCTAGATAAGGCCTAGCCCAGGCCCAGACACACTCTCGCTGCTCTTTTCTCTCTCATTTCTTTCTTTCCTCTCTTTCCCAGCTCTCTCTCTTTCCCAGGTCTTTCACAAGCAACGTGGAGTGCCAACCTTGCCTGGTCCCAGCAGGTCTACTGAATAAACCTACCCTTTACCTGAATACCACGTGCGTGGTGCAGTTGTTACTCAGCCACCTCTTTTTAAAAACCTAACAAAGAGCAGGGCCTTGTTCTCCCCGGCCAGATGCGGTGGGGAGGCGCTGGGTGTCGGGCCGCGGCCCGGTTCACGCCCCCCCCCCCCCCCCCCGGGCGGCGCCAGCGCACGTCGGGAAGCCAGTCGGGAATTTCCACGCGGACTTTGGGCTTTCCTGACTCACGGTGGTTGGCGAGGACCGGTACCGGAAGTTCTGAGTGGTCAGGGAGGATGGTACCGGAAGTACTGGGTGCTCGGTGAGGACGGTGAGGACGGTACTGGAAGGAGATCCCTGGAGGCGGAGGGAGGCTGTGGTGTTTGTTCCGGCCCCGCGTCCTGGGCGCAGCCGTCCTGCTCTGGAGCTCTGCGAGCCCGGTCTCTGCGCCCGCGGGTCGGCGCGGGATCGCGGAGAGAAGGCGCCACCGCGGGATGCGTGCCTGCGGGTGGGTGCGCGTGATCGTGGAGACACCGCGCGTGGTGCGCACTGGGGGGTCAGTGCGCGTGATCGTGGAGACACCGCGCGTGGTGCGCACTGGGGGGTCAGTGCGCGTGATCGTGGAGACACCGCGCGTGGTGCGCACTGGGGGGTCAGTGTGCGTGATCGTGGAGACACCGCGCGTGGTGCGCACTGGGGGGTCAGTGCGCGTGATCGTGGAGACACCGCGCGTGATGCGCACTGGGGGGTCAGTGTGCGTGATCGTGGAGACACCGCGCGTGGTGCGCACTGGGGGGTCAGTGCGCGTGATCGTGGAGACGCCACGCTGCTCGCGGGGCCCTGGCTGGCCAGTAACGCCTCCCTCTGTTTCTCTCCTCCAGTTGGCTTCTCCCACTGCCTGCGCGCAGCCGGCCCGCCGGGCGCCCGCCGCCGCCTCTGTCTCTCCAACTAACCAGACCGCAGCCGTCCCCGCTAGCGCCCTCGGGGAGGCCCGCGCGCCCCGGGGAGCCTCCTCCGCGCTCCCGCACCCCGATTCCACGCAGCGCCCCGGGTCCCGGGTCCCCGCGCCGGGACTGGTCCCGCACGCGCCCACTACGACTGCGGCGACGGCGGCCACGGGGGTGCCCTCGTACATCCCGGTGCGGATCGTCACGCACCCCCTGTCCCCGAGCCCGCGGCCCTTCCCGGCCGCCCTCCCCGGCTCAGCCTCCGGCTCCAGCCGCGTGTCCTCCCCGGGGAGCCTGAGCGCGGCCGGGGCGCGGGGCGCGGCGCCCTCGCGGCTGTCCCTGCTCACCGCCATCCTGCGGTCTGGCCCCGCGCAGCCCCGGCCGCGCTCGCCCGCCTCCTGCCCCAGCCTCTCCCCCGGCTCGCTGGGCTCCTCCACGCTGACCCTCCACCCCCCGGGGCCGCCCGCGCCTCGCGCCCCCCGGAAGTCCCTCTCCAGCTCTGCCCTGAGCGCCCTGCCTCCAGAGCGCACCCCGCAACCCCCTGGTCGGGACCTGGCCTCGGCGGACGCGGAGCCCGCGCCTCTCCCGGCCCCGGGGTGCACCCCGCCCGCCTCCCCGCCGCACCCCCGGCCTGGGGACCCCGCGGCGCGCGCCTCGCCCGCGCTCCCTTCTCCCACGCGGGATCCCGAGCAGCCCGAGGACCTCCCCACGTGCCCCTCGGCCTCAGCGCCCACGCCCCCGCGCCCCGCCCATCCTCCCTGCGGTCTGGACCCCGCGCTCCCCGCGCCAGACACGGCCGTCCTCCCTTCCCCGGCCCTGTCCGGCCTGCTGGACAGATCGCAGGCGCCGTCCACCCCGCGGGCCCCTGGCGCCGGGCCTGGCTCTGCCTCTGCCTCTCCGCCCAGCCTGGGTTCCCCTCCTCCCACCACCGGGCCCAGTTCGTCATGGTCGCCCGGGGCTCCAGCTCTGCACACGCTGCCCTCAAAATCTGGGGGCCCCGCCGGCCCCGTGTGCGGCCCCAGGGCTCCAGGGCCCGGCCCCACCGCGCCCGGCCCTCTGTGGAGAGGCCCCAAGCCCGCGCCGCCTCGGGCGCCGGCTCCGGCCACGGGCCCTGAGAATAAGAAACCCCAGGTATTGGCTTCTGCTCTGCTCGTGGTTTTGCATGGCGCATGCTGCATGCTTACACCGAGCTTGGGAAGGAAATGCTGTTTTCCAGGGGAGATCAGCCCTGGGGAGTGAGTTCGGCTCCTGGGGGGACGGAGGGAAGGGGGCGCATGGAGAGGCGGAGGAGAAGTCTGTTTCCGTGAACCTTGGCCTCCGTCCTCCCAGGCTGCCCCCTTCCATCGAGGGCTCCCAGGGCTGATTCGGAAGTACGGTGCGCTTCTGATCTCTTCACCGCAGGGACTCCGCCACTGTGGATAGGGAAATAAAGTCACAGATGTAGGCCCGGATGCGGCCAGGCCAGTTTGAAAAACTCACATTTCTCTTGCCCGCATTCATTGATAATGATCCACCTCCTCTCCTTCCAACAGGTTGAATTCTTTATTAGTCTACACTCTGAAATGGAGATGGACGTGGACTGAGCTGTGTACATGTAGGGCAGAAGAGACTAGACAGTTCCTTGATAGGTGAACGTTCTTTGATTTAACATAGATGCCACAGGCTGGGCATAAAGACATAGAAATGAGGAAGAGAGGTGTTGGCTTTTGCAAGCTGCGAAGCCGTCCCTTGAGCCGGACGTGCAGACAGCTTCTGCTCCTGTGAGAGGAGAGCACTGGAAGGGAGCGTGGCCCCCGCTGGGTTCCCGGGCTGCCAGCCACCTCCACCCTCAGTCCCCGATAGTCGATTGTGTGAATATACTAGAGTAGAAAGGTGTGGGATTTAGAAGTAGGTGGGGATTTGCAGCTCCTTGGGTTGGAATGATACAGTTGTTGAACTCTGGGGACCAGAGGAGAGAATGTTTGTTTGTGTCATCTTCACATGTTGAATGTGTCATTGAAGAAGTAACTGACACGTGTGGTCTTGATGCTTGAAGCAATTCAAGCCACACGGCATGTATTAAACACCTACTGTGTGCTCATGCTACACTAGCTATCTTGGCGTTGATATGATTGTTTTAGACTGTAAATTAGAGCTAATTCTATATCTTGAAAAACACATGTGATTCAGCAGAAAAATTACACACACGCACACATGCAAACACGTACACATGCATGCGCGCACACACAACAAGGGTAAGCTATAAAGATGCTGGCCACTGGTGCTTATAAACTAGCGAAAGATCAGGGATAGAAATGCCACATGGTAGAAGCAACAACTCAGCAAGCACAGGGTCTGGGTTCAAACTCTAGTACAACCAAAAAAATAAATAACAAAATGAGTAATAAATACAGCTGCATAGATAAGCAAATGGTTGCTATAGATGGAAGGCCATCTCGATAACAAAACCTGCAGCTCCCTTACGTAAGATTATATACATATAAAACGTACACAGTCCTTCCATGTGCTTTAAACCATGTCTAACTTATTCAGGATGCCCCCCAAAATGTGAACAACATGTAATCGTTGTTCTGTGAAGTTTAAACAGTAAGGGTAAGGGCTAGGAATGTGGCCTAGTGGTAGAGTGCTTGCCTAGCATGCATGAAGCCATGGTTCAATTCCTCAATACCACATACAAAGTAAAGGCTGGAAGTGGTACTGTATGGCTCAAGTGGTAGAATGCTAGCCTTTGAGCAAAAGAAAGCTCGGACAGAGCCCAGGTCCTGAGTTCAAGCCCCAGGACTGGCAAAAAAAAACAAATCAAACCAAAGGCCATAAAAAGTAAGGGTAAGCAAAATGTCTGTACACAGAACTGTCATCGTTTTTTTCCAACTGGTTTTTGATCCATGGCTGTCTGAGCCTAGAACTCATGGAAGGAGGGCTAGCTGTAGCCTAGAACTCATGAAGAGACAACATTATGATTTTGTGATTAAGGTCACAAAGAAGACAGCAGCTGACTGAGTTCAGAACAGCAAGGGTGTTATTCTGCATGTGGCTGGTGCGGGAAGTTATTACCAGTATCGGGTTTGCCGGAGATGTTTGGGGTTTAGCCTGGTGATGAGAAAAGGGGTTGGGATTTCAGAAATAAAAAAAGAAAAAATGGATGAAATATACTGAAGATGACCCCAGACACTGGAGGTGTGGGAGATTTGCCTTCTCCCGGGAGATGAGTCACGGCAGTGTTAATTGTCAGTACAGATATGAAGCCCCTCCTGTGAGTCAGGCCCTGCTTATGGTTATAGGAAATGGTTATTGAAATCAGTGATAGTAGTTGCTTCTTACAGCCATCTGGGAGCTGTAGTGTTGTTATACTCATTTTGTGTCTACCAAAAAACTGAAATACAGTGAATAACTTGTGACTCAGGTGTCTACTGCAAAACTGGCATTGATATTAATTCAAGTCTCCTAAGTCTTGAAACTGTTCTTTTCTATACAACTTATAGCAGTGAAGAAGTGACTCATGTTAAATATCAACTTAGCCTTACTTTTTGGTCTTTTTCTGATTTTTTTATTTTTTTGTCAGTCGCAGGGCTTGAACTCTGGACCTGGGCTCTGTCCCTCAGCTCTTCAGCTCAAGGCTGGCGCTCTACCACTTGAGCCACAGCCCACTCCCGGCTTTTTTCTGCTTATGTGGTGCTGAGGAATCAAACCCAGGGCCTCATGCATGCAAGGCAAGCGCTCTACTGCTGAGCCACCTTCTCAGCCCACTTTTTGATTCTTATAATAATATAATAAATCTTATATAATACTGCAGTCATTAAAATGCATTTTCAGAGAGGAGCCTTGCATGTTGAACTTTCCAGTCAGATGGTATTGACACGGTTTAACTTTTTGTATAATTATGTTTAAAATTACTGCCTACTTGGATAAAATGACCTACTCATTAAATTTTCAATATCTTTGTGCTTACTGAATTTACCAATAGTCATTTTTTGTAAAGCTTGGTAAAATTATTTATAAGTTTTGTGTGCAGAATTATTGTACTCCAGAATCATTGAACTCAAGGCTTTTTGTTCTTGCTTAGCTCCTTTTTTTCCATTTAATTTCTTTATTCTCCAGTTAAGAAAATTCATTCTTATAGAAGCGATTTCTGGAGTTAGTTAAAATAAGCTTGAGTATTGTTCATCTACTGGTAAAAATAGTGATCTATTCCTTTGAGCAAGAAAAATGTTTCTTCTTGTGGATCAAATTCTGCCTGCTACATTCTGTTCTTTCCCACCTTTATTTCCTTGTTTCTTGTCATACTTTCTTTCTCAGTTAGGAAGACAGCCTGCTTTTTTGTAGTATAAACTAATTCTCAGGGATTCTATCTTGAGTATAAAAATCATTAAAATTGATGCTGAGAGAGAGAAATCGCAATTTTCTTTTAGCTGTTTGGTTCTTTTACTTCAATTGGTGAGATTAATTTATAGAATGGGAAGAGGAAATGAACAAAAACTTCATGCTATCAAAGAATTTATGTCTGTGAGTTGTCTCTTGCCTTGCCAATCTATGAACACCAACACAGCATTTGTGAAGTCAAAGAGCTTCAGGTGTAGACTTGCTGTACTCACTCGCTGGCTGATTCTGAAACACAGATGGTCATTAAGTTAAGACAAAAAAGCTTGAAGGATGTCAGCTCCAAGTCTGGGCTCTGCTCTCCTTTGATATTGAAAAAAAATGGAACAGTAGAAGGTGCTGAGTTAGATTTAGGCATGGGACTATTTGCTGTATCTCTTTCACTGGTGGAATGTTAGGGTTCTTAATCTGATTAGTCGTATATAATTGATATGTTAATGTCAGATGTCTCTTTGGGATTTGATCTTGTTGACTAAACTCAGCCTTAGACAAGCGGAGCCTCTCCCGGGCTGGTCAGTGCTGCCTGATGCACCCACTTCCCCCTCGGAAAACTGTAAAATACACCATTTACCCTGAGGGTCGTGTTTGGGCTCCTGGTATTTTGTGCCTTCACTTATAAAATAGTTTTTTTTCTCTAGTGAGAGATAGCTTGCTGTTTCATGTCGACGCTGGAGTGGTCATTAGCTCTTGTGCCGTCTTCTGTTCTCTGAAATGGTCTGAAGATCTCTTCCAACTATGAAAGCGGCCTGTGGTCCGCCGAGCCCTGGGGCCACTTGGCTACACAGTGCGTTTACAGAGCCGGGGCCTGTGTAGAACAGTGACACTAACTCCGTTCTCGTTGTGTTACGGGCGCGGGTGGCTGGGTTGGGGAACAGGGGGAGGGTGCTGTCCCCTGGTGTCGGTAGCTAGCTAGGATTTATTCCTCTGGGAAGGCAAAGTGCCCCTAGCGATGGGACCAGCCCTGAAGCGCAGTGCTTGATCTGAGCACAGCGAACAGACTCGGGCTGGCGCGGGCAGCGGGTGGGCACGGAGGCTGTGGCCATCCCTGGGGACCCCGAGGTCTCTGCAGGCCACTCTGGGGGCTGAGTCTGACGCTGAGGAAGGGTGGACGCCCTCGAGGGAGTTGAGTGGATCCATGACTGGATTTCACCTCCGTGCTGGAGCCCAGCAAGGGTGGGGGTGTAGAGAGGGTCGCACAGATGTCATGGGTGCTCGCAGTCATCTGCCAGGGACGACTGGACAGTGGTGACAGCGGCCCTGGCCAGGGCCCATCAGTGCAGGCAGGGACAGTGACTTTCTCTGTATTTGTCATAGGCTGTGTAACAAACTTTCCCAGTCCTCAGTCGTTCGGTGAATGGAAGGAACAGCTGCCGTTTCCAGTCCTGCACGCCCTCTCGCTTCTTTTCCCTCTTTCCCTTTCTCGGTATCTTGTTCGTCCCTTCATTCGGTCTCGTGTCTTTCTGGGGACTCCTGACTGCTGCTGTTTTGTCCCAGGGTCCCTGTCTGTCCCAGTCCTGGTCAGGGCAGTGCGCCGTCCGCTGCCCTCTCTCAGCGAGGCTCTCGGGCCGGCCTCAGGACCGTGCACGCCGCTGTCAGGGCGCCATCGGCTTCTGAGTCGTGCAGGGGTCTTTGCACTGCCACAGGGCTGCCAGGCAGCCTCACTTCAAGAAGTGACTTTTCAAAGAACTCCCCCCCACACACACACAGAGGTTCAAGATCATGAGTTCAAATACATGTATGCATGTTCCAATGTGAGTGTATTGAGTTGAAGGAATGGAGGATCAAGCTTTGTCTGATCAACCGGCATCTGGGGCCTTGCTTGCTGATTTCTTTTCACTATATCTAACACAGTAGGCAGAGAGAAGATGCAAAAAGCCTAAAGCAGCATGTGTTTAGCTTCTAGGGCCTGACACTCAGATTTCTTCAACTTCTTCATAGAAAACAAAGGCAAGCCTCTTAGATTTGTCACGCCTTTATTGAAGGTTACTTTAATGACATCCACAAACTGCAGGGTTTAATTTTGTTGGACCACCCTATTTTCTTGGTTTGTTTTCCGAGGAGCAGAGACAGCCTGGAGCTCTGGGCCAATTTCCCCATAGCTCTGAGCCTGGAGGAGGCTGCCCGGAGCCAGGGTGCCATCCGAGGTGCCCCGCCAGAGACCCAGAGTATTCCCAGCATCACAGCAGACTTTTGATTCCGCATTTATCCTGATTCTGCGGCATCCTCCCGCTCACTGCTTTCCCTTGGACACGAAACTGGATTATTCTGAGCTCTCCTTAACACTCAGGATAGTGCTTTTTATTTACTTTATTACTACCAGAGAGATGTTCATAAAGTGCAGGGGATTAGGATGAGGTACAGGCAGGAAGGGCAGGGACCTGCACTCCTGTTCCATTATAGTTACACTACTAGGATTACTTGTCTTAGGACTGTCGATTACATTGCTGCTTGTTCAAACTCTCTGCTTAGCTAAACACAGCGGTTCATGAATGCAAGGCCAGCTTGGCAAGACTTTGTTTCAAAAGTCTTTGTTCAAAAAAAACCAAACCCTAATAAGCTTAATAAATGGTTAAATTTTATGTTTTATAATCTTTGGTTTTATGAATGATGCAATAATTTATCAACAATTCAGATAAATTTGTTGACACTGTAAAAAATAACTCAGTTAAAACTGTTTTTAATTTGGGTACTATAATTGATACTCCTTTGAGAATCAAGCAGCAAAACCTTTCACTCAGTGGCTGGGAAGGTGGCTCAGTGGTAGAGCGCTTGCCTCGCATGCATGAGGCCCTGGGTTCGATTCCTCAGCACCACATAAGCAGAAAAAGCTGGAAGTGGCGCTGTGGCTCAAATGGTAGAGCGCTAGCCTTGAGTTGCAGAGCCAGACTAGTGCTCGTGATAGAGAATGGGGCTCGTGAGAAATTTCCACATAACTAGGTGGCCAGGGATGTTTTTAAGCGCGGGGCGGGGTAGCATGTGATTGCCTGTCATTTCTAGGCTGATTTTTTGCTGTGACATGCTCCTGCATCTCATTCTAATGAAATGTTAACATGGTGAACTAACGTTTTCCCAGAAACAAGTTGTTCAAAGGCCATAATTCTTTCTTCAGTGAGACGATGCATTGCTGAGCTCAGTAGAACTGTCTGAAGCTGTGTCCTCCTCTTCCCCCGTTTCACCTTCACTCTTGCTTTCTGGTTGTCCGTTCTAGCCATACAAGATCACGTCGAGCTACAAGGCCTTTGCAGCCATCCCTACAAACACACTGCTCCTGGAACAGAAGGTTAGTACGGGCTGCCGCACCGAGTGATTGGAGTGGTGCTGAGGTCCACTTTGTCATGTGTTCTCAGACTTTGGTTGGGAGAATCTGTGTTCTAACATTTCCACACTGTTGGTAGTTTAGGCTGGTGAGATGAGAGGGTCTTGGTAGAAGTCTCTCCGAAGTTGTTCTTGGAGGCTTGATATAAACTAGGTGCTGGTTAGCCTCCGGTGAAGGCAGTGTGGGGAGCTAGCCTTGGGTAAGGATAGGTCCTTGATGGGAGAATTTTAGACAGAGGTGCTACTCAAAAACTTCCACCTCTGTCCGTGTGCATCCAGAGTCGTGGTGAAACAGGGTGCCGAAGCAGCTCCACCGCGGGGGCCATTGACTGGCTGACCCTGACGGGTGGAGCAGCCCTCAGCCCCCACAGCTGAGGGTCCAAGGTGGTACCACAGTCCATTCCCGCCAGCCACGGACCCCACCTGTGAGGACAGGAAGGAAGGCCGGGCTCACACCTGCACACCGAGCCTTACACAGCTCTAGCAATTTTATTTTTCTACTAAAATGCACCGTTAATTATAAAATCGCAGGATGTTACTTCACTCGGTAAATAAATGATCGTTTCTAGCTCAGTAAGCCCCTTATGTAGGCTCAAGTGAAACCCAAATGCAGGGTTCCTGTTGGAGTCAAAGTGAAATCAGTCACTCAGGCTGTAAAATTATCCGTGCTCTTTTTATGGTGATTTATTTAGACTATTTATCCCTAGTGCATTTTCCCCTGGGTGGTTTTAGCACCTCCAAGACTGTTGTGGTCATTTATCAGAATGCAATGCTCTTCAGCCGAGGGGTGAAGCTATGTTCCTGTTCTTTCATTGTGATCTGGGAAACAGAGCGCAGTGACGGTTAGTGGGAAGTGCTGACTGGTGTAGGTGAGCATTATGTGGACCCCGTTTCTTTAATGCGTATTCCTGGCAATGATTCCCAGTGACCCGCACGTGATCTGGAATCCATGCTGTGCTTGTTGAAGTGTGCCAAGGGGCGGCCCTCTCTCCCTGAGGTCCCTGTAGGAGGGTGCCAGCTTCCTTCCTCCACCTTTTATCACTTGCTAAAGGATGCGCCATGTCAGGAGGTGCGGTAGCATCACGTCTTCCGCTGCCTCCGGTCTCCTGTCCAGAGCCATCCAAGTGAGCCACCATGGCCCAGACGCGCTGGTGACATCCGGTGACCAGCTCCGGGATATCTCGGCCACACGGGTCCCGTCACAGCTCCAGGAGAACCCTCAGCCACCAGACAGCGAGGAGATCCAGCCTGCTCTGGCATCCTGCCTGTCCACCCCACTGATGCCCCACTGTTAACGTTGCAGCTACAAAAGCAATGCTTAGTGCTTCCTGAAAGTCTTCTGTGTGTGAGAAGACTGGACATTAGCATTTGTTTCAGAATCTGTCTACCAGCTTTTTTATTCCTCCTCCTCCTCCTCCTCCTCTTCCTCCTCCTCCTCTTCCTCCTCCTTCACTGGTATAAAAAGATTATAATCTGTTAGCTATTACAGATGAAAATTCATTAGTTTAATTTCCAACTTAGTAACCCCACTTGATAAGGGTGTGTGGTAGAATAACTAGTCAATCTTGACAGGTTTAAATAGTATAGACTTGTGCTTCCGGTTTTAAATAGGAAAATTATGTTCATTTTGGTACAACTAAAGGTAAATATCATCATAGCTAAGTTAAAATAATGTTATTTTAAGCAGGATTACCTATAATCAGCAGTATAGAAATGGATTATATATGAGCAATAATATAGGTGAGAGTGTTTTGGCACAGATTAATTGTCTCAGGATCATAAATACTTGGTTACTAAAAGTCACAAAATATAATATAAAGGTTTTCTTCTTCAGATCCTTTGTGTGATTCTATGTAATTTCCTCTTTCTTTTTTTTTTCAATTTCTTCAACTGAAACTTTGTAAACATTTTAGATGAGCATAAAACCTCATCTAAAGGTTTTCTGAGTTCAGTTTTAGCCACATTTCTTCATTGATGTTGTATTGCTTCTTTCAGTGTTGTAGATTTCTAAAAATAATCCTATCAATTTAGCCCTTTGTTTCTGTGGTAGAACCCATCCCATGCCATTGAAATCAAGGGGTTTATTTCTGAGCTGGGCGGGGAACTTGGGACTCTAGTCCTCAGAAGCTCATCTAGTTGGGGGATAAATCAGCATTGTCACAGGGCTTTACCGAGGCCCATCTGACATCGTACAGAGCACAGGCGGGTTCTTCCTGCAGTCTTGCTGTCAGCTACGGGTACCATTCATACCACAGAATGCCTTGGATATTGAATTCTCATAAGTAATTCAAGTCCTGACTCTTTCCAGATAGATTGTAGCCATAGTGGATCGCTGATGGCAAATTTTCCTCTAGAGCATATTGTATGATTAACACAAAGTTGGAATTACTTTTTGAATATTTAACTCTGTGTGTGTGAACACATGCATGTGCATGTACATGTGTGTATCCGTGCGCGCGTGCGTGTGCCAGTCCTGGAGCTTGATTGAACTCAGGGGTTGAGTGCTGTCCCTGACTTTTGTTCTCAAGGCTAGTTAGTGCTCTACCATTTGAGCCACAGCTCCACTTCCAGATTTTTTTGGTAGTTTATTGGAGGTAAGAGTCTCATGGACTTTTCCTGCTTGGGCTGGCTTTGACCTGTGATCCTCAGATCTCAGCCTCCTGAGTAGCTAGCATCACAGATGTGAGCCACCGGTATCTGGCTATATAGCTATGTTTAAAAAGAGACTTTGTGCAAATGGAAATGCAGGCATCTCTTGCAGTGAGAGGTTAGGCTGCCGTAACATTATTGTCTCGGTAGCAGCCCTAGCCACCCCTGGATGGAACCCATCATTTTCCAAAGCATACATTTTGTTGGCAGGGACATACGGTTTCGGATTCTCTGGTTGTGTAATTTATTGTCGACATCAGAACTTAAGTTTCTAGACCATTCCACAGCTTTATCCTTCCCCACCCCGCCCCATGAACATTTATGAGGGAAGCATTTTATGCTTAGGTCTTAGCTAAGGCTTTCTAGGGAGAGATAAATGGACACTATCATATTTTAATGTGGTAGCTGCAGGGTCTTTGGATTAAGCTCCTGCCAGTGACGATCTCTTCCCAGACTGGCAGGAGGAGGAAATACAAGTGATTATAAACCAATCAGATGTTGTCCTACTTGCAAGTCTCCATGGACTGCTACAGTGCCTTCAACAGCGTACTGGGGCCTGGAGATGAATTGCCCTGGTACAGACGTCAGTCTCAACAATCACTGTGTGATTGTTACCTATGTCACAGAAGGTTAAAGCCCTTTCTCTTCCCTCCCCTTCCTCTCTCCCCTCCCCGCCCCCCCCAGTAATAGAAAAATAGTTAAATGAATTGTTTTTTCTTCATGTATAACTGAAGGAAAGGAAAATTGAAGGAAGGAATATGTACATGACATCAAATTATATGCATTTTATTATCCCACAACTGATTAATACTATTTCATGAAAAAAATATTTTTTTCCTTGAAGATAATTGAGATTTTTATTCACTTCCTTAGAAGTACTTATAAGAATAAGATCAGGCCTAGGGTTAAATAAAACCTTGTCAATGACTGCTTATTTCTAGTTGCTGTTTTCAAGAAATATTTAATTTATAAGCATATGTGTCTGACAAAATTCTAAAATAGCTTAATGATTCAATTAACCATTAAATGGAAAGTGAGAAGAGTTACTTCTTTTACTTCAGTGCAGAAAGCAAAGGATAGCTGTTTCATTGACCATGGTAAGAACTATGGTAGAAAAGTCGAACAGCAGCGATTAGCTCTAGTTCGTCAGTTGTCAAGTCAATCTATTCTAAACCATCTGTTTAATTTTTTTTTTTTTTTTTTTGGGTCCGGTCGTGGGGCCTGAACTCTGGGCCTGGGCGCTGTCCCTCAGCTCTTCAGCTCAAGGCTAGCGCTCTACCACTTGAGCCACAGTGCCACTTCCGGCTTTTTTCTTTTTGCTTATGTGGTGCTGAGGAATCGAACCCAGGGCCTCGAGCATGCAAGGCAAGTGCTCTACCACTGAGCCACCTTCCCAGCCCCTGTTTAATTTTTTAAAGCAAGAGCTGCTAAGCTATACTCGGATTAAATATGCCCTGGAGTGGAAGTATTTTAAGAACTCCATGTGTCTCAGAAATTTAACAAAGCCTGGTTGCTAATTTAGGGCATACTCTGTACTAGAACGATAGATATCACTTAGTTTAAATGACCACAAGAGGCAACAAGCGGTTATGGAGGGTTCCAGTCTGATAAATGGATATCCTTGGCTAGGAGGGTGCGGGGGGGGGGGAAGGAGGGGAGGGAGGGGGGAGAGGGGGGTAGTGGTGGCAGCAGAGCCAGTGGCTAGAGGACAGGCGTGTCATGGTGCTGGCTTCTGGATTTTATGGTGTTTTACCTTCAGAACAGACCCTTGTTTACTCACTCTGAGGAAGCTCAGCTTGGCAGGACTCCTACTAACTTACTGAGGAGGAATCAGCAAAGCCTGTGAGATCACACAAAACTGTGACCTGAGGGGGACAGCCAGGACAAGGGACAGAAGGAACGCAAGTAATGTTGCTCATAAACTCCGTGCAAGTCTCCCGATGAGTACTGAATATTACCTGTGTCCGTGAACTCAGCACAACATGAAGAAACTGGACAGAGATTTCAGCTTCTGCCTACCTTTAGGGAAACAGAGTTGGGGCCAAATTAAATGCATACTAATATATATATATATATATATGTATATATAAATTCTTCATGGGATCATAATACAATCTGGAGTCTTTATGATCGATCATCACTTTTAATTAATAAAAATTTATAGGCATCCCAAGGGGTCTCAGAGATCCACTCTAAGGTGCCACAGATGTTGCCATTAGCTGTCTGGGAATTTTGAACTGCCTTGAACAGCCTGAGGACACAAACAGAAGCATGGTTTGCAGTGTAGTAACACGTAGGGGTTGGCAGCAGAACAATTGAGACTGTACACTAGAACTGAAAACTATGTGTTCATTGTATGTGATCCTTATTGAGAGAAACAAATGTTGAAACTAAGAAAACCCCCACTGGGTCTATTTTAGAGAAAAGTTTAGATACAAATGAGTCAGAGACATTAATGATAGATGAATGGAAATCACCTGATTTAAAAACTAGGAGGGAAAGCATCAAATCGTTGGCTGGAGCTTCAGTGTCTCATGGGAACATATAACAATGTTCCTGGAGTTTTGGGTAGAGCAGAGAGACAAAATAGTCTCGGGAAGACAGGAGAGAGCAAACAGAATGACAGATTACTCCAGGAGCAAAGGGTTGAGGTTTATCCAGAGTTGGTGAAAGATATAAATGTATGTGGTTTCCGAAAGCTCAGCTCATCCCAGGGAGCTGGATACAAAGGTATCCATGCCTGGGGACAAAACCAGCTGCCCAAAACCTGAGTGGGGAGAGAAGAGTTTGGAAATGGCAGCAGGAAGCCACAGCTGCGTGGAGAGCAGCAGCATCCACAGACAGCTAATAATTTATCAGGAGTCACTGAGGCCCAAAGACAGGAAACAGATGCTGGGGGGGGGGGGGAAGGGGAAAGAAGGGGAGAGGCAAGTAGAGCGAATGATGCAAACCTATTCATTCTGCTTTTGCATTTTTTCATGAGAGTATATATTAGCTGTGCAAGGGAGTTGCATTGGGCCATGCACGCATGCCTACTGATCAGACACACCTCCTCTCATCCTCCCTCCCAGATGCCTACAAGCATTTCCACAAGCCTCAGTGCTCCATTTCATACGCGTGCTAAGCACTTGGCGTATATCCACTCTCGTTCACCCTCTCCCTTCAGCACTACCCATTGGTTCTCACCTGCACCAGAATCACGTTTGCTTTCCTGTCATTATTTCATGTGTGTATGTGGTAATTGCACAGGGGGTTTGATATGTTGGTACTATGCCCATTCTTGACTGACTTGCACCAGAAGTTTTACATCACTTTTGATGGCACGCACTAAGAATTAGTCACAAACTCACATCTGAATTATTTAGGCCAAGTAAATGTTGAGTAATGGTGCCTAAGACAATGAGGAATCTGGTGAACCTTTAAACATTACTGTAGTCACAGCAGACAGATTAAAATGTAATTTAATTGCAAAAGAAAGCTCCAAATTTGATTAAATCACAGTGGAATAAAGTGACATAGAAAATGTTGGACAAAAGTAAACCAAAATAGAATCTCCTTCGTGGTATCAGTTGACATCAATTTATATCATTGCATCAGTTTATATTAGAGATGGTTCACAGGGAAACTGGACCAGTGTGGGAAATGCCTTCAGGCAAATGATCTGACAAGTGTGAGGAATGCCTCAAGGCAGAGATCACTCCCAAACGATTCAAGAAACTTGTTTCCCTTGAGATATACAGGACTTTTTAACATTGAGATATATGGGACTTTTTTTTTAAAAATAAAGACTTTTCTCCTACCCTGGTGTTTGAGTGGAAGCCTCAATGAGAACTATTTCATTTATCACCAGGCGCTGGATGAACCAATCAGGACCGAGAATGTCTCCAAGGACAGCGTGTTAGGCCTTCCTGTGGAGGTATGATGTCACTTCCTGTGGAGGGATAACTTCACTTCCTGTGGAGGGGTGACTTCACTTCCTGTGGAGGGATGACTGCACTTTAGGCCTTCCTGCCTGTGGAGGGATGACTTCCTGTGCAGGGATGACTTCCTGTGGAGGGGTGACTTCCTGTAGGGGGATGACTGCACATTAGGCCAGGTGCCTGTGGAGGGATGACTTCCTGTGGAGGGATGACTTCCTGCGGAGGGATGACTTCCTGTGGAGGGATGACTTCCTGCGGAGGGATGACTTCCTGTGGAGGGATGACTTCCTGTGGAGGGATGACTTCCTGTGGAGGGGTGACTGGACCTTAGGCCAGGTTCCTGTGGAGGGATGACTTCCTGTGGAGGGATGACAGTACTTTAGGCCAGGTGCCTGTGGAGGGATGACTTCCTGTGGAGGGATGACAGTACTTTAGGCCAGGTGCCTGTGGAGGGATGACTTCCTGTGGAGGGATGACAGTACTTTAGGCCAGGTGCCTGTGGAGGGATGACTTCCTGTGGAGGGATGACTGCATGTTAGGCCAGCTTTCTGTGGAGGGATGACTTCCTGTGGAGGGATGACTTCCTGTGGAGGGATGACTTCCTGCCTGTGGAGGGATGACTTCCTGTGCAGGGATGACTTCCTGCCTGTGGAGGGATGACTTCCTGCGGAGGGAGGGATGACTTCCTGCCTGTGGAGGGATGACTTCCTGTGGAGGGATGACTTCCTGTGGAGGGATGACTTCCTGCCTGCAGAGGGATGACTTCCTGCCTGTGGAGGGATGACTGACTTCCTGCAGAGGGATGACTTCCTGACTGTGGAGGGATGACTTCCTGCCTGTGGAGGGATGACTTCCTGCCTGTGGAGGGATGACTTCCTGCCTGCGGAGGGATGACCTCCTGCAGAGGGGTGACTGTAGCTGGCTCTGCGTCGGGCCTGCAGGCGGGAAACTCCTTGCTAACCCGCACCTGGTCTCCCCTCTTCCAGTTGTGTTCTCCCGCACAGCTGAGGCAGCAAACGGAAGCAGTCTGTGCTGCCATCGATAAGGTCTTACGGGATTCCTTGTCTATGGTAATGCCGTAGTCTAGAATGCGCCGCCAAAACATTTGCTTCGCTCCTCCTCGCTTCCCTCTGTGTTGCACAATTCCTCACAGGCCTGTCCTTTTCTCTCCTTCCCTCCTTTGTTTTCCAGCATTCTCCTGATTCTCCTTCAAAGTCTCTAAAGATAATGTTGGGTTCTGAAACAATCAAAGTATGTATATATTTAATACAATTTATTGAACCATAAGATTTAGTTGATGGTGAATTGAGGTGCTATATAATAGATTGGGGAATGAACTAACTAGTTAGTAACCAGTAAACAGATAGTAGTGTGTTAGTTGAAACTTTGGTTTTAGTGTGCTTACATGTAAGTATATAAGAGGAATGAGTATCCACATGCAGAAACAGTGAGATCTTTTTCTGTAGGTCAAGTTCAAGCTCTTGGGGATGTGAAAACTGGAGAGCAGCTTGGGAAAAGTTGGACTGTGCCAGCATACTAGACTTCATGCTGGATGTTGCTGCTTCATGGCTTTTCATTTGGCGCTTGTGACTGATACTGATCTCAAACCATAGCTTTGCAATGAATGTAGTTATGGCTTCTTAGAATTACAAAGGCAGAAAACGAACTACACTAACATAGCCCCAGTCTGATAGCTTTAATATAGGTGTTATATCTGTACTACTTCTTTGTTTTACTGGCTGGATTTGTTTTATCCTCCTTTGGCTTAGAGAGAGACCCTTAATGGGTTGGATTGTTGGAGTATTACTGAACTCTACACTGTTTGTCCATTCTTTCTTACATGCAGTGACTTATTTCACATTTGACCTCTCTCACCTAATACGCTTTTGGTTCATCCAAGTTGTTACAATTCGATTTCATGACTGGAGAGCATTCTGTTGTGTGTTTACTACATTTTCTCTGTCAGTCTATTTGTTAAAGGATGTTTAGGTTGGTTCCATATGCTAGCACTCCAAATAATGCAGTGGTAACAGAGACCCAGGCTATTTTCAACATTCGTTGAGTAGATAAACAACAAAGGGGTACTGGATCATGCTGCAGTTCTAGTTTTAGTTTTTTGAGGAAGCTCAATACTTTATTACTTTTTCTACCACAAGTGGGGAGTCTTTGTGTGTGTATGTGAGTGTGTGTGTGTGTGTGTGTGTGTGTGTGTGTGTGTGTGTGTGTGTGTGTGTGTGTGTGTGTGTGTGTGTGTGTGTGTGTGTGTGTGTACTGGGGCTTAAACTCAGGCCCTGGGCATTGTTGCTTACATTCCCCCCCCACCCCCAAGACTAGGGTTCTACCACTTGAGCCACAGCTGCACGCCTGGCTTTTTTTGTGTGGTTACTTGGGGTAAGAGTCTCATGGACTTTCCTGTCTAGGCTGGTTTGGATGTAATTGCAATCTTCAGATCTCAGACTCCTGAAGAGCTAGGATCAGAAGCATCTATTTGTGGAGATTTTGTGATCCATGTTTATGAGAGTATTTTAGTTTTGTCCTGTCATTGAAAGTTAATTCTGAACGTAAATGGTAGAGCTTCTCTTGTCCACATTTTCCTAGGATCTCTTTCTTGAGCGAGATACCTATGCAGCATTTTGTGAACATGTATTTGTTCTTCTGCTGGAATGGTCATTTCCATCGTGGATTTGTAAGTTCCTAGAGCTTCAGCTCTATGAGTGGCATTGCCGATGTATTCTGTATGGTGTCTAGCTGTTCCTTTTCATCTTTTCCTGAAAAATTTCCAGTCATTTCCCTCTGAGACGTTTACAGAACTAGCTTTGTCCATTTTGATTCTGTATTCCATGTCTCTTATTCTTTGTACTTTTACTTTATCACTTGGAGATGATTATGTGATCTGAAATTTTAGTGTAGGAATTTGTCCTATGACTCTTCTGTTTTCAGCCCTGTATAATAATCCTCATAGCTTATTTGGTTTTGATTTTAAGCTCCAGTTGGCTGAGGTATAATATAACCACTATAACCACTATAGAAGTTACCCTCTTTTTCCTTTTTCAGCCCTGTAAAATTTGACAAAAACACACAGCACATGCAAGATGCCAAGTGTCTCCTCCCGTGGATAGGTCCCGGGGCCAAGTGTCTCCTCCTGTGGATAGATCCCAGGGCCAAGTGTCTCCTCCCGTGGATAGATCCCAGGGCCAAGTGTCTCCTCCCGTGGATAGGTCCCGGGGCCCAGTGGTGACTGGTCCCCTGCCTCTCCCAGCACTGAGAAGCCATTGACTTTTTTTCTTTTCTGTGTTTTTTTTTCCCCTCCCTTTTCAAGAATAACATATAAATAGCCAAGCGTGGTCTCACACACCTACAATCCCAGCAGTCTGGGTGTTGAGCCGTTAGACTTACGAGTTGCAAGCCAGTCTGAGCTACCCAGGGAGACCCTGTCTCGAACGAGAGTGACAGCTGAACGTTGTAGACGCAGGTCAT
Organism: Dipodomys merriami; assembly: GCF_024711535.1. NCBI lineage: Eukaryota > Metazoa > Chordata > Mammalia > Rodentia > Heteromyidae > Dipodomys > Dipodomys merriami. Next base: position 2,158,642 of record NW_027202516.1, on the reverse strand, counting down.
GTAGTAGAGAGTCCCGGAGACCTGTGCTGTGTGGACGTGGCCGTCCTGGCTGTGACAGTATCCCTGTGCTCGAACCATCGCACATGCACCTACCCCTTGCCTGGCAGACGGGCAGGTGACCTCTCGCTTAGATCTGCTGCCAGGCGGATGTTAAGGCTATTTTTACACAAGCCCTAGTGTGGATATCTGATTCCATTTTTCTTGAAGGACAGAATGGCAAGGGTGTTTCCTTTGATTCTGTTTGCCTGTTTTCCGCTATTTTCTCGTGGAAGCTCGAGCATTTTTAAGGCATATCATCTAGCTTCCTGTTCTTAGGTGCCGTGCATGGAGTGGCAGGTCATGCGACCTTGGCTCAAGGCTTGGACGATTCTGGTGTGGTTCCCATACTTCTTAAAGGAAGATGCTTCCCAGGACCAACCCGGGGCCCTGCAGCTCGCTGCCCACCCGGGCTGGCCCTGGCCGCCTCCACCTCCCTTCGCTTCTGCGCCTTGTCTGTCAGCTGCGGATCGGCTCTCACTGCTGACACTCAGTGGCAGAGTCCGTAGAAAGCCATGCAGTCCCCTTCCTCTCCTCAAACCAAAGGGCTTGGGGACACGATCCGTGAGGATTTCTTTGTTTTTTCCTTCTTTTATCTTGGCAGTTTCTGCTTTGACTCCCTGCCTCCTTCCTTTTCCTCCTCTTCTCTAATCCTGCCAAGTGTTCTGAGAAGGCAGATGATATGTAGAAGAAGGACAGTAGAAGGGTATGTAGGAGAAAGCAGTCGAAACCCAGAGAATGAAGTCAGGAAGCACTGCTGGCCAATGCTGACTTGAGAAGCAGAGCGAAACGGAGGTGCATGTAGGATTCAGGAAGCACTCTGTGTTTTCCTCTCTTGAGGCTGCTAATGGCGAGGTCAGGTCGCTGCCCTGGCGGGCGGTACGGATGGTGCAGAGGAACAGGAGATGCTGAGAGAAGTCCTGTAGACTAGGACTCCAGGAGGTCTCTGAGTCACATCTTCATAGGCAAACTTTGCCATCAGGACTCAGTTTAGAAGTTGGATGGCCACTGATGAGGTATTAGAAGATGGCGCTGTTAACAGTGACAAAGTGTGAGGATGAAGTTGTTATAGACATAAAGGACGAGACCACCCCCGCCACCCGTGTCAAGAAGTAGCACGAGGTGCCCCCTGGGAGCCGGAAAATGGCCACATCGCACACCGAACCTGCCAGTGCCTTGTATCTCTGTCTCCGGGGCTGGGAGACACACATTTCTATAGCTGCTAAGCCGCCCTGTGTGTGGTGTTTTGTTGAAACAGCCCTGGAGCGGGGAGAGAAGCAGGCCTCCCTCAGCTGTGTAAATCTGTGCTCAAAAATCTCCTTTACTACGCGGACCTTCATGTTTGAAACACAATCCCTGAGCTCTCCCGGCCTCGGCAGCCTCTCCGTGCTTGCATAGTGCACGGTATTGGTAATGAGCAGAGGAAAGAGACGCTGGAAGACTCTGTTGTCTACTGTTGAGCATTGCATTTATGCCCTAGATAATATGCTGACTGTTTTAGTGTGTTTTAGACTATAAGCTCCCTGAGTGCAGGATGGCTTTGCTTCTGTGTTTACCGGCTCACCTCAGGGTGGACGCCGGGTCTGTCACACTGAATGTTTGTTGAATGTCTGAATGAAACAAATAGCCGTGCCATCTCAGAAAAGTGGGTTTACCTGGGAAGCGTAACGGGCACCGTTGAATGCTCAAAGCTGAGCACCACCAGGGTTAAAACGAACCGAACCCACGCGTGCAGTGGAGAGCTTCTCCAGAGGGGGCGCGCATCTCAGGTACAAAGACAGAAAAGGCGGATGGTGAAGGCCACCTGGGGTTTTCTTTTCTTGCAAATGACTTTGTTACAAGCAGAGAAGATGCAAGCAAAGCGGAAGTATGAGGTGGGGGCTGTCCAGTATAAGGAAGCGAGGGTCAACGGGGACGAGGGAGTGTCTGGAAGTCCGTGAGGCAGAGGCAGGGGTACCAGGGACAGGCGGGGAGGGGTGGAGGTAGGAGACGGGGGAATTTGAAAGTCAGATTTCAAAGGTTCTCTCTGCCATTTGTGTGGTCCAAGAAGGCCTTTGAAGTGTGTGATTGAAGTAGAGGGGATAAAAATAGCTGTGAGCCCTGACCAGGAGGAGCACCGAAAGAGCGGAGATTTCTCTGTGGATTTTGAAGGAGGCACTGCAATTATGGGAGAAACTTGATGAAGAAAGCAGTCTGAACGTTGAGGTCACATCAGCAATAAATAAGGGGAAAGGATCAGAAACCCGCAGATAACAGCAAATACTCTGATCTGATCCAAGGAGCTCATCTTCCAAGGTAAAAAGGAGTTTTTCATAGAAAGAAGAGGATACTAGGAAGTGTGGAAGAGAGTCTCAGTAGAGGAAAGAAGTGAACACTTGTTTTAGAAGCTAATGTTCTTCCAATTTGCTAGATTTCAGAACTACAAGCATATATACACATATACATATATTTTTTTTCATACAGACTCCGACAACTGTTCCAAGAGCAGCTGGCCGAGAAACCAAGTATGTAAGTATCCCTGTGACCGTACATGCTACCTCATTTTCCTCTCACAGAATACTCACGTACGTTTCAGAAGGAATTTGTTCCTGCCTCCTTTCAATGGAATCTGTTGGCTTTTGTATCAACCGATGGCACAGAACAGCATGCTTGACCTAGATAATAGAAAATCGGCGGTGTCTGGGGTGAACCGTCAGGTTAGCTTATTGAACACATTCCCTCCTAAGCTGGAGCAGTGTAGCTAAACAAAACAGGACTACTGCCACATCTGCTTTCTGTCTTTCTAAATATGAACTCCTGGATGACGTTTTTATTTTTGTAATTGCCTAAATGGGTTTATTACAAAACAGTCAGCTCCCATGCTTGGGCATTAAAATCCATCCCTTTCTGGCAGGATTGGTAGTTTAATTGACTGACTAGTCTGTTGATTCCCTGCCTTTAATTGCTCCATCCAAGAAACCAATTCTCACTTAGGAGCATCAGTAGATGAGTAGCAGATGGGGGGCGTGGCCTCCGATGCTGAACGCATTTGGCCAGGACTCTGCGAGTCCAGACCCACGCGGCCTCACCCGGCAGCGTGCAATTCTCCTCTCGCTTCACAGAGACGCTTTCCCACGTGGTTCCCTCCACGTCTGACCAGACACTTTCTGATAGAAACAAGACTGTTATCTCCAAAGCATTTAAAGTTTCCTCTAAGCCAGACAGTAAATTATTCCATTTAGATTGCTTTTATTTATTTTTTGCGAATAGGCAGTTTTTGTCATCATCCTTGAGAGTGGTTATTAAATATGTATTTTGCGATACCACCTCATCTTTGTGTTTTACACATTCCTGCCTTCTTCCAGAGAGCAAAGAACGAGCTTGGTGAAAGAACTAAATTTATGACATCTGGGAACTGATGCTAACGGCTGTGGCGGGAACACGCCTTAGAGCATTTGCTGGAAGCTTCCGTTGCCCCTCCTTATCATTTGAAGCCCTTTTGAGTAATGCCTAAAACACGAGGCATTTGGCAGGCTGGGCCCAAGTTTAAGTCACAGTCTTATTTCTACATAACTTTCTGGGGGGGAAAAAACCCACATGATTTTTTGTGTGCGTTTTGTTGTTGTTTACCTTTAGCTTTTGTTTTTCATCCATAAAATGTAGATACAAGTGAGGGTTTTTTAGTTCCTGTGAAAAGCCCTCCCTGGAGTCCTGCCCCAGGACTGGCTCCTCATCCTCTCTCCTTTTCCTTCGCTTTTGTATCTATAACTCATCCCTTCCCTTCCTTTGCCCATCTATTTTTGGAAGACAAGAAGCCTCGTCATGCGGCTCACCATTTAGTGGGCGCAGGAAAGCAACGTCTTTAAAGGTATTTCTGTATTTTTGTGACTAAGAAGCTCTCTAGATCCCAGGAGAAGCTGGCGGACAGTCTTTGGTTCTTTATCTCCCTTGCTGCTGTCTCTCAGGCTTCTCGGCCCTGTTTACGGGGCTGCTGCCTCTTGGCACTCTTCCCTGGAGTGTCTTCATTTGATCATGACAGAAATAACTCTGGAAGGTCATTCCACAGCTAGCGATTATTTCAAATTATTATTGTCCATCCATTTTCAAACCAGATTACAGCAGATCCCCACTCACAGCCCTGCGTTGTATCTTTGAGTCATTCAGACTTAACAATGACTCATCAAATGAGTTCAAGGTAGACTAGATGTTCAAACTCTGACTCAGGTGAAATTCTTGATCTTGATGAAAGGTTGCTTGAGTGAGAAGTTTGGCTTATTTTTTTTAACTTACTCTGACGACTTGACATTTGAGTTGGTGTTAAATTTGCCTGTGTCTTTCAAAGAGCATTGTTGGAAGGGGAGGTAAAAGCCATTTTGTCAGGGCCAACTCATAAATTACTCCCCCTTGTCAGTAGTCAGCTTCCGTTGTTACGCTCACCAGATGATATCAGATGCATGTATTTGGAGAAACAATAATGACATTTTAGAGCTGATGTTTACTTTAGTTATGAGCCTTAACCTTGTGTGAGCAATCTGCCTTAAATATGGTATATTTTGAGTATTTTTAACAAGCGACAGCATTATAATCCTTTTAGGAATTCTACTATTTATATCCAATGAATTATGGGATGTTTCATCTTATGTATGAATTAGGTAGTTTTTACTTGATTTTTTTTTTTTTTTACTATGTATTTTTCTCCCTTCTCTCCTTGGAATTCAAAAGCACTACTGAGAAATCTGAACACGCTAGCATTTTACTCTCTCCCCAAGTTTGGAGAAAGTTGGCATCTTTTTTTTTTTTTTTAAGCCCAGGACTGGATGGATTTACAGCTGAATTCTACAAGGCCTTCAAAGCAGAGCTCACGCCAATGCTCCTCCAAGTTGGCATCTTTACAGCATCTCCCTGCTGGGTCTTGGCATGTCCTTCACTTTGAAGAGATTCTTAGATTAAAGTCCAAAGCAAGGGTCATGCAGGTCGGTAGCTCTGCCCCATGGAAGAAGAACCAACAGGAGAATTAAATTAGAGGACAAATGGAAGGATTAAATTAAAGTCAAGGGAAAAATGTCTCTAATAGTCAAAGCACTGCTCTGCAGATTGGAACTGACCACCCTGAGTCTCTGGGTTTGAATGCCAGCCACAGGTCATTGCAAGCAGGAAAGCTAGTTAGAATTTTCTAGCTGTTGCTCAGTTTTCCCTTTTCGTTAATTGATTTGACAAATATTTGTTGGGCATCTGCAGGTACCTTCACCGAGGGCGGATGCAACAGCCAGGTCCTCATTTCTGAGGACAGTGTAGGAGAGAATAAACAGCAAAAACAGTAAGCCAGCAAGACTATTCGTTCCTTATAAAAACAGGAGACTGGGTAAAGGACTGCATTACATGCAAATGAACTCGAAAAGCTGTTAGTTCTCAACATATCAGCATGTTCATAGAATTCCCTGTTGTTGTTTTTTGGGGGATTATTGTTATGGCTTAGTTAAGTAAAAAGGAATTGTATGACTAATTCCTCTTTATGGTTCTTTGGTGAAAGGTTACCTTCTCTGAGGGGAGACAGAAAAAGAGAAAGATAGTCTTCAAAAGAATGTTTTATTGATATTTTTAAAGTCGAGTTTATTGTCATCTTTGGAAAAACTTGTGTTTTAGGATTAAGCAGGATCAGTAGGTTCAGATTATTTCAAGTCTTTTTGTGTGTGTGTTTGTTTCCTCCACTTACGGTGTGTTTGAACTGCAAGCTAATTTAGAGTAATTAAATGGAGACCTAGGAAGTGCTCAATAAAACAGCGTTAGAAATATGTTGAATATATGACGTTGTTAGTAACTTAAAGAGTTAATTAGGCCATCTGGTCATCAATATTTCATTTAGTTCTTCTAGATTCTATAGAAATCCTATAATTTGGGTGTTACTATTAGAAAATTTCCACTCTACAGAGGAAAGACAAATCTCAGAAGTCCAAGAGGCCAGATTCAAGCCAAGTGTGTTTCACATCAAAGCTCTGCCACTGGTATTTGTGTGTTCTCAGAGACGCTGGGCTCAGTCTGAGTTTTTTCAGTAGCTTATCAGTTCTGGGCAGTGCTAGGGTCCAGAGCTTGCTGGGAAAGTATTCCACCACTAAACTATCTCTCAGTCCCAATTACTTTTTATTTATTCATGAAGTCTAAATTATGTCTTAGTGCCTAATAACCTTCAGTTTGAACTTGGAATAAATAATTTGACATTTGGTTCTATTAGTGATTAATACATTTTAATACATATTAATATATCAGTGTGATGAATATGGTTTTACTCTTTCCAAGCTTTCAAACTGCTTGCTAATATGTAAATTTATTCATGATTTATCAGACACCATATGAGTGATTATGTCTCATGATACTCATATTAGGTTTCTTTCTTCCTATGTAAAGAAGAAAATATTTTGTGAAAATTGCTAATTTATCACATTTTGGGTCTATCAACTTTTGAATGGATTTTGGTTTTGGTTGTGTGTTATAATTGACTTAGTAAATATTTACGATTTATATGAATTGCTATCCAGATAATTCCATTTCCCTCACGCAATTACAAAACCACAGTAATAAAGAGCCACCTCAGAATATAGAGTATTTGGGCTTATTACTAATTTATAAAAAAAAAACTTTGTTGAAATCACATTTTATTGATAACAACATATCTTCTTATATATTTTCTACATTTCATGAATCACTTTTAAGTACCAGGAAAATAAACGTGACAGACTCTCTAATTGAATATTAGAGAGTACCCAGGTAAGATCTCATTGTAATGAGCTTTAGGGACAGAAAATGCCATTGAATGAAAATACATTGCTTCTAAAATATCACAATATATTAAAAGAGGTGTCAAACTTTATTAAGAATCTATCTCTCTACCTGTACAGATATTCAAATAAAGGTCACCGTCTCCCATTTAGCCAGATCACATGTCTGCTTGTTGCTATGCTCAGAGAATATTTGAGGCATCATACTCTAACTAATACAGCTGTAGATTTTAGGGGAAAAGGTAACTTAAATTCACCTCCAGCTCCAGACCTGCCTTTAGAGGATGAGGTTTGCTGGGTTATAGGAGAGCTGGGCACAATTCAAGCTAAAAACTCTACCCTTGCAGCCATCTGTTTGTTTCATTGTTCAGAAGTGTTTAAGCAGTGTGTGTGTGTGTGTGTGTGTGTGTGTGTGTGTGTATGTGTGTGTGATGTCAAAGGGCACGGAGTAGAGTCATCTTGGATCTGTTGAATGCAGAACAGAGAAGACCTTTTGCCTTCTGTCCTTTTCATCACTGTTTTTTTCTTGATCAAATCTGAGTTGCAAGGAATGGCAGCTGGACACCATGACCAGAGAGCTTGGGTATAACGTGTGTGTCTCTGGCTTTAAGCTGTTGGGAGAAGTAGTTTCTCCAAAGCTGTTTTGGCACAGGTGCTGCCTGGCAGTAATTTAGTTTTCAGTAGACATCAAATCCTCCCGTTTTCCCTTTTAGTTTCTCTATAACCAAAGTAAAAGCTAGCTGTGGCAGCTAGCTTCCCATGCCTGGGAAGCTCACACAGAAATCACACGTATGAGGCCAGAGCCCGGACTAGGCAATGAGATCCCGGTTCAAAAACATCTAACTTTTTAATGGAATTTTTTTGGGGAATTGTACATTTTGACTTTCATAATTTTTGACATAATTTGCTCTATTAGGACTTAATTAAAATATTAATTTACTTTTAGTTGACAACGAATCTATTGACAGCTACTTACAGAGTTCGGTGTGGTGACAGGCGTAGGGATGATAGAAAGATTCGATCTAGCCAGTTACCGTGCTCATCAGCAGTTCATCTTTCTAGACTGTCCGACGCGCCGGAGCGTGCGGTCCCTCCTCATTAGCGGAGGTCACCAGGCGGTGCAGGAGATCACTCCTGCGGCCCGCAGAGGCTTTGAACCATCCCTCAGCGGCCATCCTTTGCTCACCTCTGCCCACCCAGCTCCCCTAGGGACATATTATCCACGAGGGGGCATGGGAAACCGCGCTGCATAGACCACCGTGAAATCCACAGAGCCATGAGGAAACTTGCTAAGTGCTAATGGATATGAAGCAGGAGATTCACCAAGTTATGACACTGAGAAGGGCGGTAGCGCAGCAGAGCCCGCGGCTGGTGGGGGCCTTTGAAGGGGATGGAAGCCCGCATGGTAAATCCCATGCCGTGGGACTCTCACGCGTGAATGAGGATAAAATTAAAACATTCCAACAAAGAGTTCAAGAAACACCTCGGACGCCACACCAGCAGGACGGACACTCAGGAGTGGGAGGTGTGGGGAGCTCTCAGACCCTGAGCATGAAGCTTTCCTCAGGTGACGGGAAGTTCCTGAGGTCTATCATGCGTTTCTGGGGTCAGTGGTATCCTATTATTGTATTGTACACTTAAAATGGATTAGGAAGACAGAACTCACGGCAAATGTGCTTATGAGAATAAAGTACTTTTTAAAAAAAAAAAAAAAAGGAAGGAAATTATGTTCAGGAAAGTAGGGGACTAGTGACTAAGAGATAATATTAGCCAGTTTCTAAGGAAAACAGTTTTTAAAGCCAAATCATTTCCCTTTTCAAATCATGAAAATCTTATTATGCTTTTCTTTTTGTTACAAAGGTGCTTTAAGGAAAATTAGTTTTATTTTGATTTTCTCTATATAAATATCAACAATGTGTGTTTAAGTATGGAGTCTACAAAAAATGACATACTGAGTGACTTTGAAGAATTCTTGATTTTGTAATAGATGGAGGGGGATATGTGGCGTGAAACCATCATGTTACGTAAGCAATTGAATAAAATTCGTAGGAGAGATACTGCAAGGTCATTTACCAGATTGTTAAAAAGCGTCTGTTGTTAGCAATATTTTTCTTTTCCTTTATAAGTTTTAAAGTCCTATACCAGGCTTGCATTATTCTGATAATGAAATAGCTCCAAAGAAGGGGAAAGGGTGGAGTTGTCGTCTTCGTGATTTATTATTTCACTAAATGTACACCTTGCTCTGTTTTCCAGGCAAACCTTTCTTCAGCATCCTCGGGGGTTTCTGAGAATCAGCTGGTACGTAGCCTCCCACTCAGCCCTAGCCCTCCTGAAAACGTCCATTTCACAACATCTTCATACAAGGCAGTGCACAAATGCTGCCCATGTGTGCCCACATTCTTGTCCCTCAGAAGTTTACTGATGCTTTTGTAAAGCTCCATGGGGATAAACCATTCCACGACCCCCCCCGCCTGTCGCCCCCCCCCCCCGCCTGTCGCCCCCCTCCCCCGTCACCCTCCCCCCGCCTGTCGCCCCTCCCCCCGTCGCCCCTCCCCCCCCACCGCACACACAGCTCATGGCTCTGGAGGGGACTGGGCTGCTCACCTGCAGAGGAGAGTTGAGCTGTGGATGGAAGACCCTGCAGGGACTCAAGGCGAAGGGGGCAGCTGAGCATGTAAAGACGCTTCTGGATTTGTGGAAATGAGCGAGGAGCATTAGTGCAGACAGGATGAAGCTCAGTGCCGGGCAAGAGAAAATAATGTGAAAGATAATACATACAACCCACGTAGGCCATCTTGAAATTTCTGGTAACTACATAAAAAGTAGAAGGAACATAGAAAACGACGTGACGCATTCCACTTGACTCTAGATAAACAGGATTTCAGAGCATTTTCAGGATGAAATTGATATGCTTTATTTATTAATTTTGGTATGTGAGACGCGTTTTACTTGTATAGCTGATGACAGTTCAGGTTGGGTGTGGGTCCAATGAGCAGCACAGATCTAAATTCCAAAACCCAGACTTTACAGATAGCATTTAGAGTAAAAGAATGCTTGTTAAAAGTGTTTTCTATTTCTTATTCTTCCCAGTTAGCACACTTAAGCCCTAGGTTTTCTAGATGCCATCCATTAAGCATTTTCCTTATGTCTTCAAATTTTTACTGCCTAAAATATTATAAATTCTTAAACAACAGATCTGTCACTAAAAATTATAAAAAACATGTAACAAAGCAATTCGACACAAAAAAGAAGCCAAAAGTCACATTCTAAAACAATTCTTCTGTTTTCTAGCAATTCTTTAGGTATCTTGATAACAGAGAAAATGATACTTTATTTGTAATCCTGAAAGACCATGGGGTGGAATCATGGGACTGGAGGTGTGGCTCAAGTGGTAGAGCACTTGTGGAGCCAGTGCAAGAGTCTGAGCCCCAGCCAAATGCTTCCTGCCGCCCGCTCACCCGCTCACACACAGCGCATGCGCTTGTCACCTTAAAATAGCCCCATTCGGCACGTGTTGCAATCCCAATGGGTAGGGTGTCCTTGAATGCATGTGTGTATTGGTATGTATTGGTTTAGACCTGGAAGCATGCTGGAATACATGTCAGAAGACACAATGCACACTCCCTGCCGACCTCACTACGGGGCTGACGGCGGGTAGGTGTCATGCACGGGAGATCCGACATCCATCTCCTAATTGAACTGTGAGAGCATTCCATGATGTAATTCCCATGCTCCTTCAGGCCCGGCTCTGTGGTTACTCACACTGGGAACGCCAACAGCCATTGCAGGAGCTTCACACAATCGACCAGCTCCCACTTTAGAGTGGAAATATTACTACCATTCCATTAATTAAAAAACATGATACACGCGCTTCTTCAGAGTAAGGTATGGAAATCACGAAAGTGTTTTGATCATATTCATACCGACTTTCACTCCATATAGATTACAAAATACAGATTTTTATGTGTCAGCTGATGGAATGTGTGTAGTGTATGTGTGTGTGTGTGCGCGCGTATGTGCACGTACACACGCACACTACATCAAGCTACTTCCATGAACTATTTCAAAAGAGCAAATACATTTGTTGCACACACCTATATGCATATGATTTTATTAAATTAACTATAGTAAAAACAAATGCACAAAGAACCACGTTTTGGCAGATGAAATAATCCTGTGTTTGTGTTCTCAAGGGGAAAATAGGAAGTATTACTTTGATTGATTTAGATGACAACTCCTTTGTACTTACGTTAGAGCTTTATTCTTTAAAGAGTTTTACTCTAAAGAGTTCAAGGCATTTCTCAACCAAGTTTTAAATTTAAGTTTTAATCTCAAATTTCCCTTGAGATATAGGTTCGTTTGTGGAGGGATTATTATCAAGCAAGCTTATCACACAAAGAAATGAACATCTCTTGGAGTGGTGTAATTATCCAACCCAAATACTTTGATTTCTCTCTCATGACAGCAACCCTGGATTTATGAGCCCCAGGAATATGATAAATCAAAGTGGAAATAATCATATGTAATATATACTATTCTTTAGTGACATAACTTATAAAGTTATAAATTTCTTTGTAACTTGGGTGATTCAAGTTGGAATAATGTGACTAAATAAGATGCCCTTGAAAAATGACACTTAGGACAATCATACACATTATACATACGTGTTCCTAGTGTGCCTGCATGCTGACATGACAGGGAGTTCTGATTGCATGGGTCCATCTTTATGAATGTCTAATACCTAACACAAAAATATTAGTACTATATGATGTGGTAGAGTTAATTACATGGTAAAGATTTTAATGTAAAACAAGCAGTTCATATGACAATGGTTTGATTTCCTTTATAGGGGAGTCACATACTAACATAGTAGGTTTATGTACACAACTAGCATAATGAAACCTACTAAGAACTAGAAAAGAAAGACATGGGGTAACAGGAGAATTTACAAAAATGTCATCACGTGACCATAGTGGACCATAGAAAGGAAGCATATGACAAATTGCTGTGGTGGCACAAGTTTAACCAAAAGCTCAAATGGTAAGACTATCACAGTACTATCCTTTAAAATTACTATCCTTTAAAAGATATTGTAGCATATCACTGATAGTGTTTTCATTTAGCACTTAACCTGCCTATTTGCTTGCTGCATTGCAGTTGTATCAGATCAACATTAGCAGGGAATGAGACCGTCAATCTCATTACTTAAAATATTTGCCCTGTAGCTCAGTGGCAGAGCATGTGCTCTGTGCATGTGTGCATGTGTGTCTGCATGTGTACATTGTTCATTGTTTTCTCTGGAAGGGAGTCCCTTATGAAGCTGGTTTGCTAATCCCATCCCATTTTAATCAACATGCTAGAAGAACTCTTCTGCCCACTGGAAGGGTTTCTATGCACCAAGCAGGGATTGTTGTGCCTGGGGTCTCTGAAAGATGCGGGGGCAATAGGAAATCATTGTGGTGACATCGAGGCGTATGGAGGAGTCAAGACAGATCATCGTGGTAGCGCCTTGTTCTGTGCGCTTTATGGACAGGAATCGCTGTTTGTAAATCACTGGTTCTGAGTGCTCAAGGAAAGATCAGGAAGGGCTGGTGAAGAACGGGGGGGATTTGGGTCCCTTGCGTTCATGGGCATCTCCTCTGTCTGGCTCTGCCTGGCCTTGTGCATTGTCTGCCAGGTCTGGTGACTTAGTGTCCACAGGAGCCTGGGCCAGGCCGGTTGGTGCGGTCGGTGCTGAGCTCTGGGAGCAATGCTAGGAGCAATGCTCTGGGCAGAATAAGCACCAGCAGCAAAGGGAGCTGTGTCCTCTGGATGAGCAGCTTCCTCATCCCTGAGCAGGGACAGCCCGTGGTGGCAGAGGACAGTGCAGGACCCAGCTCACCACATGAGACGGGGCTCAGGCTTGAGCTCAGGGGGGGCCTTTGGCCTTGCTTTTGAAATCTCCTGCCATTGCCAATCGTTCACGGCTGTTCTGGGTAGAGGGCTGATGGTGAGAGAGTAGACCTCAAGACATGGAGAATAAGCCCCAGGGTGAGACGCAGCACAAGCAGGACGCCGTCTACAGGAACAGCATAAAGGAGAGGCGTGAACCTCACGGAGACTTTCTCCGAGCTCCCGGAGCCGGCTGCTGCGTCCTGCCTCATTGTTCTGAGGCCTCGTGAGATCTCTGTTGTTTGGAGAAGCTTTTGTGTGGAACCGATGATGTCTTCCTCAGGCTCAAAGACAGTTTCTCCTTGACCAGGTTCCCTTGACGAACATGCTGAAGAGCTGGCATTGACCAGGAGCCTCCTTAGCCTGCAGCGTGCTGTCACTGAAATAGTTCAATGTAGTCCGTTTGTATTATATCATCCATCACGTTTCTTCAGCTCTGGGCCATAATTATTGCCCAAGCCTCATGCTTATTGATTGATTGATTGATTTTTGTCGGCCGTGGGGCTTCAACTCTGGGCCTGAGTGCTGTCCCTCAGCTCTTCAGCTCAAGGCGAGTGCTCTGCCGCATGAGCCACAGGACCAATTCAGGTTTTCTGAATAGTTTATTGGAGATAAGAGTCTCATGGACTTTCCTGCCTGGTCTGGCTTTGAACCGTGATTCTTAGATATCGGCCTCCTGAGTAGTTAGGATTATAGGCGTGAGCCACTGGCACCTAGCACATTTATTTTTTAATGAAACATAATTATATACATAATTATGTTACTTCAGTGGAGAGAGTCTAGGTCATCTATGAGCTAACATTTCGTATTTATGAATAAATTCATATAAATTCCTTTTTCCCTTCAGACTTCTTTGATGTTCTTTAGGTAGCCCCATGGTGCCCGTTACCTTATTGGAGTCTCAGAATCTCACTGAGTGTGGAATTGTGGCCAATGGCTGGCATTCAGGGCCCTGATACCTCTCCTTGGGAAAGAAGAAGTATGGAGGGTCCAGTTGGCAGGTTTTCCGTGGGTCTGAGTGACATTGCGCAGGGGTTGAGTGACCTGTACCTCGGTCACCTGCTGCTTCCTCACCTGCACTGTGAGGCCCCTACATCAAGAGCGTTGTCCTGATCCTGCCTCTGGACCCTGAGCCCCATAACGAGAGCTCCCTTCTCCTGAGCTCTGGACCCCGCAGTTTGCAGTGGAGACTCTCCCTCCAGCGGCAGTGTCTGGCAGAGGCCTGTTCAGCGTCGCCAGGGGAGTGTTTGAACTCCGAGGCACTTCAGAACGTCCTGTTCTCAGTAAGCCCCTCAGAGAAAATGGACCTGCGCCACCTGGACGGTCTTCCAGGGCTCATTCTGTGGCTTGAGGCTAGCGTTGAGAACAGGCTCTTTAAAGTGTTTTCCCATTGCAGTTGCTTTTCTTGACGTCATGAACATGACCATTGTGTCTGGCTTTTGTGAGTCTACCTCTCCGATGGATTCTAAAGCAGATGAAAATGGAGGAATGAGGCCAGGCGCTGGTGGCTCAAGCCTGTAATTCTAGCTACTCAAGAGCCTGGGATCCGAAGATTGTGGTTCAGAGCCAGCCCATGCGAGAAAGTCCACGAGACTCTGATCTCCAATTAACCACAAAAAGATCTAGAAGTGGAGTTGTGGTTTAAGTGGTCAGCTTTGAGTAAAAGAGAGCATCAGCTTTGAGTGAAAAAGCTCAGGGACAGCTCTGGGCATTGCGTTCAAAGACCCAAGACCAATACCAAAAAGAAAAAAATAGAAAGAAAGAAAGGAAAGAAGGAAGGAAGGAAGAGAAAGAAAAAAGAGAAAGCTCTCTCAAGGCTGGTTGAGTTGTAAGAGTACTGAATAGTTGCAATATAATAGCTCATTTTACAGAATTCCCTAATTTGGATGATCTTATTTCTTTTGTGTTTATGTGTGTACAGACTTGGCAAACTATATTTGCAAAAAGTAAACATGTTCCTCAAGAAAACTTCTACTGCACAATCAAAAGTATTAGGTGACTGAGCAAAGATGTCATATTTATTAGAAATGAATGCATCAGTCTCCACTTCCACCTGTAGTAACAAATAGATAAGGTCTGTGAGATGTCTCACCAAGACAGTATTTATCTATTGATCAATCGATTGATCGATTGTATCTACCTACTGTAGCTATCAACCTACCTATCTGCGGATCTGCAGCATGTTTAACAGGATGAGCTCTGGTCTAATGGAAAGCCCTCTAGGGCCTGGGTGAAGTGAAGGTTGGAATCCCGAGGTCTCGTATGGGTCTGAGATCAGCGCTGGTGCAGGCTCTGGGTGCTCACACTGCTGGCCTTCAGGCCCATTTGGAGTCAGGGTTCTAACGAATAATGTCTTACATGGATGGAGCCGTTAGTTCACATCATGTGGCAATTTAGTGTTTGCAAATGCAGATCCTGCGCCCACTTACCACTGAGAAATGCTGTGTTTGCAAGAACGGGCAGGTGGCCGGTCCCCTGAGAAACATTATCCGTGGAGCAGCCACGCCAGTCCCGTATCATGCTGCTCCAAAGATGGGATAAAACATGCTTCAAGACTGATACCTGGAAGATGGGTTTGCATACGTAGAAATGCGCGCCCTGCTACTCCTGTGTGGTACAGCTCCCGAGGGATGGAAGGACAGGGCAGGACAAGCACTAAGACGTGTGGACATGTGGCATTCAGAGGTGCGCACTGGCCGAGGCTGCTAGGTTGGCCAGTGCAGACAGACATCTGGGTTGGGGCCGTGGGTAAGGGCCGAGAGAAGGAAAGTGAAGTTTCAAAGGCAGATCATGTCCAGTCTCCCTGACTTGGCTTCCGTGTCTGTGAAATACTGATGACAAACTGCAACAAATGAAAAATGCAGCTGCAAAAATGTGAGCAGGAAGCAATAGCTGCGCTCGAAGGCGAAGAGCAATGGCGTGCAGATGAGAGCCGGGTGAGGGGAAGGGCGTGGGGTGTGCCAGTGGAATGCAGACGTCAGCATAAGCACGCGTGGAGAATCTGCTAGAACAGAGGAGACAGAGCCCCTCCAGTGCTTCTCCAGCAAAAAGACAACCCCGACATTCGGGAGCTCCAGGGAATCACATAAGACCCATCAGAGGGACAAACCCAGACCATCAGCAACCCACCTTCGACCCGGAAGTACATCATATTTACTCGCCAGAAAACTCTCCTCTGGTCTTACCAGGGTGGTGCCAGGCACAAGTCCTGCGGCTCACCGCCATGCTCCAGGGCACCCCGGGGAACACGTGTGCCTGCCGGCAGTGGAGACTCCGGTGTTTCCTCACATGTCATGATTTCTCTTCCCTGCCCATTGACACCTTGCTTAGCCCCTAAAGTTCCATATTGGCTTTGGTGTCCGATAGGCCTGAGTGCTGGGGTTGTATTGATGCTCTGCATTGACTTCACAAAGGAGTTGAAGAGAAGGAGAGAGGAGCTGGTGGTCAGGTCAAGTGGAAAGAGTTAGGGAGTCCGTCCAAGCGAGGATCCCGGCCCCGCGACCGGCGCCTCCCCTCACAACACAAGTGTCCGCAGAAATAAGCGAATCCTGGGCTCTGTTCTCCTGCTGAGTTCTGACATTGCTCTCACTCTCCAGACTCCACGCATAATTGGATGTCACGGGCCCGGTGTTTTTCCCTCTTGAGAGAAATCAAAGTGTTCTTTTTAAGTAGGAGAAATTTCTTAGCCTGGGAAAGAAGACATTTTCCTCAGGTTGTGTTTCCCCACTTGCACACTCACCAACAGCGAGGGAGACATCCACTGGACAAAGTGCTGCAGGGCCACAGTTATTCCACACTCAAAACACACCTGGCGCTTTGCAGAGTGGAGCGGTAGATGCGGCGTCTGGGCTCACCTCTGGGCCGCGGGGCCGGCGGAGAGCTCATTTGCTGTGTTCCTATCGGATACGGGGTCGGGAAGGATAATCACTGGCAAATGCTCCCACAGAAAGAGTGTCACCAGTTCTTATTGCGTTTTTAGATGCTTTTGGAAATGTATCAATCATCTCTGTGACATTTATCAGTGAAATGAGATTTCCGAGTTGGTGAAACATTGCTTCCAGTGGCCCCAAACTACAGCTCTCTTCCTCTCTGTCAAATTAACAGTGGGTACAATTTTATAAATCATGAGTGATGGATGGGTTTGGCTAAAACTCGTTTGATCGCAAGTGAGAGAAATAAACTTCAGTTAGGAAAAAAATTGTATAAGAGAGAGGTACTGGGAGGGAGTCTCAGGCAGGAAGCTCAGCGGGGCCAGCACTGTTTGGAGTCACTTTGGACAGTGTCGTGACTCCCAGGCCTGCGCGGCCTCTCCACGCACTGGCTTTTAACCCGCAGTAAGGTTTCTCGCAGCTTCCACGTTGATGTATGATATTCCAGTCTCCCAGAGGAACTGCAGGGCAACTGACAGCAATGTACCAAAGGTGGGGTTTTTGGTGTGTGTGTGGGGAGGGACTATATGCTTACCGGCTCTGGCTCCATCCTAACGGAACCAGATGTCAGCGTGGCTCCTGAGGCCCACCTCTGTGGATTTGGGGGTCCAGGAGCAGCTTCGAGAGACAGGAAGTTGTCACAGGTTTAGCGGCTGTCCCCAAGCAGCACTCTGCGTCCCTGTCACAGGAGAGGCTCTTGGTAAACATGGTCCCCGGCAGGGCTGGATCAGGGAGGACAGCGTGGCTTTCGAACATCTGCACAGTCAATGTTTAGGTGTTTAGAACTTGCCACAATCAAACAGCTATCTGGTTTTATGATTAGCAATAATTCAGCTACCTTACATTTGTCCTCCAAGCTGCTTTTTAGCCATTTATATAACATTTATACTTGCTGAGAACAGATAATGACCCCATAATACTCATTTATTCATTTTGTGGTATTTTTCCCCCTTCTCATTAAAAAATTAACTTGTCTTCCATAAAGACTAAACCTGGAGTAATTCGCCCGGTACCTGTAAAATCCAGAATATTACTGAAGAACGAGGAGGAAGTGTATGAGCCCAACCCGTTCAGCAAGTACCTGGAGGACAGCAGGAACCTCTTCTCTGGGCAGGTGAGGACGCGTTCTGGGAAGTGTCTGATCGTTTGATCAATGCCTGTCATCAAGAATCTGTATAGTATGTGTAAGAAAACCCGTATTGGATTGGAATATGCTCAGTAATATAAAACACTTTTAAATCATAAGCAGGAAATCTTATGTAATTCCAGGATGAAATTTCGAAGTGTGTCTCTCCATCAGTCTTCTGAAGAGTTCCTCGGTGTTGTATTGTTGGAAAGACTAAGACATTAGTCTCTAGGAACGCAGAAACCTCTGCCTGTGTGCCCATTGAGATGTCACATGGCTATTCTGAAAGCCCAGTTCCTTGTGAGAAGAGGCAGTGCTTTAGGTCTGATAGATTAGACAAGAGTCCGGTGCTCTGACTCCTCTGAGCATGACGGGGTCATCTCCTACAGCAGCATTGCTAAATGCAGGGCAGGTGCTCGGCCTATAGCCATGCTGCTTTGATTGTGTGTGAAGAAGCTGTGCGACACTTTTCTGACAGGTGTTATAGAAGAAATAAGGGAAGTTGTCAATGAAGGCTTTATGAAGCTTTAGGGGAAACAAAACAAAACACATCATGTGTGCAGTGCGGAGAGCTTCAAAAATGACATCAAGGAGAAAGTTAGTATCTTTTTCCTTATTAAAATGAAGCAAGTAGGTACAAGGTCTCCATTTTTTCTCTCATGTATTATTACACAGTAAGCAAGGTAAAATACTCAGAAAAGGTATGAAGGCCCCATTGTATACTCTGCCATAAGAGATATACATAAGGAGTCGATGACATGTGTTTGGAAGTGATCACTAACACTTTTGAAATGGAAAGTACCTTAGTACTATGTGAAGTCTGCGGAGTTTTACGGAGCCTGTGTGAGCTTTGCGGCCCCAGACCTGTGCTTCCCGCTCCGGGCCCCGTTCCTCGGTAAAATCACAGGCTCAGGCTGCACCAGGGGGCTGCACTAGGATCTCAGCACAGACCCTTGCATGGGCCGCGTAGGTGCTCTACCACTTGAGCCAGGCCTCCAGCTCTGATCAGGTATTTTTTTAAGGATCCCTTAAACTCTTAAAATTTACTAAGCTTTGGAAGTAAGTCTATGATTAACCTGGACTGTGCCTGAAATCCCTCTGTGTCTTGGAGCAAGTTCCTGATGAATTCTTTGTTATGATGAACCCTGAATACATGATGAATACAGTGTAGACAGAGCCAGAGCTGGTGGTGTAGCCTGTGGTCACGGCTGCCCATGCTGGTGAAGTGGGAGGGTCACTTGAGTACATGAGTTTGAGACCAGCCTGGGCAACATTGTGAGCACCAGTTTCAAAGCAGAGAAGAAAATGCAGATAAAAGTGTTTTCCATTTACTTATATGTACTTTGTGGGAGATATTGGCAGGTCTGAGTGAAAAGTAGCGAGTTTAAAATTTTCGGAATGTATTAATATAATTAGAATGGTGATTGGAGGCAATACATTTTAGCTTGGTGGAGTAAAATATGATCTTTTATGTTAAATAGACACATGTTACTGGCACATAAGTTATCTTGATTAATTCTACACATAGCAGAAATGGAAAACATTTCCTCATGACCAAAAACAGGAAATAAATATCTATTGCATGCAGAATATGAATATTTTAGACTCTATGTGAAATTTTAGATAGCATCAGACCATAACAAAAAGCTTGGAAATAATCTAGCGTTTATATGAAAATCAAACTGGGACCAGCTAAAATAATTTTCATATATCCATGAAACTTATATTCCATAAAATATGATCTAATGCTGTCTAACAGTAATTTTGTCCTTTGCTACAGTTTTAAACTTGTGCATTTGGCTTCAAGAAGATGCCCAGGTAGAATATCAAATTAATCTACACACAGTTTATCATCATTAGCTGTCTTCTGAAATGAGGAATTCCATGTTGAAGTTCAGGAATTCTTGGCATTAAGAAGAATGGCATTGAGGGCTGGGAAGGTGGCTCAGTGGTAGAGTGCTTGCCTTGCATGCATGAGGCCCTGGGTTTGATTCCTCAGCTCCACAAAATCAGAAAAAGCCAGAAGTGGTGCTGTGGCTCAAGTGGTAGAGCGCTAGCCTTGAGCTGAAGGACAGTGCCCAGGCTCAGAGTTCAGGCCCCATGACCAACAGAAGGAGGAGGAGAAGGAGGAGGAGGAGGAAGAAGAGCATTGATGGTCACTGTTTTTCCTAAATCTATGCCAAGCCCCAGGTTTTCTTTATGTCTCAGAAATACATGTAGACAAATCTATTTATTTCCAGATTATTTGTTGATAATACCACTGTTTTGCAAATCTCAAGTCTCCCAGGCATGATCCTCTTTCTTTCTGTATCTCTATTTGAAGGGGACACAACAGATGTCTCATGTCTGTAGACTAGAAGAATTGAATGTTTGCCATGTTACTAACAAGTAGTTTCTAAGCTGGGTGCTGGTGGCTCACATCTGCAAGCCCAACTACTCAGGGGGCTGAGATCTGAGGGTCATGGTTCAAAGCCAGCCTGGGCAGACAAATCAGTCTTGTTTCCAATTAAACAGCAAAACACCAGAAGTGGAGATGTGGCTCAAGTGGTAGAGTGCCAGCCTTGAATGGAAAAATGTCAGGGAGAGCATCAGTCCCTCCCTGAGTTCAAGCCCCAGTGCGCACACACACACACACACACACCCCTGTGAACACACCTGTGAACACACATGTGAAGACACACGTATACACTCATACACACGTGTGTGCACACACATACATGATTCCCAAAGGTCCCTGATCTTATTTACTGACCTTGTACAAGAGAATGAATACTGACAGAGCCCCAGGAGTGAGATTCCCTCAGGAACCTGCATCCTGTCCCCGCCCAGCACGGGGCGCTCTGCCTGCTGCCTCCCTGCTGGCAGAGCCTTGGGTGGAGGCTGGCGGAGGCCGGGACGGAGGCTGGGGGGCGGAGGCCGGGGGCAGAGGCCAGGGGCGGCTCCCACAGAAGGAGGAGCCCGAGGCCAGCATGGTGTTTTCCCAGTTCATTATCTCAGCATTGTGACTCCAGCAGAACTTCCGCCCAGGGCAGGGACTCCGGTTCAGTTCCAGTTCCTTCTGTGCGCTCGTTCCCGGCTGCCACAGAGCCAATTGAACGGTTTCAGACTGGGTTGATCTCACCCACCCATGTAATAGAAAATTCTTTTGCCAGGCAGTTGGGCCAAATTGAAAACGCTCACACTGTTGCTGTGCCTCGCACTGGGGCGGGGGGCAGTTCCGCATGGCTGGAGGTGCTGGATGGGATCGCTAAGTCAATAAATTCTCCCTGGCAGACTCACTGCCATGAAATATGATTTCAGAACTCAGTTACGCAATGTCAGAGGCTGACGATGGTGGGACTAGGTGGAGATGTGTTTATTGTGTCATAAAGAGGTACAGTGACAAGGCTCCGAGCCGACTGTGAACTGAATGTTTGCCTGGCAACAGCGTCGCCGTGCTAGAAGGAACGTTTGAAAACAAACGTATTAACCGAGTCACCGGGACTTAGTATTGAGCGACCTCGACATCAGAGTAGCCTAGGCAGGAAGCAGCATTCTCTGATTGATAGATTTTTGTTTAGTCTTTTAATGAATGTGATGCTTTTCTGAAATGCTCTCCACGTGCACTAGCATAAAATGTTACTGTCTTTTTGAGTGATTGCAAAGTATCTACACCATTCACCTTAAGCATACAAATTTCACTGAAGATGATATCCTTTGAAACAGCCTTCTCTGGCGAATTCAAGGCAGAGTTAGCAAATAATTAATAAAATGCACTGGACAAATGGATCTCCAGGAGATGAAGGGTTCTAGAAAATCCATTCTTGGAGGGGAATAAAGGCATTGAAGAGCTGGGTGACTTCTTTACTTTGTTCCGACTACTTGTGTGAACAATACCTCGATTGTTTTGTGATCCTTTCATTGTATCAAACTAGGTAAAGAGAATTTCTACCTGAAGATCTGCATTTTAATTTAAGCAACAATGGCAAACTTTCCAAAATGTTACATCAGATAGATATAGATAAACTATCATGTAAAACTTTCATGTCTTTACAAATTGATAGTTCAGCCCACAGACTTAGGTTATTACTTTCTTAAAGCCCTTAGGAGCCATAAAAAGTGGTTTGGATAGACTTAACAGGAGAGTATTATTTGATTTTCCAAGAAAGTCAGGGGGAAATATTTTCCCTTTACCTGTTAAAACAAATAATGATTCTCAGCATGTATTCCTCTCAAATTTTATTTTTTCTTCTAATGTGCTTCCCTAGGGATGAGAATATGCTTTTGTGTTAAATGACCATTTAGCATAATTCTTCCACGCTGCTCACAAAGCACATAAACAGATAATTGTAGGGAATTTTCTTCATTGTGGGTTTTTGTTTCTTTGTTTCTTCTGGATTTCAGTAGATGATTTGACTCTGCTCCCTACCAAATGTGCATTTTCTGACATTAAAATTTTGGATGGTGTGCGTGACTCAAATTCTATCTGGTGATTTTTTTTTGTTGTTGTTGGTCGTGGGGCTTGAACTCTGGGCCTAGGCGCTGTCCCTCAGCTCTTCAGCTCAAGGCGAGTGGTCTACCACTTGAGCCACAGCACCACTTCCAGTTGTCTAGTGGTTTATTAGGGATAAGAGTCTCACGGACTTTCCTGTCCGGGCTGGCTTTGAACCGAGATCCTCAAATCTCAGCCTCCCGAGTAGCTAGGATTACAGGTGTGAGCCCCCGGCACGCGGCTCTATCTGGTGATTTAAATCGTCTTTGGGCTGAGCCTCAGCATCTCTGCCTGACATCACCGTGGTGGTAGTATTTAGGCAAACATCTGTCGCTGGGGACACAGACAGTTGTTAACTTTTATTCTGCATGATTCTGGCTTTGCCAAAAAGGACTGTGTTTCAACATTTGTTTTTCCAATGGAGATAGTCTGTTCTCTTCTGTTATAAATTTATCTTTCATCAGAGTTAGCCTCTTATTAGGAAATATGTTTCAGTTACAATGCTATGTAAAACCTTTTTTTACTCTGCAGAAATAAAGTGGCTGGCTGGGGTGTTTTTCCTTGCCTTTGTATTTCTTTTGCCTGAAAGAGAGAAACTCAGTTTTTTTATGTTATGATCATTTTAGAAAGTGTAAGATGAAGCTTTCTCACATTTTATTAATCCCATCCTTCTTTATGCCTGAATAATATTCCATCATGTATACAAGCCATATTTTTCCAGTCTGTTCATCTGTAGTGGCTAGCTAGCCTGATTCCATAAATTTACAATAAATAACAGCAATGAACATGGTTGTGCCAGAACCTTTATCAGAAACTGACTTTCATCCTTTTTGGAAGATACTTAGAATCAGACCACAGGGTGGACTTCTTCAACAGTGTATTAATTATATAAAAGGGGTTCGTTCCAGTATTTTCATACATCTGTATAATGTTCCCCAGTCAAACTCATCTCACCACTCCCTCATCCTCCAGACCCCTTCTTTAACAATTTCAGCCTCTCTCTGCTGGATCCCACACCCCAGCAATCCCCACGTAATCCTCCCATCATCCATCCATGTGTGATACACATGTGCTATTTGTCTATCTCAGTCTGCGTTCTTTCCTTAACATGATGATCTCTAGTTCCTTCCATTTTCCCGCAAGTGATGTAATTCTTTGTTATGGCTGCATAATACTCCATTGTGCACATGTGTGCTATGTCATTTTTATCTATTCATTGGTAGATGTGCACCTGGGCTGATTCTATAATTTGACCAGGTGAATAGTGTACAATAGACATGGGTGTGAAGGAATCTTGTCTGGATATGGTTGGTCAGCTTTTGGTTTTCTGAGGATTCTCCATACTAATTTCCATAACAGCTATGCTATGGAAGATTCCTTGGCCTCAAGATCTTTACAGTATTCATTGTTTTTTTTTTTTGTTTGTTTGTTTCCTGGGTGAGAGCCAGACTAGCTGGACTGTGATGAAATCTCAGTGTAGCTTTGACTTAGTTGAACATGTATCTGGATAGATTTTTGGCCATTTCAATTCCATTTGAAAAGCGTGAGTTGCCTGTTTATTGTGTGGGTTATTTGTTCTCTCAGTATTTGTGTTTTTAGCTTATGATCTATAGTGAGCTTTAATCACCTGCCAGGTAAACAGCTGGCAGAGGTTTACTTCCATCCCAGATCAATGTTGTCTCTTCATTCTGTTAATTATTTCTTTTGCCACATGAAAGCTTTTAATTTGATGTGAGCCCATGTGTCAGCTCTTGAAATCGTTTCCAGAACCACTGGTGTTGTATTCTCTAGGCATCTGCTGAGGGCGTCTTAGTTTCTTGGAGAGTTGGTCACTAAAGCAACATCTCTATGGAAATCGCCATGTGAATTTTGTTCTGTTGCTGTGCCCTGCAGCCTCTGTTGACTTACATATGTCAGCCATCCTTACATTCGTGCAGGAGAGCAATTTGATCATGGGCATGCTCTTTTTCTATGTTGTTAAATTCTGTTTGTATCTATTTTATCAAGGATTTTTTTTTTTTTGCAATGAGCTCATTGAGAAAGTCTGTCTATAGTTTTTGGCTTAAAGTTTTTTTGTATCCTAATCCACTTTTCACGCCAATATTGACTTCATAGGGTGAGTTTAAATGTGCGTCTTCCATTTCTACTTAGTGGAGCAGTTTGGTGTTCATCGATCAATGTTTGCTCTTCTGTAGAGGCTGGCAGAATTCAGCAGCCCATCCATCTAGTCTTGGGTTTACCTTTTAGTTGGAGCCTCTGTATTTGAACCCTCATTTATATCCTCACTATTCAATTTTGGAAGATTCTAAGTGGTTAGGGATTGATCCATTTCTTTTAGGTTTCATTTTAATAAAAGTTTTCAAGCAATCGATACCGATCCTCTGGATTTCAGTGTGGTATTTGTTGCAGTATTTCCATATTCCTCTTTAAAACATGATTTCTGTCCTGTAGGTCTGTTTTGGTTAGTGTGGTTTAATGGCTTGTCAATCTTGTTTCTGTTTTCAAAGATCCAATTCCGCTTCACTGATACTTTGTGTTATTTTTTGGTTCTCATTCTTCTTAAAATGTTTGATTCTGATCTTTATTATTTCTTTCTGCATACTAATCTTGGCTGTGGCCTGTTCTTATTTCTCCTAGACCTTGAACGCATCTTAGATAAGTAACTGTGATTGTTAGTGAAGGCGCTGGGTTCAAACCTCCGTCCTCCATGCTCCATGCTGGGAGGCTGCCTTCTCCCGGTCTCAGTGGCTCCCCAGCCAGTGAGGCATGCTGGGAGGCGCGTTCTCCCGGTCTCCGTGGCTCCCCGGCCAGTGAGGCAGACGACGCCCCCGTGTGGAGCCTGGGAGCTCCCTGCTCAGAAGATTGTGGACCTCGGGCTGCGCTGCCTGCGTTGCAGTCAGGCCGGCTGTTTGGTGGCCTCTCCAGGGACCAGTGATGGGCCCTGGCCTTCGTGTCTCTGTCGTTTAAGGGACTGCATCCTGGCTATTCGTGACTGCAGCCTTTGACTTTTCTGCTCCTGGGAAAGAGAGAAGCAGGATGACAGGAACTGGCGGGGAGAACGGCTCTGTGTGTTTGGGGAAACCTGGCCTTCTCGAACCGGCTTCATCTTAGAAAACTGAGGCAACTATTCACCATTTTATTGACCTTTCTAAATCTTCCTTATTTAAGTACTTGGTTTCATTCCTGGGGCTTGAATTGAGGTCTGGAGCCCTGTTTCTGGTTCTTTTTTATTTTCTAATTTTGGTGGTTAATTAGAGATCATACATAGTTTCACAGACTTTCCTGCCCGGGCTGGCCTCCAGCGGCGATCCTCAGACCTCAGCCTCCTGAGTAGCTAGGATGACAGGTGTGAGCCTGCATTACTCACTATTTTTAATGGGACCCATGCATTTGTGTGCATTCTTGATTTTTAAAAAACGTAATTATTTCTGAAATATTGTCACCTTACTGGAGTATCATCAATAAATAAAAATGACATACTTTTGAGGAGCACCATGCGACGCCGTGATGCATGCACGGTTGGTACAGGTATTACCATAACCAGAATGGTCAAACCACACACACCGTGTTGGGTAGGCACGGGCACTTCCAATGTGCTCTCCTAGTGAGTATCAGGTGAACAGCGCAGTGCCGGTAGCGCCGGTGGCCGGAACGCACCGTACGACGGGGAGGCCTGGTTTCCCTGGGCCTCCATCCTCTGTTCTCCGCACCCCAACCCCTGGACACCGCCCGCGACTCCCCATTTCTGAGTTTGCCTCTCTTGGATTCCCCTGAGTAAGTGGCACATACATTTATCCTTCCGTGGTTGGCTTATTTCTTTTAAAAATGACATCAACAATAGAAAGACTTTATTAACAAGAAATTATGCCCCAGGTTCAAAATCAAGAAGCCCAATTGCTCGGCTGGCCTCTGCGAACAGCTGGTGGACTGTCTCCTGTCCTGGTGACCGCGGTCTTGTGATGTATGCTCGCCGCCTTCACTTTCACTCCCTGGACTTCCTATAACGTAGTCTATGATCTTTGCGCAGGCCAGTATCTAAATCTTAACTCTCTTTTTTCTGTGTTGTCTGGCTGGTCTTAGAGTTTCCCAAGAGTTTTAGAGTTTTCCCAAGTTTAAGACTTTTATCCGTCTGGTAATGGTCGCGCGTGGCGTGAGATCAGGGCCTGCTGTCCTTCCCCTGTGGTTGCTCTCCTTTCTCAGTGGTGGTCACGGAGGAGCTGTTGCTCCCCTACTTGTGACCTGGCGACCTTGGGAAGGTCAGCTGACTCATCATAGTGGAGTGACTCATGTCGTCATTCTCTACTCCATTCCATTGTTGCTAAATCCATGTGATGCCGCCACACCACTGGTTTGTTTACTATAGCTTTGTCATATATTTCAACATCAGATAGAATGATGCTTCTCAGCACCGAAACAAAGGTGTTTGAATTATTTTGGGGGTTCTTAGAATTGAGGGCATTTTTAATGTTGTCTATATAGCTTGTTTATATATTTTGATTTTTTCTATAATAATTATCTGCTGTCTTATAATAACATTTAAACTTTAAAATGGACAAGGAGCTACAACTTGACAAAAGTAAACTTTCTATTTGGAAAAGGTAATGAAATCATTATTCTTAAAACTATTATCCATTAGAAGGCATTGGATATAGTTAAAGCATCATTTTTGAAGCAAAATTTTAACTAGGTATTTTTAATAAGTGAGCAAAATAGAATGGAAATTCATTATCGAAGAATCCAAATTGGAAAATTCAATAAGAATTTAGAGAATGTACTAGTTAGAGATAAATCTTTATCATTTATATATGAAAAGTAAGAGGAAAGAATTCATAAGGACTAAGGAAAGACAGCTAGAAACAAAATCTATAGCAATCATAAATTTGTAATACAGTCTTTGAGAAAATGCACAAAATAGCAAACTTTTAAAGAAAATATTAATAAAAGGGAGAAAATATAAAATACACAATAAACCTAGAAACAGCCATAATATGAAGAACATTAAAAAGATGAGGCTGGTTTTTCAAACCTTGTGCAAGTGAATTCAAAGATATAATTGTATTTCCAATTGTAACAGAAATACATATTATTCCCCAAACACAATTTCCTAGCAAATATGAAGGGAAAAAGTCCAATATGCCACTTGTGAGAAGCAAAGCAAGCCCAACCAAACAAAAAGCAGCCAGAAGCTACTCTGAACAGGTTCGGCTCACAGGTGCAGCAGCAGGGGTTTTTCGTGTTTTGAAATTAAATAATCGTGGTTGCAGACCATGGTAATGCGGAGAGACGTTTATGTAGCAAACGGTTTGTCAACATCCAACGGAGACGGCACAGGGAAGTCACCAGAGTCAGTCAGGAGTAGCAACGCGCCGCGGGTTCCAGCAGCCACACCCACGCCTCCCCGCAGCCCTGCCACCTGACAGGCTGGGCTCATTTTGGGAACGCAAGGACAGAGCGGCTTTTGTCTCCATAGCCGCTGTGCCATGGCTGTTAAATAACTGAAATCGAGTTTGAGGACTTTCAGAAGGAGATGGCGGTCAAACAGTCCTTGGAAATGTGCTTCTTGCCAATGATTGTTAGTTTTTCTTCTCAAAATCGCTGGGCACAGCCGCCGTGTCAGGCACAGCCGTGTCAGGCACAGTGTGTCAGGCACAGCGTGTCAGTGTCAGGCACAGCCGCCGTGTCAGGCACAGCCGTGTCAGGCACAGCGTGTCAGGCACAGCTGCCGTGTCAGGCACAGCGTGTCAGGCACAGCTGCCGTGTCAGGCACAGCCGTGTCAGGCACAGCGTGTCAGGCACAGCGTGTCAGGCACAGCGTGTCAGGCACAGCGTGTCAGGCACAGCGTGTCAGCACAGCCGCCGTGTCAGGCACAGCGTGTCAGGCACAGCGTGTCAGCACAGCCGCCGTGTCAGGCACAGCGTGTCAGGCACAGCCTCCGTGTCAGGCACAGCCTCCGTGTCAGGCACAGCC
The DNA here is from genome assembly GCF_024711535.1 of Dipodomys merriami. NCBI lineage: Eukaryota > Metazoa > Chordata > Mammalia > Rodentia > Heteromyidae > Dipodomys > Dipodomys merriami. Next base: position 2,130,429 of record NW_027202516.1, on the reverse strand, counting down.
GTGTCAGGCACAGCGTGTCAGGCACAGCCGCCGTGTCAGGCACAGCGTGTCAGTGTCAGGCACAGCGTGTCAGGCACAGCGTGTCAGGCACAGCGTGTCAGGCACAGCCGCCGTGTCAGGCACAGCGTGTCAGGCACAGCGTGTCAGGCACAGCCGTGTCAGGCACAGCATGTCAGGCACAGCGTGTCAGGCACAGCCGCCGTGTCAGGCACAGCGTGTCAGGCACAGCGTGTCAGGCATAGTGTGTCAGGCACAGCGTGTCAGGCACAGCGTGTCAGGCACAGCTGCCGTGTCAGGCACAGCGTGTCAGGCACAGCGTGTCAGGCACAGCTGCCGTGTCAGGCACAGCCGTGTCAGGCACAGCGTGTCAGGCACAGCGTGTCAGGCACAGCTGCCGTGTCAGGCACAGCCGTGTCAGGCACAGCGTGTCAGGCACAGCGTGTCAGGCACAGCGTGTCAGGCACAGCCGTGTCAGGCACAGCGTGTCAGGCACAGCGTGTCAGGCACAGCCGTGTCAGGCACAGCGTGTCAGGCACAGCGTGTCAGGCACAGCGTGTCAGGCACAGCCGTGTCAGGCACAGCCGTGTCAGGCACAGCCGCCGTGTCAGGCACAGCGTGTCAGGCACAGCCTGCACCGTGTGTGTGAAGGAGGGGGTGCGGCCGGGGCGGGAGTGTTTGGGGCGGCGATGGTGTGTGATGGTGTAGCTAAGCAGCGTGCTGGTCTCCACCACGCGCCCAGTTCTCAGTAGGTGTACGGTGGCCGGTCCTGAAAGGCCTCGGCAAGGAGGAGGGGAGTTGGTGGGGGGCACAGGTGCTTGTGACGCAGGCCCGCAGACCCCGGCGTCCGGTGCTGACCCTCCCCCTCCACCCCCTCCACCCATCCTACAGCCCACCATGCAGACAGGAGCAGAGCTCCTGCCAGGAAGCCCCGGGATGGCCCAGGGCAGTGGGGTTCTAGAAACAGACAAACCTAGTGATGCCTGAGCACAGGGCAAACTTTATTCCACTCACATCCCAGAAGACAAATACTGGGGGCGGGGGGGGACGTTCTTCTCCGATGAGGAGGATGTTCATGGCGGATTCTAACCAGCCCCAAGGAGAAAACCCTCGGTCGACTGGGCAATAAAACAACAACGACTAGCTGGGTCCCTGGTGCAGTGTCTCCCCAAGGCTCTGCTCTGCTCCTGATGCTACAAAAGCTCGGAGTCCAGACAGAGCACACAGCGGGGCCGGGAGGCCGGCGGGGCCGGGAGGCTCTCCTTCCCCCGGCAGCTTCTGGTCCACAGGGGCACACAGCACCTGCCCCTCCTCCGCAGAGGAGGCAGGGGGGACGACGGAGGGGGACTCTGCAGGGATGTCAGCGGAGCCTGCTCCGTGCCGTCCTGACCTCGGCTTCCTCCTCTAACACGGGCTCTGTGGCTCTCTCCTCCCTTCCCCAGGGCCTGACCGTCCCTCCCCGGCGCGTCTCGCTCCATCCTCTGTATCAGACTAAGCTCTACCCTCCTGCTAAGTCCCTGCTGCGGCCTGCACCCCCCTCTGGGGCTGACTGCCTCACCCCGGGACCCTTCAGCCACCTGTCCTCTTCCTCTCTGCGGGACGAGCGGCAGAGCCCGCACCTGCTGCTCGGCCTCGGCGCTTACCACAAGGTGAGAACCCTCCGCGCGTCAGAGGGAGCTGTGGAGGAAGCGGCCTGGCGAAGGGGCACTCGACATGTACCCAGAAGCGCCACTTGTTTTGCTCTAGCACATTCCAGGCTAATGAGGGACAGTGGGCATGACTAGGGACGTAAACAACAAAGGCATTTCCTGACCTCTGCTCCCCGTGCCTGGTGTCCCCAGGGGACAAGGCCAGGAAACGTCCTCCTGACTGACCAGATGCCGTTACCACTCCAGGGCTGGTCCCGGTCCCGTGGCCTTTCGGATCCCTTTAAATTTAGTGACTTGGTGAGCTGGTATTTGTGCTTCATTAGAGTCACCATGGGTGTCTGTAAACTAACATGGCCTCTGTGCTTTGAAACCTGTCTGCCGCATAGCTGGGTGTCGGGATAGCCAGGAGCTGGAATACAGACATGCGTACTTGCACGCACCTATGTGCACTTGCACGAGACAGAGTGAGCAGCGCGTGCGGATGGTTGTCTTGGGAATACAGCAGTGCTCTCTGAGAAGGTGAGCAGCGACGCACGGGGCGCCGCAGCGCCTGGTGAGGGCTGGCGCGTGAGTGCTCTCAGGCAAGCTGGCTGCCCAGACTCTCACTTCCTGAGCACGTCCTTCTGACAGGACTGGACCATTAGTGAGTCTTTGGGTAAAGTTCAAAATCTTATTTACAAGCATACCTTGCAAATTATGGTTAATGCAATACATTTCTGTAGCTAAGAGTTAATCAAGGACATCTTCCGAGGTGTGATTGCTGTAATTGCTTGGGCCTTAAGATGTTTATTTTAGAAATATTGTTCATAAATCTAGTCTACACACAGCCAACCATCCAAAAAGTGAGCACTGGTATATGAGGAAGAATTAGCTTTTTACATTTGATCTATGGTGACTAAGTGATCCATCTTGAACAAATAACTTAAAATATCCATGTTCTGCCAACAAAGTTCATGGTGACATTTTGATGACTTTTGGTTATTTCTTGCTCTTGATGTTGAAAAAAAAAGTACATTAGGAAGAGGATAATACTTAAAAATGTTTTTAAATTGCTTGAAATTCTCTAGTATTTAGTGTTTGCCCATATTTATGAAAACCATTTAGTTATTAGGCATAGTTAGTTCTGATAATAAGGTAGACATTTTTCCTTATAAACTGTCATCTCTGAGAGAGTTAGGATTTAATTTATAGATGGCAGTACAGGAAATATAACTTATTTTTGATATTTTCATGGTGTTTTGTTCATTGAGAACAGAATCCATATTTCATTCCTATTTAGCCTTTATTTATTCACGCTATGAGGAACAAAAGTTTTATTAAACGTCATGTGAATCTGAGCATGGTGGCATTCCCTGTATTCCCAGTTGCTTTGGAGTTTAAGACCAGGCTGGGAAACACAATGAGACCTTGATTGAAGTTTTAAAAATGGGAAAACTATGTGGGCTGGAAGACATGTCTGTGGCTCATACAATCTTCATAACAGAATCTGCCTTCAAGAGTGAGATGTGCTGGTATTTCTTAAAGAGCTATTTAGACCTAAAATAATAGTACAAAGTCTTTATGATCCTACCCTTCAGTCAGACAGTATTTATTAGTGGATGATTCAGTTGCTTAGTCTTGTATCTCTATTTCTCCTACTAAGATCTACAAGTATTATCTATGTGTATCCAATTGATCAGATTTTATTTTCACCGGAAACATCTTTCCCTGGAATTGTAAAACAGGAGCTGCCTTCGAGATGAACTTTTTCCCAACCCCTCACCTTACTGCAAGTCTGACCGTGAGGGCTCATGGGAGAGCTCAGGTCTCCCCCTTCTTCCCTGGGGAACCCCAGACTTGACTTGAGTTGTTTTTTACTTGATTTATTGATCTTTAGGCTCTGTCTTCCTGATCTCAAGTTTCAGTCTTCTGCTGCTTCGGCGGCTTCTGCAGTACTCTTTTCGGGGTTCATGGGACCCCTCCTCTCCTTTCTGTCTTCCCAGAGCTCTAATATTACATCACCTATTTCCCCTCTCATCTTCCCGTGAGCCATGACATCACCTCGCTTTTATTCCTCCAGCCCATGAAGAAAGAGTCATCTCTTCTGCGTATCCAGGCCATCTTTGCCAGGAGTCACAGAGCCCCGAGAGCCGCAGGCTTCTCCTCAGTCTCTCTGAGTTTATGTCCCTACCCCCCTCTTCCGTACAGCCCTCCAGCCTCTGCTCTGCCCAGCTTTGTATGGGAATTACAGCAGTCCCACCCTGTTAGAGTAGTACGAGGATAAGACGGACTAGTTCGGTGAAGCACACAAAACAATGCCTCAACCATCATAGCTGCTGAGACTTTGTATTGTACTTCTCTAGTTAAAATACGCAGATTAACCAATTTGATGCTTAATGTTTATGGTGGTAGATACTGGCCTCACGCCACGTTCAGAACTCATCTGTAACAAGGTCATATGAAGGTTAGACCTTATTTCAAAGCATCGGGATGTGTCATTTATTGCTCTCATGACTCTTTGTTCTTTCTTCCTTGAATGCTTCTTAGAATGCAGAAACCTAGGTTCACAACAAAAAGCAACATGCAAGTGAACAAGAGACCAACAGGGGCACCTCTCCGTTCCTCTAGCAAATTCTATCATCATGGCCGAAGATCATCACCACTCCTCTCTATAAACTAAATTGTGACTGCATTCTTGAACTTTCCCTTCGATTACTCTTCAGAGATTGTTTTAACCAGAGTAAAGTTTCGCTCCTGACTCAGTTCCTGGGGTACATATACATTCAGTTCCCTGATTGTGCCATCTCTATTTTCCTCATTTCTCTGTTATTTCCTTTTCTCTTCTTCCTCTTCTCCTCCTACTCTCCCTCTCCTCCTCTTTAAATCCAAGATTTTGCCCCTTATTGGCAAGAATTCTATGACTGAGCTATATGTACATAGGTATATATGTGGGTGTGTGTGCACGTACATGTATTATACACATAGGTATCATGACACCTGACCTCACCTCCTCTTCTAATTGTGCTTCAGACACTCCACCAGTCACAGAGCTCAGGGATTGTTTGATAAGCCTGTGAAACCTTAAACCCACATTTCCAATTCTGCTTCTCCACTGAGCTGTGATTTCTTACCTTCAGCTTGTCACTTTCCTCGGAGTTTCATGCTGGTCTCCCTCACACATTCATTTACCCGAAGCAAGTTTTGCTCTGGCTTCCCACCTTGTGTCACTAATATCATAATTCTAAAGCCCCAAACTCAAACCTAAAATTGTCTTTTGTGATTTGTTCTCTCCTGCTTCTTATCGTCGGCGGCTCACCACGCCGCCGCCTCACTTGCTGAGCCTGTCTATTGTCTCATACCTGCGGTCTTATTATCCTACCTCGGCTCAGTGGAGCTGCTTATTTTTCTCCAGGCCTGCGTTTGAGCTTTCCTGTCTGTCCAACTTCCTTCTGCATTCTCCCACTTAAAACAGCCTCCCGCGTCTCCGTCCTCCTCCATTCTCATCCGTCATAGTCTCCCTCCCCTTTGCTCCCTCCACGCACCAACATTCTCTGGCCCCTTCCTTCCCTCCGATCTCCGTCATCTTTGCCTATTCGAAGGCATTTCGTGACTATCGTAGGTGATCTCCTGCTTGTCTTGGAATCGGCTGGGCCCAGATGCCGGCACGATGGGGATTATTTTAAGCAGACGCAGATCCGAGCGCCTGGGTTACGGGTGCCTGTGCTGCACGCTTACTGTCGTTGAGTGCATCCGCCTCGCTGAAGGCCGCCGGCTCTGTGTGGATGCGGCGTCTGGGGGGTCGTCTGTCCCGCGTCGCCAGGTGTCTGATGAGTGGCGTACTCATCTTCCTTCCCCGGAGAGGCCTGTCCCCGTGGGCTCCAGGCTGGCTGGTTGTGTAGCACGCGCACGTGCGAACACGTTGTTACCTGGATGCAGGGCCAGGGGAACCCCACACAGGATGTCACAGCCCCACCGCCTTCTCCCCCCCCCCACGATGTCACCGCCTTCCCACCGCCTTCTCCCCCCCCACCCCACGATGTCACCGCCTTCCCACCGCCTTCTCCCCCCCCACCCCACGATGTCACCGCCTTCCCACCGCCTTCTCCCCCCACCCCACGATGTCACCGCCTTCCCACCGCCTTCTCCCCCCCCCTCGACCCCACGATGTCACCGCCTTCCCACCGCCTTCTCCCCCCCACCCCACGATGTCACCGCCTTCCCACCGCCTTCTCCCCCCACCCCACGATGTCACCGCCTTCCCACCGCCTTCTCCCCCCCCCACGATGTCACCGCCTTCCCACCGCCTTCTCCCCCCCCACCCCACGATGTCACCGCCTTCTCCCCCCCCACCCCACGATGTCACCGCCTTCTCCCCCCCCCACCCCGTGATGTCACAGCCTTCCTGCTGCCTTCTCCCCCCCCACCCTGTGATGTCACACCTTTCCCACCACCTTCACACAGAGAAGAGCTGGGGTCCCCTACGTGTGTCCCCACAGACACATACAGAGAAGAGCTGGGGTCCCCTACGTGTGTCCCCACAGACACATACAGAGAAGAGCTGGGGTCCCCTACGTGTGTCCCCACAGACACAAAGGAGAGTCGGGGTCCCCTAAGCACGTGTCCCAGCTGCAGTGGCAAGGACATGGCTGCTTCCGGCCTCAGCGGCCGCTGGACTGGCCCGTCTGTGCGGCATGCTGGGACAGAGGTTCTGGCTGCACCCTAAGTCTGATCATGAGGTCCCGGCCAGGGTTTCCAGGTGCAGAGGGCTGGGAGGCGTCATAGAGAGAGAGGAAAGGGTTACAGCGCTATTAGCCTTGCGTTCCATGCAGAGACTCAGTCGTGTGTTAAATAAAATCTCTTAAAGAGAAACACACAGAGTGAATTTCTGGAAGTGAGCAGCAAGGTTGCTGGAAGCGTGCGTGTGGGCGCTGTCTCCGGCGTGGTGTGGGCTGCGGGAGGACACGGTGCCCGGCACTTCCTCCAGAGACAATTCGGGAAGCATCGGCTAGAGCGGGGGAAAGAAGGGCCAGGGCTTCATCCCAGGGGACCTCAAAAAGCTCATCTGAGAGTCGGGGCGGGGCGCACTCTGACAGCCAGTACCCGAAATCTGCGTCACCTTCATCCATTTCTCCACACATCCCAGGCTTCATTTCCTCTGTCTTCTCAGCTCTCAGCTCTGTGGCTTATCTGCTTTCTCACAAACAACTTCAAGTTCCAGTGTTTCTGGCCTACCTGGAACATTGTGAAGTAATCACAAAGTCCTTTGCACTCACCCGAGCATTATCTTATATCGTTGTCTCCCTCAAGTCTCGGCCAACTGTCATCCGTGTCATCTTCTGCAAAGAAATATTGTTAACTTTCTACCATCATAAAGCCTTTTAGCCAATAAATAATGATTTTAAAGCAAATATGATTTTATTTTAGCCTCTTCTTTGATTAGCAAGTGTCCTGATTTGACAAAGTAACTATAAAGTCATTCTTCCTTAGTGAAATGCATGCTAGAACTCATCTGCAGAGCCTATTTATAGTGCTGGTTGCTGAGCTTCCTTTGTTGAATCAAGAAGTCTTATGTCTGTATTTGAAAAGAAAAAAAGTGACTCAAATTCTTGCTTTAGTGTTCTTATTCTTCAAATGAGAATTACAGCAGCACAAAGAATCTCTATTGTGTAATGACACTGTGAAATGTCCACATTGTGGCTTACACACTCAGTTTTGTCCATTTTTTGTTGATATCTGGCTTTATTAAAAAATGTTGGTGCTGGGGTGTGCAGACAGCCCATTAACCCAACAGGAAGAATGTAACTCTCACTCGAAATGACCTTTTCCTTTTACTTCAACCTATTGATTCCTTTATTCCTTTCTGCTTATTTCCCCACATGCACTCCTTTGGATTTTCCTTTCTCACCCTTGTGTCCAGCCCCAGGGAACTCTTCCAATGCATGACTTGTAGTCTTGTCTGCACTTCTTCTCCAAAGCCGCCTTGGTGTTTTCTGTGCAGGGGATCTACTCTACACAAATGCTATCGCGTCACACATTGCTTCATTGTCTTCTGTCTCCTCCACAGTAATCACTGGGCATTGGGGGTTTATTTCAAAAGACGAACCCTAATGTCTACACTGGACTGATTATGTTAAAATGACCAGGAAACCCCAGAAAAAGTTGAATTTCTGACTCCACTTGGGATCTCTAAGCTCAGAGCTTCTTCAGTGGACTCCAGGGCCTCAAAGGCTCTGGAGGGGAATTGATGACTGGAGAGAGGCAGGTGGGTAAATGTGGTCAGAACATTTGATGCATATTCATGAAAATGGAACTAGGAAAACAGAGTACGGGTGGGCTTGGGAGAGATGGGAGAGCAAAGGAGCGGCATTGATGAGGGCTCACTCTACTCAGAACTGAGATACTGAATCGAAACCCCTAGGAATAAAAAATACTATTCCACAAAGAGGCTTAACTTCCCACAGAATGTCATGTTTCTCCTATGATAACAAACGAATCTTGTTGCCTTTTAGATTCTCTAGTGACTCAGCAAAGAAATGAGCTTCATTATGGAGAGTAATTTTAAAGGCAAATCATTTATATTCTGTGATTATAAGTGTTAGAGTATAATTTGACTTACAAAAATTTTAGTAGCATCGATTCATTGTATAGGGAGATTTCATTCCACATGTCCGTGTTATATATGCAATGTATATTGATCACCATGAATCTCTCCATCATAATTGATCTTTTTATTCTCTTAAAACTCCCAGTTCGAAGGAGTTGGGGGAAAGTTGGGGGCAGATGGGAAGCCACAGTTAGCAGAAGGAATAAGGTCTGCTGTCTAGAACATGGCAGACTCATGGGGAGCAGTAATGTATAGTACATGTTTCAGCCAGAGAAAAGACTGAGAACCGTTCCATGAATGCATGACAGCTGTTTGAGGAGGTAAGCATGTTTGCGTGATTGGAACACTGCACATGTATGCATGATACCCATAAAAATACAACATTTTGATATGAGCATAAACCTATCAAATGAGCAAAATGAACAGCCACCAGTAAGTCAAGAAAACGTGACCATTCAACAGTCTATCTATTAGATGGGGTGAGGATTTTATTAAACAAAATCTTAAGATGTTGAGTTTAGTTTTTAGTGAAAATTATCCTCATGGGTTGTAGCATTTACAGTTGGGCCCAAGTGTTTAGAGAAGCACTGTAGTGGATTTGTTGACTCAGAAGTCATATTTTTTCCCTGTGCACTCTAATAATGATCAAAAGTAATTTTTTTCTGGAAAAAAATTCCGCCCCCAACATGTGCTTTCATATGTTTGTTTGTTTTTTAAAGAAAACAGTGTCTTTTTCATGAAAGGATTTGATGTTATCACATTCTTTTACATTTGAATGATGAGATAGAGGCATCGTTTTGTTCACCGGGTTTTATGCTTGTGATATAACAGAATGTTTATTGTTGGTGTTTCTAGGCCTTTTCTCAAAGCCGAGGTGTTTGAGGTGGTAGATTAAGCACGAGGAAATTGCACTTCTCTGCGGGGGTCGATGGGTCAGAGCAGGGTGAGCACCGGTGAGACCCGCCACCTGACTCTGCCGCGCACTTCGGGCTTTTTTCCATGTGGAGGATCGGCTTGGGGTGAGGGACTCGAGAACCAGCCCAGCAAAGCCGGGGGGGGGGGTGGCAGCCAGGGGTGGGTGGCGTGAGGCAGTGGGGGCGATGGTGAAGTGAGTCCTCTGGTTTTCATACCGTAGGATATTGGGGGTCAGCACCCCTATTCTGGAACTTCTGATAAGGTTTCCTGGCAGTGTTCAGAGAGCGAGGGAAGTGGAGGAGACAAAGGAAGGACGCTTCCGTGAGGAGGGTGGGGTGGAGGATGGGCATCTGAGGCCGGCCTCCTCCCCCGGGCCGAGGCTTGCTTCCGAGCGCCGGCCGTTCCCTCCTGCGTCCCGCAGCTGCTTCACCCTGGAGCTGTTCACTGCCCTCATCCGCTGTTTTCCCTCCACTTGGTGTCTTCTTTGTTTTCACACGTAGAGCCTTTGTGGTTTGCATCGTAGACTGTCTTGACGGTATCTTCGCGGGTATTCCCGTGTTGGGGAAGAGTCCAGCGCGGCTCTGGCCTGTGCCTTGCCCTCCATGGCCACAGAGGCTCTGCGGTAACCCGGGCTTCATAGGGAAGCTGCCAGCTGCCGGCGTGTAGAGCCAGAGCCGTGACCCTCTCGGCTAACATCCACTTTAAGAACAGAGCGACGTGCCTAGGTCCAGGACGGCGGCCAAGCCAGATGATCTCATTCAAGGCTCTACCAGCCTTGGCTAACGCAGAGCCCAATCGCCTACACAAGACCCAGAGGACAGACTTTCAACTTCTGTGGGTTTTTTCCTTTCTTTTTTTATTCCATGTGAAGTCTAGCAACCCTAGAGTTTAGAAGAGGACAAAGCACCATTATTTATTCATGGCACAGAGACTTATTGATCACCTGTGAGGTGTGAGGCCCCGGCTTCCTGCTTGCAATACCCTAGGAGCAAATGAAGACATGAAAGACCTCCCCGGATGCTTATTTCTACTTAGGGGGAAAAAAGAAACGAAGCCAGGAACAAAAATCATGACTGAATGAGAATATTGGCCACCGCCAGGCAGGAGAGGCCGGCGCCCGCGTGGTCTTGGGCACTTCTGCTGAGGCGGGAAGCTGTGCGGAAAGCAGCGCGTGTGGTCTGAGGTGTGGAAGGAAGGGGCGGGGAGGCCGGGCCGTGCTCCAGCGGGAGGACTCAGCAGGGGTAGATGAGGAAGAGGACAGCGCGGGAGCCCGGGAGCAGCCTTCCCGGGAGCTGCGGGAAGCAGGGAGCAGGCGGGAGGGCGCCGGGACGGCAAGGCCGCTCAGCCCGGAAACCAGCGTGTGGAGAAGGTAGCAGCGTGCCGCCGCACGGGTGGGGCCTTGTAAAACTTCCACAGTTGAGGAGTCGGTTCCAGTCTCTTTCTTCTCCCACGAGGAGCCTGAAAAGCAAAGGGTGTAGAGGATGCGTATACACTCCGCAGCCGAGCTTAAACGCGGATTGCTTGGTTCATTTTCCTCCAGGGTCTCGGTCCCCAAGCCTGCCAGTGAAGCCAGCTGACCACACCCCATACCACCCCGGCCACCCTCGGGTCCGAGGGAGCAGGCTCAGCATCCACGCCGGGCTGGGCGCTGTCCTGGGTGTGGACCAGTCACCACGCTCACGTCCCCAGGGCACAGGTGGCGGGTCACCAGCACACGAGTTCCTGGCGCAGTCGGGGTTTCTCATGAAGCTGCGTGATGCTCACGTTTCATCCCCAGGCTCCCAAGGTTTGAGACTAAACGGACAAAAACTGAGCTGCAAAATATCAAGGAGCCACCCAAGACCCCTGCCCTGGAGCCACGTGGGGACAGGAGAGCCACGTGGGGACAGGAGAGCCATGTGAGACAGGAGAGCCACGCGGGGACAGGAGAGCCACGCGGGACAGGAGAGCCACGTGGGACAGGAGAGCCACGTGAGACAGGAGAGCCACGCGGGGACAGGAGAGCCACGCGGGACAGGAGAGCCACGTGAGACAGGAGAGTCACGTGAGGACAGGAGAGTCACGCGGGACAGGAGAGCCACGCAGGGACAGGAGAGTCACGTGGGGACAGGAGAGTCACGCGGGACATGAGAGTCACGTGGGGACAGGAGAGCCACGCGGGGACAGGAGAGCCACGCGGGACAGGAGAGCCACGCGGGGACAGGAGAGTCACGTGGGGACAGGAGAGCCACGCGGGACAGGAGAGCCACGTGAGACAGGAGAGCCACGCGGGGACAGGAGAGCCACGCGGGACAGGAGAGCCACGTGAGACAGGAGAGCCACGCGGGGACAGGAGAGCCACGCGGGACAGGAGAGCCACGTGGGGACAGGAGAGCCACGTGGGGACAGGAGAGCCACGCGGGACAGGAGAGCCACGTGGGACAGGAGAGTCACGCGGGGACAGGAGAGTCACGCGGGGACAGGAGAGTCACGTGGGACAGGAGAGCCACGTGGGACAGGAGAGTCACGCGGGGACAGGAGAGTCACGCGGGGACAGGAGAGCCACGTGGGACAGGAGAGCCACACGGGACAGGAGAGCCACACGGAGACAGGAGAGCCACGGGACAGGAGAGTCACGGGACAGGAGAGTCACGCGGGGACAGGAGAGTCACGCGGGACAGGAGAGCCACATGGGGACAGGAGAGCCATGCAGGACAGGAGAGCCACGTGGGGACAGGAGAGTCACGCGGGACAGGAGAGTCACGCGGGGACAGGAGAGCCACGTGGGGACAGGAGAGCCCGCGGGACAGGAGAGCCACGCGGGACAGGAGAGCCACGCGGGACAGGAGAGTCACGCGGGACAGGAGAGTCACGTGGGGACAGGAGAGCCACGCGGGACAGGAGAGCCACGCGGGACAGGAGAGCCACATGGGGACAGGAGAGCCACGCAGGACAGGAGAGCCACATGGGACAGGAGAGTCACGTGGGACAGGAGAGCCACGTGGGGACAGGAGAGCCACGCGGGACAGGAGAGTCACGTGGGGACAGGAGAGCCACGTGGGGACAGGAGAGTCACGTGGGACAGGAGAGCCACATGGGACAGGAGAGTCACGTGGGACAGGAGAGCCACGTGGGGACAGGAGAGTCATGTAGGGACAGGAGAGCCACGCGGGGACAGGAGAGTCACGGAGGACAGGAGAGCCACGTGGGACAGGAGAGTCACGTGGGGACAGGAGAGCCACGTGGGGACAGGAGAGTCATGCGGGACAGGAGAGCCACACGGGACAGGAGAGCCACGTGGGGACAGGAGAGCCACGTGGGACAGGAGAGCCACGGGACAGGAGAGCCACGCGTCGCAGGTGTAGCTGGGGCAGCAGAACAAGATTCTGTGTCAAAAGGAAACAAAAAGTAATCTACCCTGGCAGTCACTGAAACAACAACAGAAAAGATCAACTTGAATCTGGGCAGTGAAACCTCTTCCTAAACTTCATTCATCATGTTTGGCGCGTGCTACCCAGAACTCTCTGTGAATAACCCTGGGTCATTCGGTTTTGATTATCGTAGACATTAAGCTCCGATGTTCTCCATTCTAAACCTTCTTCTCTGATGACGGGTGGGTTGCTGGGAGGGTGCTTTAGCAAATGAAAATCCCTGAGCTATGCCTTGTGTGGGGTCAGGAAACACATTTTATCAAACTCAAAGTGGCTTTTTAACGTCCTGAGATTTTTTTTGTTTTGTTTTCAGGAAGCCAATCCCAGGCAATATTTACAAATGCCAAATTGTGCTCAACTTGTTTAGTGTCTTCATTAAGAACATTCTGTTCAAATGGCTAAACACAAATCAATTAGACTTCTAACCAAAAAAAAAAAAAAAAAAGGAGAAGCTTTGTGAGCAGGTATTTTAAGAAGCAGCTCTGCAGAGGGAGTTTGACGGTGCTTAGTGAGGTTCCCCCGGTGGAGAGCAGGAGCACCCCACCCCTGCAGGGGGACAGGAGCACCCCACCCCTGCAGAACAGGAGCACCCCACCCCTGCAGGGGGACAGGAGCACCCCACCCCTGCAGGGGAACAGGAGCACCCCACCCCTGCAGGGGAACAGGAGCACCCCACCCCTGCAGGGGAACAGGAGCACCCCACCCCTGCAGGGGAACAGGAGCACCCCACCCCTGCAGAGCAGGAGCACCCCACCCCTGCAGGGGAACAGGAGCACCCCACCCCTGCAGAACAGGAGCACCCCACCCCTGCAGAACAGGAGCACCCCACCCCTGCAGGGGAACAGGAGCACCCCACCCCTGCAGGAGAACAGGAGCACCCCACCCCTGCAGAACAGGAGCACCCCACCCCTGCAGGGGAACAGGAGCACCCCACCCCTGCAGGGGAACAGGAGCACCCCACCCCTGCAGGAGAACAGGAGCACCCCACCCCTGGAGGGGAACAGGAGCACCCCACCCCTGCAGAACAGGAGCACCCCACCCCTGCAGGAGAACAGGAGCACCCCACCCCTGCAGGGGAGCAGGAGCACCCCACCCCTGCAGGAGAACAGGAGCACCCCACCCCTGGAGGGCCCGGCATGTCAGTCTGTCTAACTGCCCGTCATCGTTCCCAAACCTGCTTAATTTAATCACAGCAGCTGGCTGTTATGTTTCTTCCAGGAAATTGAGAATCATCTGCTTCTTATTCATATTTCTGTTTAGAATTTAATCTTGACAACCCCCCCAAAAAAATCTGCCCCTAGGCACATGTGTTGGGCAACAGTGAACATACAGTCCCTAGCTGGGATGCTTCATTGTTGTATTTTTTAAAGTAAAAATCACTTTAACAGTTAAGAATTTGTGCCGGGCGCTGGTGGCTCACATATGTGATCTTAGCTACTCAGGAGGCTGAGATCTGAGGATGGAAGTTGGAAGCCAAGTGGGGCGCAGGAAAGGCTGTGAAACTCTCACCTCCAGTTATCCACCAGAAAGATGAAAGTGGTGCTGGAGCACTCGCCTTGAGCAAAGGAAGCCCAGCAACAGTGTCTAGGCCCTGGGTTCAAACCCCAGAACTGGCACCAAAAATAAACCAAGACTGCCAATTGGAGAGGTGAGGTGAGGTGGGTTGGAGGGAACCTGGGGGACATTCGAGAAAAATGGTCTTTAAAGCTCTGACAAAGGGTCTTCCTGGCCCTTTGGACTTTGCTAAGCTGGTCTTTTTTAGGCATCTGTGAGGCACAGCGTGGAGCCTGCTAGGGAAGGGCAGGGAGGAGGCGGTGTGTCTGGGTGGAGGCCCAGGCCGAGGCCCTGGGGCCCAGAGAGCAGACCCATCACGGTGGAGACGTCTGGTAAGTAGCACTCAGGGACCAGGACGCTGGGCAGGAGAGACGCAGGGGCTGAGTGAGACCTATGAAATGCCATCCCGAAATCCGATGGAAGCCTGGGGTAGCTGTTTCGTGTTCGCAAGCTGAGTCTCTGAATAGGAATGCTTTGTTCATGTTTCCGCACAATGGCCCATTTAGCCTTGAAATGCAATTACTTATTTTTTTAAAGTGTCTCCTCCACGTTGATCCTTCTGAGATTGGCCATGACTTATGTTTAATGTGCAAAAACACCAGTTTGGTATTTTTTTTTTCTTATTTAAGCCCTTATTACAGACTAGTTTAAAGCAGATCAGTCTTTTTTCTTTTTTGGCAAATAAGGCCTTGCATGACCGAGAACATATTTTCTGGTACTGTATCTCAAAGAAATGTTAACTGTTTATAAAATTCTAAGTGCTGTCTTAGAATGCTGTGGGAGTATTAAACATGTTTCTCCTAGTTTTCAAAAAGTCTCACCCTTCGACTTGCTGAGAATGACTGGCAGTGTTTAGTGTTTCTGTGGGCTTCTTTGTAATCAATAAGCACCATACCTGTTTCGTGGTTTGAGGTTGGAATCAAGCGTGACCCTGGGTGTCAGTGTGTGATTCCATAGGGAATATAGTTGGGAATAAAAAAGGAAGACCAAGTCTTTGAAATAAGGATCTGAGGCCCTTGTAGATCCTCCAGATAGAGACCCGAGACCCCCTCAGAGTCTTTGGGGATGGCTGCAGACACAGGGTCGGGCAGGATGGTTTCTTGGGGTAGGGCAGGATGGTTTTTTGGGGTGGGGCACGCTGGTGGCCGCAGGCAGCTTCAAGGTCTCCTGAGGTTGGTGGAAATGTCAGAGGGGCTCACACTGTTTGGAATGCAGAGTGAAGCCACCTGTGAAGAGGTGTGGGGATGGGGGAATGGGGCCAGAGCAGGAAGATGGCGTCACCAATACCATGCGAGGGGTAGCTCTCCAGATGCTAGTTACCAGCAAACGTGGGGTCTAAAGTAGGCTCATCTATCTGCTGCGTTAGGCACATACCTTCTCCCTCCTCAGTCTCTCCCCCCACCCCCACCCCATCTCCCACATCTCCCTGTGTTTGGGGGATAGATCGTTAGCCTAGAACAGACTGGACTTGAGACCTTAGTATGGGACTTGGAGGAAGGAGGGCACATTGGTTGGTCCTGTCATGTCCTCTTCTTGTCCCCCTCTCTAAGGGTCTTCCAGTGCCTTGTGGCACCTCAGTTGCTAAGCTGCTGACTTAGTGTTGGGTTCTGGGATGGATTTTCTACCCCCTGGGGGACCTGGCAGCCATGAGGGGGAGCTGAGATCAGGCAGAGGACAGAACTGGGAAGGTTCAGGAACTTGGAAAATCTTGATACAAAGCTGTTTATTTTCTATTACCTGAATAAAATGCTAATACCCCTTGTATTCTATGAAGAAAAAGGAGGTAATTCACCAACATTATCTTTTGTGAAGGAATAGATATTTGGTTTACATTTGTACCAGGCCCGTACAATATTGTAGACAATTGAAAAATGACATTCCGCCGTATTGCTAAGCAGCTGATCAACTAAGCATGCCCCTTGAGAGAGACCAAGAGGACAACACGCATGTTCCCTTGTCAATTTCTGTTTCAGTTCTGGAATTTGTTAAGTCCTACAATGGTGTGGGAATATAGATTCCTGGAAGGCACAAACTAAGGAACATTGAAGTTGTGTAGCTATTTCCTGTGGCAGTGGTTTTCTGGTTGAGAAAGACACAGCTCATAATAAAACACACGGTCAACAGAAGGAGGTGGCGCTCAGTTTTAAACAGCTGGACTTGTGGGTTAAATGGGAAAAACCCCATTGGGGTCTCTTTAGAAAGTCGTCTTTGACATGGAAGAAGGTTGTCTTTATCATGGAAGAAAAAAGGCCCAGAATAAAAATGGTGTAATTTGGGTGTTTTCAGGCATATATCAGATGATCTGTTTTGAGTATCAGAGCAGAATTTTCAGGTAGTCATACAAAGCAGTTTCTGAGATGGCATCCTTTATCAAGCGATAGGCTGTCTTTGTTTTGTGTTTAAGGGTAGCTAACCAGCGTATCAGGTCCTGGGCCACATGGGCCCCGCCCCGCAAGGAAGACACCCCAAAATGAGTGTGCAGGAGTCCTGACTTCATGGCCTGCAGTCTCATCACGACATGCTATTTATGAGGCTGGAAGTCTTACCGTTGTTGGTCCTGGGGCTGGAACTCTGGGCCTGGGTGCGGTCCCTGAGCTCTTTTGCTCAAGGCGAGCGCTCAGCCACTTTTTCATGCCTGCCCTGCAGAGGAACTGTGAAGGAGGCGGTTCCCCACCAGTAGGAGCAAAGTCCTGCTGTGTGTCATATGGAGGACCAGATCTGAGGCAAGAGCATGCATTCCCTTTCATGGGTCCCAGCTCCGACCGGCGCTGTTTTCTTTCCAGTTATATTTCCTTCACGGGAAAATAGCCATGTGCGCTTCAGAACTCGCAATCTGGACCCAACAGGCTGGGATGCACCTTTCTTCCACGCGGCTGTTTTATTGTTACATTCTGCTGAGGGCAAGATTTTTATCCCACGCTTCATTGCTGTCTCCGTCTGACGCCTTTACGGCCAGCGCACTGTGCCCTGGGAGTCAGCAGAGACGGCAGCATCCCGCGTTCCCTTCCCGGCGCTGTCCAGTTCCCGCTGGCTGTGGAAGCCGGAGGGCGGGGTGCACCCAGAGAGCTCAGCTCTCCCCTGCTCCCCGGGATCCCCTCTTCATTTCACCTTCTTCCTTCCCTGTCTTCTCAACCCCTTCTGACTTCCCGTCATTCTTCTGTGCTCAGCTGCAGGGCATTTGAAGTGGAGATCGGGTCACGCATGTCCCCTTCTTGCTGATGCTTCGCAGTGAGTCCTAGGCCTCAGTGATGCGGGGCTGAGCCTCTCGCTCTGACGCGGGGCTGCGTCCCTGCGTGGCCTTCCTCAGCTAGGCCAACCTCTCCTCACCCACGCCGGTCTCTTAGCCGGCTTCTCTGGACTTTGCTGTGTGGCTTTTCCTTGTCTGTGTCCCCGGGTCTCTGTGTGGGCCTGGCCCCCCTGCCTTCTCCAGGGTGCCTTCTCCCCGCGTCTCCACCCCAGATCTTCCCCATACCACGGCCTCTGGCAGCCGTCCTCAGCTTCCCGTCACGGCTCCCATGTGCCCCGCGATCGTTAGTCCGTTCTACCTCTTGGTACTTTAATTTCCTTGTGCGTGCAGCAGGTGAGCAGTATATGAAAAGGAAATGAGCATCCGGGACGGGGCATGCCTGTAACCCCAGCACAGGGGAGTCAGAGGCGGGAAGGTCGCAAGTTTAAGGATAGCCTGGGTGACACGGTGAATTTCAGACCAGCCTGGGCTACGTACGGCGCTGTGAGCGAGGGGCACACTCACAAAGAAACAAAAACCTATGACACAGCAGCTCCCACATGAGCAAATGCACACACAGAATTCATCATGTCACTGCCTAGGATATTAATATCTGCCACAAGATATCAATATCACATTTTACTCAGCTTAAGGATAACATCTGCTCTGTTAAAAGACGGTTAAGAAGAGGAAAGCATTCCAAAGCCAAATAGAAGTAACTCGGGGCTTAGTGATTATTTAAGATCAGTTATTTTGTTTGCATTTGTTGATTAGATGATAAAGCATTCCTTTGACCTGAGGGGTTATAACGAAGTGGATTTAATGTCGTGAACTCCTCTATTGGAAAACAGGAGTGGAATGTCTAGGTAGCGTTTTGCCGTTTGGGGGTGTCACCGACTGTTAGTTCTTGTATTATAACTGGAAGATTAGGAGGCTGAGTTTGGCACTGGGCAAAGGGAGGCTCCCTATAGTTCTACATCAGGTAGACAGGGGACTAAAGGCCGTACGGTGTCCGCGGCCAGTTCCTGAGTGTGAAGTTGGTTGCAGTAGAGAGGTCGTGACCCCGGCAGGCGGTAGTGTCAGAGACTACAGCAAGCAGCAGGGCTCTCAGCCCCGATGTGGACTGCTGTCCACGTCTCTTCCTGCCTCTGCTTCTTCTTAAAACAAAAGTCTATAAAGCCCCGGCGTGGGGCAGCTAGAAACATGGACGCTCTGCCTCACAGATGATTTCGTAGCAGGGGGCCAAATGTCGTGAAGCTGCTACTTAAACTGAAGCAAGCTCCACTCCTAGAAGTCTACGCAAGAGCAGAGTCAAGGGACCCAACTGGAGGCCGCCCGGCCTTCCCAGCACCGGCCCGCGTCTCAGCCGCTGGTCTCCTTGAATGCGCTCTGGAGAATCGGGAGTGAGACCCTGGCCCTTTGACTTATTGCCCAGAGCGCTTGAGAGTTCAAGGGTGACCGGACATTGCCATATACCCAAAGCCTGCGGCAACTGCAGGGGTCAGGAAGTGCTTCTGGTAACCCTGAAGTTGGAGCAAGGGGAGATGGTGAACACAAGGAGGGAAAAAAAAAAACCAGAGCCACGGACGGCAACTGCTCTGTCTCAGGGTGGCCGTCCCTGGCTTCTTCCCTAATAGGTTTAGACATTTGGAAGACCCAAAGAATAAAAACAGTCTCTCTGCTGCTGAGGTTGTAAATCCCAGGAAACGATTGTCACCCAGCGAGACTGCAGTGGCCATGAGCGCTCTAAGCATCGAGGTTGTCACTTGCAGTAAATGCGTCAGAGTTCACATTCCTGGGGGTAAACCTACCTTTTTGATGGGCCCAAACACAATGTGGTGCTTTGACTTTTGAACTCTCTTATTGGAGGCCAATGTGTAAGGTTTGACACATATATTTCACTTAGTTTCCTACTGGAGAAAAGTTGTCTGTATGCTTTGACTATTCATCTAATAATAAATCATTAACAACAGCCCATACCGCGTGATAAACTTTATGTGACACAGGAATGAAAAAATACAGTCACAAGCTCCAAACGCTCACCATCCCCCAAACGCTCACCATCCCCCCAAACGCTCACCATCCCCCCAAACGCTCACCATCCCCCAAACGCTCACCATCTCCACAAACACTCACCATCCCCCAAACGCTCACCATCCCCCCAAACGCTCACCATCCCCCCAAACGCTCACCATCCCCCAAACGCTCACCATCCCCCAAACGCTCACCATCCCCCCAAACGCTCACCATCTCTCCAAACGCTCACCATCCCCCCAAACGCTCACCATCCCCCAAACGCTCACCATCCCCCCAAACGCTCACCATCCCCCCAAACGCTCACCATCCCCCAAACGCTCACCATCCCCCAAACGCTCACCATCTCTCCAAACGCTCACCATCTCTCCAAACGCTCACCATCCCCCCAAACGCTCACCATCCCCCCAAACGCTCACCATCCCCCAAACGCTCACCATCCCTCCAAACGCTCACCATCCCCCCAAACGCTCACCATCCCCCCAAACGCTCACCATCCCCCCAAACGCTCACCATCTCCCCAAACACGTGCCCTGTTTGTTAATGAGCAATCGAATCTTCATGTTTATAGTTGGTAGAATCTACTATTTTCTGCAATAATGTACCATGTCACTATCTGTTTCTTTCTTTCTTTCTCCTCGTTCTCTGGGTACACCCTGGGCGTCTTTTCTGTGAAGCCGAGTCATGCAATGGTGGCTATTCCTGAACACGAAACCCTTGCTTCTAAAGAGGTAAATAGAAGACGTAGCTGGAGATCTGTTTATTACCGTGTTACATTGATCATAGAAATAAGCGAATCTTAGCTGGGTGCTGGTGGCTCACACCTGTCATCCTATCTACTCAGGAGGCTGAGATCTGAGGATTCTGGTTCAAAGCCAGCCTGGGCAGAAAAAGTCCGTGAGACTCATCTCCAATAAACCACTAGAAAACTGGAAGTGGCGCTGTGGTTCAAGTGGTAAAGCACTTGCCTTGAGCTGAAGAGCTGAGGGACAGCGCCCAGGCCCAGAATTCAAGCCCCATGATCAACCAAAAAAAAAAAGAAAGAAAGAAAGAAAGAAAGAAGCAAATCTAATTTTGAAACAGTTTTTTAAAGGCACAAGGTGTTTTGAAGGAGCAGGTTGTGACTGCCCCATCCACTGTGCGAGTCAGTCAGTCAGGGCATCTGCTCTTCCACCCAGCACCTTCCTGCTGCTTTGCAGTGTGGCTGTCGTGATGGAGTTCCTGTGTGCATAGCGTGCATGATGCACCAACTCAGCATCACAGCCTGTCCGTGCATGCGTGTGCGTGTGGAAACACCAGCGTCTTTGGTCTAGAGGGTCCTGGGAGTCTCTGGTACACACGGCATTTTCAGAAGGGGTCAGTGCACAGAGGGTGCATGTGCTCAGGGCACAGGACAAAGGGGCATCATTGCTTTGCTCTCGGCCTACCGTGCCTCCATCAGTGAAGGTTCTCTCTGGCATGTCACACACAGGCCGACGCAGATCCAGATCCACCAAGTTTCATGGGGATACCTACTCCCTTTTGTATATTCAGTGAAGGAAAAGTACAGTTAAAATAAAACCTTTAACTTTTTTCTTATCAATGCTATACCATACAAAGAGAAAACCTACAAAGAAAGAAATCCTGTGTGTGGTCTGTGTGCTGGCAGAGAGAAAGGGTAATCGAGTTGTGTTATACTCTTCATCCTTTCAGATAACATAGAAAATGCGAGAAAAAGTAAAATGTCCAAGGACTGCTTTAAGAAAGGATGAGGTTAGACACATATTTTAGATCATTTTATAGGGAGAGTGAACAGACAGTGAATTGAAGCTGCTTCACCTCCATTTATTGGCAATCTGGGAAAGCAATCAAAGGATCTAATTTTGAAAATGGATAATCAAGCCAATAGGAAAAGAAAATCAAAGCCAAAGGACCATTTTAAAGAATTGCCACTGCTGGGGCTGGGAAGGTGGCTCAGTGGTAGAGTGCTTGCCTTGCATGCCTGAGGCCCTGGGTTCGATTCCTCAGCACCACATAAGCAAAAAGAAAAAAAGCTGGAAGTGGTGTTGTGGGCTCAAGTGGTAGAGCACTCGCCTTGAGCTGAAGAGCTGAGGGACAGCGCCCAGGCCTAGAGTTCAGACCCCATGATCAGACCCCCCCCAAAAAAAGAATTGCCACTGCCAATATTTTCTATCACCAAAAGTTGGGTAATACATTCTTGTCCAGTGGCATAGAGTTAGGATATGAGTTGTATCTTGTGGTAGATTAATTTTGAAAGCTTTCTGTTGAGCATCACTGTAATTTCCTGAGTAAGATCTGGATCTTTCTGCTTTCCCCAGTCCTCCCCCCGGTCTGCAAGATGCTAACGCTGGGTCTGGACACAGCACTAGGTATACACAGAGGGTGTGGGGTCAGGACATTGCAGGCAGTGTTGAATGTAGAGTTTATGACAGACCAAATAATTCTCCAAGTCACATGATGGGCTGCCAGTGTGTACGCCATAGTGGATATTTAATGCCATGCAGACAGCATGCTCTCTGCCCACAAAAACTCATTTCTGAGGGGTTGATGAAAACTGCATTCTAATAGCGACACCAATGCCTCATTGCATTATGATAAACACAGCACATGGCAGCCTTGTGACTTCAGCCTGCGACACGGGTAACTGTGAGATGTGGATGTCACACTGGAGAGCGCGATGTGCTGGCCCTGGCCTTCTCCCACCCCTGCTCCCTGCAGCCCAGGCCTGGCTCATTCTCACGTGGAGTCCGTTGATTTCCCAAACATGATTAGATGGATTTTGACCTCTCAGGTTCACTTGCTGTTAACACAATTAAGAACTAATTAATTGCTAATTGCTTTTAAAAACACATGCTAGACAAATTCTTCTGCGTCCGTCTTGTTTATTTTGCATACTTGTTTGTTTATTTTCATGCTGGGGATGGAACCCTGAGTCTCACACAGGATTTCCACTGAGCTACCGCTTCATTCTTTCTCATGTCTTATTCCTTGTCTCCATATTTTGATACGCATCTAAAAATTGACAACATTACAATTCTGATAGCAAGATGGCTATTTTGTGTTATATAAGGTTGAAGCTCGAGTTGGCGTCTGATCCTATCTGAGGAATAGGAGTTAGGGACATCATGATCCTGGCATATTTGCATACAGAGGAGATGTTTTATTAATGTCTTGGAAAGACTTTTCTGGGCCTTTTAAAATAATGTATGAATAGTTTAAAGAGAGAAAAAAATATTTGCACTGGCAAGCAGACAAAGAAAAAAAAGAGAACGAACGTCTTCTCGCGTAGTCCACGGCCAGTGTGAGTTCTGCGGCAGCATCCGCACCTTCCCAGCGGGTTCTGCGGCAGCATCCACACCTTCCCAGCGGGTTCTGCGGCAGCATCCGCACCTTCCCAGTGTCTGTGGAGCCCTTGGCAGGCGCTCACTGCCAGCCGGCCCCTAGTCTCCAGTGTCTTTTCCTTGCAGGAACTCAGTTGCATCTACTATGGAAGAGGTGGGCTTGAAAGTCATGTTAGCTGAGAGTTGTAGAGAGTCATGGAGCAGAGGACGAGGAAGTGGAGGAGGAGGAGGAGAGACTGAGGAGGAGGTGGTGGTAGGGCTGGACAGACCTGTAACTCCTCTGCCTCGTGACTTGCAAAGATGACTTCTCCTTTTCAAGAACAACAGACAAAGTGATGGGATCAGGGTTAATGAACCATTTATAACTTGGATCTTCTGGAGATCATGGTGTTTTGATGACATTCAATACAGTGATCTCTTGAATCAGTGACATTGGCAATTTCCATCATGTTATCTCTGCTGGACCTTAATTGCTGGATGTCTTTTAGTTTCTGACCTACAGAGAATGAATTTAAATGCCAGATCTGATATGTTCACACTGAAGCTGGTAGTTATATACACAAAAATCTATCAGAAAAAGGAAAGCATAGCATGTAATAATAGGAGCTATACATTTCCTGGAAATGGCTTTGCATTTATAAGAATGTATATGTAGATCACCTTGGCAGGAAAGAATGTGCATATTTGATTTTGCATTAATAGGAAATGTAAAAACCAATTTATACAGCACATTCCTTTAAAATGTGCTTTCGGTAATATTGGCTTAATGTTTCACAAGACTTAACTCACTTCTTAACCAAAGCTGGAATTTGACTCTGGAGCATTTTCAAAGCGTCTTAAGTTCATTCTTACTTACATCTTCTTAAATAAGTAAGTGGGCTGTCCAGTTCGATAAAACATCCACTCTTCACTGTCAGAGTGCTAGTCCAGAGACAAGGATTTATTTATGATCTTA
Organism: Dipodomys merriami; assembly: GCF_024711535.1. NCBI lineage: Eukaryota > Metazoa > Chordata > Mammalia > Rodentia > Heteromyidae > Dipodomys > Dipodomys merriami. The sequence continues at coordinate 2,106,765 of NW_027202516.1, read as the reverse complement.
CTTAATGATCATCAACTCTTTTAAATGTATACCTTGGTTTCTCTTGGGGTGTTTAGCTATTTTGAGATCAGCCAGGAGTGTAAGAGCTACCTAAATTGCCTGAGATGGTGGCCCTCTCTGCCATGGCTGACGAGATCATTCTCAGCCAGTTACAGATCGCCGTGAGCCGTCAATGGGCTGGGGAGGAGCCAAGACACAGCGCTGGCCTGTCAGCATGGCAGAGCACGCACCGTGTGCTCTGTGCGACGAGCTGACTGAATTATTCATGCAGTTATGACAATCACGTTTCCAAGGGCACTTAGCTCAGTGTTTTATTTACTGTGACACACATTGTTGTTACGTCTTCCGGATGACTGTGTGCTGTCGCTCAAAGCCACTCGCCATGTATGCTTAGGAATGATTCGTACAAGGTCACCCATGACTTGATCAACAGTGGAAGTAACTAGGAAACACTGAATCAGCTAAGGTGCATCTGGGATATTGTGGACTTGGGTGTGATGTTTAACCTTGAACCTTAACTTTATTTTCTTTAAAATGGAGTGAGAAGATGATGATGGAGATTTATATTTAGATGTCTGCAGTATTTAGTATATAAGATGCACAGCACCTGGTGTCAGCCAATGGTGATGGCTTATTTAAATTGCTTATAAGACAGCAGGATGTTGGTACTTTCAGCAAAGTCTTTTCATTATTATTTGCTTATTTGTAGCATTTTTATTGGTTGGAAAAATAAAGGAATAGAGACAAGTCAGTCGCTTGCTCCTTCCCTTCATTCAACTTAAATCTTGAAGGAGTCCCAGGTGATAAAAGATACCATATGGCCCACCTCGGGTACAACTGAGAATGGCCAGTGGTCAGGACCATGCGGCACAGGAATGGAGATGCTTCCTCCTTTTAGAGCTTTACTCCTCCTGCTCCTCCTCCTCCTGCTTCCCCTCCTCCTCCCCCTCCTCCCCTCCTCCTCCTCCTCCTCTCCCCCCTCCTCCTCTTCCTCCCCTCCGCCTCCACCCCCCTCCTCCACTCCCTCCTCCTCCCCTCCCCCTCCTCCCCTTCCCCCTCCTCCTCCTCTCCCCCCTCCTCCACTCCCTCCTCCTGTCCTTATTGTAAAGCAGCACAGAATGCGTCCATGTTTCACCACGCCGCGTAGCTCTCCGCCAGGCCTCCCCAGGCCTCTCTTCTGCCTTCCTGTCGCTGGACCGTGTGGGTTGTGGAGCTGCTGCGGTCCTCTGCCTCCTCCTCCCATGATCTGGCCCAGGGCATGGCACAGTGTTCTCCAGCCGTCATTTGGGAGAGCTCCATTTCCAGCCAGGCACTGGCACCTGGAAATAGAAAGTTCCAGTCAGTTCCTGTCCTAGTGTCTTCTATCACTGTGTTCTATCAGGGCAATGTGGCGGGAGGAAATGTCTCCTGTCTCCTCTCTTCTGGCGCTTCCTTTTGTATACCGGGACTTCACAGCTTCAAAAACCCATCTTGGCCCAGTGAGGCTTTTTTTTATCTGCTCCAGACAGTGTCACCCTATTCCACGGGGACACACAGCGTCTAGGTGACTACGGAAATGATTGAATGGCTCCTGCACTGCAGAGCAGCCTCATGAAGGCAGGGAAAACCAGTGTGTAAAGCAAAAGCAGGACTGGAGAGGTGGCTCAGGTGGCCAGCGCGGGGGTCCCTGGCTTGCTTCCTGGTACTGCATGAAAAAGCAAACAAAGCAAAGGACAGCAATGCCCTCCCTGCTGGTCTCCATATCCCAAGAGCCGAGCGGGGCCTTGCGCCAGCTCGGCTCCACCCTCTTGCCCGAGAACAGGGATCATGTTTTAGGGAAGGAAGCAGTCAATGGTAGAGGAAAGGTAAGGTGGCCTCTGGGTAATGGGGGCTGAGGGCTGCTGCTCCCGGGGGGCGCACCAGAGCCCCCCGTGGTCTGGGAAGGAGCCCACAACTGCTGGGCTCGCCAGAGACCAGACTGTGCTGGAGGCTTCCATTGCTCACCCTCTCCAGCTCCTTTAACAAGACAGCAGCTACCGAAAAGAGAGAATCCAAATCCGGCCTGCCAGAAACCATTGTCCCATGAGATCTATGTCCACAATACCAGCGGGTACTGTTGAGAGTCTTTTTCTGATTGTTTCCTTCCTCTCACCAACCTGTTCATTCTGTCTTGTTTTGCAGCAATGAAGTTGGCGCAGAAGTCATGATGCTGGAACGTTCTAGAAGGCCGGTCTAACCACTTGCTAGATTTAATGTTGACCTTCCCCCCCTTGTTATGAACTGCAGTGCCGCCGAGGAAGCGCAAACCTAAACTAGCTTCCTGCAGGCGCGGAGCGGTGACCTCACCAGACAGCGCAGGGCGGATTGAGCCATTGCTTCTCGCTCCACTAATAGCTTCCACTAGGCCGACAGCAGTACTAACGTCCCCTCCGCCTGGCCACCAAAATAAAGCTGAGTTGTGTACAACGACAAGAAACGGCTGCGACTGTTTATCAAAACCGTGCACACACTACTGACGGAATCAAGGCTGTGTCTTCCTCTCCCTTCACTTTTTACATGTTTAAAAAAAGAAACAAAAACCAGGGCAAAAGCACCCCAAAACGAAACAAAACACAACCCCAGAGCGTCTTTCTAAAGGGCCCCTGCGTGTCTTAACAGGAGGCTGACACTCAAGGGTCCATTGGACGAGCGGTGAATGCAACCAAGTTGGCATTTCACGAAATACCTGTGCATGTTTAGGATTCCACGCACTGGAACACACGGTGGCCGCCATCTTGCTGGAGTGTCTGGAGTGAACGCTTCTCTGCCTGCAGCCACATGAACCTTGTGTTTCCTGGAGGGTCTGCTGTGATAATCCTGGGGACGGCAGAGACCACAGACAAACCACACCAGTGGCTCCTGCGTATGGCCATGCGCCATGTGTCACGCCAGCTCCTCTACACAGCTCTGAGTCATGGAAAATTCCACACACAGCTCTAAACAGGGCCCCTGGGTAGCAAAGGAGTCTTTGCAAGGGCCCTGTGCCTCCCGTGTTGCTCCAGCTCATGTTCCCCACAGAGCCGACTCTCGGCCAGGCCTCCCATCCCCGCAGTCACCCAGCGCAGGAGACTTTCCTGCAGAAGAAGAATGGCTCCTCCATCCTCCAACATCCACGGTCAATATGTGAATATACATTTCTCCTCATTTCCTCCAGAGGAATCTCAAGTGAGCCCTCCGCTCACCTGTCCCTCCTTGGGAACACGCTGCATCGTGTGAGCTCCCTGGATTAACGGACGGTGGACTCTGTAACATTCATTGTGATCTCGCGTGCATCATCACCCCAAGTGCTTTACATGAGTTCAGTACACATTCCCAGTCAGTACTCCTACACAGCAGGTAATATCACAGTAGAAATTTTATGTTTATAATTCATGTATTTCACATGGGGAAATCAAACCAGGAAGTAGCAGGGGCAAAAATCCAGGTAGTCTAAGACTATTTACTCATTCATTCATTCATTCACTTTTTAACATGTGAATCTTTGAGTTGATCATCGTCCCCGGGTTATAACAGATTAGGGTCATAAATCTGACTATAGTTCCTCTGTGTATCTTGTGCCTAGATGATGGTTAGTTCCAGCATTTCTATTTTCCTTTCCCTTGCTGTAGGCCGCATGCTTCTGTGTTAGTGTGCATCTTTTTTTAAATAAATATTTTTCATTCTTGCTATAAAGGTGATGTATGGAGGGGTTACAGTTACATAAGTCAGGTAATGAGTGCGTTTCTTTTTGGACAATGTCACCCTGTCCCTTGCTCTCTCCCAGTCCTTCCCTCCTGTCCCCATCTATACATTGTATAGTTCATTTTCGACAGAGTGTGTAGTGAGTACCACTGATGCTTTTGTTCACCATTTGTCCTTCCATTTCTGTGCCCTCTTACCCTCCCAAAGACAGGCAAACAAACAAACAAGATGAAAAGAAAAAAAACAACAACCCTCTTGTTTCCGTTTCCGAGTTCATTTCAGTAAATCTTATTTTAGATGAGCAGAGGCACGGAGGCCGTGTGCCCTTGTGTCGTGTTCATTTTCCATGTGTGTTCTAAGGATGTGCATCTTTTTGCTATGTCTGTTTTGTCTGCGTAGGTATTTAATCAACATGGATGGCATTCCCTATATCCTCCTTGTGCTCAGCACTGTGTTTTCAAGGCCCTGCGGCACACTGGGCTCTGACACGTGGCCTCTGGCTCCTGGCAGCAGGGGCTGAGGACTCTCTCCACAGTTCACCTGCTCATCTGCCCAGCCGTGGCCGCTCACTTGCTTTCCTTTACCAAAAAACCAGTGTACTGCATTCCAACGTGTACCACCATGTGGGTCTCTATCAGAATATCCTGGAAATCTATGCCCAGGGCTAGACTTGTCAGATTCTCAAGGATTCATGTACAGAGGGATGCCTAGAATAGGCGGGAAAGCTGTTTCTTAATCCCAAAGCCTGGCTCTGCTTCGAATGGCTGAGCTTCTAAGCGTGGGCCATCCTGCCATGAATGCAGCTCTCTGGATGGGATAGGTTCGACTGTGGAACCCTGCCTACCTTGTGTCTGCACGTTCTCAAAGGCTTCTGTGTCACTGGGACATCAAGACCTAAACCACTTAAGGGAGAGAAACACTTGGACTTCTGCTGGTTTCAGAGGTGTCTATCCCTGCTCCTGAGCAGGTGATGTCGTGATCGACTCCTGATGGTCAGGAAGGGGAGGTGACAGAGCAACTGTGCATCAGGTGTGACCTTCACAGGCATGCTCCCAGTGGGCTATTTCCAAACCTCCTCAAGTTTCTAGAACCTTCCAAAATAGCACCAGTAGCTGGAGACCAGGCATTCAATGCACGAACCTGGCAGGAATATTCCACATTCAAAGTGTCACACCCTTTAGCTCACCGCAGTCTTCCATCAAGTATTGTTGTATGTATTTCATTGGTGAAGAGTGTTTTTTAATTGAATCACCAAACTAGTGAAGTACAAGCCTTCTACAAAGTCTTCTGATCCCCCTGCTGTGTTACTTATTTTTTTAAAAACACAGATAAACGAGGGCATCTGAACATCGTGTTTCCATTGATGTGTTCTGTGAGGGGTTTTGTCTTTTGGTGGGGAGGACATGGCGCACAGACACTTGTTTAGTGTTGGGTTGGTCTAGTGCTGGCATCTAGTGTTCCGAGGTTGGCTGTAGAAATGGCTGTCTGAGGGCGAAGGCAGTACGGACAGACCCTGGTGCTGTCTGTCCCCTTGGGCTCCCCAGGAAGCTCACTAGTCTAAGCGAAGGATGTAGTCATTTGTTTTGGATGTGATCAACACAAAAGCACTGGTAAGAATGTGAGGAGGTGAGCTGAGGAAGGGAAACAAGCCGTGGAGGAATTCATGGTCGAGCCACGGACTGCGCAGATGGGTGGCCGGAGCCACCGCCGGAGCCACCGCCGGAGCCCACCTGAGCACGGAGACTCCCCCGCGCCGGGCAGCTGCTCCGGGTGCTGCCTTGACCCCCTTGATGGGAAGCATTTTCTCCCCTCCATGAACATTTCACAGCACGCACTAAATTGGAGCCATCGTTTTACTGCAGAATTTTAATTTCGGGAAAATAGATGGTGTATTGAATAGTGTTCATTATTGTTTCTGAAGCACAGGAAGGAAGAGCTGGCTGAAAGCTTACATAACAAGAGAATATTCTGAGAATTATATCAATTGGGAAAGTGGAGAATTTTGCCAGTACAAATGGGAACAAAAACTTCCTTTAACTAGACGGCTGTGGGTTTCCACCCTTGGACAATTTATCTTCTAGAAGTTAAGTCTCCTCTAGTGAGAGGAGAGAAGGAAGCATCTGTCGGAAGGAAAGACGGTTTTGCTTACAATAGGCCCAGAGGCCTTATTATAATCAATTACTAATTAAGAAATATTTTTTACTTTCTTAAAGGACACTGCATTCTGGGGATATTTCCTGTGACACGCTGTAAAATTACATATTATATTCCCCCAATGCTTTGAAATATATTATTCTCAATTTATCTGACTGGAAATCGATTTTATTTTATGTCCAGTGGACACATTTTAATTTTTATGAAGGCTATCTAATGTTACCTAATGTTTCTTTTTTTTCCCCTCAGTTGCTCTCCAACCACTTAAGCATCTGAGCCCAGATTTTCCTTTCACTGAAAACTCTGGAATTGAAGTAAAAAAAATAATAGTACTATCCAGTAGACAGTGGAAGTTTCATGAATAATGAGCAAGAAGGAAAGAACAAACATGAAAATTTCCAGGGACTACAGATTGCAACTCTGAAATACTGAGCCGAATGTCTGAAATGAAAACAGTAGATGACTCAGCATTAAAACACCAAAATCTCTGTGCAACATTTGGCCAAAAGCATGTTTTGTGGGAAGACTTAGCGAGGAAGAAGTTCAGATAACAATGTGGATGAGACTGGAAAGTATTTCTCACCAGGCTTAGTGAATGCGTTCAAGCTTGACCTAAATCATCCAAGAAAGAAAGGATTCCAGAGATTTTGTAAAATCTGCTTTCAGGTCAATGTTGAATCTTCTAAGTCAGGAACAGTGGAGGTAAAGAAATATAGCATGTGGATAAACAGAGGTTTATGAAAAACTCTTTACCTATGTTGCTTAATGTTGGAGAAAGAAGCAGATGTTGACAAATATGGTCAAGGCCAGGCTCTGAGTCTTCTTAAACTGGTTCTTAGTTGATAGCACAGTAGAAAGGCTCAACATAATGTGAGAAAGTACACAGCCAAGGACTCGTGTTCTCTGAAGGACTATATGATAAACTAGGGATCTCGGGCAGAATCTACTTTTACTGGAAATTTGTTCTTAATGGTGAGAGCTGAGGAGACAATGCAATACAAAATGCTATCCGATAACAGACTCTTAAATGAGATTATGGATTCCTTGTTCTTGGAATGAGCTTTTAAGACAGACGAGTCCTGGGTCTTCCTTCTATGTCTTCTAGTTCCATTCCATCTTCAGATTGCTTCTTAATTTCTATGTAGGTACTTTACTATCCCTTTCTCTATCTTCTCCCTGTCAGTCCAGGAAGCTTATTGAATTCCTTCAATAAAAGTAGTTCCCATCCTCAGAACTCCCCGCAGTGGGTCAAACAAGTCATACCGTTCACGATGAGAACATAATATCCTATCCAAAATGTTCAGCTGACAATTCGCCAGAACCACCTCCTTCTTTCTCTATAGCATGAAAGCATTGCATGAAAGCATCACCACAAAACAAACACACAGAAAACCAAACCAAACTACAGTCACCTCCAGGATGACCGGAAGCCGTCCCTGCTGCTCTTCTGTGGAGCTGTTCATTCGGGCATGCTCTGCCGGACGAGGAACTTCCTCCAAGACAGCCTGCCTTTAGGGTCTCCACAGCCCATCTGCATGCTCACGCGCTCCCGCTCCCGCATTGGGTCTGCAGCTCTGCAGCTCCAGTTTGGACACTGCCCTGGGCTCTGACTTGCACGTCCCCAGGGCCACACTCCTTGGCTTTGGAATTCTTTAGCCTCCTCGACTCTCTGCGCACTTGTGAAGGGCTCGAGCCCCAGGGCCAGTCTACAGGAGAGCAGTGCAGGCTCCGGCTTCAACCATCGACCATGACCACTGGGACGTGTCCATCACATTGATTAGCAATGCGTTGATTAGCAAACGCTGGGGGAAGGTGATCTGTGCATTCTACCATCTCTGAAATGCAGATAGGAACATTGAGAGCAACACTATAAAATGTTGATGATTGAAAATGCACTTGACTTCCTGGAAGGAAAAAAACCCACACTCATGAAAATTTCAGTTTCTATTGATTGCCTTTGTGAGAGTTCAACATAATTTAGAGAATTTAAATGGAACAGAATATATGAGGGTAAGCTCAGAATCCTAAGTCATTCTTGTTGCGTAAGATACGTTTTTAGGGTTATTAAAAATATTATATGCCAGACAATCTCCTAAGTAAGGGCTTTATTTCTACAGCTAATAGAAGATAAAAATGGAAACCTGTTCTGGAAGCTCACATGCTACTTCCTGCCTACCGCCAGGACTGAGCATTCTAGATGAGCGTCTGCTCCCTTGGTCGCCCTGCGGACAGAGAGGTTCAGATGTTTCCTATAGGCAGAACTTCCCCTCCCAGCTAGTATCAGCCTGGACACAACTGCAGGGAAAGTGTTCCTGGCACACACTTCCAGGATGGCGCATGGGACGTGGTGGCAGATTATTCCACTCACTACCTCTGGCCTTTGCCTTTGGTGGTGTCACAGCTCACCAGTACCAGCTCCAGATTTAGATTCAGGAATGGGGGCTGGGGGGTGTGGGGAGAAAAAAGAGCAGATGGGTTGTTGCATCCATTCTCCATCATCAATCCAATAACATTCTCTCAGCCTGCTCACCACGTCTCAATAACACACACACACACAAACACATTCATGCACACACATGCATGCACACACACGTCTTTCTCACATATATCTGTGTGAACTCAAGTAGACACACTTTCTGTACTTCATGATTACCAGCTAATTTTAAGCATTCTTTTATAATTATTTTGGTGGCTCAAGGTTTGGTTCTAACACATATCCGTGAGCACTAACATGTTGCCACATGCCAGCAAGCTGTCAGCGAAGTCAGACACTAGAGGTGGAACGAATCCACTCCGCCTAGAACAAGAAGTCTGGCGCCATTCTTCCATCATGCAGGGTGTTTTTGTCAGGAAGGCAAGATGCTTTCTTCATCCTGGCCTCATACGCTCTGAAGTCCAGGCCTAGCTTCAGAATTGCCTATGCAGATCTCCAGATTGTCCTCGCCACGTGAGTATCGCATGACCGTTTCTGCCCTGAAGAGATGCAAGCTAGCTCTCAGGAAGTTCATTCTCGTGTGTGTGTGTGTGTGTGTGTGTGTGTGTGTGTGTGTGTGTGTGTGTGTGTGTGTGTACTCTTCGATGGCTGTTCATGTTGAATGTCGGCTCCAGCTGAGCGCTCCAGCTCCAGGCAAGCGGAGTTTTGTGCGCTGTGCTCTGTGTGCTGGGAGACCTTCCGGGGCAGTGCCCACGCCACTGCTCACAGCAGCGGCAGCAGCGCCACCTCGAGTTCTCAGTGCACACAGCGCGTCCCTAGGATGCGCCCCGGGTTAGATCACGGGACAAATCCTAACACAGCTAAGGAAGTCAAGGTGACTTCAAATTTCTCCTTTCGATACAAAGGAATAAAGCGTACATCGATATCAGATGGGAAAACTGGAAAATTCACAAACAGGTGGAAATAATACTAGTCCAACCCTTCAATAAACAGGATCAAGAACAAATCAAAAGGGATGTTCAGAAACATATTGAGATAAATAAAAAGGAAACATGGCATGCCAAAATTATGAGAAGAAGCAAAAGCAGCAATAAGATGGAAATTTATAGTGATGAGTGTCTACATTATAAAAGAATAATCATCTCAAACAAATGATGTGACAGTACATTTCAAATAGCTAAGACAGAACAAATTAACAGATCCCAGAAATTAATTAGTGCTAGACAAAAATAAAAAAATGGAGACCAGAAAAGCCATAGAAAAAAGTCAGTGGATCTAAGAGTTGCTTATTTGAAAGGGTAACACTATCAAAACTTTAGCCATCTCAAAAAAAGAAGAAAGATTCAAATAAATACAATCAAAAGACAAAAAATTTACACATGAAATAGTATATGGCAATAAGTTTGACAGCCTAAAGGAAGTGCATAAATACCCAGAAACATACAAACCATTAAGTCTGAATCACAGTGAAATTTAAACTTTGAGATGACATATTATTAAGAAGTCTAATGAATTAACAATAAAATACTTCCCAACAAAGAATTGCCCAAGATTCACTGATGAATTTTACCAGATCTATAAAGATGAATTAATGATAGCTCTCCTCAGACTGCAGCCAAAAAAAAGAAGAAAGGGAAGGAACTCATCCAAATTCATTTGTATCAGATTAGCCTTACCTTCCCTCCATGCCCATCCAGGGAAAGAATACAGGAGAGGAAGACTTAGGACACCACCCTGATGATTCAGATATAAAAATGCTAATGAGTGGCTGTCAAACTAAATTCAATGGTACATTAAAAGGATCACACACCATGGCCAAGTTCAATTTATCTCTGGATTGCAAGCATGTTTTAACATTGGAAATTCAATCAATGTGACACGCTACACTAACTGAAAAGAGCATGAAAATCACATAATCATCTCAATGCATTCAGAAAAATATTGATTAAATGAAACACACCCTCTCATGATGAAGGAGAATGAAATTGCCTTAAGAACAAAGACCAGATTTCAGTAACCCAGAGCCAACACAATACTAGATGGTTAAAAAAAAGAATCAGGTTTATTAAGACCAAGTGGCAATGTCATCGTATCCTTCTGAAGCAGGAGCAGGCAAGCCAAGGATAAATGGCTGCTCCAAAGGTGGTTGGGTTTTGCGCTTTTCTTGCTGTCTTGAAATTGGTTGGTGTTACAGTCAGACCAGGACTGGCACCGTCCCCGGGTGGATGGAAAGTTTGTCTGCTTGTCGTGTAGGGAGGGCTCACTGGCTGGGTCACCTGTTGGGACTGTCCACTGTCCAGGCCGGGCAGGCGGTTGACAGCCGCAGTCCTGCGTCAGGAGTTGTGCTCTTAGTACCCACTCCCCACCATTCTCAGTCATCAGGTTTCTGGATCTCTCTCTAATAGTGATGTGAGTGAGCATCACGTGTAATATCCAACCTATGGCATCCCACATCCCTAGATCCAGGGACAAGCCCAAGCCTTTGCGGCTGCTGGGGTCAGAGGTTACAGATAGAGAACGGCGTGGACGGCGCTCTCAGGATGCAGATAGTGCAGCTATCCAGGTTAAAGCAAACAAACCACCAGAGAACAACCTGGAGTTCTCCATGAGGCGTACTGAACCAACAAAAGTAGAGAAAGTCAGAAAGAAGCTGTGGGTTAAAGCCGGGTCTGGAAACATAAAGGAGCCGTAGGGGGGGGGAGGGGGGGAGGGGTGTGCCGGTGCCGCATGGACCAAGCCGTCCCCTGACCCAGGACACCCGAGAGGAGGCTCGCAGGGAGACCTGAGGCCTTGGCATTCCCTGCTCTTTCTTCCCGGCTAGCCCAGCCTTCCCTGGTGGGCCTCTGGCGGGCGGGAGGCGGAGAGGCCATCTCTGGGGGGTGAAGCGCACATGAAATGGGAAATGGCGCGTGCTCCGCGCAAGGTGAGGCTCTGGAAGTGGTCCTTCACGGCTGCGTTGGCAGGAAGCGGTGGAGACATGCGTGGAGGTGCACCAGCAGCCGGACCCCGGCTCAGCTCCCGGGGACTCGGAGCGAATGCAGCTTTCAGAGGGTGTGTGTGTGTGTGTGTGTGTGCGTGCGTGTGTGTGTGAGTGTGTGTATGTGAGTGTGTGTGTGTGTGAGTGTGTGTGTGCGCGAGCGTGCGCGCGCGTGTGTGTGTGTGTGTGTGTGTGTGTGTAATGTGTTTGAGGACAGCCACTCCGACCATGCCTACTTCCTTCCTTCTCTCTCTTTCCTTCCTTCCTTCCTTCTCTCTCTTTCCTTCCTTCCTTCCTTCTCTCTCTTTCCTTCCTTCCTTCCTTCTCTCTCTTTCCTTCCTTCCTTCCTTCCTTCTCTCTCTTTCCTTCCTTCCTTCCTTCTCTCTCATTATTTCCTCCCCCTCGCTTTCTTTCTTTAATTTCTTTAATTATCCTTAAGTAGTTGTACAAAGGAGCTGCCATTTTGCTGAGCAGTTTATGAACTCAATGCCCCTTGCTCGATGTGACCTTTTCCACAGCCCACCCCTCCCTTCCCTGTCCCCCCCTTCTGAAGTTTGTAGGACATACATTGGATTGGCGTTGGCGTTTTCCCCTCTTCTCCTCCATCGTCCCTTCTCTCTCTGCCCTTTCTCCTCTCTTTCTCTCCCTCCTTCCCTTCCTCCTCCTCTTCCTTCTCCTCTCTCCTCTCTGGTGTATGTTTAGAAATGCTGGGCCTGTAACTAGAAGATACTTCAATGGTCGTATCCAGTGTACGGGTAAAATATGTGTGAGGAATCTGAAACAAAATCTAGACCAAAGCTGTAGATGTTGAAAGGCAACATTGCCAGTAAAAGAAACCACGGGACAGATGCATCCCAGCTGCCCGATGCAGAGACACCATCCGAGCCGCACGAGGCAGGGCTCCGGGGGGCTCTCGCTCGGGTCATGGCGTCACTGTTACCCTTGTGGAGGAGCGGCATTCCTTAGCTGGGCCCTTTATTTTTAAAGCTGAATTTGCTATTCACACCCATCTCAACACACACCGCCTATTGTAAAGCTCCTGAAAAGCCTCAATGAGTTCTGTATGACATTTAGGAGCAGTTTCCACCTGCTGAGGAAAAGTGGAACTTCCCGGAGACCGTGACGTGCTCAGCTTGGATAGTGGGAAGCTTCTGGAAACTGAAGGGAAGGGCCTTTCGGAATGGCGAGGCGTGGACCCGCAGCCAGAGCCGGGCGCGGCACAGACCACCGCGTGGGCCGAGGCCGCCAGCCAGGCGCCGTCTCACAGCGCAGGTGACATGTCCACTTCCCAGCCGGACTTGTCACTCAAGGCCCCACATCACCTGGCCCCGGCCAGCTTGTCCAGTGTGGTGTGGGCCATGTTTCCTTCGTCTGTGAGTCACGTCTCGTTTACATGACAAGCGTAACTGACCTGTGAAGACTCACCAGAAAATCTCTGGTAGTGCTCTACGTGGGCCCACCACAGTTTCTTTGTGCTGCCCCAGTCATCCGGAATCGTCTCTGCGTTCCGTCAATGTGCTGGCTCTGAGGGCAGCAAAGTTCCTGGCATCTACTAGAAGCTCAGTATATTTTTATTTTTTTTTAATTTTTTTTTTTTTTGTCGGTCGTGGGGCTTGAACTCTGGGCCTGGGCGCTGTCCCTCAGCTCTTCAGCTCAAGGCGAGCACTCTACCACTTGAGCTACAGCGCCACTTCCGGTTTTTTTTCTGGTGGTTTATTGGAGATAGGAGTCTCACGGTCTCTCCTGCCCGGGCTGGCTTTGAACCGCGATCCTCAGATCTCAGCCTCCTGAGTAGCTAGGATTACAGGCGTGAGCCACCAGCGCCCGGCGCTCAGTATATTTTTAAACTGACTTTTCTACCAGTGTGCATTAATTAGACAAAGGATTTCACTGTAATGTTTCCATACATGCGTACCATACGTGACTACAAGCCTTATTACCCCTCCTTAGCCCTCGGTTTTGCTCACAGTTTTTAATGGATTTTATTCTTCTATTTTAAGGCATGGATCACATTCACCCCACATTTTCTCCATTTGCCCTCCCCTTTCTGCTTTTTTTCCTCCAAAAGGCCAACTTTTCTATCTCCCCACATTTTTTTCCATTTTTGTAGGGCTAGATTCCACAGATGAGGAAAACATGTGATATTTCTATTATTAGGATAAAAGAGTAAGTGAATGAACCCAGCTTTCCTCAAAGCAGTACAGCACAAGGGTGCTGAGAGATAGCAGCCGTTTCTCAAGTGCCTCTTGTGAAATCAAGCACTAATTACGCATTTTTATTGGCTCTGGAAGCAACACTTTGCGTTCCCCATTATTTCCTGTTTAATGATATTGAACATGGAATTTTGATGTGGAAGGAAAACTTTGTTCTTTCTCATCTATGCAACTTCCCCCCGCCCCCATGACCGGTAGTTTTGCCCTAGTATTTGAATGCTACCCGATTTCGCTTTCATGCATCTGCTTTTTCTCTTTCTGGGTTTTGTCATTGCCAGGTTTACCACGAGGCATGGAATTGGCAGCCTTGCCTGGTGGTATGTTGAGCCAGAGTAGAAAACAGGAGGGAGGTGCGCGGCGTTGGTGTCCCTGTCTCTGTCTTCTTTCAGACGGAAAGGTCACATCTCTGTGGACATCTCCCTTGGCGTGCGTGGAAAGCTAGTGTCTAGAAGTACACAAGTCGCCAGGCCCCTCCCTGCTGACTGGGATGTCAGCAGGAAAATGTAGGACAGAAAGAAGACAAGAGGAAGGCGGTACCCTAAGTACCGGTTTGGTTGTAGTGAGAAAGGAAAGGCTTGGAGCAAAATTTCTGAAAGCTAGGACCAGGGCCAGTGTCTCCACCATGCCTGGCCGGGGCTGTGGGAGGTTTTGCTTCCCAGGTCCCAGGCCGCTCTTCTTCCCCAGCGCTCTCAGCAGCCTGTCCTGGAGACACAGGCGGGCGTCTGTCCGCAGAAGGCTGCGGCTCTCCTTGCGCAGTGTAACAGCCCGGCGGTGGGACTCCCCTCGCTCCTCCTCCAGCTCCACCTCCGCCTCCGCCCCTTCCACACTGGTCCACTGAGGAATGTGGAGAGGGAAGATTCGTACCCGAGTTGCAGGCTGAGCCCCGGCTTCGGACACAAGGCCAGGTTGAGACTTGGACAGAAGGGCGGACGGGGCGCGGGGCGCTCACTGCACCTGGGGCGAACACTGTGTGACCTTGCTTCGTCACCAGCCTTTGTCCTTTGTCAGCGCTGACCACGATAGTCATTACAGCCTCTGCCATTGCAGGCTGCTGGAGGATTCCGTGAGATTCTCACTCACCTGCACATGGCAGAGACAGCACACGGAGATGCTCGGGGTGACACAGACATACACGCGGAGATGTCCTTGGTGACACAGACGTACACACGGAGATGTCCTTGGTGACAGAGACGTACACACGGAGATGTCCTTGGTGACACAGACGTACACACGGAGATGTCCTTGGTGACACAGACGTACACGCGGAGATGTCCTTGGTGACAGAGACGTACACGCAGAGATGTCCTTGGTGACAGAGACATACACACGGAGATGTCCTTGGTGACAGAGACATACACACAGAGATGTCCTTGGTGACAGAGACGTACACACGGAGACGCCTGTGGTGACTCAGACATCCATGTGGCGATCCCGTGGTGATTGTCACGTGCCAACTTCTCCAGGATCCTTCAGAAACTGAATCCAAACATCAACCCATCTTGGAGCCAGAAAGCATTTGTTACTCTCGATAAAACGGCTGAAATTAGAATTTACTCACTGGGGTAGTGCCCAGTGATTCACTGATTAATAAGTCATTGGTTATTGCTCATCAATCAAGTCTCTTGCCATCCTTCTCAGTCCCCACTGGCCTTGGGGACCATCCCAGATCTCCTGTGGAGCGGGAAGGGTCCCACACGAACCTCAAAGATGGGTGCCAATTCCTTCAGTGTCCTTGTGAAGGGAAACACAGAGCTGAACTCTCCTGCCCACTTCCTATTTCAGAGCGATAACTCTCTAATGCTAGAATTTAAGACATCGGGTTATTTTGATTAAGATATGAGTGTCTAAAGCACCACGGCACAAGGCATTGTTACAATTGACACATGTTGAAGACATGAATGGCAGGAAAGTACAACAGGCTGTGTTGTGGTCATGGGCGCCGGGAAGTGGAAAGACGGTGGACACAGAGGTGAGCCGGGGTGCAGACGTCCACGCAGCCTGTTCACACATATGAACACAGAGGTGAGCCAGGGTGCAGACGTCCACGCAGCCTGTTCGCACATATGAACACAGAGGTGAGCCAGGGTGCAGACGTCCACGCAGCCTGTTCGCACATATGAATAGAGAGCAATGAGACCTGGTGGCGCTGTTGTGCGGGGGCAGGGGAGGGAGAGCGTGGAGGGGGAGTTTCACCCGCAGGCATTCATTATGCGCATGCACGGGAATGTAACAGTGTACCTTCCACTGTAAATCCCATTCAAGCTGATCAAAATTCATGCAAAGATTGAATTTAGGTCAATCAAATTATCCTCAGCAAGCCAGTCTTCCTGATACCATCTCTGCGCGTCCTATAATGCGTTGGACAGAGGACCATGCCCTGTCCCCACACAGCGCCAGCCAGGGAAACGAGCGTCTGTATTGCTCACCTCACTACATCTGCTCCGTCCTCTCTCTCTTCCTTTACCACCCCTCCTTCCCTCCCTCTCTCCTCCCTTCTTTCCTCTCCTCGTCCTCTTCCTGAGCACACCTAAGGCCCAACCTCTTGAATGCTACAGCTGAGTCACGAGAGCAGGCATCAGGCCTCCACAGTCTCTGGCGGGTAGTGGCCGGCAGGGGAGAGGAGTCAGCGTTTGTTGGACTGGGAAGAAGGAACACCATAGACCGTGCCATCCAGGCAATGTGGATTTGTTTTTTCAAGTTAAGCTTGCATCTATTTATCCCCGGCGAGGAGGGGTCGGAAGGAAGTGACACAAGGCTGATAAAAGTGTACGTTGAATACATTACAGACAAGGTCAGGGAACAAGGTGGAAGGATTCGAATGACAAAAATAGCCACGCAGAGGAACATCCTCATTTCACAGCAAAGTAACTGAGGGCTGGAGAAGTAGCGGCAGGGTTTTGCCCCGGTGTCTGCCAAGTGATAGCGTGGAGACCCCTGTCCAGGCTTCTGATGGCCTGGCCCAGACACATCCTTCCCACACGGCCGGCCAGCCGCGTCTGCTCAGTCATTCCCCAGCGCTGTCCCCTGTCCCGAGGGAGTTATTATCGTTAATGAATAAATCAGCAAACCCCCCTGTAAGTGCAGAGCTCTACAGAAACACCGCCGCCGGCGTGGTGACCTTTGAGTTTTGTTCTCGACTCCCTCCCGGCGGGGAATTTCCTTGTCTGGGCACCGTGGATTTCCACGGACGCTGGGCAGAGCCCGGTGGAGGGCTGAAGGTCACTACAGGTCACTGATAGCCGTGGTCAGGGCCTCCCAAATGGGGCCTGGCCGGGAAATCAAGCCAGTGTGTGGCAGATCTCGGCTGGCCAGCCGAGGGACGTTTGGGTCACAGCTCTGCCCTTGTGACTTCCCTGCCCTTTGTCCCTGGTGACTGCAGCCATTGTGTGAACCTTACGTCTAACATGAGTTTCAGACTTAAGAATCTAGAACCTTGGAGTGGGAAGACCATCCCTCCAACTATCATTTAGGTAGATTGTTTAGGGATATGGCCGGCTATTCACATTAGATGAAATATCATGCTTAACTCTGAAGAAATTACACTTGTATTATCTTGGGCAAACATGGAAATTCTTGACTAATGATTAACTGGGAGAGGTATGCTCAAGGAAAGGGTGTGTTTCAGAGTTCAGGCAGAAGTGTCCTGCTGATTAGATTTCAGGCTCCCAGGAACAATCAGAATAGGAGAGGCCTGGCTAAGGAGTGAGGGTCCCGAGAATGTGGACCGGATATAAGATCCTAATCTTCTCTTATCTGGCTACAGAAATATGGACAGAGGGGAGTTCTCTGTCTGGAAGAGACGCGGGCCCGGGAGCTGCTTCCAGCAGGAATCACAGCAGCTCGGAAGGTACTCGCTTGAAAAGGGCTGTGTCCCCAGGCCGCTACTGTGGCGCCCTGGGGTGCTGTGAAGACAGAGATGACGCCTGTGTCACTCAGGTCTATGAGGCAGGCGCGGTGTGCTACTGCGATAGATTCTGTGAGAGGGATCATTCTGATTGCTGTCCCGATTACCAGTCCTTTTGCCGTGAAGAAAAGGAACGGCCCAAAGCTCTGCCTTGGTATGCGGAAGGTAGGCCTTGAAGACGCGCTTGCACATTGAGCTCATAACGAGATCCAATTGTTCCTCCTCCCTCCCTCCCTCCTTTCCTTCCTTCCCTCCTTCCTTCCTTCCTTCCTTCCTTCCTTCCTTCCTTCCTTCCTTCCTTCCTTCCTTCCTTCCTTCCTCTCCTTTCTCCTCTCCTCTCCTCTCCTTCCCTTCCCCTCCCCTTCTGAGGAGCAAGTGGTTTCTGTGATGAATTCTTTGAACTGTCAACTGTCATTTGCTTTGGTTCAGGAGCAGGGTATCTGCATTGCATTAGCATCTTCAGGAAAGTTCTGGTCTGGACCCTGTTTTAAACACTCTTCAAGTTATAGATTATCTGCCACTTTTTCTTTCTTTTAAAATGTGTGGGAGCTACAGCTGCAGCTCAGTGGTAGGAGATTTGCCTACCGTGTGTGTTACCCTGGGTTCAATCCTCAGCTCTAGAAAATGAACACAGAATGTGTTTCGAACAGAGCTCTGAGGGTTTTGAGTCAAACTCTTAGTGACTCAAAGCTGGCACATGGTCGTAAACAGCAGCAGGCACATTTTACTCACCTATTTACTGTCTGGTGGGACTAACGCACCCCTGCCATTGACATCTGTGATGCTAACAATGCCATTAAATCCCAGGCGAAAGCAAATCAAGTCTGGCCACTGCCCCACCTAAGTAATATGAAATACATCCATCAAGTGTCTTTTTATTTTTATTAGTCTATAACTTTTAAATTATTTTTAAAAAGGAGGGGGTGGAGGTGTGGATGGAGTGGTGGAGCTCCAGCTGAGCAAGCGCTGAGTACAGGCCTTGTTACCCGAAAAGGGGCAGGTTTGGGAGCTGGTTGGTGTAGAACAGACCTAAAGCCTGGTGTCCAGTGATCAGTGCAAAAGACTCTTGCAGAGCATGGTAGCTCTTACTGTATTGGCCTACTTATATGAGAGTGGTTATTGATTCTGAGCAAATGGTAGCGTAGAGTTCTGGAACAAACATACCCCAGGCAGGGGCTTAGCTGAAGCCCCATCTTACTGCCTCCTCCCACTCAGTGTCCTGCTCCATGGAACCCCTGGGTTGATTAGTGTGTAAAGCCTGGGAGTCTTTATTGAAAGCTGTGTTTCTAGCTACTCTTGAGAAGCCGGTGGATCCTAGGTTCAGTCTTACAGGAGTCCATCTCTAGAGCTCTTAGCTTTAGAAGCCACTGGGTGAAAAAGAAAGAAACTTCCACAAAGTTGGAAAAATGTGCAAAAATTAAAAAAGACTTGTGCTTTATTTTTTTGCATGTACAAAACAACTTCTCCCTCAAGATATCATGCTGTTCGTTTATTTATTTATTCTATCTAACTTTGCCCCTACAAGGGTTTGAACTCAGTAACAGTCCTGAAGAAAAAAATAGAATCTAAGATCGGAGGTGTGGCTAAAGTGGTAGAGTACTTGCTAACAAGCAGTAGGCACTGAGTTCAATGTCTAGTAGCAGAAGAAAAAGCAAAAAGACAGGCAAGAAGGAAACAGAAAGAAAGATGCCCCCCCCAAAAAAAGGAAAGCAAAGAAGGAAGGAATTAAAAATAGGATGTATCTGTTTTTTTTCCCCTCCGGTCGTGGGGCCTGAACTCTGGGTCCGGGCGCTGTCCCTCAGCTCTTCAGCTCAAGGCTAGTGCTCTACCACTTGAGCCACAGCACCACTTCCAGCCTTTTCTGCTTATATGGTCCTGAAGACTCATGCATACAAGGCTAGCACTCTACCACTGAGCCACCTTCCCAGCCCCAGATGTATCTATTTTATAAAGTATATCCAATGAGTTTTGTTTTTTGTATTTTGGTCCAGATTTATGAACTACTTTCTCTGGTCATCTGTCATGAATCACTTCCACTTATGAGATCTGATTAGCATCTGGGAGGTGAACTGGAGTTTGCACTCTAGGCAGATGCTCTTACCTCTGCATCCTGCACGCAGCCCTGACTTCTCCTTGTTATTTTGAGATGGGGTCTCCCTGCCTTCCTGCAAGAGTTTCTGGGCACACTCCTCCAGTGTTAGGCACCAGGCCCAGCTCCTGAGAAAGCATCTGGCAGACTTTTATTTATTTTTTTTAGGCCGGCCTCAAACCATGATCCCAACCATCCTAGCACCCGAGGTAGCTAGGATTACTGGTGTGGGTCACTGGCCTCTGCTCTGATTACTGTTTTTATTAATAATATAACCATAAATGAATTCAAATGATGTTATATTACTCACGTATAAACAAATTAATTACTTTTTGGTGTAGTGATTAAGTCTATGGCAAGGCAGGTTTTATGCTTTACAAATCCTTTCTGTGTAACATAGTAGCCATTTAAAGATAAAAGCTCCTGGAACATCCCCGGAAAGAATCTGAGATACAAACCTGGGCTGGCCACGTGCGGACTGCCGTCAGATCGGCATCGAACGGTTTTGCATGTGGCAGCGTTCACCACGGGGTTAGACGCCTGTTGCCCATGCAGGCAGCCACGGAGGGGTTAATTTGTGTGTGTCTTCTGCTAACAGGTTGCCTCAGAGATGGGCAGCACTTCGAAGAAGGATCGGTAATTAAGGAGAACTGCAACCCCTGGTAATGCCCGAGGGATTCGGGACCCAGCCCTGTGGTCTGTGTGTGCTTTCTTCTGCTAAGAGGGTCACGGGAGGGGGGGTGAAGAGCATGTGTTTAAGCGTGTGCTGGCGCTCCATATCATGGGACATCCCACCACATAGGTGCACACCCTAAAAGCACATTGCAGAACGTAATTATGCATGTATCTCTTGTGATTGAGCTTAATAATGTTCTCGATAATGAGCCTCCTCCATATACCGGGCGAC
Organism: Dipodomys merriami; assembly: GCF_024711535.1. NCBI lineage: Eukaryota > Metazoa > Chordata > Mammalia > Rodentia > Heteromyidae > Dipodomys > Dipodomys merriami. The sequence continues at coordinate 2,086,388 of NW_027202516.1, read as the reverse complement.
ATCACACGTACCCCTTCATTATGAACACTTTAATAGGCTAGAAGCAAATTGCTTTTTTATGAGTAGAAGAACTCTGTATAAAAACAGGCTGCTTCCAGAAAGGGTCTAAGCACCGGTACATTGAATCCACTCTCCAAGTTGTATTTTTTTTAAGAACAGATTCAGTGAATGTGTGGTCGCATCATTTATCCATTGCCCAACGCAGAGGATGGGAGCAGCTGGGGCCACACCTAATATCTGTGCGATGCGGATTGGTTTTCCTCCAAGGATCAGACAGACACGGCTCCTGTTAGCCGAGCGAGATCCTTTCTGTGTCAGGTCTCCCGGTCAGTTCTGAAGTGTAACCGGCCAGGCCTGGCCGCCGCCTTCATGATGTTTGTGTCTTCGCAGCACCTGCTCTCAACGACAGTGGAGATGTTCCCAGCACGCATGCCTCGTCCGCCCAGAGTTACTGGAACACATCAATAATGGAGACTTTGGGTGAGGAAAATCCCCCCCCAGTTCTGACTTCTTGGCATCCCAATTACTCTTTAGGTTTAGACTATACATACTTCCCTTCATTGTCTAAGAAGGAAAGTCAAGAGACAGGAAGAAAGATAAAACACAAACAGTGTGCAGACTTGGAATGTGTATGGTAAACTTCAGTAATCAAAATGCACGCATAAAAACACACAAACCTAGCTGCCAGTGTTCAGTTCTGCAGGTGTTGGCACTCAGATGTTTGTGGCGGGACCGGGGAGCTTTATGCTGCCTGGGTGTTTAGACACTATTAGGAAGTTGGCAGAGTGGACTTTTTCATGCTAGTCTTTTCTCTCCCTCTCCAAGCCAGTCCTACGCTCCACTGAGTCAGGTCATAAGACCTCCAATGCGTAGATCGCTCCCAAGGCCAAATCACAGAGTTGGAAGGCAGGATGAGCGCCCCGCTTTGCTGGTCATGCACAGAGAGGACGGATGGAGGTGGAATCCCGGGGGTGGGCATGGCACGCTCTCCTATCAGCTAGGACGGTGCCCGGCCTCACCCATGACACAGGGACACGGACGCTCCGGCACCAGCCCTGGCTTCTTGTGGAACTGCGGGCGGGGGGACAGCCAGGCTGATCTGCCTCCGGACTCCTCCGCTGGCCCAGATCTCGCTCTGCTCTTGGCCGCCCCTCTCTATTTCTGGAAAAGGTGTCACAGTAGCAACTCTATTTTCCAGCAACTAGAAAGGCGAAGTCACTCTGGGGCATGTTTTCCTAAAACACAGAAGAGTGATTTCCTCCCTCACATCGGACGGTCTTCCCTGGCACAATGGAGATTCTGGTTTCCTCATTTCCGAAGTGCTTTCTCAGAGGATAGAAACTGTACAAAGTCCCATTTGTTGACATTAATCTTCTTAACTCACCCCCAAGCCCTCTGTGTGTGTGTGTGTGTGTGTGTGTGTGTGTGTGTGTGTGTGTGTGTGTGTGTTTGCTCAGGGAGTGTCTTTGGTGAGCTCCTGATAACACTGAAGTATTTCTAAGGAAAACCAATTACAATCTTCTGTGACTAGATGATATTTAAATCGTGGGGATGTGTCAGTTGACAGACTGTTGAGTTAGGTTCCTGAAAGGATTTAAACAGCTGGTCGTTTCTAGCTCACACCTCCAAGAAACCAGGACACACACCCAGAAACCACAAGACAGCCCTCTTCAAACCTGGCGCTGGAAAGCTGCGCGCTCTTTGTGTACCAGCCATCTTCGTCCTGTCAGCCATTTGGCCTAGGTTCAGCTGAAGCTGCATTTGTTTGGTTGGTTCCTTGGATTTTGTGGTGGGTTTTCTTTTTATTTTTCTTTCTTCAGTGTTAGAGATTGAACATACAGCTTCTCACTTGCTAGACAAGCTCGCTCTCCCTGGAGCCATTTCTCCCATTCTTTTGCTTTTACCTTCTTTTCTTCTTTTTCTTGCTCATTTTCCTGACTGTGGCCCTGCGGAGTGGCCAGCACCCAGAGCCTGCTTTTGATGGAGGGTGTCACTAACATTTTCCCTGAGCTGCTCTCCAGCTCTTAGGTTCTGCCTTTGAATTTAGGTGAGATTAGATGAGACCTGTACCACTTTGTGTTTAGTTTTGAGACAAAGCCTTGCTACCTCAGAGCAGGGATCCTCCTGCCTCTGTCTCCTGAGTACTAGGATTATGGATGTGCAGCACTGAGCCCGGTGGGAGCTCCCCCAGATCCCGTTCCTCCTGAGTCCATGGCTGTGTCCGGGGCTGTGTCTCCCGCAGGCCAGGGCTGGCCTCTTCCTGTGGGGCTCTGCCCGGGCAGGAGCGGCACCTGCCAACCCCACCTGGCACCTGGGTGTGCGTGCGGCACACAGTCAGTTCTATTGTTCTCTTATCATTGGGCCATACTCCTAGTAGAATGAACGAGAAGTCTTTTAGGACCTTCTGTAATCTGTGCGGTTTCTGAGTGTGACTTTCCTTATGGACTTAGAATCGAATCTCTTGGACACCTGCACTGATATTTATCTTTCTCCAAATCAGCCCAAACTGGACCGGCCGCTGTCTCTCCCTCCCTTCAGTGAGCCGCATCTGCCTTGCACCTGACCCAAAGCCAGGACGCTTCTTCCTTCCTCTTCATTCTCAGGTGGCTACGCCAGGCAGAACTCTTCAGGTGTTTGCGCCCCCCGCGCCTGTGCTGTGTTCTGGAGGGTTTCTCTCTCAAGCTCACATTGAAGCGGCGCAGTTTGTCTCTCCCGTTTGGTTCACTCCAACTCCGCTCTGTCATTTCACTTTCACGCTCAACCCTTTGGACACAAAGCTTTGATTCTGTCACACAAGTTGTTTCTAAAATCTTTCCCTTCCGTTCCTTCCGTGAAGTAAATTTCTCCTCAGTGCAAACGACCGGCTCCCCTCAGTCCCTGTCCCCATTCCCCCCCCCCCATCCCGCAGTCCATCCCTTCATCTTAGCACCAGACTTCCCCGTGGCTCCCCTGGAGAGCCACCGAGCGCAGTCTCCAGGCCTCGTTCAGGGCTGGCCTTCACTGAGGTGAGCGCGTTCTCGCTTCACATTTGGCCCCCAGCCTCCTCCTTTTGCCTTCATCAGACGTTAGCTTCACTTCCCACAGGAGCGTGCCAACTCTGGCCGAGCGCTGTGGGAGCCTCTGCTCTGATCACGCCAGCGCTGCGAAGGTGGCTCTCCAGGAAGCCTTTGCTGTGCTTTTTTGTAGACTTTGCGAGGGTACAGTCTCCGGTGGGGAGAGACGCTCGCTTCTCTATCTGCGTTCCTGGTGTCTATCCTTATTTTGTTTAAAAAGTCCTCTTACACTATTCAATGAAGGCCACTGGCCTAGTATTTGCTGACTGCTCCCTTAATTGCAAGTCCTCAGTTGGTGCAAATGACACATTAAAATTGTAGCTGAGAATTACTGAAGATTTTATGAACTGATTAGAGGCAGGGATTTGTGGTAGGGAGCATACGAGGCAACAAAACATAAATTCTATGAACTAACAGATTTTATTAACTTTCTAGGCATATTGGTGAACACTGAGTTATATTTCTAATCACTCATCCCATTATATATGACTTGTGATAAAAACAACAAAATAAAGTTTAGATCTGACATAAGTATGAAAACGTATTGCCCTCAAACGTTAGATATTTTAAATAAGTAATGATTAAATTACTTTTGTCTTTCTAATATTTGTTTACCATCTCCCAAAGAAATCTGCTTGCAAATTCAAATGTCTCATTTTATTATTATTTTTAAGTGTCTCATTTTAAAAAGAAAGTATCTTAATCTAGATATGAGCACAAAATATCTCAAAAACATGCACCAGCCTTTTAACCACCTAATTTCACATCAATTTCATATTTACTATCTGAGATGATCAAATACGGGGCACAAATTATCATGCAGTATAAAATAGCCTATGTCAATAAAATTAGTCATCAGGACTACAACTGCTCAGGGCAGGAGTGTAGCATAATGGTCGGGTATTGGTCTGCTAGGCATGAGGCCCTGGGTTCAACTCCAAGGAGTGAAAAAACAAAGGGAAAAACAGAAGTATAACTAGTTTATTCTCATTTTTCCACAGAAACTTTTTACCTGTTCTCTATCTTTTCAAATCTAAAATATAATGGAAACAGATTACTGTAGGGAAATAAGAAGTACATTTCTATATATTTAAGCTTCTTCCTAAAACCCATTTAATGACACTTAAAGAAACTTCATTTACTGCTCTTATCACTTAATCCTTCCAAGGACAGTATGCGAAGATTCCATATTCTTCATCGTAACCTTTATGTGTCTCCCATGAATCTCTGCAATAATTGCAATGTGCCGGGTTGGAGGATTGCCTCCTCTATCTGACTGCAGGATAATGAACGCTTTATCGTTGTAGAGGGACGGTCTAGCCGGCAGGGACCGCTTCCACTCTGTGCGATCTGCCCGCTGTGCCTGCAGATCGACAGGTGAATTCAGAAGTGGGTGTCTCACCTGTCGGCGTCTCCTCTCTCGTGGAAGGCAGGTGGACGGCCCAGAACTACAGCCAGTTCTGGGGAATGACGCTGCAAGAGGGCTTCACACGCCGCCTGGGCACGTTGCCTCCTGGCCCCACGCTGCTGAGCATGAGTGAAGTCACAGTAAGTGTTCCTCACATGTGTGTGTGTGTGTGTACGCGTGCAAGTAGATTTGTGGTTTAAAGTAAGTGAAGGAAGCCAAGGGCCGTGGATCGCTGAGTGCCTGTAACCCTAGCTACCTGCTGGTCATGGATGTCAGGCCCCTGCTCAGGGCCGTGTGGGCAGACAAACACAGGACACCCCTTCTCAATGGGAGCCAAGCGCGGCGGGGCACACATCGCTCCCATGGCTCCGTGGGGGATGGAGGTCGGGAGGATCAGAGTTCTAGGTCAACCCAGGCAGAAAAGTCTGTGAGACGCCATCTCCACAGAGTGAACCGCGCTGCCGTCTTGCATCTGTCATCCTGGTGGGGCAGTAACCTTGAAAGAGCTGGATCTGTATCCAAGGATGGGGGCGGGAAGCGAGGCTCTATGTGAACAGCAGTGCAGAAGAATGAGGCAGAGGCGGGTCTCAGCAGCAGGGTGGCTGGCCGGGGCAAGGCCCCAGCCCAAACCCCAGCAGCACCCAAAGGAATAAATGCAAATATGTCGAGCTCGAACTGTAGGACTCATTAAAACGTGCCTCTTTTTGACTACCCACAACTGTAAGACTATCCGTGGTCTCCTGGGATTGAAGCAGAGGCTCGAAATGTCACATTGAAAACTGTGCTGGTGGGTGAGGGTGTGTCCCTGGAATCTACCAAAGCACACATGGGTGTGGGTGGGTACGCAGGCCCCCGTACTCTGTCTCCTTCAACTCTCATGGGAGTGTGGTGCAGGGAATATGACGGTTAGCCACACTTTGAAGACAGGGGGTGAATACTGATGGAGTCTGAATCCCTCTGAGATGGAGACAGGTGCAGGGCTGCCACGAATCGCTTGCCTTCAGAGCCATCTCGGGATCAGCAGATAGTCCTCGGAGTTTCCGTAGAACCTGTTAGCTTGGTCAGTTCAGGTTCAAAGAAGCCAAAGGATCTTGCCATCTCCTAAATGGAGCTGGTTTTCTGACACGATCTGCATAGGGGTGGCTCTGGATCTTTCCTGTAGACAGCCGGATAAACTCTTTGGAGATGTGGCTCAGGCTCACGGTGTCTCACGTCCTAACTCTAAAACCAACATGCAGAAGAGAACTTTCCTCTATGTATCATCCTTTCTCTCTGTGCCCCAGCCTGGGAAAGGAGCTGGCTTTGTTTGGGAAAATCCCTCCGCTGTACAGGCCATTCTCCCGCCTCGAGTGTTGAGGGCCTTGGTAGGCCCAATGCTAAGGTTTATTTCCACGTCCTTGGGATTATTTCCAACATTTCCTTTTTCTAAACCTTGGCATTTTCCCTTTGGGATGATTTGAAATCCAGACGAAACAAAGCCCGGTTCTTTCTCAAGTTGATACTCATCATTATAAAGAAAAAAATCTCATTCAAAAGCATTTGTTGGCTCCTGGAGATTTGTTTGCATAAAAACATCTCTGCAGTGATATTTAAGTGAAAGTTCACAATGATTAGACTTCAGGAGAACTTCAGTTACCTGGTGCAGGGCAACTTAACGTAAGACAAGTAATGGCAAGAAAGTGGCAAGAGAAGCCCAGCTGACCTGCCAGAGTCTGCTACCCACTGAGCACGTAAGACACAGAAATGGGGTCTCATTTCTAAATCAGGTAGCTTGAAGAGCGAGTTCTGAGTGTTGAAATTATCCTAATAACTGGTTAAGTAAAAGAAAATTGGACTTCCAGGAAGAGCGGGAGGTCCACGTGGACTGAGCTGAACTGGCAGACACTGGAAAAACAGAGAGAACAACAGGTTACGATTTTGGCCAGATGATGATGTGGAAATTGCCCAGTACTTGGTATCAAACGGCCTCCACACACAGGAAGGATTGTTTCTGTGTTTATGCTCCTGAGTCAACTGATATTTCCTCCACGTTGTACAAATAGATGATTTTCAACAAAGGCGGCCTCTCCACATAATGGCCTCAGGCCGTCGCCAATGGGACATGCTTTCCAGTAGGTGAAGAAGATCCATTCACCCTAATGCCCCAGCCCCCTCCTTTGACCTGCCTGTGTCAGAGCTTTGACTCGCGGAGTTCTTTATTCTGGGTGGGAAGAATGAGCGAGGAATCCTCCTGCCCATGCCCTCCCTCAATTTGTTCCTTCCCTCATGTCATTACAAGTCTACAAAGCAGGAGGTAGAAGAGCAGCAATGGCTACAAGGCCAAGATTTCCCCCATTGTATGAATGGGGTGACCCCATTATTTAAAGCCTGCAGATACATGGCATCAGAGATGGTCAGAGGCAAACATGTTTGTATTTTTTGTGTTAACTTCACAGTTAACTACTATAACACATCTTTCTCTCCCTCCCCAATATAAATGAATCATGAAAAACAATGTCATGATGTGGTTTGCTGGACGTTTACATAATGTGACATTGTAATACCATACCGTGACCTTTAAAGACAGTCATGTTTAGACGAGAATTGAAAACATCATCTAATTCTCCAAACACTTTAATATTCTCTAGATACACGTGACAGTCGATTGGCTCAATTTATTTCTCTAGCCATTTAGATGTAACAGGAGGAAATGGGTTTTCCTTCTAAAAATATGTTTCGGTAATAACAGAACTGAGCCATTAGAAAGATATTTGGAAAAACCAAGGTGAATATTTCCAGGTTTAGGTTTTTTCCTTTCTTTTCTTCTCATTACTCACAGAGTATTGGCATTTTTAGTTGGCTTAGCAATCACTATCTGAACGGACATCTTAACCTAATTCCAACGGCTGTCATTGATGTACACAGAAGCTGCTCTGGAATCCGACACTGGCCGCAGAAGGGAGGACGCAGTTAACTAGAGATACGTGTGGCCTGAAATTGAACAAAACTGACGACCTCACCTAAAACTGTGACGTTTGGCTCACACATAGGCCACAGACAGACGTCGATGGTCTGTCTTCTCCACCCATCCTCTTCCCGAATTGTGATGCGCACAATGGCAGGCTCACCATAAAAATGATAGACAGGGAATCAAAGCAACGTATTTTGTACTGGCCCAAATGATGAGATGTTGAAGCCATTCCCATCATTTCTACTTTTTGGAGTCTGACAAACACTGGCCGTTTCAAAACATTCAAAAGTACCACAACACAGCAGTGGTGACAACCATCTTTTTAATTTTCAGAACCAGGTTTCTGGGAACTGTGGGGTGAATCAATCTGCAGTGGCTGGGCGTGGTTCCTCAGAACGGCGTTCTAAGGGGCTGCTCCGAGGAAAGTCACAGCTCACGATTTCTTCCCTTCTTCACCCCTCTGGGGTTGGGAGGCCCGTGACAGCGCGTGATGCGTGGCTTTAGTGGGGCGTGGTACTGTGTAAGCACCTTTGATGGTCATCACGAGCGTCATGCTAGCTGTCATCCGGCTCAGCCGAGAGTGACCGAAGCCACACACATAAGACCTAACTGGATGTCTCCACATCCCGGACAGGACAGCCGCTTCCTTCTGCTGCAGGCCCCATCCATCCTGTATTGCACAGGCTTTTTAACAAGTCCGAAGAACGTGCTGCGGCCAGTGACATGCACATGTCTACCCGCAGGAAAAAGATGCACAATCAAGGGAAAGGATTAAAAGGCAAGTTCCCGTGGCCTCTTAGTTCTCCAGCATCTCCCATGACACATACCTGAGTATCAATCACCACATGGAAGCTTAGATATGGACCTCATCGCCCCATGGGGGGGGGCGGGAATCGCCACTTTTCCTGACCCTGCACATGTCTGGAGAAGACACCTACTCCCTTGAGGAAAAGCTGGGCATGAATGCATCGGTGATCATCAAGTAGTGATATTAGCATCATTTAGAAAATCGTTCTATCCTGAGACACTAGAGAAGAACCAGCGGGGGCCTTTCGGGGTTCAGGCATGAAGGCAAAGGCGGTTGAAGAGGAGACATTCCCGTCCCTTCTTCCAGCCGGGAAGCTGCCCTCTCCTCCCATGTGTGGAGTGTGCCTGGCGTGCAGGGCCGCCGACCTCAGACGGCCAGGTCGGGGCAGAGTCGTGTGTTCTGTGGCTTTGGTTGATTCCCAGTCACGCTGGCGGTTGGGGTGGTTCTGAGGACATGGTAATTGTCCACACTGAAGTGGGGACCCTCTGCCGCAGGAGGAAGAACCATCTGCACCGTGTGCGCCCTGTCGGTGCACAGGGCATGTGGAATCTACTCCCACTTCCTCAGGAAATGCCAGGCGCGCGAGTCAGGCCTCAGGTGATGGACGCCCCTCACCGCTCAGAGAACTATGGTCAGTGACATGGCGGAGTCACCACAAAACCAAATTCCCCGGGTTTCCCGCTGTGTCTCCTTCTCCAACTTGTCCACCCTGGCTGCTTTATTCCTTGTAATTCCTAGATGAAAACAGGAGCGCGGGGAGGTGTTCCCATGCAAGTGAAGAGGAAATCTTGCTCTAGGATCGCTTCCGGGGTCATGTAAGACAAACACGTTGGAATTTCTGTCAAGCTGAGTGGCTCCTTGTCATTAATTTTGCTTTGCTGGCAGAAAATAGTTCAGGTGTCTCATCTCTTGAAGCCAGACTGCCATGACCTGAATGCTGTTATTCTGTTTCTTTGCAGTCTCTAAAGCACTCCTACTTTACAGGGCATGTGACATGCATAGAATACTGGGATATACAATTTCCTCTGTGTTCATTTTGTGAGGTTATTGGATCTCATGGGGCGGATAAAATCACAGGGGGACGCAGCCTACAGGCCTCACGTCCTTGAGACCCATTTTTATGGAACGCAATAGTAAATAAGCAGTTTAAAAAATCTTTAAAAAACCAAGAGGTAAACATCCGGAAATCATCTGGCTCCGAGGACTGTGAAACACATTTTCAAGGAAACTGTCATTCTGACCGTTGTTTCTCGGGTGCCTTATCCTAGTGGGAAGCACCGCGCACGCGTACTTTTTAAAGGATAAACCATAAAAGCGACAAGGGCATATCGGTGTAATCGTTTCCCTGAGGGTGCTGAGGGAAATGTGTTTAGAGTTGACATTTCCCTGACAGATATACCGCAACATTGCTACCAGGGCGCACAAATGCCATGTGGGCCTGTCGGATGCGGGGCCACTTCCTGTCGGATGCGGGGCCGCTTCCTGTCGGATGCGGGCCACTTCAGAGTCACTCAGCCCACGGCAGATTAAGAGTCATCACTGTATCTTTGTTGCTTCCACAAAGATAAGGTTTTATTTGCTGTGTGATTAAATTGGCCTTGTAAAGTGACCAGGGGAAGCTGACGTTCTGTCTAATTTTCTGGAAACTTCAGCAGCTTCCCGTGTTCAGCGTCTGAAGGCACTCTGGCATGCTGAGACAGCAAAATAGGGAGGCGTTGGGTGATACCCGCTGTTCCTGCGCCCCAGGTGTGTTCCTCAGGAGCTGACAGAAACATCACTGCAATGTGGCTTTCACCCCTGAAGGAAGGGGCAGACAGCCAGATCACATGGTCTCTAGGGGTGGTCACGATGACAGGGACCCTGGTGTGAGGTAACACAAGCGCTCTCCGGATTGTTCCAATGAGTTTGTTTTACACCACGATTCCCCACAGCGAGATGTCATTTCTAGCTTGGAGTGAAACAGAAATCCTACAAAACTATACTGTATTCAAAATCTCGGATGTAGGAAATGGTCAGAGAAGGAACTGTGGTATGAAGGTCTGACATCTTCTTGTGGTGGTTGTTAGAATACACTTGGGAAACCCTAACCTGTCTGCCTCTCTCTCCTCCAGGCCTCCTTACCCGCCCATACTGACCTCCCAGAGATTTTCATTTCTTCTTATAAGTGGCCCGGATGGACTCACGGCCCATTGGATCAGAAAAACTGTGCCGCGTCGTGGGCATTTTCCACCGCAAGTAATACGATCATTTTAATGACCTTTGTATAATTTTCCCCTTTGACTCAGGAGCCTGAGAGAGCAACTTAAAAGTTTTACAAATTGGAATATATACATATTACCATCTGGTCAATTAAAATAAAATCTTATTGTGGCCTAGGAAAACAACTAGAAGGTTATATATTTCCACCTAAGAATTGGTCATCCATATCTCATGTTAAATGCAGAATGAATCCAAAGAGCTGTGGCTAGGAGTATGCTGGCCAAAGGCGAGTGATGGCCAGGGGTTAGAGGAGCATTAGGGCTTCACCTCACCCAGAGGGTAACGTACAGTTTTAGCATGCGTATGGACCCCACACAAGCCGTATGTCTTCCTTCATCGCTGTGGAACTATTTTGAAGGGAAGTAAAACTTGAGAAATAAGTAAGAGTGGATGAAATGTTTTCAGTCTTGTTGGTCCAGAAGACATGGGTTCTGACTGTGGAGTGACATGTGCAGCCATCTACCCGGGGCAGCGGCACACGTCTGTGTTTCCAGCCAGCTTCTTAGGAGGTGGAGGTTAGGAAGTATGATATTCCAAGAGAGGGTGGGCAGAGTTAGCAAGACCCCATCTCAGTTTATTAGCAGGCTGTGGTGATGTAAATCTATGATCCCACCGACATTAGAAGCCAGAGGTAGGATACTTATGGTCTGAGGACAGGCCCAGGTGAAACCATGAGGCTAGCCAACAAAAAAGAGCCTGCCTGGCAAGCTTGAGCCCTAAATCAAACCCAGTTATGGACACTAAATTAATACATGAGCAGGAAGCAACTGTGATATAACTTGTGAATGTTGGTCCAAAAGTAAGAGTGATACTTCTTTTATAGCTACTTTTATCTAGGTTCACAAGTCCAAAAATTTCAGACTTATCCCAAGACTTTATCCCCTGACTTGCTACAGTCACATAAAACCACAAACGCAAAAAAACATAAAACCATGGATTCTTTTTAAGTGAGTTATTTTGGAAAAAACAAATCACAGTACACAGACAGACAATTTTGATGTTAAAAGACCCACTTCCACTGACAAGAATATAATTGATAAAGAAAGACTATATTCTTATTGTCTTCATGTAAAAGAGAACAAGATATTCTCTCAGTCTGAATCTAAGCGTTGAAAAGGAGACAGTTTAGGCATTCGGCAAGCAAACATCTCTAACTATCATGATGGCATTGTATTAACTGGCACAATGGCATGCTCATGCCAGCCTGTCATGAGACCGTGGTTGCTGTGATGGTGCGTGCAGATTTCTAGTTGATTCTTTTCTGAGAAAAGCATCTTTTTATCTGTTTCTTGTTAATTGTTGTAACTTCTAATGCTCCAGTACTTAGGGCCAAGTAAGTGCTCAAAAGAGCTGAGAGAAAGAATGAACTTACAACCATCTTAATGTTAGGGAGCTGTTAAGTAGATGAATAGAAGGTTCAAAGAGGTTAATGTTTATGTGTCTATACATTTCGATAGCCAATAGTAATATCCCCATATTAATTATATAAAGCAGAATGTCAGTAATTGCGTATTGTAGTAGATAGCATATACATGGATTTGTAGCTGTTTGCAGCTGTGTTATTGTGTGTAACCAAATAATAGTATCAATTAATAATAATTGCAGTGGTCAATGCTGCTTATAACTAATAACATACTACAACTTTATGCTTACAACTAATAACATACTCACAAAGATAAGATTGAGGCAGTGGTTTTCCATTGTATTATGAGCATGAAAGTACACTAGGCAGCCTTCAGATATGACATCAGCTAGAAGTTCAGCAATCTGAATTAGCTGTGTAGTTCCACATGACATCAGAAGGACCCTGTGGGGTACCGCTTGCCTATTAACCAGTATTCTGTTTGAAACAGGCGTGGCAGCTGACCGAATTGCAATTCACTCCAAAGGTCAGTACACCGCTAACCTGTCCCCCCAGAACCTGATCTCCTGCTGTGCCAAGAGCCGCCTCGGGTGCCAGGGTGGGAGCATCGACAGAGCTTGGTGGTTCCTGAGAAAACGTGGGTAAATAGCTGCTCGGCTCTGCTCCTCCCACGTCCCGGGCTGCCGCAGGGCACTGACCGAGGCAGGGATGACCCGAGAGTTCACAAAAAGTACCTCAAGCATCTCCTGTCTCTATGAGTGTGGCGTGACGTCGGAGCATGTGCTTGGAATTGACTGAACTGACAAGGCCCCGGATTATTGAATAATGGCGGCATGCCTGCTCTTGTTTCAACTCTGATCCCCAGAGAGGGAGGAAGAGAATCAAAGCGGCTGTGTCTCCTCATCCACCATTTTCTTCCCTAGCTCGATGAATAGGGAAATCAGGTTAGCAATAGGAAGAATAAAATAGATACCTCCCAGTTGCCTCCGGTGCCGTTGGCCACTCCCTCCCATGTGGTGACGGCTGATGGCCATCCTTAGTGTGACCCCAGCACCACTCCCTCCTGTCTGTCTCAGGACGTGTCTGTTCCTGCGTTTTGGGTCTTCAGCGAGGGGGGTGGAAGCAGGTGCACTACTGCCACCCGTTCTGGGTCTTCCTTACAACAGTCAGAGGCTGTGAAGGGCCAGGGCACCTCAGACACTGATGCGGGCATTCATCATTTTTTCATATATTTTGCCTAGTGAAGTGTTTCTCTGAGCACACAGACCCGTCTGATACCTTCTGGGTGTCGTACTGTGCGCGTGGCTTCTGTTCTGCATTATGTCAACAACAAAAAAAAAGCCTTAGAGGGACTTGAGTGATCAATTATCATTGACACACCACAGATCTCATTGTGCTGTGTCCTTGCCCCCCACCCCCCATAACAAGACATACAAGAGGCAGTGGCTTAGGTAACAGATGCCACGTTCTGGAGCTGGGGCACTGGAGTCTCTTCTTGAAAGGCCTCCCATCCCATCCCTAAGGGCCCCGATGCCGTGACCTCCTTCCAATCCCCGTGACTCCCATTTGAGTTACCATCACAGATGCTTCAGCAGAGTGACAGGTCACAACTCAACTCCTAGCACTCAACATCCATAGAGATACAGCACCGTCAGCTGAAGATGTTGAAATGCTTGACCATTTTGATGCCTTTGTTTCCATCTTGTCCGCTTCCGTGTTCCCACGCCCAGACAGAGGCTGCTTTTCCCAGAACCCTCTTTAGTGGATCCCCATTAGGCCACATTAGACACACATTGTGTGTCTGAGAGGACCACTTGAGTGGTTGGGCTCTCTTGTGGTCTTCCCCTCTACTCAACACACTTCACTAGATTTGGAGTCTAATAATTGGCACTTTGCTGTGTTCAGTGTTGCATCCAGAAATCAAAATGATTTTTAGTCTCCCGTATAATGTAGTTGATAAATATCTACCTTATTAAATGTTCTATTATATAATATTATAATATTTATACCCTTTTCCCAAGGTATTATGAACCACAGACATATAATCTTTGACGTGCTACGATGGAAGTATCAATAGGTTAATGGGCACGTCAATAGAAAAAGCATCTCCTAATTCTAAGTGTTGTGCAGTGGCTGGGACCTCTCCTCTGTGAACGGGCGGTCATGGACTGCCTTCCTCTCCCATATCATCATTGCTGTTAGGAGCACAGGCGGAAGGAGTCCTTTATTCTAACACTGCCACAGACTGTCGGCCGGCCCGTGTCACCCTGGAAACTCTCCACTGACTAGAGGCCTGGTGAGCACGACAGCGGCGTAGGATGCGGAGATTCGTAATAAGAGATCTGAGGACAGGGAGCCATGAAGGCGCCAGGCCTCCGAGCGCCCCTGGGCTGCCCCCGAGGCCCGGCGCGCAGCTGGCAGGCGTGCTGGCGGGGTCCTGCCCGTTTCGGGGTGCCCGCGGGCGGCGTGGCGGGGGCGGCGGCCCCAACACCCCCTTTGCCTCTCGCGCTCGTTCCCCGCAGGCTGGTGTCGCACGCGTGCTACCCGCTCCTGAGGGACCCGCGGCCCGACGCTCACGCGTGCGCCATGGAGAGCCGAGCGGCCGCGCGGGGCCGGCGGCAGGCCACGAGGCCGTGTCCCAACAGCGTGGAGAAGTCCAACCGCATCTTCCAGTGCTCGCCCGCCTACCGCGTCTCCTCCAACGTGAGTGCGCCCGTCCACCGCGCATGCGTGCAGGCACACGCGCACGCAGGGCACACACCAGTGCGTCCGCACTCCACACGGAAAGTGACATGCACGGGCACCAGTTGGCTCCGGGGGACGTGGGGGTGGCGTGGGGGGGTCACAGGAGGCCGGCCATGGTGGATCACGGGCCGCCTGAGTCACCGTCTCACCAAGGATCACGGAGCACCACGCGAGGGCAGGGCCCCGCGCTGCCTGCAGTGTGCTCCGTGCATCCGTGTGCTCCCCGTGCTCCGTGCATCTGTGTACTCCCCGCGCTCCATGCACTCCGCCCCGCGCTCCATGCGCTCCGTGCACTCCTTGTGTTCCCCGCGCTCCATGGGCTCCGTGTGCTCTCCGTGCTCCATGCACTCCGCCCCGCGCTCCATGCGCTCCGTGCGCTTCTTGTGTTCCCCGCGCTCCATGCGCTCCATGGGCTCCGTGTGCTCTCCGTGCTCCATGCACTCCGCCCCGCGCTCCATGCGCTCCATGCGCTCCGTGCGCTTCTTGTGTTCCCCGCGCTCCGTGGGCTCCGCGCTCCGTGTGCTCCCCGCGCTCCATGCGCTCCGTGTACTCGCGGTATTCTGTGCCTTCCATGCGCTCCGTGCGCTCCGTGTGCTCCCCGTGCTCCCTGCGCTCTGTGTGCTCCCCTCGCTCCATGCACTGTACTCGCGGTATTCTGTGCCCTCCATACACTTTCCGTGCTCCGTGCGCTCCGTGCGCTCCGTGTGCTCCCCGTGCTCCCTGCGCTCTGTGTGCTCCCCGTGCTCCATGCACTCCACCCCGCGCTCCATGCGCTCCGTGCGCTCCCCGCGCTCCGTGCGCTCGCAGGTGGCCGTCTGGAGAATGCTTATTCGCGTTTCTCATTCCAGGAAACCGAGATAATGAGGGAAATCATGCAAAATGGACCCGTGCAAGGTAAGCGCGCATGCCGCGTGGTTTTACTCCGGCCGTCCTGTTAAGAAGCGTGATGCCGAGCTAGTGTACACGGAGATTACTGAAAGAAAAACAACACAAGGGCTGGACAGCTCCGAAGGGTGGGCCATCCGCTCACCTGCTGATAACCTCCCTCAATGCCGTTTTATTTTCACATGAAGGACTCACTTATAAATTGATCTCTTAGAGATCAGTGACCCATTTTAAGTCTTAGTGACCCATCAGAGGAAAGTGGAAGTCGTAGAGTGATCCTGGACCAAAAAAGTGTCCCGCTGAAGTCAGGTGTCCACCACAAAGCTCATTTTGTTCATCTGATCATAGTTAGGACTCATAACTAAGACTAGACATTTAATTCTTTTCATTGTTAGTGAATCAGGCAATGGATGGGGGGAAATAAGGGTTAATAGAAACAAATTCAATTCTTTTCTCTGTGAAAAGCAAATTAAATAAGTAGTATGATGATTTCTGTGACTTACCACAGGCTGTCAAAGTAGACCAATCTTCTCTTACCCTCTGGGATAATGTTTCCTTTTGTTTGCTGAATTATTGGATTTTGTTTTGTGCCAATGTCATGAAGTCTGATAAATTCACAGAATATTTTCTCTGTACCTTGAGTGCATGTGAAACCAGACTGAACAAGGTGTAAGATGGGAATTCAGGTCTTGAATTCTGAAGGGAACTAAATAGATTATCAATGAAGTCAAATTTAGAATAAGTCGCAATGAATTTAAAACATGATACACACTAGAGAAAACTATTGACCAGTTTTTTATATTTTTTTTTACTTTATTCTGAATGTTGATCTAATTTGTATCAGTTCAGTATATAGCAGAAGTCATGTATTTTCTAATTATACTGAAATAACTCATTCATCTAGAAATAAAAGCAAAGAGTTAAACTTCCCTGAATTTAAATTTAATTGCTAGAACTTTGCACCGAGCTAAAGCCTCTGGGTTCTTACATCTGCATGATTTGTTGGATGTTGTAAGTGCAGGGGTGGGGGCGGGGGGGGGGGAAGGAATGGGGAGGGATAGGTTCATGTCTAATTTCCATCTGTGCTTTAGTGAGGGGTATTTATGAGACAGATTTGAAGGAGGGAAGACATTTGACTCAGAGCTAAACTCAAGATGCCAATTTTGACATTCCTTATTAAATAACTTTTGACAAGTTACTTAGCCTTTTCTGCATTTTGTGTCTTTCTCTAGCCAATCAAAATCAATTTGAATCCTAATCACTAGAAGCTAGGTTTTTTTTTTTAACGTGTACAAATTTTACCTATTGCTTCAAAATGAAATGGAAAAGTCCTTCAAGGCAATGAGTTAAAGAAAAAAAATGTGAATGGTTCAGCGCTCACTTTTCAAGGGCGTATTGAGAAGCTGTGTCCGTGCTGGCCTGGATGGGGCCACAGCCCAGGGAGAGCAAAAACCATCCACACACACGGCCCTTGCACAGGTTACACTTCTGTATAATGAATTTGCCGTGGCTTTCCAAGAGTAAACTTGCACTGTGGTAGTGTGCGCACGGTGGTAGTGTGCATAGTCATGTGCTGGTTTTTCATGACACAGCAGAGGTGACTCAGAGGAGTTAAAGGTTCCACAGCGGAGAAGAACCGCCTGAAAGGCCTGCTTGTTTTTGTGAATGGCTAGAACGCTGTTTGGTGCTCATTGTAGAGGCAGCATGATTATCCATTTATTGTTGTTGGACACTTCCTCCTACCTCAGCACAAAAGAAGGTCAAAGGAATAGAATGCCACACAAATAACACTGTGTACGTTCTCCTGAAATCTGTAGGATTAAAAAGAAGTGTAGGTGACGGAAAGAGAACAAAGCAGAAATCTTCGTAGAGTGCAGTTATGTAAAAACTTTAAAGTCCTATCAAAATGTGTTTTAGAGCAGATAAAGATTTAGCTTCTTTGGGGCTATTGAAGAGCTTCAGCCAAGACATGGACCATTAAAAAAGAAGTAAAAAGTGGGGCATTCAAAAGCTATATTTACCTTTGGAGCCTAAGCTTTTCATTTTAGGATCTTTCAGCCGTGAGTGATGTTAGCTTCTGTTTTGTTTTAAACTCACGCGCTCTAAGGTAGATAGTTTGCAGTTATAAGATGTCCGTGTCAAATTCCAGCTTAAGAACTCTTCAGTTCTCACTTTGTGGAGCCAGGGGGAAAGTCTCTGCCTCAAATGGCATCAGCACGATACAGAACTCACCCTTGCGAGAGAATGCGAGGCGTTTCCGGGGTGCTGGTCCCGGCTGTTGACGCGCACAGGGCCCACTCAGCTCTCCAGAGGTGGAAGGTGAAATCCTGTCCCAGCGGTCTTCTGCCAAGGGTTTGTTTTGTATTCAAACTCCCAAGTACCGCTTTGCGTTTTTTACCCGGATGGGGGAGGGGACCGTGGCTTTCCATGTGGTCGGCCGAGGCCCTCTTGGGGTTTTCAGGGCCTGGTAAGGACACTGAAGGTTAACAATAAGCCATCTCTGACCCCACGCTGCCTGAGGCTCAGGGCCCTTCTGGTCTGACTGGAACGGCACAGAAGGAGCATAATGTTCACTTAATCCTATACATAGGTAAAGGGGATAAGAAAACATTAGCCAGCCCTCTTTCAGATTCACGTCCTTGTCATTGTGTGCAGGGAGAATTCCCAAAGACTTTTAAAGCTGAGGTTTTCAACATTGTCCTGTGTCCTGTTGGGTTTCATTTCAGCCATAATGCAGGTCCACGAGGATTTCTTCCACTACAAAACAGGCATCTACAGACACGTGGCCAGCTCACGCGAAGAGTCCAAGTACAGGAAGCTGCGGTCACATGCAGTGAAGCTCACCGGGTAAGGGGGGTTCTTGGAATATTATTTGGCTGTTTTAAAACATTTTTCTAAATTAAAACTAAAAATGAGAACATTAATGCATGTAGATATCAGAAGACTCCTTTGTATGTGTGAATCTGCTACAATTTAAAAGTTATCTAAGCTTTGCAAGGATGTTAAAGACCATTGTATTCTAACCCAGTATCCTGGGAGAGACGCCAAATCTGGCCTCTCACTGACTTGTGAATGTATCCTAAGAGACTGTCCGGAGGGCAAAGGAAATATATCACTGGAATAAAGATTACCAGTGGCGTAATGAAGGAAAATGTTCAGTCCCAAAGTATTGTGATTTGCAGAGGCCATCTTGACTGGAATTATGAATTGTAAGGATTTAGCAGATGTAAAGGGAAGGTCACCTGAAATTCAATATGTGGCTACTTAATATTCTGAGTACTGCAAAACTTACATTCATCCAACTTAGAAGTCACATGCAGTCCGATGAAAAGGCAAGAAACAAGCTCAAATGTGTTAGTTAGTTGTGCTCCGAGAGGAAATAATATCACACAGAGTTCCTCCTCTGAAAGCCAAGGCAGGCGGGAAAGCACCTTCGCCGGCCTTCTCTGATTGCTCCCCTCTGCAGCAACTCCACGCAGAGCCTTGCTTCAGCTCTGGCCGGGCCTGCAGGGGTAAACCCCTTGGTTCTTTGAACATGTCTCACTGGACACTTGGATTGAGCACGCACAGAACGCCGTCCTGGTGGCCGTCCGATCACTCCTCCTTACCCATCTTGGAAGCACACATTGCTGCAGATGTCTTTAGTCACAGCAGATACTTTACTTTACATGCTCTGTTATTTCAGTTACTAATTCAGCATGTTTAAGAATGCCCCAAGACTTGCCTTGATTCAGGAACAATGAAAATGTGTGTGACTCCAAATTAAGGTCATGTAAATGCACTGCGGAACTTCAGATAAAGCTACAGATAAAACAGACAGGAAAAAAAATCCGCCAAACATAGATTTGATTTTGCCATGAAAAAATAAACCTTTCTCAGATTTTAGAACACACACATACCTATTTATACATATGTAAATATATACAAATATATATATGAGACATAAGAGACAGAATATAATTATGTGTGTGAGAGAGAAGGAAAGGAAGAGAAAAGAAAGGGTATCATTAGAAAATGGAAATGCAGAACTACTTAAGATTTTATGAAAAGGACAATATTGCTAGTCTTTTTGTTAGCAATAATACAAAAATGTTTCTCCACGTCCTTGAATCTCTAGATATTTTCTTTTTGTCTGTTTTCGTAGATTTACCCTGCAGCATACTGATCACAGCACTGTGGCTTAAAGGCCTATGGTAGGCTCTGCTTTTGCGGTTATATTGAGCATGGCGCGTGTCTTACTTTGGGGGGAAAGGATGCACTGGCTTTTCTTTTACGGAATTCATCTGTAAGCTAGTCAAAATGCCCCGGTGTTTCTTCACACCTGCCCTGTCTCACCCAGCCTGGGTTTTCTCTGCCTTGTCTGACTCATCACTGGAGCTTGGCAGCAGCTCATTTCTAGATCAATTTGTGTTGTGTCTGCAGCAGCGCAAGGACATAGCTAGAAAAAAATGCAGCTGCGCTGATTTCCTCTTAATTTACAAAGACAAACGTCAAGCCGGAAGTCCTGTTCCAAACCCTCTCTATTCTTCCACTCTCCAAGTGATTACCTCAAAACGTGTCCGTTTTCCTCGAATCCCCAGTACCTCCACTTTCTGTTCTCAGAGGATAACTCTGTGTTCTGTTTCACTGCGAAGACTGAAGTAAACAGAACACCCTGCCTGGCCTTCCCAACTCACCTTTCCACGTGCAGACTGGACGCTCTTTCTTCCAGGGTTTACCCACGTGAACCATCCCCGTCTCAGCCTAGATTCTTCTTCTCCCCGAGACCCCAACCACTCTGAACTGTTCAGCAGTCTGCCCTGGTAATTTCTCAGGGACCACTTGTATGCTGGGAAGGGCTGAGCAGCTTTTGAGAGCAGAGCCCTTGCCTCTCCACTCTGCAGCTCATTTGTGTTCTCTCCTCCATGGCAACTCCTTGCAAGCTCTGCCCAGACCTGTTTCCTTCAAACTGCACCCCTTCTTCTTTTTATTC
The DNA here is from genome assembly GCF_024711535.1 of Dipodomys merriami. NCBI lineage: Eukaryota > Metazoa > Chordata > Mammalia > Rodentia > Heteromyidae > Dipodomys > Dipodomys merriami. The sequence goes on along the minus strand of NW_027202516.1, from coordinate 2,065,945 downwards.
CTGCTTTCCCCGTCACACAGTGACTTGTTCAAAGATTCAATGGTCTCTACCTCAGTAAATCCAGATTCCAGATCTTTCCCCCTTTTTCAGACAAAAAAAATGGCTGTGGTCTTTGCGGGCTGCGGCCCCTGCCTGTCTGTGTGGGCAACCCTTCCTCAACCTTCTACTACCACTCATTCTCTGGGGAACTCTTCCTTTTTTTCAGCATTAGAAAAAGACGATGCCAACCAAATGATATTTCCAGCCCACATCTGTGTCCTGAGTTCTGCACACACACGATCCGCCATCTCGTTGACACCTCTGACCTGTGTCCTGAGTTCCGCACACACACAATCCGCCATCTTGTTGGCACCTCTGACCTCTGTCCTGAGTTCCACACACACACGATCCGCCATCTCGTTGGCGCCTCTGTCAGATGCAGGCCGAATATTCCCAGACTGAGCTCCTGGTTCTCTCCCACTTGCTGAACAGCCTCAGTTTTTTCCCTATCTAGTGGATGGCAACTTTCATATTTCTGGCGGGAAAACTGGGAATCGTTCTCTGCTCTTTCCCCACAGCTGCCTTCCACCATGCCACACGCAGCTGGCCCTGCCGGCCATTCTCACCCTGACCCACCCGCGTCCCCGTCTGAATCCCCACGCTCATGACTGGAGGCTGCTTTCCACAGTCTGTGTCTTTACCGCTGCCCTGGACACTGTTTTCAGGATGAAATAACCAGGGTTTCCCCTCAAGGTCTTTGTCAGAGCTTGTCTCACTTTCTATGATTTCCCGTTTCACCTGAAGCAGAAGTCAAGGTTCTTAGAACAGTGGCTGGGACTTCCCACAGGACCAACCTGCTGGCCGCAATTCTTGCTCCCGGCCCCCACTCTCCTTACATTAGGAATGCTCCTCCCCCCCCCCCCCCCGCCTCAGCCTACAGTGTAAAAGGCCTCCCACCAGATGCCAGCCCATTCCTCCATCGAATCTCTTCTTGGTTAGTTATCACCTGCTCAGTTCTCTTTTAAATCTATGACTTACCCTCTGCTCAGCTGGTCTCCATCCCTGTCACCTAGTCTGTTTTCCTCGACTCTCATGGAATGATCATTTTCTCACATACTGTGTGATTTCATTAGCTGTTGAGGTTGATGGTGTAATATCTGTATCTGGTGCTGGAGTGAAGCTCTAGAACATGTGTGTGATATCTCACCTGACACTGGATTGAAGCTCTAGAACACCCCTGTATTTTCTGTATCTGGCACTGGAGTGAATCTCTAGAACATGTGTGATGTCTTACCTGGCAGTGGATTGAAGCTGTAGAATGAAGCTCTGGAACACTCCTGTATTTTCTCTATCCAGCTGGCGCTGGAGCGAGGCTCTAGAATGAAGCTCACAGATATTGTGGAGTCACCTGGTGTACACTTAATGCTTTTTCTGGGAAAAAGCAAAGGACTGATCTTTAACCTGTACTGGGGCTAATCTTCCTTCGTGATTACTAATCTTTAACGGACAGCCTCCATCCACATCCTCATACCTCTGCCCTCTGAGTTACTGGAATTACAGGCATGAGCATTCCTAGCTCAGAATCATTTTTTTGTGGGTTTTCTCCAGTGATGTCTTTTAGCTAGGAAAAAAATTATCCTCACAAGCTATGAGGTGGTGGATATATATATGCATATATATATACATATATATAATCATTATTATTCTGAGAACTCTAAGAACTCCAAGGTTGGTGAGGGCATCTCTTGATTTACTGAAAGTGGTCTCAGCCACCTGCTAGCCACACATGTCACCTTTTCTTCACTTAGTGCCTATTGACCTTCACGCTGAATTTGGACAAGATATAAATGTGTTTGCATGTAGCCACACTGGCTTGTGGATTCCCCACAAGAAACACATCAGTCACAGGAAGGTGTTGCGCCTAGAGAAACAACCTTACCTCACAGGGTGAAAACGAACAATGAACAAGGCCAGTTTTGTGTGTAGGCAAATTACGTTGGTGGGATGTGTATATTTCCCACAACAGTGTTTGTCGGGAGTCTGGGCATTGTTGGGTGTCCTGAGGTTGAAGATTTTAATTCATTTTTTCCATTAGTGGTCCCCTCTTAGGTTATTAGGACGTTCAGGAATGAATGCATCAGTGAAATAGGGAGTAATCAAATAGCTCGCGCAAGTTCAAGCTCCTTATCAGGAGCTTAGTGTTTCTGGATTGTACCTCACACATTTATCTCCTTAAGCTGTTTGGTGCCTTTGCTGGAAAAGATAAAGTTATCAGACTTTCCTCCCTTGAACAGATGAATGTGAGTTTATATGCAGTGATCAGCCCAAGGAACAGAAGGAGGACTAATGCACAGTGTCATTTTCAAGAAATGTAGGGAGTAATGCTTTGAAGAACACATTATTTCATATACTGGTGCTAGAAGAACATGTCGCTGCTTAAACTGAGAAACTCCGTTGACTATAGGAGGGATGCCGATTGTAGAGGTGTTATAGTGGGAAAGAAAAGGGTGTCATCAGCAGGACCTGGTGTTTGAGGATTGTCATTCTCATGGTGTTCTCCATGAACATTCCACAATCCATGCTCCTCCATCTAGCCTTGTCCAGAAACCAAAGGCTCTGAGCTTTCTTAATAAAAATATCAATCATTATTATTATTGTTATTGAGTGATGTACAGAGGGGTTACACGGTCATAGGTCAGGTAATGAGTACGTTTCTTTTTGGGCGATGTCACCCCTTCCTTTGCAGTTCTAAGCTTTATTTAATTGCTAGGCCAAAGTTGATCAGGCAGTGCATGAATTTCTCCTTTATTTTGCCTGTGATTCTCATGACTCACTCAGAATTCAGCTGAATAAATTCAGCGATTAAAATTTTAGCAAATTAATGGAAATCACTGGGCAAAAGTTAACTTTTCTTCATCATCATTTCTATTTATGGAACAGAATTATACCACCAGTAGATACCACCAATGGGTTATAAAATCACCTTAAGCATAAATGCCATGCTAAATAAATAGGTGCGAAGGTATGCAGATGTGCATTTATTAAGCAAGTATTTTTGTCTACCTATGTGTCAGCTACTATTTTAGGTGATGTAGATATATTCATGAGTAAAATAGACAATGATCCTGACCCTCATAAAAATTATATTCTACTTATAAATTTTTGCATGAGTCAGAGTTTTAAAACTATACTCTGTGTGTGTGTGTGTGCACGCATGCATGCGCGCATTTGGGGTGTCAAAATGGCAAGATTTTTATTTATAAATATTCAGTGGTTTTCCAGGGACGAGGAGACAAACTATTGTGAATAAAACCTGGAAGGAAAACAAACAATATAATTAAAGAAGAAGTTTTCTAAGTGGGCTGTGAATAACTGCTGTTTCTTTTTTAAAATTTAATTGAACCCCCTCCACCAAATACACCAAAATTCCAGCACAGAATGGTAGAAACTAGCCAGGCCGAAGAAATCTAGTTTGAGGGAAGTATCAGAGGGAAAAAAAACACCTCAGAAATTTCTGTAAACTTTGGTGCAAATTTTATGCGAAATAAAATGGGACATCAGTAAAATGATCTAAGTTTTCATTTTCTGTGTTCAGCAGATATTAAAAGCTAGTCCTGGAAAGTGCTGGTTCTGTGTTGAGTGCTAGGCAGGGTGAGCAGGATCTAAAACCTCTTTCCCGACACCGTGCACACAGCTACATGTGAACGCAGGGCTGCATAGAGCTAAGAAGTGGACTGAGAGTAAGTTAGGAGAAAATCTACCATTTCCTAATGGAGTAGGAACGGGAGAGATAGGGCCAGAGGCAGAGTGGTTTAAAATAAAACAACACTGTCATTGGTGTAGGAGTTTTTAGAAGCTGGAATGCTGAAAGAAATCCAGAGAACCTGCGGCGAGGCTGGTCTTACAGGGGATGTGCGGCAGCTCTGCTCAGCCAGTCGGAGCCCAGCGACATTTTCTATCAGACTTTGTCTTGCAGACGTACGGCCAGGTTACCCTTCGGAGGGGGGGTTCATGGGATCCCGGAAGGCGTTGTGAGAGATGTAAGGAGAGTAGAGGTGGCTTGCTGCTGTCCAGAGGTTTGATTGCCTCTCCACGGCATTCTGCCCTGGTGTGTGCCAGCGGCTCAGCTCCGGGAAGCAGGAGAGGGAGTTGAGTTCATCATTTCCAGAAGTGACATAAAGAGTCACAAAAACGAAGCACATGTTTAGGATACTGCAGTATGTGTTTAGAAAAATGATGCAGGCTTTAATAAGACACACACTTGGAGAAAATGGAAAATAGGTTGAGCTTCAAGCTCTGGGAATGCTGTGCTGTGTTTTTATGATTCTCTAATTTTTGTTCCTTACTGGATTCAAATTTTAATCTAGTTCCTTATGAGAAAAGCGTGATCATGCAATAGCAGGGTGGTGATACTTTAAGAATCAGTTTTGCCGAGTAACTAAAAACCATCTTCTTAAATAATAGGTGTCTAATTATATTATCAAACTGTTTGCCTATTTTGTAGTCATAGCGTTTGGTATTTTCATATCTATCAATCCATCTATTATATATATATCTATAAGGAAACTTGCCCTTTACAATAGCATAAATAATCTTTAGCAGTGACTTTCTAATATATTTTATTCCAATTTTCTATACATATAAATTTCAAGGAACTCCCAGTCACAAATTACTATTTAGGACAGTACCACAATGATTTGCTGTGGTTTTATTGGGGCCATTACTTTTGTCCTCATTTCTTACTCTTCTCTATCTTTTTTTTCCTGCATGCATCATTTATTTTTATCTCTGGCTATTTGAATAACAACAAAAGGCTAAGCTTGAATTTTCATGCTGTTATGTTTAACCTCTGTTGAATTCTGAGCAGATGTTTTAATTTGAGATTTTTAATGCATGGGGAAATCTAAGATAGTTAAATGAACATTTCTACTATGGTTACTTAGCAAATGCAAATGGATATGTGATAATTAGTGTAGATAATGTCAGACATTTAATTTGTGTTTGGATTTCAACAGCAAGGTACTTAGTTCTTTCATACCCTTTCTTTTCTGTTGGAGGGCAGGTGACACATGTACAGTTAAATATAATTCCTTGATTTTTCTTGAGGGAAATTGAGCCAGAGAAAGATTTCATGGTTTTGGTGTTCTGAGCAAGTTTTCATTACACATTTGAAACCTACATAGAAGCATATGCACAATGTACTTACAAAGATATTATGCATTTGAAAATAATGTTTAGTCTCTTGAATAATAAAAGTAATCAAGTAGATATGTGATTTTTCTTGAGTTAAGCTTTTTTTTGTGTTTATAGTTTGTAAGGAGAAACTAGCATTTCTATCTAGGTGGAGTCTGGAACTTCTGAACATATTTAAGTGAAACATCAAGTAAGCAATTGTATTTATAATATATATGACACATACTGTATATGTTAAAAATGGACTTTAAGACTTCAGATCCAAGCCTGTGAATATGATCAGCACTGACATGGTGGTGAAAGTCCTGGAAATATTTAGGATTTCATGGGAAAGAATATGGCAAGATGGTAGTTCAAGGCCAAACCCTGAAGAAAAGTAACATTTGAAGGTCACCAGGAAAAGAGTGGCTGGTGGTGCTGCCCAGGGGAAGGAGAAAACTGGAGGACCGCACTTCACACAGTTCGGGGAGTGAGCGGTCTGTGAAAGCAGGAAGGGGCGGGGGGGCGGGGCAGAATACTGCACAAGTTGTTTGAGCTAAATCGTATCTCCTGACAAATTTGATCTGAACCTTACCAGAAAGCAATAAATAAATAGATAAAATGCAATCCTTTAATTCATTTAGACACTTCTCAGATTGATTGTCACCTCACTCTTTAATATATGTTATTGATCGGGTGCCAGCGCTGTTAGGCACTGAGGTGCGGTGGGCAGCGTGAGTTAGAGGCAGTAGACCGCCCCTCTGTTGGAGGCCGCTGACCGTGGGCCACGCAGCGAAGCCGCGTACAGGTCCCAGGGGGGGCCTGCAGGAGATCTCCCCGACCGGAGCGAGCATGTGGACGCCCCAGGGCGGATGGCATTGACAAATGGAGTTTATGTTTCCCCGTCTCTTTTCAGAGCCGATGAACCCTGCTGTCTGGTCTGTCAGCACTGAGTCAAGCTGACAAGATGCTTTGTGCTGCGCTGGTTTTCTGTGGTCTGACGTGGGCTGTTCACGGCTTGTCATCTCATTCGATGGCTAGATCTGTGCAAAGCTGTCACCCCTGTTCAGAGGACACGTCAAAACCACACCCGGCAACAGCTCAGAAAGCCAGCTTCTCAGCTTCTCAGGCGTTAAAATGTGGTATGAAAGCCAGGTGCCGGCGGCTTGCGCCTGTCATCCTAGCTACGCAGGAGACGAGATCTGAGGATCACGGCTCAAAGCCAGCCCAGGCAGGAAAGTCCACGAGACTCTTATCTCTAGTAAACCACCAGAAAACTGGAAGTGGTGCTGTGGCTCAAGTGGTAGAGTGCTAGCTTAGGATGAAAAATTACCCAGGCCTCTGGTTCAAGCCCCACTACTGACAAAAGAAAATATGGCATGTAAAACATGGTATGTATGTGTGAGACAGAGAGAGAGCGTGGATTCAAGTGAAGAACAGTACTCCTCCTGATTGTAATGCACTGTTGTATTCAGTCTCAAGGCGTGGCTCGGGTACAAACGCCTGATCTTTCTTTCCACAGCTCAGATTTCTCAGCTCTTGCATTGAGATCCTTTTCCTGTTGCCAGTATTGAATGTGACAGTATACTCTCTACCTAGTAGATTGCTCATTATATGTTTTCTTTCATTTTTAAAGTTTATGCCTTCTCCAACTATTTATTAGTAGGAATCTATTTTCATAATTATTTTTAATACGTTCTTCATACATGATTCTAAATATGGTAGCTATTAATTTATGAAGAGCTGTTGCTTTTACCATTATTTTTCAATTACTATTTAGGACCTAGGTTATTTTGAGAACATAAGCAAATATATAAGGTTGAAAAGAGAAATGTGAGTATAGGAACATAAAACAATTCATTTGAGAACAATACACTAAAATTCTTTATGATCTTAGATAATAGAATTCTATCTGTACCAAGAGAGCCAAATTAGCTCATTTATTCCTGAATCACTAGCTTATATAAAATCACTGTGGTTAAACATAATAAATTCGTCATGAACAAATGACTCACCTGTTGAAATTGACTGCAGATAATTTCCTGCATCAGCAGAGAACTTGGGAGTCAGGTCGCCACGAAGGTGGAGGAGATGCTTGGGTGGTGTTGTCAATGACAACACGCAGTGCTCATGTCTACAGCCCTTTGCTACGGGCGGCCGAGATGGAATTTCATTCACCCCTTGGTACAATGCTATCCTCCCCAACTAGTTTTATAAGTTCTTTTTGTTGATTCTGGCTTACATCTAACACCTCTTTGGGAAGTATTTTTGTCAGGCTTGTAATCACAGTGTAGCTCATGTGGAGATATGGGGGCATGCCTGTCTAAACATGCAGAGATTGGGGGAGGTCTCAGTGTTCAGAGGTGGGCGGGGCCGCAGAAGTAAGAAGCATGGTCAGTTATTTCTGTCAACTAGGCAATGGGTCAGCTGCCTTGAAGAAAGAGGCCCTGTGGAGTTTTCCTCCGTGTCTCTGTGTAGCACATAATGCAGGAGTACCTTTCAGGATCTCGGATTAGGATTTGATCCTGGCTCTAAAAATATTATTGCACATAACATGTATTCTTCCGAACTACCATGTACATGACAGTTATGTATAAATGATATGTATTTCTATGTTACAGATTTTTATCATATGTATGATAGTTCAGATACAGGGATGACACATGGGGAGTTTCTGTTGAAAAGAATGTGTAGCTGTGGAAATCGACAATGTCTTGACTGCTTGAAAGTATCTGGGATAGTGCGTATCACTTTAGTAAGACCAAAGGGAAGGTCAGCCAGTCTGTGTGCCAATAAGAAAAAAGGGAAATTGTCAAAAAGAAAAACACTCATATTCTGCCATTGATGCCTGTTACCTGTGCTGTAAGTGACACTTGTGGTTTACTTTCATCTGCAAATAAATGCATTAAGTGTGACTCCCGAAGTCACAGTCACAAGCATGCTCGCCACATTTCTGGCTTCAGAGTAAACCTCTGGATGGCACGAATATGGGCCCTGTGAGAATACATTTTGTGATCATCTAACTGTTCCCCATTCCTCATGCCAACTGCAGACACCTCCACTTCCCAACCCGTCCGCTTTCTAGCATACCCCTCCCCAGCCTCTGCTTCTTGTGTGCAAGCCTCCTGGTGTTCGAAGACCCGGCTGCCTTCACTCCATCCCACGCTCTTCTTTGTAGTTATGACTTCATCTACCTGAGACTCATTTCTTACTGGAAATGATCCCAGGCTTTCCTTCTTTCTTCAGGTCATTACTGTATTATTTGCATTATTCTGTTACTGTGGCTTGCATTTTTAAATGCCTTTTAGACACCAGTGGCATCTACCGTTGAAGTGTTACTTGATCTCAGTGGGCCTTGCTTTTCTTGTCTGTGAAGAAATCAGGTTAAAGTCCTATTTTGGTGGGCCATGGGGTTTTGAGCGTCCAACTCTGCAATGAGCCAACTTACTGAAATATTTAAATGAAAGAGGAGGAATGTTCCATAAAATTCCACTCAGCAAAGCAGTTCTCGGGCCAGCTCCACCCCGTGGAGAGCCGCTGTCACGGTGGTCTCCTTCCTGCTCTGTGATTCCACGAGGAGCAAACAGCCATTTGTCTTCCTGACACCAGTGAGGTGAGGTTCTCCCTTAAAGCAAAAGGTCCCACGGTAGTTGGTCGTCCTTGCTGGTGATGTACAGGTGAGCTACATTTGGCTAAGCTGTGGTGGAGCAGCCCTCAACCCTGAATCTCCCTCCAAGTGCTGTGCTTTGATGAGAATGTCTTCTCTGATCTCCGCTACGAAGGGCTGCATTTCTCCCATAAAAGATGGTCCTACTTCCCCTCTTAGTTATAATTGACAGTGATGGATGATGGCATCTGTCTTTGCGTCTGCTTTGCTCACCAGTGCACTTCATGTGATTTTGCACCTTTGAGCACACATCTGCCAATATACAGAATGCAGAGGGGCCGCTCCCTCCGTCAGGTAGCAGATCATTCCGGTAATGTCACAAACAGAGCGCAGTCATCCATCCTTTCCTGTCGTATTTCTTCTTTCAGGCCGGTTTCCAGATGAGATGCTGTTGGCATGCCTTTTGCCTCTTGATAGACGGAGTGGTGGGAGTGGAGTGTGGGGCGCGTTTGGGGAATGGCTAGAGGGGTCGCCACCGGCACGTGTACACCATCCCCTGTGATAGTTCCTGCAAAACCATCGTTCAGACATCTCCATCCATCTGTCAGGAAGCAAAAGGCACAGGAGCCTATGGTAGAAGGGCCAATCAGAAAATGCATTTGATCTTAAACGTAGTGAATCCTGGCTTGATGTATGTTTTGCTTAAGGAGGGACTATGGTGAGGGGGCCGGGAGGTCTCATCACCATTGACGCCCCCTTCATCACCTTCGCCAGCATCCGCCGTCACTGCCAGCTCTGGCCAGCACTGGCTGCCAGAATGGGCCTACTATGCCAGTATGGGACAGGTCAGGTGGCAGGCGGAGAATGAACTCTAATCTGGATCTAGCCGGGCGAGGCAGGGTTGAGGCCTTTCTTCCTTGTAAAGCTGATGCAGTCCGAGATCACTGCGGCTGGGTCTGTGATGTGTTTCTGAGTGAAGGAGCCACGCAACCTGTGAAGAGGAATTTGATGTTTGAGTTTCTCAGCAAATAGAACGTGCAAAGAATTCCTACCTTACTGGCCTCCTTAACAGAAAATGCATTGTAGGTTCAAGTTCTTCAGCGTGCTTCATGAAATGAGGCCAGTCCGGGGAATCTAGCATTTGATTTCCATACATTCAAGAGATTACAGAAACTTGATACATTGTTGCATAGTCAAATGCTCTGAATATAAGAATATGTTTGTGTAAAATGCCCCCATTTCTAGTAATTATCCGCATTTAAATTGTGACCTTTGTCAGTAGTCTTAGATTATTTCATTTAGGGTAGCGTCTCCGAGGACAGGTTTTAAAGATAGTATCTTTTATTATCTTTTAAGTAGTTGTACAAAGAGTCGCCATTCCTGGAGGCAGTTTTATCAGTAGAGTGCATCTCCCTCCACGTCACACTGTTCTCCTCCATCCCTCCCAACCCCACCCCTGTGCGATAGTTTCTTGCTCCACGAGGGTACGCGCTGATTTTCTTGACTGCATTCCATGTGGCTCAAGTGGTAGAGCACCGGCCTAGCAAGATAGTATCTTTCCAGTACAGTAAGATGCCTAGCTGAGTTGTCTGAGGGTGTCTCTGTCTTTGTCAATAAGATTCATGTCCGTTTGCATCCTCCTTATAGATGAGTCTCTTCTGTGAATATAAATAACGTTGCATGGAAGCAGAAGATGATGATGTGTCACTGCTGCGGGGCAGGGCTGACACTTTCCTTATTAAACTAGCTGGAAGAGAAGGAAAAGTGAAATGCAAATAAAAACCTTTACCCCGATATTCACGATTGTTATCACTTATTATTTGTAGATGGGGCACACTGAGAGGCGCACAAGGGAAGAAAGAAAAGTTCTGGGTATGTATCCCTTCTATTAGTTAACATGTAAGGGAAGAATGATTTTAGATTGTAAGAGATGAGCAGTTTTTATTTTTCCATATTGATTGAGCATCAACGGGACTGTCTTGACATCTATATTCAAGTAAATCTTAGACTTTCCTCCCCCCCTCTCTATATATCAACAAATGTGTGATGGCTGTGACATTAATGTTGTATCTTATCTATAGCATAATGTATACATATATATATATATATCTTAAAAGCTAAATGGTCCTTGTATCATTAAAATATACATCTTTATGGAGAAAGAACATCTCATCTTAAATATTGCATGATGCTATAAGTAAGAGACTTTTTGAAGCAGATTGGAGTATACCATTGTAAATATCCAGTTAATTATGAGTTGTGTCAATTGTCTCCAAGTCGTTATGCATTCATCTTTCTTCACAAGTAGTCTGAAGTCTAGGCGGAGATACGTAGCCTGTAACGTGAGTTTGATGTCACAGCGGTGACAGCGGTTTGATGTGACAGTGGTGAGTTTGATGTCACAGCTTACGAGCATTCCTCACCACACCGGCAGACACTTGACAGCGCCCCCAAGCCAGTCACTAATGTGGCCACAACTGATGTTTTTCTGATTGATAGTTGATTTTTTTTTTTTTTGTCAGTTGTGGGGCCTGAGCTCTGGGCCTGGGTGCTGTCCCTCAGCTCTTCAGCTCAAGGCTAGCACTCTACCACTTGAGCCACAGCACCACTTCTGGCTTTTTTCCGCTTATGTGGTGCTGAGGAATTGAACCCAGGGCATCATGCATGCAAGGCAAGTGCTCTACCACTGAGCCATCCCACCAGCCCCAATGGAGTTTTTTTAATAGAAGATATTTACATTTAGATGGAGCTTTTAAAAATATTTCCCTCATTGAAATAAACTTCAAATCAACAAGACAACAGTTTTCACTGATTAAAGAATGGAAGAGAATGTGAGTTATTAGAATACCTACAATTAAGTTGTCCTTTTTAAAAAATGAATTTGAAGGATATTCGGTTTCGTTACTGAGTAATACTTAGAGATCATCTAAGGTCTTTGCTGTGTGCAGCTGACAGTGGGTCTTTGTGGGGAGGGGATGAGTGGATGTGCAGAGAAATGTTCTGTAAGTCTCCCTGGCTCGTCTGACCATTTCCAGCCTGGCCTTGTACTTGCAGTCCATCCATGTGGATGCGTGTGCATACATGGATGCAGTGGGTGTGCATACACACACACAACACCTGAGCCAGAAACAAAGCCCTGATACCCAAACCAGATGGAGAGGCCGAGACTCCCAGGGCAGTCTTAGCCTGTGTCTTGCACATGATTGGAGTCAGTGTGAGTCTCCCACACAGGTGACCACACACGCCCATGACATGACAGAGGGCCAGGCAGCGGTACTAGTGCACAAGCAAAAGGCATATCTTTTTCGCAGAGTGAAAGGAAAGAGAAGGCAAACTGAAACAAACCACAGACACAAGCCCAGTGAGTTCACTTGGATGGGCTGAGCCGCCTCAGGCTTGTGCGTTAGACTTGGGGAGTGTTGACTTGCCTTGCAAAGGTGAGGTCCCCCGGGAACGGGGTTACGGGGAAGAGAGCGTCCCAGGGCTTCTGGGGTGAGGTCCCCCGGGAACGGGGGGTACGGGGGAGAGAGCGTCCCAGGGCTTCTGCTCCTTGGGGCTTCATTCAGGGCCTGGCGTGCACTCTAACGCTTGGCTCTCTAGGGTGGATAAGAGAAGTTGCAGTGTCCCTTCAGATCAGATTCTTTAGCTGGAAAAAGGGCTGTATGTAGGGTCACCTCCCAGGGAGGGCAAAGAGCAATTATTTCTAGAAGAAGTGAAAGCACGCATTCCTTATCTCTGCATTCTGTGCATTTTTTGAAGAGTTTAGGATTCTGCAAACCTCCGAGAAACCCGATAAGCTTCATTTTCCCACACTCTTCTGAAGATGTCTAGACATTTACAGACAGCCTGACAGCACTGTCCTGTGTTACAATAAACGTGCCCCGAGGCCTCCAATCCTGAGTCAAGCGTGGTGAAGAGCAGCGTGCTGTTCGTCTCACTGGGTGACACTTCAGGATCCTGGCCAGGCCGTGCTGTGTTCTGATTCCATCCTGTCTACCTCCAGGGGGTGGGAAATTGCACAGGCCAGGCCGCACGCTTGCTCAGGGACTGGAATCCGGGTGTGTGTGTGGGGTGAGGGTGAATCTTGAAATCCTTCTATCCCTGAACCCGTTCACCACTCATGACCTGAAATCTCAGTGAAGGAGAAACGCTCCAGGGCCTCCATTTCCTTACGAAGTCTGTCTGTCCCGCAGATCCGCACAGCAAACGCTGTGTCCTTACAGCCCAGGCTGCCTCCCTCCCGGGCAAGGAGAGCACTAGCTGCCTGGTGAGCAGCGTGGTGGAGAGCCACGGGCAGGGCACGGCGGGAACGGGAAAGGGGGGCCATCGGATAAGAAGTGCCACGACTGTGTCCGCAGGGAATACGATTGTGCATGGCGAAAATCCCACCAACTCTAAGAAATAAGAAAGCGTACTCAGCCAGGCTTCCGGGTGTATTGTAACAACAGGAAAAGCTAGAGGAGCCCCACGCTAAGCATGCCGGGCCTGTCATTCCACATGGCTGTCTCCCGTCAGGAGGTGGGCAGGTGATCTGTGCGTGGAGGGGCTCTATGCGTGGCTCACGTCTTGGTTTAGGTGGAGATTACGCTGGTATAAACTTCACTAACCCATGAATAGATGTGCTAACTTGGACACTTAAAGCACAGAGCCCAAGGCTCAGAGCAAAAAGTTTTGTAATTAAGTGCAAGCAAATGTAGAGATTTAAAAGCAGCAAAGTGGGTGAGGACAGAAGAGGAGGAAGGATAAGGTGAATTATAAAACAGGAGCGGCTTTGCAGGGGTCCTGGCTAATTTACAGAGACCCGCCTTCTCTAATTACAGCGCCTTTCTTCTCCACCTCTGCGTGGCTCTCATTAGCATGGAAATTTGCACTTGCTTGAAGAAAACTCTCACAGACACTTCTCAGGTTCACCAAAGATCTAATGATGAAATTAGGAGTGTGAATAATCTTCAGCTATGCAAATGAGGGTGGGTACAGGGCTATGTATCATAGCGCTGTGAATTTTAAAGTATTAGGCCTTTTAAAAGTGAGCTTGTGGGCTGGGAAGGTGGCTCAGTGGTAGAGTGCTTGCCTTGCCTACATGAGGCCCTGGGTTTGGTTCCTCAGCACCAAATAAGAAGAAAAAGCCGGAAGTGGCACTGTGGCTCAAGTGGTAGAGTGCTAGCTTTGAGCTGAAGAGCTGAGGGACAGCGCCCAGGCCCAGAGTTCAAGATCCACATACATATACACATACATACACACGTGTGGTTGTGTGTATGCACAGACATGCGCATTACACATCTATGTGGTTGGAGACTATACACATGTGTAATCTAGCGTATGGATGTACTGGGCCTGACATGATATGGAAAGCCGAGTTCAGTTCAGATCGCCGGTGCTAAGACTCCTACACACTTGTGTGTGCACTCATTTCCAGCCGTGCCACGCCCAGTTTGTCTTTGATGTTGTAAATGGAATTCACAATGACACACGTCTTTAAGATTGGTCTTTAGGGTGCCAGGGCTGGCCAAGGAGGTGAAGAACCTGTGGGTGGTAAATAGCTGCTCCTCCAGCGGCTGTGAGTCAGCCTGGCTTGCGGGAGGACCCACGGACAGGGCCACAGCCGAGCGTGGCGGCTGCGGCTGCGAAGCGTCTCATTTCCGGGCTTGTCCACTTCACCTCACTGTGGTCACCGACCTGCCCTCCCCATGCCCCTCCAGCTGCCCCGAATCTCCCTCTCCTTGCTCCATTAAGATCGCAGAGTCACTATGAACTTACTCAGGCATGAGATCCATGTGTTCTTCTGGACCCATCCCAACTCTAATCATCCTTATTGTTTAAAAAGAACAAGAGGAAAAAGTCTAATTCTGTGGCTCTTGCTTTCTGAAGATCCGTCGAGTATTCTTTCCTGGACCTGGGTGGGTGACTCAATAGGAACATTCCTTGGGAGACCCTCCAAACAGCCAAGCACAGGGGCACGTGTCTGTAGCCCTAGAACTTGGGAAGTGGGGGCAGGAGTATCCACGCTCTAGACCAGGGCGGGCTGCGGGCGAGACCCTGGTCCAAAGTGGGAAACCAGTTGGAGGCTTGTGGACTGAGGTTCAGAGCCAGCTCAGGAAAGGAACGTCCAGGAAACTCGTATCTCCAGTTAGCCACCAGCAAGCCGCACATGGAGGTAGAGCGACAGCCTTGAATGGAAAAGCTCAGGAACAGCGCTCAGGCCCTGAGTTCAAACCCTAGCACCAGCACACAACAAACATCTAAAATCAAACTTAACCCAACAAAACTGTCTGCTGGTCTCCTGCCTCTGGTTTTGGCCCCTTAAGTCAAGCTATCCCACCCACAAGAACAATGTAATGAACACACACACTTGCCCTGTGGAAGTTCTTCCACATCCTCCTGAGCCGTCCAGACACGTGAGATACAGCTCTAGGGACCTCACCCTTCCGGAAGCTTACATTTCCACCTGACACGTGGCTGGTGTTGGCATCTCCCATTCGATGTTATTTTGTCTAAACACAGAGTCACAGAAGCTGTTGGTCTTCCTGTACCTAGAGCAGGCTTGGCTGTGTAGCCGACGTCTGCAGCTCTAGCTTGTGAGCATCTCTGGCTCAACGTTTCAAACACTCATGGTTAGCTCACAGTATGGGCTATTGCCAGTCTCCACGCTTCATGTATTAATGGAATGTAAGTTGTTTATTTAGAAAATACTTAGGTTTTTAAATAATAGAGCCTATAATAAATGAAAGTCAGCTAAAGCTGTCTGTGAGTTTCCTGGATTTTTATGGACAGGAGTAAAAATAAAATTCAACGTGTGATCCTCAGCACTTGTACTTTTTGTTTTTCTTGCAGATCGCTGCCAATTCCTGGGGAAAGTCTTGGGGAGAGAATGGCTATTTTAGGATTCTCCGCGGCGTCAATGAATCTGATATTGAGAAGCTCATCATTGCCGCGTGGGGTCAACTGGCACGTTCCGACCATGAGCCGTAGCCGTCCGTGTCCGCCGTCCGGGTCCGAGGGCCGAGCACCTGGGCAGGTCTCATGGCGGCTTCAGCCGCGCCGTGTCCCGGGGTGCATTGACAGCGTCTGTCTTCATGTTTTGCCCGGGTTCTATTCTTGGGCTTCCCTTCCATTTCTGAGTTTGTGAGAACACGAATAAAAGGCAGCGGAGGGGCTGATGCCTTTGAAGCTCCCGGGTCGTGGGTGATTTTCTCACACGAGTGTCCTGTCTGCCTTGCTGTCCGTGGAGAGCGTGGCAGGTGTGCGGGAAGCTGGTGCGCTCTCTTCCCGAGGTGCTGCGGTCTTCCCGGGCCCCCAGGGCTGCTCCGGATGGAAATGAACTGGGCGCCCGCCAGGAGCCCCTTTTGGGCCGGCTCAGCCCAGCTCACCTTTCATTTCCCTGGCGTGTGAACTCACAGCCTCACACTTGCGCCCCGCCCACCCCGTGGCCCCTGTGCACCCGCCTTTGCTCATTTGCTTTCTGCTACTTTCCACACAGGCCGGTTACTTCTTGCAGAGTTGGATGACAGGCAGACACCATCACACAGCTTTCTATTGGTTAAAATCAGAGCGAGGGGTCTCCAAAACTTTTGCCTAGGCTGGCCTTGAACTGTGATCTTTTCAATCTCTTGAATATCTGGGATTACAGGCGAGAGCCATATCGCTGAAAGAAGCAGAAAGGTGACTTGCTGTTTCTCCCAAATAAACTAACATTTCATTTCATTTCCTTTGCCTAAACCTAATTTGTAATCTGGCCACTGGAGATCAGAGTACTGTGCAGTGGTTCGGGAGGTGGAGACTAGGAAAGGGAAAAAAGAGAAGCTAACGAAAGAAGTCGTGGTGCGGGCACACTCCCAATTTTGGAAGCCCTGCACATCGGGTGAAGTTTACTAAAATTACCTGTGAAATGTATTTTGAAAAGAAATCATGTAGTTTTCCTCTCATTCCAGGTTCTTCTGGGAGCAGCCCCTATGACAATTAATGTATTGGGCTCTCAGGTGGTCTTATTTTTCTGTGATTCTTATCAGTAAGTGGTTGTACAAAGGTTTTTGTTCAACGTGTCTGTTTATGAGCCCGTGGGTCTCGCTCAGCGAGAACAGACACAGATGGAGTGGGTTTTGGCGCTTGATGTGGGCGATGTCTGCAGACATGGTGCCGGTGCGGCAGGCTCTGACCACGGGGCCGGGATGGCCTCTGAAGCCCTTCCCTGTGGCGCACCCCATCCTGCAGGGCAGACGCAATCGGATCCCGGGGGCCGAGGCTCCTCGGCTGTGGGGGTGGAGGGCTTCACGTCTGCTGCTCGGAAATGCTTCTTTCGCATCTTCTCCAATGAGGGATCCAGGCAAGGAAGAAGAAAATGTAGCAGGCGTCAGAGGAAAATGCACGGTGGGCTCGTTCACCAGACAGGGACAGGAGGAGAGCCAAGCGACACTGTTTTCCCAAGGTTTGTCCCCTGCGTTGTTTCTCACTTTCCACTCAATGGCATGTGCGGTTGTACTTATTCAGTCAGCTCTCAGAAAACAGCTCCACTTCCGCGTTGTGCAGGTTAATTGGAGAGAAGACTCTCATGAGCTCTTCTGCCTTGGTTGGCTTTGAAGCGGGATCAGCAGATCTCAGCCTTCTGAGAACCTCGTGAAACTGGAGACCTCACAGCGGGATGGCTTTGCAGAGTATTTGTAACAAAATTATTCTCCAGAGAAATTCTCCTCGGTAAGGGCAAATTGTGAGATGATAGTTTACTAATCTCAAGGGACTGCGTTCTCTTCCACAAGATCTATAGGACATAGATCTCTGTTTTCCATAGCCCACTGGGTTCCTACAGAAAACAGGCAAAATGTCAGCAGAGATGTGAACTCCTCCCATGTCTAAGATTCTGTTTCTGAGTCCACCAGGTGTTAGCTTTCTCTTCGCGGTATTTTATATTGGGGAGGTGAGTGCACTGGACATGTTTCCAACCAAGGCGTAGTTGAGCAAAGGAAGTAAGATGTATTCTTATCAAGGTATCATTGGTAGAGATAATGCCATGTGCGGTCCTTTTGGTGTTTATTTAGCCCTTGTTTATCATTCTTTTTGTGTGATGGTATTGGGGTAGGAGCCCAGGGCACCCAGCAAGGCTGGCTTCTTCCAGAGGGACTGTTTGGTGGACTTTTCTGTCTGATAGGCCTGGAGCGTGAGCCTCCTGTTCTCAGCCTCCCTGGGAGGCTTGGGTGAGAAGCGGGCACAACTGTACCAGCAGCAGGCTGCAGAGGGACTTCAGAACTTTCTCTGCCCTGGCGTGTCTTGAACCACAACCTTTTACAGGTGTGAGCTCCCTGAGCCCAGCTTCGTTTATACTTTTCTTCACAATTCATATTGCATGACACCTCTGATTTTATCATGTGGCAGGATATTTGGTTCTTGGCATGCCTATGGATGCTGTTTAAAGGAGTTATAGGCACAGTAAGAAGATGACATCAGGAACAGACAGTCACATATACATTTAGCACAGTGTTACAAGGCCTCTGCTAAGGACAAACTAGGCTATAACCCTTCTTATCTATATTAAATCACCAGGAAAGGTCGCTTTGAAATTCTAGGAAAGTGACTAATCCACTGTGGCTTTATTTGTTTTGTTGCTTAGCTAAATTATTGTACTAATTGTATTAACATTCATTTAGCATTTGCTGCGTACTGAGCAGTCCGTCTTCTGTTCACCCACCGTGTCAGCTAATTCAGGAGTTGGCCGTGCAGTTGAATTTAATCCACACACACCTTTAATGACAGAGATCTGGCTTCCCCCTGGCCAGGCCCCAGGTTCAGGGAAGGGAGAAGGAAGAGAACAAATACCAATCAGATGGATTTTAGTCCTCTCGGACTCGGTGGTCAGACCTGCCGCTGTGCAGGTGTGAGCCGCCGGCCCTCCACACAGTTGCTTGTGTGAGGCCAGCGTGGGACTTTGTCCTACCTCCTGGAAGCAGGCTGCT
Organism: Dipodomys merriami; assembly: GCF_024711535.1. NCBI lineage: Eukaryota > Metazoa > Chordata > Mammalia > Rodentia > Heteromyidae > Dipodomys > Dipodomys merriami. Next base: position 2,047,246 of record NW_027202516.1, on the reverse strand, counting down.
TCCACGACCGTGGTCAGGGAGGAAGTGAGAGGCGCTGTGCTGGAGGACGGGGTTGCTTGGAGGCCTCTAACGAGCGAACCGGGTCTCTGCTCCTTTGCAAGCTGTGTTCAAAGGCGGTCCAGGGATGGGTGGAGTGGAAGATGAGGGACGGGGCAGCAAGTACGGCTTAGGAAGGAAGGATTCTAGGACATGGATGCCGGGAAGAATTCGTTTAGCTTTTTTTTTTCCAACTAGAATGGTAGTGCTGTGGTTCCATTGGCTATGGAAGAGTGAGAAGAAGAGAGCGGGAAGATGGAAGCCAAGTCACGCGTGGACAGGTAACATGTATGACGCCACGCTTCCCGCAGTCCTAAAATAACACGGGAGAGCTCCGAAGGTCTCCCGCCCCCCCGCCTGCCCACCCACCACCTCCCCCCCTCCCTCCTCCTCCCCTCCTGCATCATCTCAAGAATTAGCTGCTTCCTGGAAAAGCATTGAGAGAGGGAAAAACCTAAGTCAGCGAGTTTTGCCACAGAAAATAAAGTGTGTTTGGCTGAGTGGACAGATATTGTATCTTCCTCAGTACAACAGATATGTAAGCTAGCAATAAGGATTATAAAATATTAAAAATTAGTGTGCAAATGTGCATTTATTAAATACATATACATAGAAGGAGAGAACAAGGAGAGAGATGCAGAGGGGAAGGTCTAGGTTATGTGAGTTCTGTTCTTCATGGAAATGTTGAAGGTAGAACGCTTTTATTCCCAATAATGTTAATGCCATGTTTGTTTTAAGCAAGTACCTAATATATGCTTGCTGGTGATGAGCACAAACTACAAATGAGTGAGTTATTGCAAAGTTTTATGATCACTCCAGTATTTGGGCAAAATTTT